>NC_138965.1:1257500-2507500 GCF_055761805.1 Camellia sinensis
GATTTTCCTGCATAGTGACAGATATGTAAATACGGGGTTCCCGTACCATTTCTTGCGCGTTACGGTTCGAACACTCGAACACCTATACGGATTCTCCTGCACAGTGGCAGATATGTAAATACGGGGTTTCCGTAACATTTGTTGCGCATTACGGTTCGAACACTCGAACATCTATACGGATTCTCCTGTACAGTGACATATATGTAAATACGGGGTTCCCGTACCATTTCTTGCGCATTACGGTTCGAACACTCGAACACCTATACGGATTCTCCTGCACAGTGGCAGATATGTAAATACGGGGTTTCGGTACCATTTTTTGCGCATTACGGTTCAAACACTCGAACACCTATACGGATTCTCCTGCACAGTGGCAGATATGTAAATACGGGGTTTACATACCATTTCTTGCGCATTAAGGTTCGAACACTCGAACACCTATGCGAATTCTCCTGCACAGAGGCAGATATGTAAATACGGGGTTTCCGTACCATTTCTTGCGCATTACGGTTCGAACACTCGAACACCTATACGGATTCTCCTGCACAGTGGCAGATATGTAAATACGGGGTTTACATACCATTTCTTGCGCATTAAGGTTCGAACACTCGAACACCTATGCGAATTCTCCTGCACAGAGGCAGATATGTAAATACGGGGTTTCCGTACCATTTCTTGCGCATTACGGTTCGAACACTCGAACACCTATACGGATTTTCCTGCACAGTGGCAGATATGTAAATACGGGGTTTCCGTACCATTTCTTGCGCATTACGGTTCGAACTCTCGAACACCTATACGGATTTTCCTGCATAGTGACAGATATGTAAATACGGGGTTCCCGTACCATTTCTTGCGCGTTACGGTTCGAACACTCGAACACCTATACGGATTCTCCTGCACAGTGGCAGATATGTAAATACGGGGTTTCCGTAACATTTGTTGCGCATTACGGTTCGAACACTCGAACATCTATACGGATTCTCCTGTACAGTGACATATATGTAAATACGGGGTTCCCGTACCATTTCTTGCGCATTACGGTTCGAACACTCGAACACCTATACGGATTCTCCTGCACAGTGGCAGATATGTAAATACGGGGTTTCGGTACCATTTTTTGCGCATTCCGGTTCAAACACTCGAACACCTATACGGATTCTCCTGCACAGTGGCAGATATGTAAATACGGGGTTTACATACCATTTCTTGCGCATTAAGGTTCGAACACTCGAACACCTATGCGAATTCTCCTGCACAGAGGCAGATATGTAAATACGGGGTTTCCGTACCATTTCTTGCGCATTACGGTTCGAACACTCGAACACCTATACGGATTCTCCTACACAGTGGCAGATATGTAAATACGGGGTTTACTTACCATTTCTTGCGCATTACGGTTCGAACACTCGAACACCTATACGGATTCTCCTGCACAGTGGCAGATATGTAAATACGGGGTTTCCTTACCATTTCTTGCGCATTACGGTTCGAACACTCGAACACCTATACGGATTCTCCTGCACAGTGGCAGATATGTAAATACGGGATTCCCGTACCATTTCTTGCGCATTACGGTTCGAACACTCGAACACCTATACGGATTCTCCTGCACAGTGGCAGATATGTAAATACGGGGTTTACATACCATTTCTTGCGCATTACGGTTCGAACAATCGAACACCTATACAGATTCTCCTGCACAGTGACAGATATGTAAATACGGGGTTTTGGTACCATTTCTTGCGCATTACGGTTCGAACACTCGAACACCTATACGGATTCTCCTACACAGTGGCAGATATGTAAATACGGGGTTTACCTACCATTTCTTGCGCATTACGGTTCGAACACTCGAACACCTATACGGATTCTCCTGCACAGTGGCAGATATATAAATACGGGGTTTCCTTACCATTTCTTGCGCATTACGGTTCGAACACTCGAACACCTGTACGGATTCTCCTCCACAGTGGCAGATATGTAAATACAGGATTCCCGTACCATTTCTTGCGCATTACGGTTCGAACACTCGAACACCTATACGGATTCTCCTGCACAGTGGCAGATATGTAAATACGGGGTTTACATACCATTTTTTGCGCATTACGGTTCGAACAATCGAACACCTATACAGATTCTCCTGCACAGTGGCAGATATGTAAATACGGGGTTTCGGTACCATTTCTTGCGCATTACGGTTCAAACACTCGAACACCTATACGGATTCTCCTGCACAGTGGCAGATATGTAAATATGGGGTTTACATACCATTTCTCGCGCATTACGGTTCGAACAATCGAACACCTATACGGATTCTCCTGCACAGTGGCAGATATGTAAATACGGGGTTTCCGTAACATTTCTTGCGCATTACGGTTCGAACACTCGAACACCTATACGGATTCTCCTGCACAGTGGCAGATATGTAAATACGGGGTTTACATACCATTTCTTGCGCATTACGGTTCGAACACTCGAACACCAATACGAATTCTCCGGCACAGTGGCAGATATGTAAATACGGGGTTTCGGTACCATTTTTTGCGCATTACGGTTCAAACACTCGAACACCTATACGGATTCTCCTGCACAGTGGCAGATATGTAAATACGGGGTTTACATACCATTTCTTGCGCATTAAGGTTCGAACACTCGAACACCTATGCGAATTCTCCTGCACAGAGGCAGATATGTAAATACGGGGTTTCCGTACCATTTCTTGCGCATTACGGTTCGAACACTCGTACACCTATACGGATTTTCCTGCACAGTGGCAGATATGTAAATACGGGGTTTCCGTACCATTTCTTGCGCATTACGGTTCGAACACTCGAACACCTATACGGATTTTGCTGCACAGTGACAGATATGTAAATACGGGGTTCCCGTACCATTTCTTGCGTTTTACGGTTCGAACACTCGAACACCTATACGGATTCTCCTGCACAGTGGCAGATATGTAAATACGGGGTTTACATACCATTTCTTGCGCATTACGGTTCAAACACTCGAACACCTATACGGATTCTCCTGCACAGTGGCAGATATGTAAATACGGGGTTTCGGTACCATTTTTTGCGCATTACGGTTCAAACACTCGAACACCTATACGGATTCTCCTGCACAGTGGCAGATATGTAAATACGGGGTTTACATACCATTTCTTGCGCATTAAGGTTCGAACACTCTAACACCTATGCGAATTCTCCTGCACAGAGGCAGATATGTAAATACGGGGTTTCCGTACCATTTCTTGCGCATTACGGTTCGAACACTCGAACACCTATACGGATTCTCCTACACAGTGGCAGATATGTAAATACGGGGTTTACTTACCATTTCTTGCGCATTACGGTTCGAACACTCGAACACCTATACGGATTCTCCTGCACAGTGGCAGATATGTAAATACGGGGTTTACATACCATTTCTTGCGCATTACGGTTCGAACACTCGAACACCAATACAGATTCTCCTGCACAGTGGCAGATATGTAAATACGGGGTTTCGGTACCATTTCTTGCGCATTACGGTTCAAACACTCGAACACCTATACGGATTCTCCTGCACAGTGGCAGATATGTAAATATGGGGTTTACATACCATTTCTCGCGCATTACGGTTCGAACAATCGAACACCTATACGGATTCTCCTGCACAGTGGCAGATATGTAAATACGGGGTTTCCGTAACATTTCTTGCGCATTACGGTTCGAACACTCGAACACCTATACGGATTCTCCTGCACAGTGGCAGATATGTAAATACGGGGTTTACATACCATTTCTTGCGCATTACGGTTCGAACACTCGAACACCAATACGAATTCTCCGGCACAGTGGCAGATATGTAAATACGGGGTTTCGGTACCATTTTTTGCGCATTACGGTTCAAACACTCGAACACCTATACGGATTCTCCTGCACAGTGGCAGATATGTAAATACGGGGTTTACATACCATTTCTTGCGCATTAAGGTTCGAACACTCGAACACCTATGCGAATTCTCCTGCACAGAGGCAGATATGTAAATACGGGGTTTCCGTACCATTTCTTGCGCATTACGGTTCGAACACTCGAACACCTATACGGATTTTCCTGCACAGTGGCAGATATGTAAATACGGGGTTTCCGTACCATTTCTTGCGCATTACGGTTCGAACACTCGAACACCTATACGGATTTTGCTGCACAGTGACAGATATGTAAATACGGGGTTCCCGTACCATTTCTTGCGTTTTACGGTTCGAACACTCGAACACCTATACGGATTCTCCTGCACAGTGGCAGATATGTAAATACGGGGTTTACATACCATTTCTTGCGCATTACGGTTCAAACACTCGAACACCTATACGGATTCTCCTGCACAGTGGCAGATATGTAAATACGGGGTTTCGGTACCATTTTTTGCGCATTACGGTTCAAACACTCGAACACCTATACGGATTCTCCTGCACAGTGGCAGATATGTAAATACGGGGTTTACATACCATTTCTTGCGCATTAAGGTTCGAACACTCTAACACCTATGCGAATTCTCCTGCACAGAGGCAGATATGTAAATACGGGGTTTCCGTACCATTTCTTGCGCATTACGGTTCGAACACTCGAACACCTATACGGATTCTCCTACACAGTGGCAGATATGTAAATACGGGGTTTACTTACCATTTCTTGCGCATTACGGTTCGAACACTCGAACACCTGTACGGATTCTCCTGCACAGTGGCAGATATGTAAATACGGGATTCCCGTACCATTTCTTGCGCATTACGGTTCGAACACTCGAACACCTATACGGATTCTCCTGCACAGTGGCAGATATGTAAATACGGGGTTTACATACCATTTCTTGCGCATTACGGTTCAAACACTCGAACACCTATACGGATTCTCCTGCACAGTGGCAGATATGTAAATACGGGGATTCCTTACCATTTCTTGCGCATTACGGTTCGAACACTCGAACACCTATACGGATTCTCCTACACAGTGGCAGATATGTAAATACGGGGTTTACCTACCATTTCTTGCGCATTACGGTTCGACCACTCGAACACCTATACGGATTCTCCTGCACAGTGGCAGATATGTAAATACGGGGTTTCCTTACCATTTCTTGCGCATTACGGTTCGAACACTCGAACACCTGTACGGATTCTCCTGCACAGTGGCAGATATGTAAATACGGGGTTTCCGTACCATTTCTTGCGCATTACGGTTCGAACACTCGAACACCAATACGGATTCTCCTACACAGTGGCAGATATGTAAATACGGGGTTTACCTACCATTTCTTGCGCATTACGGTTCGAACACTCGAACACCTATACGGATTCTCCTGCACAGTGGCAGATATGTAAATACGGGGTTTCCTTACCATTTCTTGCGCATTACGGTTCGAACACTCGAACACCTGTACGGATTCTCCTGCACAGTGGCAGATATGTAAATACGGGATTCCCGTACCATTTCTTGCGCATTACGGTTCGAGCACTCGAACACCTATACGGATTCTCCTGCACAGTGGCAGAGATGTAAATACGGGGTTTACATACCATTTCTTGCGCATTACGGTTCGAACAATCGAACACCTATACAGATTCTCCTGCACAGTGGCAGATATGTAAATACGGGGTTTCGGTACCATTTCTTGCGCATTACGGTTCGAACACTCGAACACCTATACGGATTCTCCTGCACAGTGGCAGATATGTAAATACGGGGTTTACATACCATTTCTCGCGCATTACGGTTCGAACAATCGAACACCTATACGGATTCTCCTGCACAGTGGCAGATATGTAAATACGGGGTTTCCGTAACATTTCTTGCGCATTACGGTTCGAACACTCGAACACCTATACGGATTCTCCTGCACAGTGGCAGATATGTAAATATGGGGTTTACATACCATTTCTTGCGCATTATGGTTCGAACACTCGAACACCAATACGAATTCTCCTGCACAGTGGCAGATATGTAAATACGGGGTTTCGGTACCATTTTTTGCGCATTACGGTTCGAACACTCGAACACATATACGGATTCTCCTGCACATTGGCAGATATGTAAATACGGGGTTTACATACCAATTCTTGCGCATTAAGGTTCGAACACTCGAACACGTATGCGGATTCTCCTGCACAGAGGCAGATATGTAAATACGGGGTTTCCGTACCATTTCTTGCGCATTACGGTTCGAACACTCGAACACCTATACGGATTCTCCTGCACAGGGGTAGATATGTAAATACGGGGTTTACATACCATTTCTTGCGCATTACGGTTCGAACACTCGAACACCTATACGGATTCTCCTGCACAGTGGCAGATATGTAAATACGGGGTTTCCTTACCATTTCTTGCGCATTACGGTTCGAACACTCGAACACCTGTACGGATTCTCCTGCACAGTGGCAGATATGTAAATACGGGGTTTCCGTACCATTTCTAGCGCATTACGGTTCGAACACTCGAACACCTATACGGATTCTCCTGCACAGTGGCAGATATGTAAATACGGGGTTTCCGTACCATTTCTTGCGCATTACGGTTCGAACACTCGAACACCTATACGGATTCTCCTGCACAGTGGCAGATATGTAAATACGGGGTTTCCGTACCATTTCTTGCGCATTACGGTTCGAACACTCGAACACCAATACGGATTCTCCAGCACAGTGGCAGATATGTAAATACGGGGTTTCCGTACCATTTCTTGCGCATTACGGTTCGAACACTCGAACACCTATACGGATTCTCCTGCACAGTGGCAGATATGTAAATACGGGGTTTCCGTACCATTTCTTACGCATTACGATTCGAACACTCGAACAACTATTCGGATTCTCCTGCACAGTGGCAGATATGTAAATACGGGGTTTCCGTACCATTTCTTGCGCATTACGATTTGAACACTCGAACACCTATACGGATTCTCCTGCACAGTGGCAGATATGTAAATACGGGGTTTCCGTACCATTTCTTGCGCATTACGGTTCGAACACTCGAACACCAATACGGATTCTCCTACACAGTGGCAGATATGTAAATACGGGGTTTCCGTACCATTTCTTGCGCATTACGGTTCGAACACTCGAACACCTATACGGATTCTCCTGCACAGTGGCAGATATGTAAATCCGGGGTTTCCGTACCATTTCTTGCGCATTACGGTTCGAACACTCGAACACCAATACGGATTCTCCTGCACAGTGGCAGATATGTAAATCCGGGGTTTCCGTACCATTTCTTGCGCATTACGGTTCGAACACTCGAACACCTATACGGATTCTCCTGCACAGTGGCAGATATGTAAATACGGGGTTTCCGTACCATTTCTTGCGCATTACGGTTCGAACACTCGAACACCTTTACAGATTCTCCTGCACAGTGGCAGATATGTAAATACGGGGTTTCCGTACCATTTCTTGCGCATTACGGTTCGAACACTCGAACACCTATGCGAATTCTCCTGCATAGAGGCAGATATGTAAATACGGGGTTTCCGTACCATTTCTTGCGCATTACGGTTCGAACACTCGAACACCTATACGGATTTTCCTGCACAGTGGCAGATATGTAAATACGGGGTTTCCGTACCATTTCTTGCGCAATACGGTTCGAACACTCGAACACCTATACGGATTTTCCTGCACAGTGACAGATATGTAACTACGGGGTTCCCGTACCATTTCTTGCGCGTTACGGTTCGAACACTCGAACACCTATACGGATTCTCCTGCACAGTGGCAGATATGTAAATACGGGGTTTACATACCATTTCTTGCGCATTACGGTTCAAACACTCGAACACCTATACGGATTCTCCTGCACAGTGGCAGATATGTAAATACGGGGTTTCCTTACCATTTCTTGCGCATTACGGTTCGAACACTCGAACACCTGTACGGATTCTCCTGCACAGTGGCAGATATGTAAATACGGGGTTTCCGTACCATTTCTTGCGCATTACGGTTCGAACACTCGAACACCTATACGGATTCTCCTACACAGTGGCAGATATGTAAATACGGGGTTTACCTACCATTTCTTGCGCATTACGGTTCGAACACTCGAACACCTGTACGGATTCTCCTGCACAGTGGCAGATATGTAAATACGGGATTCCCGTACCATTTCTTGCGCATTACGGTTCGAACACTCGAACACCTATACGGATTTTCCTGCACAGTGGCAGATATGTAAATACGGGGTTTCCTTACCATTTCTTGCGCATTACGGTTCGAACACTCGAACACCTGTACGGATTTTCCTACACAGTGACAGATATGTAAATACGGGGTTCCCGTACCATTTCTTGCGCGTTACGGTTCGAACACTCGAACACCTATACGGATTCTCCTGCACAGTGGCAGATATGTAAATACGGGGTTTACATACCATTTCTTGCGCATTACGGTTCAAACACTCGAACACCTATACGGATTCTCCTGCACAGTGGCAGATATGTAAATACGGGGATTCCTTACCATTTCTTGCGCATTACGGTTCGAACACTCGAACACCTATACGGATTCTCCTACACAGTGGCAGATATGTAAATACGGGGTTTACCTACCATTTCTTGCGCATTACGGTTCGAACACTCGAACACCTATACGGATTCTCCTGCACAGTGGCAGATATGTAAATACGGGGTTTCCTTACCATTTCTTGCGCATTACGGTTCGAACACTCGAACACCTGTACGGATTCTCCTGCACAGTGGCAGATATGTAAATACGGGGTTTCCGTACCATTTCTTGCGCATTACGGTTCGAACACTCGAACACCAATACGGATTCTCCTACACAGTGGCAGATATGTAAATACGGGGTTTACCTACCATTTCTTGCGCATTACGGTTCGAACACTCGAACACCTATACGGATTCTCCTGCACAGTGGCAGATATGTAAATACGGGGTTTCCTTACCATTTCTTGCGCATTACGGTTCGAACACTCGAACACCTGTACGGATTCTCCTGCACAGTGGCAGATATGTAAATACGGGATTCCCGTACCATTTCTTGCGCATTACGGTTCGAGCACTCGAACACCTATACGGATTCTCCTGCACAGTGGCAGATATGTAAATACGGGGTTTACATACCATTTCTTGCGCATTACGGTTCGAACAATCGAACACCTATACAGATTCTCCTGCACAGTGGCAGATATGTAAATACGGGGTTTCGGTACCATTTCTTGCGCATTACGGTTCGAACACTCGAACACCTATACGGATTCTCCTGCACAGTGGCAGATATGTAAATACGGGGTTTACATACCATTTCTCGCGCATTACGGTTCGAACAATCGAACACCTATACGGATTCTCCTGCACAGTGGCAGATATGTAAATACGGGGTTTCCGTAACATTTCTTGCGCATTACGGTTCGAACACTCGAACACCTATACGGATTCTCCTGCACAGTGGCAGATATGTAAATATGGGGTTTACATACCATTTCTTGCGCATTATGGTTCGAACACTCGAACACCAATACGAATTCTCCTGCACAGTGGCAGATATGTAAATACGGGGTTTCGGTACCATTTTTTGCGCATTACGGTTCGAACACTCGAACACATATACGGATTCTCCTGCACATTGGCAGATATGTAAATACGGGGTTTACATACCAATTCTTGCGCATTAAGGTTCGAACACTCGAACACGTATGCGGATTCTCCTGCACAGAGGCAGATATGTAAATACGGGGTTTCCGTACCATTTCTTGCGCATTACGGTTCGAACACTCGAACACCTATACGGATTCTCCTGCACAGTGGTAGATATGTAAATACGGGGTTTACATACCATTTCTTGCGCATTACGGTTCGAACACTCGAACACCTATACGGATTCTCCTGCACAGTGGCAGATATGTAAATACGGGGTTTCCTTACCATTTCTTGCGCATTACGGTTCGAACACTCGAACACCTGTACGGATTCTCCTGCACAGTGGCAGATATGTAAATACGGGGTTTCCGTACCATTTCTAGCGCATTACGGTTCGAACACTCGAACACCTATACGGATTCTCCTGCACAGTGGCAGATATGTAAATACGGGGTTTCCGTACCATTTCTTGCGCATTACGGTTCGAACACTCGAACACCTATACGGATTCTCCTGCACAGTGGCAGATATGTAAATACGGGGTTTCCGTACCATTTCTTGCGCATTACGGTTCGAACACTCGAACACCAATACGGATTCTCCTGCACAGTGGCAGATATGTAAATACGGGGTTTCCGTACCATTTCTTGCGCATTACGGTTCGAACACTCGAACACCTATACGGATT
Organism: Camellia sinensis; assembly: GCF_055761805.1. Classification (NCBI taxonomy): domain Eukaryota; kingdom Viridiplantae; phylum Streptophyta; class Magnoliopsida; order Ericales; family Theaceae; genus Camellia; species Camellia sinensis. Next base: position 1,267,829 of record NC_138965.1, read on the forward strand.
CTCCTGCACAGTGGCAGATATGTAAATACGGGGTTTCCGTACCATTTCTTGCGCATTACGATTCGAACACTCGAACAACTATTCGGATTCTCCTGCACAGTGGCAGATATGTAAATACGGGGTTTCCGTACCATTTCTTGCGCATTACGATTTGAACACTCGAACACCTATACGGATTCTCCTGCACAGTGGCAGATATGTAAATACGGGGTTTCCGTACCATTTCTTGCGCATTACGGTTCGAACACTCGAACACCTATACGGATTCTCCTGCACAGTGGCAGATATGTAAATACGGGGTTTCCTTACCAATTCTTGCGCATTACGGTTCGAACACTCGAACACCTATACGGATCCTCCTGCATAGTGGCAGATATGTAAATACGGGGTTTCCGTACCATTTCTTGCGCATTACGGTTCGAACACTCGAACACCTATACGGATTCTCCTGCGCAGTGGCAGATATGTAAATACGGGGTTTCCATACCATTTCTTGCGCATTACGGTTCGAACACTCGAACACCTATACGGATTCTTCTGCACAGTGGCAGATATGTAAATACGGGGTTTCCGTACCATTTCTTGCGCATTACGGTTCGAACACTCGAACACCTATACAGATTCTCCTGCACAGTGGCAGATATATAAATACGGGGTTTCCGTACCATTTCTTGCGCATTACGGTTCGAACACTCGAACACCAAAACGGATTATGCTGCACAGTGGCAGATATGTAAATACGGGGTTTCCGTACCATTTCATGCGCATTACGGTTCGAACACTCGAACACCAAAACGGATTCTCCTGCACAGTGGCAGATATGTAAATACGGGGTTTCCGTACCATTTCTTGCGCATTACGGTTCGAACACTCGAACACCTATACGGATTCTCCTGCACAGTGGCAGATATGTAAATACGGGGTTTCCGTACCATTTCTTGCGCATTACGGTTCGAACACTCGAACACCTATACGGATTCTCCTGCACAGTGGCAGATATGTAAATACGGGGTTTCCGTACCATTTCTTGCGCATTACGGTTCGAACACTCAAACACCTATACGGATTCTCCTGCACAGTGGCAGATATGTAAATACGGGGTTTCCGTACCATTTCTTGCGCATTACGGTTCGAACACTCGAACACCAATACGGATTCTCCTACACAGTGGCAGATATGTAAATACGGGGTTTCCGTACCATTTCTTGCGCATTACGGTTCGAACACTCGAACACCTATACGGATTCTCCTGCACAGTGGCAGATATGTAAATCCGGGGTTTCCGTACCATTTCTTGCGCATTACGGTTCGAACACTCGAACACCAATACGGATTCTCCTGCACAGTGGCAGATATGTAAATCCGGGGTTTCCGTACCATTTCTTGCGCATTACGGTTCGAACACTCGAACACCTATACGGATTCTCCTGCACAGTGGCAGATATGTAAATACGGGGTTTCCGTACCATTTCTTGCGCATTACGGTTCGAACACTCGAACACCTATACAGATTCTCCTGCACAGTGGCAGATATGTAAATACGGGGTTTCCGTACCATTTCTTGCGCATTACGGTTCGAACACTCGAACACCTATACGGATTCTCCTGCACAGTGGCAGATATGTAAATACGGGGTTTCCGTACCATTTCTTGCGCATTACGGTTCGAACACTCGAACACCAATACGGATTCTCCTGCACAGTGGCAGATATGTAAATACGGGGTTTCCGTACCATTTCTTGCGCATTACGGTTCGAACACTCGAACACCTATACGGATTCTCCTGCACAGTGGCAGATATGTAAATCCGGGGTTTCCGTACCATTTCTTGCGCATTACGGTTCGAACACTCGAACACCAATACGGATTCTCCTGCACAGTGGCAGATATGTAAATCCGGGGTTTCCGTACCATTTCTTGCGCATTACGGTTCGAACACTCGAACACCTATACGGATTCTCCTGCACAGTGGCAGATATGTAAATACGGGGATTCCTTACCATTTCTTGCGCATTACGGTTCGAACACTCGAACACCTATACGGATTCTCCTACACAGTGGCAGATATGTCAATACGGGGTTTACCTACCATTTCTTGCGCATTACGGTTCGAACACTCAAACACCTATACGGATTCTCCTGCACAGTGGCAGATATGTAAATACGGGGTTTCCTTACCATTTCTTGCGCATTACGGTTCGAACACTCGAACACCTGTACGGATTCTCCTGCACAGTGGCAGATATGTAAATACGGGGTTTCCGTACTGTTTCTTGCGCATTACGGTTCGAACACTCGAACACCAATACGGATTCTCCTACACAGTGGCAGATATGTAAATACGGGGTTTACCTACCATTTCTTGCGCATTACGGTTCGAACACTCGAACACCTATACGGATTCTCCTGCACAGTGGCAGATATGTAAATACGGGATTTCCTTACCATTTCTTGCGCATTACGGTTCGAACACTCGAACACCTGTACGGATTCTCCTGCATAGTGGCAGATATGTAAATACGGGATTCCCGTACCATTTCTTGCGCATTACGGTTCGAACACTCGAACACCTATACGGATTCTCCTGCACAGTGGCAGATATGTAAATACGGGGTTTACATACCATTTCTTGCGCATTACGGTTCGAACAATCGAACACCTATACAGATTCTCCTGCACAGTGGCAGATATGTAAATACGGGGTTTCGGTACCATTTCTTGCGCATTACGGTTCGAACACTCGAACACCTATACGGATTCTCCTGCACAGTGGCAGATATGTAAATACGGGGTTTACATACCATTTCTCGCGCATTACGGTTCGAACACTCGAACACCAATACGGATTCTCCTGCACAGTGGCAGATATGTAAATCCGGGGTTTCCGTACCATTTCTTGCGCATTACGGTTCGAACACTCGAACACCTATACGGATTCTCCTGCACAGTGGCAGATATGTAAATACGGGGTTTCCGTAACATTTCTTGCGCATTACGGTTCGAACACTCGAACACCTATACGGATTCTCCTGCACAGTGGCAGATATGTAAATATGGGGTTTACATACCATTTCTTGCGCATTATGGTTCGAACACTCGAACACCAATACGAATTCTCTTGCACAGTGGCAGATATGTAAATACGGGGTTTCGGTACCATTTTTTGCGCATTACGGTTCGAACACTCGAACACATATACGGATTCTCCTGCACATTGGCAGATATGTAAATACGGGGTTTACATACCAATTCTTGCGCATTAAGGTTCGAACACTCGAACACGTATGCGGATTCTCCTGCACAGAGGCAGATATGTAAATACGGGGTTTCCGTACCATTTCTTGCGCATTACGGTTCGAACACTCGAACACCTATACGGATTCTCCTGCACAGTGGTAGATATGTAAATACGGGGTTTACATACCATTTCTTGCGCATTACGGTTCGAACACTCGAACACCTATACGGATTCTCCTGCACAGTGGCAGATATGTAAATACGTGGTTTCCTTACCATTTCTTGCGCATTACGGTTCGAACACTCGAACACCTGTACGGATTCTCCTGCACAGTGGCAGATATGTAAATACGGGGTTTCCGTACCATTTCTAGCGCATTACGGTTCGAACACTCGAACACCTATACGGATTCTCCTGCACAGTGGCAGATATGTAAATACGGGGTTTCCGTACCATTTCTTGCGCATTACGGTTCGAACACTCGAACACCTATACGGATTCTCCTGCACAGTGGCAGATATGTAAATACGGGGTTTCCGTACCATTTCTTGCGCATTACGGTTCGAACACTCGAACACCAATACAGATTCTCCTGCACAGTGGCAGATATGTAAATACGGGGTTTCCGTACCATTTCTTGCGCATTACGGTTCGAACACTCGAACACCTATACGGATTCTCCTGCACAGTGGCAGATATGTAAATACGGGGTTTCCGTACCATTTCTTGCGCATTACGATTCGAACACTCGAACAACTATTCGGATTCTCCTGCACAGTGGCAGATATGTAAATACGGGGTTTCCGTACCATTTCTTGCGCATTACGATTTGAACACTCGAACACCTATACGGATTCTCCTGCACAGTGGCAGATATGTAAATACGGGGTTTCCGTACCATTTCTTGCGCATTACGGTTCGAACACTCGAACACCTATACGGATTCTCCTGCACAGTGGCAGATATGTAAATACGGGGTTTCCGTACCATTTCTTGCGCATTACGGTTCGAACACTCGAACACCAATACGGATTCTCCTCCACAGTGGCAGATATGTAAATACGGGGTTTCCGTACCATTTCTTGCGCATTACGGTTCGAACACTCGAACACCTATACGGATTCTCCTGCACAGTGGCAGATATGTAAATCCGGGGTTTCCGTACCATTTCTTGCGCATTACGGTTCGAACACTCGAACACCAATACGGATTCTCCTGCACAGTGGCAGATATGTAAATCCGGGGTTTCCGTACCATTTCTTGCGCATTACGGTTCGAACACTCGAACACCTATACGGATTCTCCTGCATAGTGGCAGATATGTAAATACGGGGTTTCCGTACCATTTCTTGCGCATTACGGTTCGAACACTCGAACACCTATACAGATTCTCCTGCACAGTGGCAGGTATGTAAATACGGGGTTTCCGTACCATTTCTTGCGCATTACGGTTCGAACACTCGTACACCTATACGGATTCTCCTGCACAGTGGCAGATATGTAAATACGGGGTTTCCGTACCATTTCTTGCGCATTACGGTTCGAACACTCGAACACCAATACGGATTCTCCTGCACAGTGGCAGATATGTAAATACGGGGTTTCCGTACCATTTCTTGCGCATTACGGTTCGAACACTCGAACACCTATACGGATTCTCCTGCACAGTGGCAGATATGTAAATCCGGGGTTTCCGTACCATTTCTTGCGCATTACGGTTCGAACACTTGAACACCAATACGGATTCTCCTGCACAGTGGCAGATATGTAAATCCGGGGTTTCCGTACCATTTCTTGCGCATTACGGTTCGAACACTCGAACACCTATACGGATTCTCCTGCACAGTGGCAGATATGTAAATACGGGGTTTCCGTACCATTTCTTGCGCATTACGGTTCGAACACTCGAACACCTATACAGATTCTCCTGCACAGTGGCAGATATGTAAATACGGGGTTTTCGTACCATTTCTTGCGCATTACGGTTCGAACACTCGAACACCTATACGGATTCTCCTGCACAGTGGCAGATATGTAAATACGGGGTTTCCGTACCATTTCTTGCGCATTACGGTTCGAACACTCGAACACCTATACGGATTCTCCTGCACAGTGGCAGATATGTAAATATGGGGGTTTCGTACCATTTCTTGCGCATTACGGTTCGAACACTCGAACACCTATACGGATTCTCCTACACAGTGGCAGATATGTAAATACGGGGTTTTCGTTGCATTTCTTGCGCATTACGGTTCGAACACTCGAACACCTATTCGGATTCTCCTCCACAGTGGCAGATATGTAAATACGGGGTTTCCGTACCATTTCTTGCGCATTACGATTCGAACACTCGAACACCTATACGGATTCTCCTGCACAGTGGCAGATATGTAAATACGGGGTTTCCGTACCATTTCTTGCGCATTACGGTTCGAACACTCGAACACCTATACGGATTCTCCTGCACAGTGGCAGATATGTAAATACGGGATTTCCGTACCATTTCTTGCGGATTACGGTTCGAACACTCGAACACCTATACGGATTCTCCTGCACAGTGGCAGATATGTAAATACGGGGTTTCCGTACCATTTCTTGCGCATTACGGTTCGAACACTCGAACACCTATACGGATTCTCCTGCACAGTGGCAGATATGTAAATACGGGGTTTTCGTACCATTTCTTGCGCATTACGGTTCGAACACTCGAACACCTATACGGATTCTCCTGCACAGTCGCAGAAATGTAAATACGGGATTTCCGTACCATTTCTTGCGCATTACGGTTCGAACACTCGAACACCTATACGGATTCTCCTGCACAGTGGCAGATATGTAAATACGGGGTTTCCTTACCAATTCTTGCGCATTACGGTTCGAACACTCGAACACCTATACGGATTCTCCTGCACAGTGGCAGATATGTAAATACGGGGTTTCCGTACCATTTCTTGCGCATTACGGTTCGAACACTCGAACACCAATACGGATTCTCCTGCACAATGGCAGATATGTAAATATGGGGTTTCCTTACCAATTCTTGCGTATTACGGTTCGAACACTCGAACACCTATACGGATTCTCCTGCACAGTGGCAGATATGTAAATATGGGGTTTTCGTACCGTTTCTTGCGCATTACGGTTCGAACACTCGAACACCTATACGGATTCTCCTGCACAGTGGCAGATATGTAAATACGGGGTTTCCGTACCATTTCTTGCGCATTACGGTTCGAACACTCGAACACCTATTCGGATTCTCCTACACAGTGGCAGATATGTAAATACGGGGTTTCCGTACCATTTCTTGCGCATTACGATTCGAACACTCGAACACCTATACGGATTCTCCTGCACAGTGGCAGATATGTAAATACGGGGTTTCCCTACCATTTCTTGCGCATTACGGTTCGAACACTCGAACACCTATACGGATTCTCCTGCACAGTGGCAGATATGTAAATACGGGGTTTCCGTACCATTTCTTGCGCATTACGGTTCGAACACTCGAACACCTATAAGGATTCTCCTGCACAGTGGCAGATATGTAAATATGGGGGTTTCGTACCATTTCTTGCGCATTACGGTTCGAACACTCGAACACCTATACGGATTCTCCTACACAGTGGCAGATAGGTAAATACGGGGTTTTCGTACCATTTCTTGCGCATTACGGTTCGAACACTCGAACACCTATTCGGATTCTCCTCCACAGTGGCAGATACGTAAATACGGGGTTTCCGTACCATTTCTTGCGCATTACGATTCGAACACTCGAACACCTATACGGATTCTCCTGCACAGTGGCAGATATGTAAATACGGGGTTTCCGTACCATTTCTTGCGCATTACAGTTCGAACACTCGAACACCTATACGGATTCTCCTGCACAGTGGCAAATATGTAAATACGGGGTTTCCGTACCATTTCTTGCGCATTACGGTTCGAACACTCGAACACCTATACGGATTCTCCTGCACAGTGTCCGATATGTAAATACGAGGTTTCCTTACCATTTCTTGCGCATTACGGTTCGAACACTCGAACACCTGTACGGATTCTCCTGCACAGTGGCAGATATGTAAATACGGGATTCCCGTACCATTTCTTGCGGATTACGGTTCGAACACTCGAACACCTATACGGATTCTCCTACACATTGGCAGATATGCAAATACGGGGTTTCCGTACCATTTCTTGCGCGTTACGGTTCGAACACTCGAACCCCTATACGGATTCTCCTGCACAATGGCAGATATGTAAATACGGGGTTTCGGTACCATTTCTTGCGCATTACGGTTCGAACACTCGAACACCTATACAGATTCTCCTGCACAGTGGCAGATATGTAAATACGGGGTTTCCATACCATTTCTTGCACATTACGGTTCGAACACTCGAACACCTATACGGATTCTCCTGCACAGTGGCAGATATGTAAATACGGGGTTTCCGTACCATTTCTTGCGCATTGCGGTTCGAACACCCGAACACCTTTTCGGATTCTCCTGCACAGTGGCAGATATGTAAATACGGGGTTTCCGTACCATTTCTTGCGCATTACGGTTCGAACACTCGAACACCTATACTGATTCTCCTGCACAGTGGCAGATATGTAAATACGGGGTTTCCGTACCATTTCTTGCGCATTACGGTTCGAACACTCGAACACCAATACGGATTCTCCTGCACAGTGGCAGATATGTAAATACGGGGTTTCCTTACCAATTCTTGCGCATTACGGTTTGAACACTCGAACACCTATACGGATTCTCCTGCACAGTGGCAGATATGTAAATACGGGGTTTCCGTACCATTTCTTGCGCATTACGATTCGAACACTCGAACACCTATACGGATTCTCCTGCACAGTGGCAGATATGTAAATACGGGGTTTCCATACCATTTCTTGCACATTACGGTTCGAACACTCGAACACCTATACGGATTCTCCTGCACAGTGGCAGATATGTAAATACGGGGTTTCCGTATCATTTCTTGCGCATTACGGTTCGAACACTCGAACACCAATACGGATTCTCCTGCACAGTGGCAGATATGTAAATACGGGGTTTCCTTACCATTTCTTGCGCATTACGGTTCGAACACTCGAACACCTATACGGATTCTCCTGCACAGTGGCAGATATGTAAATACGGGATTTCCGTACCATTTCTTGCGGATTATGGTTCGAACACTCGAACACCTATACGGATTCTCCTACACATTGGCAGATATGCAAATACGGGGTTTCCGTACCATTTCTTGCGCGTTACGGTTCGAACACTCGAACCCCTATACGGATTCTCCTGCACAATGGCAGATATGTAAATACGGGGTTTTCGTACCATTTCTTGCGCATTACGGTTCGAACACTCGAACACCTATACGGATTCTCCTGCACAGTGGCAGATATGTAAATACGGATTTCCGTACCATTTCTTGCGCATTACGGTTCGAACACTCGAACACCTATACGGATTCTCCTGCAAAGTGGCAGATATGTAAATACGGGGTTTCCTTACCAATTCTTGCGCATTACGGTTCGAACACTCGAACACCTATACGGATTCTCCTGCACAGTGGCAGATATGTAAATACGGGGTTTCCGTACCATTTCTTGCGCATTACGGTTCGAACACTCGAACACCAATACGGATTCTCCTGCACAGTGGCAGATATGTAAATACGGGGTTTCCTTACCAATTCTTGCGTATTACGGTTCGAACACTCGAACACCTATACGGATTCTCCTACACAGTGGCAGATATGTAAATATGGGGTTTTCGTACCATTTCTTGCGCATTACGGTTCGAACACTCGAACACCTATACGGATTCTCCTGCACAGTGGCAGATATGTAAATACGGGGTTTCCGTACAATTTCTTGCGCATTGCGGTTCGAACACTCGAACACTAATACGGATTCTCCTGCACAGTGGCAGATATGTAAATACGGGGTTTCCGTACCATTTCTTGCGCATTACGGTTCGAACACTCGAACACCTATACTGATTCTCCTGCACAGTGGCAGATATGTAAATACGGGATTTCCGTACCATTTCTTGCGCATTACGGTTCGAACACTCGAACACCAATACGGATTCTCCTGCACAGTGGCAGATATGTAAATACGGGGTTTCCTTACCATTTCTTGCGCATTACGGTTCGAACACTCGAACACCTATACGGATTCTCCTGCACAGTGGCAGATATGTAAATACGGGGTTTCCGTACCATTTCTTGCGCATTACAGTTCGAACACTCGAACACTAATACGGATTCTCCTGCACAGTCGCAGATATGTAAATACGGGGTTTCCGTACCATTTCTTGCGCATTACGGTTCGAACACTCGAACACCTATACTGATTCTCCTGCACAGTGGCAGATACGTAAATACGGGGTTTCCGTACCATTTCTTGCGCATTACGGTTCGAACACTCGAACACCAATACGGATTCTCCTGCACAGTGGCAGATATGTAAATACGGGGTTTCCGTACCATTTCTTGCGCATTACGATTCGAACACTCGAACACCTATACGGATTCTCCTGCACAGTGGCAGATATGTAAATACGGGGTTTCCCTACCATTTCTTGCACATTACGGTTCGAACACTCGAACACCTATACGGATTCTCCTGCATAGTGGCAGATATGTAAATACGGGGTTTCCGTACCATTTCTTGCGCATTACGGTTCGAACACTCGAACACTAATACGGATTCTCCTGCACAGTGGCAGATATGTAAATACGGGGTTTCCGTACCATTTCTTGCGCATTACGGTTCGAACACTCGAACACCTATACTGATTCTCCTGCACAGTGGCAGATATGTAAATACGGGGTTTCCGTACCATTTCTTGCGCATTACGGTTCGAACACTCGAACACCAATACGGATTCTCCTGCACAGTGGCAGATATGTAAATACGGGGTTTCCTTACCATTTCTTGCGCATTACGGTTCGAACACTCGAACACCAATACGAATTCTCCTACACAGCGGCAGATATGTAACCACAGGGTTTCGGCACCATTTTTTGCGCATTACGGTTCAAACACTCGAACACCTATACGGATTCTCCTGCACAGTGGCAGATATGTAAATAAGGGGTTTACATACCATTTCTTGCGCATTACGGTTCGAACACTCGAACACCTATACGGATTTTCCTGCACAGTGGCAGATATGTAAATACGGGGTTTCCGTACCATTTCTTGCGCATTACGGTTCAAACACTCGAACACCTATACAGATTTTCCTGCACAGTGACAGATATGTAAATACGGGGTTCCCGTACCATTTCTTGCGCATTACGGTTCGAACACTCGAACACCTATACGGATTCTCCTGCACAGTGGCAGATATGTAAATACGGGGTTTACATACCATTTCTAGCGCATTACGGTTCGAACAATCGAACACCTATACGGATTCTCCAGCACAGTGGCAGATATGTAAATACGGGGTTTCCGTAACATTTCTTGCGCATTACGGTTCGAACACTCGAACACCTATACGGATTCTCCTGCACAGTGGCAGATATGTAAATACGGGGTTTACATACAATTTCTTGCGCATTACGGTTCGAACACTCGAACACCAATACGAATTCTCCTGCACAGCGGCAGATATGTAAACACGGGGTTTCGGTACCATTTTTTGCGCATTACGGTTCAAACACTCGAACACCTATACGGATTCTCCTGCACAGTGGCAGATATGTTAATACGGGGTTTACATACCATTTCTTGCGCATTAAGGTTCGAACACTCGAACACCTATGCGAATTCTCCTGCACAGAGGCAGATATGTAAATACGGGGTTTCCGTACCATTTCTTGCGCATTACGGTTCGAACACCCGAACACCTATACGGATTTTCCTGCACAGTGGCAGATATGTAAATACGGGGTTTCCGTACCATTTCTTGCGCATTACGGTTCGAACATTCGAACACCTATACAGATTTTCCTGCACAGTGACAGATATGTAAATACGGGGTTCCCGTACCATTTCTTGCGCATTACGGTTCGAACACTCGAACACCTATGCGGATTCTCCTACACAGTGGCAGATATGTAAATATGGGGGTTTCGTACCATTTCTTGCGCATTACGGTTCGAACACTCGAACACCTATACGGATTCTCCTACACAGTGGCAGATAGGTAAATACGGGGTTTTCGTACCATTTCTTGCGCATTACGGTTCGAACACTCGAACACCTATTCGGATTCTCCTCCACAGTGGCAGATACGTAAATACGGGGTTTCCGTACCATTTCTTGCGCATTACGATTCGAACACTCGAACACCTATACGGATTCTCCTGCACAGTGGCAGATATGTAAATACGGGGTTTCCGTACCATTTCTTGCGCATTACGGTTCGAACACTCGAACACCTATACGGATTCTCCTGCACAGTGGCAAATATGTAAATACGGGGTTTCCGTACCATTTCTTGCGCATTACGGTTCGAACACTCGAACACCTATACGGATTCTCCTGCACAGTGGCAGATATGTAAATACGAGGTTTCCTTACCATTTCTTGCGCATTACGGTTCGAACACTCGAACACCTGTACGGATTCTCCTGCACAGTGGCAGATATGTAAATACGGGATTCCCGTACCATTTCTTGCGCATTACGGTTCGAACACTCGAACACCTATACGGATTCTCCTGCACAGTGGCAGATATGTAAATACGGGATTTACATACCATTTCTTGCGCATTACGGTTCGAACAATCGAACACCTATACAGATTCTCCTGTACAGTGGCAGATATGTAAATACGGGGTTTCGGTACCATTTCTTGCGCATTACGGTTCGAACACTCGAACACCTATACGGATTCTCCTGCACAGTGGCAGATATGTAAATACGGGGTTTCCATACCATTTCTTGCACATTACGGTTCGAACACTCGAACACCTATACGGATTCTCCTGCACAGTGGCAGATATGTAAATACGGGGTTTCCGTACCATTTCTTGCGCATTGCGGTTCGAACACTCGAACACCTATTCGGATTCTCCTGCACAGTGGCAGATATGTAAATACGGGGTTTCCGTACCATTTCTTGCGCATTACGGTTCGAACACTCGAACACCTATACTGATTCTCCTGCACAGTGGCAGATATGTAAATACGGGGTTTCCGTACCATTTCTTGCGCATTACGGTTCGAACACTCGAACACCAATACGGATTCTCCTGCACAGTGGCAGATATGTAAATACGGGGTTTCCTTACCAATTCTTGCGCATTACGGTTTGAACACTCGAACACCTATACGGATTCTCCTGCAGAGTGGCAGATATGTAAATACGAGGTTTCCGTACCATTTCTTGCGCATTACGATTCGAACACTCGAACACCTATACGGATTCTCCTGCACAGTGGCAGATATGTAAATACGGGGTTTCCATACCATTTCTTGCACATTACGGTTCGAACACTCGAACACCTATACGGATTCTCCTGCACAGTGGCAGATATGTAAATACGGGGTTTCCGTACCATTTCTTGCGCATTACGGTTCGAACACTCGAACACCTATACGGATTCTCCTGCACAGTGGCAGATATGTAAATACGGGGTTTCCGTAACATTTCTTGCGCATTACGGTTCGAACACTCGAACACCTATACGGATTCTCCTGCACAGTGGCAGATATGTAAATACGGGGTTTACATACAATTTCTTGCGCATTACGGTTCGAACACTCGAACACCAATACGAATTCTCCTGCACAGCGGCAGATATGTAAACACGGGGTTTCGGTACCATTTATTGCGCATTACGGTTCAAACACTCGAACACCTATACGGATTCTCCTGCACAGTGGCAGATATGTTAATACGGGGTTTACATACCATTTCTTGCGCATTAAGGTTCGAACACTCGAACACCTATGCGAATTCTCCTGCACAGAGGCAGATATGTAAATACGGGGTTTCCGTACCATTTCTTGCGCATTACGGTTCGAACACCCGAACACCTATACGGATTTTCCTGCACAGTGGCAGATATGTAAATACGGGGTTTCCGTACCATTTCTTGCGCATTACGGTTCGAACATTCGAACACCTATACAGATTTTCCTGCACAGTGACAGATATGTAAATACGGGGTTCCCGTACCATTTCTTGCGCATTACGGTTCGAACACTCGAACACCTATGCGGATTCTCCTACACAGTGGCAGATATGTAAATATGGGGGTTTCGTACCATTTCTTGCGCATTACGGTTCGAACACTCGAACACCTATACGGATTCTCCTGCACAGTGGCAGATATGTAAATACGGGGTTTCCGTAACATTTCTTGCGCATTACGGTTCGAACACTCGAACACCTATACGGATTCTCCTGCACAGTGGCAGATATGTAAATACGGGGTTTACATACAATTTCTTGCGCATTACGGTTCGAACACTCGAACACCAATACGAATTCTCCTGCACAGCGGCAGATATGTAAACACGGGGTTTCGGTACCATTTTTTGCGCATTACGGTTCAAACACTCGAACACCTATACGGATTCTCCTGCACAGTGGCAGATATGTTAATACGGGGTTTACATACCATTTCTTGCGCATTAAGGTTCGAACACTCGAACACCTATGCGAATTCTCCTGCACAGAGGCAGATATGTAAATACGGGGTTTCCGTACCATTTCTTGCGCATTACGGTTCGAACACCCGAACACCTATACGGATTTTCCTGCACAGTGGCAGATATGTAAATACGGGGTTTCCGTACCATTTCTTGCGCATTACGGTTCGAACATTCGAACACCTATACAGATTTTCCTGCACAGTGACAGATATGTAAATACGGGGTTCCCGTACCATTTCTTGCGCATTACGGTTCGAACACTCGAACACCTATGCGGATTCTCCTACACAGTGGCAGATATGTAAATCTGGGGGTTTCGTACCATTTCTTGCGCTTTACGGTTCGAACACTCGAACACCTATACGGATTCTCCTACACAGTGGCAGATAGGTAAATACGGGGTTTTCGTACCATTTCTTGCGCATTACGGTTCGAACACTCGAACACCTATTCGGATTCTCCTCCACAGTGGCAGATACGTAAATACGGGGTTTCCGTACCATTTCTTGCGCATTACGATTCGAACACTCGAACACCTATACGGATTCTCCTGCACAGTGGCAGATATGTAAATACGGGGTTTCCGTACCATTTCTTGCGCATTACGGTTCGAACACTCGAACACCTATACGGATTCTCCTGCACAGTGGCAAATATGTAAATACGGGGTTTCCGTACCATTTCTTGCGCATTACGGTTCGAACACTCGAACACCTATACGGATTCTCCTGCACAGTGGCAGATATGTAAATACGAGGTTTCCTTACCATTTCTTGCGCATTACGGTTCGAACACTCGAACACCTGTACGGATTCTCCTGCACAGTGGCAGATATGTAAATACGGGATTCCCGTACCATTTCTTGCGCATTACGGTTCGAACACTCGAACACCTATACGGATTCTCCTGCACAGTGGCAGATATGTAAATACGGGATTTACATACCATTTCTTGCGCATTACGGTTCGAACAATCGAACACCTATACAGATTCTCCTGTACAGTGGCAGATATGTAAATACGGGGTTTCGGTACCATTTCTTGCGCATTACGGTTCGAACACTCGAACACCTATACGGATTCTCCTACACAGTGGCAGATATGTAAATACGGGGTTTCCATACCATTTCTTGCACATTACGGTTCGAACACTCGAACACCTATACGGATTCTCCTGCACAGTGGCAGATATGTAAATACGGGGTTTCCGTACCATTTCTTGCGCATTGCGGTTCGAACACTCGAACACCTATTCGGATTCTCCTGCACAGTGGCAGATATGTAAATACGGGGTTTCCGTACCATTTCTTGCGCATTACGGTTCGAACACTCGAACACCTATACTGATTCTCCTGCACAGTGGCAGATATGTAAATAC
This sequence comes from Camellia sinensis, assembly GCF_055761805.1. Lineage (NCBI taxonomy): Eukaryota > Viridiplantae > Streptophyta > Magnoliopsida > Ericales > Theaceae > Camellia > Camellia sinensis. Next base: position 1,283,076 of record NC_138965.1, read on the forward strand.
GGGGTTTTCGTACCATTTCTTGCGCATTACGGTTCGAACACTCGAACACCAATACGGATTCTCCTGCACAGTGGCAGATATGTAAATACGGGGTTTCCTTACCAATTCTTGCGCATTACGGTTTGAACACTCGAACACCTATACGGATTCTCCTGCAGAGTGGCAGATATGTAAATACGAGGTTTCCGTACCATTTCTTGCGCATTACGATTCGAACACTCGAACACCTATACGGATTCTCCTGCACAGTGGCAGATATGTAAATACGGGGTTTCCATACCATTTCTTGCACATTACGGTTCGAACACTCGAACACCTATACGGATTCTCCTGCACAGTGGCAGATATGTAAATACGGGGTTTCCGTACCATTTCTTGCGCATTACGGTTCGAACACTCGAACACCAATACGGATTCTCCTGCACAGTGGCAGATATGTAAATACGGGGTTTCCTTACCATTTCTTGCGCATTACGGTTCGAACACTCGAACACCTATACGGATTCTCCTGCACAGTGGCAGATATGTAAATACGGGATTTCCGTACCATTTCTTGCGGATTACGGTTCGAACACTCGAACACCTATACGGATTCTCCTACACATTGGCAGATATGCAAATACGGGGTTTCCGTACCATTTCTTGCGCGTTACGGTTCGAACACTCGAACCCCTATACGGATTCTCCTGCACAATGGCAGATATGTAAATACGGGGTTTTCGTACCATTTCTTGCGCATTACGGTTCGAACACTCGAACACCTATACAGATTCTCCTGCACAGTGGCAGATATGTAAATACGGGATTTCCGTACCATTTCTTGCGCATTACGGTTCGAACACTCGAACACCTATACGGATTCTCCTGCACAGTGGCAGATATGTAAATACGGGGTTTCCTTACCAATTCTTGCGCATTACGGTTCGAACACTCGAACACCTATACGGATTCTCCTGCACAGTGGCAGATATGTAAATACGGGGTTTCCGTACCATTTCTTGCGCATTACGGTTCGAACACTCGAACACCAATACGGATTCTCCTGCACAGCGGCAGATATGTAAACACGGGGTTTCGGTACCATTTTTTGCGCATTACGGTTCAAACACTCGAACACCTATACGGATTCTCCTGCACAGTGGCAGATATGTTAATACGGGGTTTACATACCATTTCTTGCGCATTAAGGTTCGAACACTCGAACACCTATGCGAATTCTCCTGCACAGAGGCAGATATGTAAATACGGGGTTTCCGTACCATTTCTTGCGCATTACGGTTCGAACACCCGAACACCTATACGGATTTTCCTGCACAGTGGCAGATATGTAAATACGGGGTTTCCGTACCATTTCTTGCGCATTACGGTTCGAACATTCGAACACCTATACAGATTTTCCTGCACAGTGACAGATATGTAAATACGGGGTTCCCGTACCATTTCTTGCGCATTACGGTTCGAACACTCGAACACCTATACGGATTCTCCTGCACAGTGGCAGATATGTAAATACGGGGTTTCCGTACCATTTCTTGCGCATTACGGTTCGAACACTCGAACACCAATACGGATTCTCCTGCACAGTGACAGATATGTAAATACGGGGTTCCCGTACCATTTCTTGCGCATTACGGTTCGAACACTCGAACACCTATGCGGATTCTCCTACACAGTGGCAGATATGTAAATATGGGGGTTTCGTACCATTTCTTGCGCATTACGGTTCGAACATTCGAACACCTATACAGATTTTCCTGCACAGTGACAGATATGTAAATACGGGGTTTCCGTACCATTTCTTGCGCATTACGGTTCGAACACCCGAACACCTATACGGATTTTCCTGCACAGTGGCAGATATGTAAATACGGGGTTTCCGTACCATTTCTTGCGCATTACGGTTCGAACATTCGAACACCTATACAGATTTTCCTGCACAGTGACAGATATGTAAATACGGGGTTCCCGTACCATTTCTTGCGCATTACGGTTCGAACACTCGAACACCTATACTGATTCTCCTACACAGTGGCAGATAGGTAAATACGGGGTTTTCGTACCATTTCTTGCGCATTACGGTTCGAACACTCGAACACCTATTCGGATTCTCCTCCACAGTGGCAGATACGTAAATACGGGGTTTCCGTACCATTTCTTGCGCATTACGATTCGAACACTCGAACACCTATACGGATTCTCCTGCACAGTGGCAGATATGTAAATACGGGGTTTCCGTACCATTTCTTGCGCATTGCGGTTCGAACACTCGAACACCTATTCGGATTCTCCTGCACAGTGGCAGATATGTAAATACGGGGTTTCCGTACCATTTCTTGCGCATTACGGTTCGAACACTCGAACACCTATACTGATTCTCCTGCACAGTGGCAGATATGTAAATACGGGGTTTCCGTACCATTTCTTGCGCATTACGGTTCGAACACTCGAACACCAATACGGATTCTCCTGCACAGTGGCAGATATGTAAATACGGGGTTTCCTTACCAATTCTTGCGCATTACGGTTTGAACACTCGAACACCTATACGGATTCTCCTGCAGAGTGGCAGATATGTAAATACGAGGTTTCCGTACCATTTCTTGCGCATTACGATTCGAACACTCGAACACCTATACGGATTCTCCTGCACAGTGGCAGATATGTAAATACGGGGTTTCCATACCATTTCTTGCACATTACGGTTCGAACACTCGAACACCTATACGGATTCTCCTGCACAGTGGCAGATATGTAAATACGGGGTTTCCGTACCATTTCTTGCGCATTACGGTTCGAACACTCGAACACCAATACGGATTCTCCTTCACAGTGGCAGATATGTAAATACGGGGTTTCCTTACCATTTCTTGCGCATTACGGTTCGAACACTCGAACACCTATACGGATTCTCCTACACAGTGGCAGATATGTAAATACGGGATTTCCGTACCATTTCTTGCGGATTACGGTTCGAACACTCGAACACCTATACGGATTCTCCTACACATTGGCAGATATGCAAATACGGGGTTTCCGTACCATTTCTTGCGCGTTACGGTTCGAACACTCGAACCCCTATACGGATTCTCCTGCACAATGGCAGATATGTAAATACGGGGTTTTCGTACCATTTCTTGCGCATTACGGTTCGAACACTCGAACACCTATACGGATTCTCCTGCACAGTGGCAGATATGTAAATACGGGATTTCCGTACCATTTCTTGCGCATTACGGTTCGAACACTCGAACACCTATACGGATTCTCCTGTACAGTGGCAGATATGTAAATACGGGGTTTCCTTACCAATTCTTGCGCATTACGGTTCGAACACTCGAACACCTATACGGATTCTCCTGCACAGTGGCAGATATGTAAATACGGGGTTTCCGTACCATTTCTTGCGCATTACGGTTCGAACACTCGAACACCAATACGGATTCTCCTGCACAGTGGCAGATATGTAAATACGGGGTTTCCTTACCAATTCTTGCGTATTACGGTTCGAACACTCGAACACCTATACGGATTCTCCTACACAGTGGCAGATATGTAAATATGGGGTTTTCGTACCGTTTCTTGCGCATTACGGTTCGAACACTCGAACACCTATACGGATTCTCCTGCACAGTGGCAGATATGTAAATACGGGGTTTCCGTACAATTTCTTGCGCATTGCGGTTCGAACACTCGAACACTAATACGGATTCTCCTGCACAGTGGCAGATATGTAAATACGGGGTTTCCGTACCATTTCTTGCGCATTACGGTTCGAACACTCGAACACCTATACTGATTCTCCTGCACAGTGGCAGATATGTAAATACGGGATTTCCGTACCATTTCTTGCGCATTACGGTTCGAACACTCGAACACCAATACGGATTCTCCTGCACAGTGGCAGATATGTAAATACGGGGTTTCCTTACCATTTCTTGCGCATTACGGTTCGAACACTCGAACACCTATACGGATTCTCCTGCACAGTGGGAGATATGTAAATACGGGGTTTCCGTACCATTTCTTGCGCATTACAGTTCGAACACTCGAACACTAATACGGATCTCCTGCACAGTCGCAGATATGTAAATACGGGGTTTCCGTACCATTTCTTGCGCATTACGGTTCGAACACTCGAACACCTATACTGATTCTCCTGCACAGTGGCAGATATGTAAATACGGGGTTTCCGTACCATTTCTTGCGCATTACGGTTCGAACACTCGAACACCAATACGGATTCTCCTGCACAGTGGCAAATATGTAAATACGGGGTTTCCGTACCATTTCTTGCGCATTACGATTCGAACACTCGAACACCTATACGGATTCTCCTGCACAGTAGCAGATATGTAAATACGGGGTTTCCCTACCATTTCTTGCACATTACGGTTCGAACACTCGAACACCTATACGGATTCTCCTGCATAGTGGCAGATATGTAAATACGGGGTTTCCGTACCATTTCTTGCGCATTACGGTTCGAACACTCGAACACTAATACGGATTCTCCTGCACAGTGGCAGATATGTAAATACGGGGTTTCCGTACCATTTCTTGCGCATTACGGTTCGAACACTCGAACACCTATACTGATTCTCCTGCACAGTGGCAGATATGTAAATACGGGGTTTCCGTACCATTTCTTGCGCATTACGGTTCGAACACTCGAACACCAATACGGATTCTCCTGCACAGTGGCAGATATGTAAATACGGGGTTTCCTTACCGTTTCTTGCGCATTACGGTTCGAACACTCGAACACCAATACGAATTCTCCTACACAGCGGCAGATATGTAACCACAGGGTTTCGGCACCATTTTTTGCGCATTACGGTTCAAACACTCGAACACCTATACGGATTCTCCTGCACAGTGGCAGATATGTAAATACGGGGTTTACATACCATTTCTTGCGCATTAAGGTTCGAACACTCGAACACCTATGCGAATTCTCCTGCACAGAGGCAGATATGTAAATACGGGGTTTCCGTACCATTTCTTGCGCATTACGGTTCGAACACTCGAACACCTATACGGATTTTCCTACACAGTGGCAGATATGTAAATACGGGGTTTCCGTACCATTTCTTGCGCATTACGGTTCAAACACTCGAACACCTATACAGATTTTCCTGCACAGTGACAGATATGTAAATACGGGGTTCCCGTACCATTTCTTGCGCATTACGGTTCGAACACTCGAACACCTATACGGATTCTCCTGCACAGTGGCAGATATGTAAATACGGGGTTTACATACCATTTCTCGCGCATTACGGTTCGAACAATCGAACACCTATACGGATTCTCCTGCACAGTGGCAGATATGTAAATACGGGGTTTCCGTAACATTTCTTGCGCATTACGGTTCGAACACTCGAACACCTATACGGATTCTCCTGCACAGTGGCAGATATGTAAATACGGGGTTTACATACAATTTCTTGCGCATTACGGTTCGAACAATCGAACACCAATACGAATTCTCCTGCACAGCGGCAGATATGTAAACACGGGGTTTCGGTACCATTTCTTGCGCATTACGGTTCAAACACTCGAACACCTATACGGATTCTCCTGCACAGTGGCAGATATGTTAATACGGTGTTTACATACCATTTCTTGCGCATTAAGGTTCGAACACTCGAACACCTATGCGAATTCCCCTGCACAGAGGCAGATATGTAAATACGGGGTTTCCGTACCATTTCTTGCGCATTACGGTTCGAACACCCGAACACCTATACGGATTTTCCTGCACAGTGGCAGATATGTAAATACGGGGTTTCCGTACCATTTCTTGCGCATTACGGTTCGAACACTCGAACACCTATACAGATTTTCCTGCACAGTGACAGATATGTAAATACGGGGTTCCCGTACCATTTCTTGCGCATTACGGTTCGAACACTCGAACACCTATACGGATTCTCCTGCACAGTGGCAGATATGTAAATACGGGGTTTACATACCATTTCTTGCGCATTACGGTTCAAAAACTCGAACACCTATACGGATTCTCCTGCACAGTGGCAGATATGTAAATACGGGGTTTCCGTAACATTTCTTGCGCATTACGGTTCGAACACTCGAACACCTATACGGATTCTCCTGCACAGTGGCAGATATGTAAATACGGGGTTTACATACCATTTCTTGCGCATTACGGTTCGAACACTCGAACACCAATACGAATTCTCCTGCACAGCGGCAGATATGTAAACACGGGGTTTCGGTACCATTTTTTGCGCATTACGGTTCAAACACTCGAACACCTATACGGATTCTCCTGCACAGTGGCAGATATGTTAATACGGGGTTTACATACCATTTCTTGCGCATCAAGGTTCGAACACTCGAACACCTATGCGAATTCTCCTGCACAGAGGCAGATATGTAAATACGGGGTTTCCGTACCATTTCTTGCGCATTACGGTTCGAACACCCGAACACCTATACGGATTTTCCTGCACAGTGGCAGATATGTAAATACGGGGTTTCCGTACCATTTCTTGCGCATTACGGTTCGAACACTCGAACACCTATACAGATTTTCCTGCACAGTGACAGATATGTAAAGACGGGGTTCCCGTACCATTTCTTGCGCATTACGGTTGGAACACTCGAACACCTATACGGATTCTCCTGCACAGTGGCAGATATGTAAATACGGGGTTTACATACCATTTCTTGCGCATTACGGTTCAAACACTCGAACACCTATACGGATTCTCCTGCACAGTGGCAGATATGTAAATTCGGGGTTTCCGTAACATTTCTTGCGCATTACGGTTCGAACACTCGAACACCTATACGGATTCTCCTGCACAGTGGCAGATATGTAAATACGGGGTTTACATACCATTTCTTGCGCATTACGGTTGGAACACTCGAACACCAATACGAATTCTCCTGCACAGCGGCAGATATGTAAACACGGGGTTTCGGTACCATTTTTTGCGCATTACGGTTCAAACTCTCGAACACCTATACGGATTCTCCTGCACAGTGGCAGATATGTTAATACGGGGTTTACATACCATTTCTTGCGCATTAAGGTTCGAACACTCGAACACCTATGCGAATTCTCCTGCACAGAGGCAGATATGTAAATACGGGGTTTCCGTACCATTTCTTGCGCATTACGGTTCGAACACTCGAACACCTATACAGATTTTCCTGCACAGTGACAGATATGTAAATACGGGGTTCCCGTACCATTTCTTGCGCATTACGGTTCGAACACTCGAACACCTATACGGATTCTCCTGCACAGTGGCAGATATGTAAATACGGGGTTTACATACCATTTCTTGCGCATTACGGTTCAAACACTCGAACACCTATACAGATTCTCCTGCACAGTGGCAGATATGTAATTACGGGGTTTCCTTACCATTTCTTGCGTATTACGGTTCGAACACTCGAACACCTGTACGGATTCTCCTGCACAGTGGCAGATATGTAAATATGGGGTTTCCGTACCATTTCTTGCGCATTACGGTTCGAACACTCGAACACCTATACGGATTCTCCTACACAGTGGCAGATATGTAAATACGGGGTTTACCTACCATTTCTTGCGCATTACGGTTCGAACACTCGAACACCTATACGGATTCTCCTGCACAGTGGCAGATATGTAAATACGGGGTTTCCTTACCATTTCTTGCGCATTACGGTTCGAACACTCGAACACCTCTACGGATTCTCCTGCACAGTGGCAGATATGTAAATACGGGGTTTCCGTACCATTTCTTGCGCATTACGGTTCGAACACTCGAACACCTATACGGATTCTGCTGCACAGTGGCAGATATGTAAATACGGCGTTTCCGTACCATTTCTTGCGCATTACGGTTCGAACACTCGAACACCTATACGGATTTTCCTGCACAGTGACAGATATGTAAATACGGGGTTCCCGTACCATTTCTTGCGCATTACGGTTCGAACACTCGAACACCTATACGGATTCTCCTGCACAGTGGCAGATATGTATATACGGGGTTTCCGTAACATTTCTTGCGCATTACGGTTCGAACACTCGAACACCTATACGGATTCTCCTGCACAGTGGCAGATATGTAAATACGGGGTTTACATACCATTTCTTGCGCATTACGGTTCGAACACTCGAACACCAATACGAATTCTCCTGCACAGCGGCAGATATGTAAACACGGGGTTTCGGTACCATTTTTTGCGCATTACGGTTCAAACACTCGAACACCTATACGGATTCTCCTGCACAGTGGCAGATATGTTAATACGGGGTTTACATACCATTTCTTGCGCATCAAGGTTCGAACACTCGAACACCTATGCGAATTCTCCTGCACAGAGGCAGATATGTAAATACGGGGTTTCCGTACCATTTCTTGCGCATTACGGTTCGAACACCCGAACACCTATACGGATTTTCCTGCACAGTGGCAGATATGTAAATACGGGGTTTCCGTACCATTTCTTGCGCATTACGGTTCGAACACTCGAACACCTATACAGATTTTCCTGCACAGTGACAGATATGTAAAGACGGGGTTCCCGTACCATTTCTTGCGCATTACGGTTGGAACACTCGAACACCTATACGGATTCTCCTGCACAGTGGCAGATATGTAAATACGGGGTTTACATACCATTTCTTGCGCATTACGGTTCAAACACTCGAACACCTATACGGATTCTCCTGCACAGTGGCAGATATGTAAATTCGGGGTTTCCGTAACATTTCTTGCGCATTACGGTTCGAACACTCGAACACCTATACGGATTCTCCTGCACAGTGGCAGATATGTAAATACGGGGTTTACATACCATTTCTTGCGCATTACGGTTGGAACACTCGAACACCAATACGAATTCTCCTGCACAGCGGCAGATATGTAAACACGGGGTTTCGGTACCATTTTTTGCGCATTACGGTTCAAACTCTCGAACACCTATACGGATTCTCCTGCACAGTGGCAGATATGTTAATACGGGGTTTACATACCATTTCTTGCGCATTAAGGTTCGAACACTCGAACACCTATGCGAATTCTCCTGCACAGAGGCAGATATGTAAATACGGGGTTTCCGTACCATTTCTTGCGCATTACGGTTCGAACACTCGAACACCTATACAGATTTTCCTGCACAGTGACAGATATGTAAATACGGGGTTCCCGTACCATTTCTTGCGCATTACGGTTCGAACACTCGAACACCTATACGGATTCTCCTGCACAGTGGCAGATATGTAAATACGGGGTTTACATACCATTTCTTGCGCATTACGGTTCAAACACTCGAACACCTATACAGATTCTCCTGCACAGTGGCAGATATGTAATTACGGGGTTTCCTTACCATTTCTTGCGTATTACGGTTCGAACACTCGAACACCTGTACGGATTCTCCTGCACAGTGGCAGATATGTAAATATGGGGTTTCCGTACCATTTCTTGCGCATTACGGTTCGAACACTCGAACACCTATACGGATTCTCCTACACAGTGGCAGATATGTAAATACGGGGTTTACCTACCATTTCTTGCGCATTACGGTTCGAACACTCGAACACCTATACGGATTCTCCTGCACAGTGGCAGATATGTAAATACGGGGTTTCCTTACCATTTCTTGCGCATTACGGTTCGAACACTCGAACACCTCTACGGATTCTCCTGCACAGTGGCAGATATGTAAATACGGGGTTTCCGTACCATTTCTTGCGCATTACGGTTCGAACACTCGAACACCTATACGGATTCTGCTGCACAGTGGCAGATATGTAAATACGGCGTTTCCGTACCATTTCTTGCGCATTACGGTTCGAACACTCGAACACCTATACGGATTTTCCTGCACAGTGACAGATATGTAAATACGGGGTTCCCGTACCATTTCTTGCGCATTACGGTTCGAACACTCGAACACCTATACGGATTCTCCTGCACAGTGGCAGATATGTATATACGGGGTTTACATACCATTTCTTGCGCATTACGGTTCGAACACTCGAACACCTATACGGATTCTCCTGCACAGTGGCAGATATGTAAATACGGGGTTTCCTTACCATTTCTTGCGCATTACGGATCGAACACTTGAACACCTGTACGGATTCTCCTACACAGTGGCAGATATGTAAATATGGGGTTTCCGTACCATTTCTTGCGCATTACGGTTCGAACACTCGAACACCTATACGGATTCTCCTACACAGTGGCAGATATGTAAATACGGGGTTTACCTACCATTTCTTGCGCATTACGGTTCGAACACTCGAACACCTATACGGATTCTCCTGCACAGTGGCAGATATGTAAATACGGGGTTTCCTTACCATTTCTTGCGCATTACGGTTTGAACACTCGAACACCTGTACGGATTCTCCTGCACAGAGGCAGATATGTAAATACGGGGTTTCCGTACCATTTCTTGCGCATTACGGTTCGAACACTCGAACACCTATACGGATTCTCCTGCACAGTGGCAGATATGTAAATACGGGGTTTACATACCGTTTCTTGCGCATTACGGTTCGAACACTCGAACACCTATACGGATTCTCCTGCACAGTGACAGATATGTAAATACGGGGTTCCCGTACCATTTCTTGCGCATTACGGTTCGAACACTCGAACACCTATACGGATTCTCCTGCACAGTGGCAGATATGTAAATACGGGGTTTACATACCATTTCTTGCGCATTACGGTTCGAACACTCGAACACCAATACGAATTCTCCTGCACAGTGGCAGATATGTAAATAGGGGGTTTCGGTACCATTTTTTGCGCATTACGGTTCGAACACTCGAACACATATACGGATTCTCCTGCACAGTGGCAGATATTTAAATACGGGGTTTACATACCATTTCTTGTGCATTAAGGTTCGAACACTCGAACACCTATGCGAATTCTCCTGCACAGAGGCAGATATGTAAATACGGGGTTTACATACCATTTCTTGCGCATTACGGTTCGAACAATGGAACACCTATACGGATTCTCCTGCACAGTGGCAGATATGTAAATACGGGGTTTACGTACCATTTCTTGCGCATTACGGTTCGAACACTCGAACACCTATACGGATTCTCCTGTGCAGTGACAGATATGTAAATACGGGGTTCCCGTACCATTTCTTGCGCATTACGGTTCGAACACTCGAACACCTATACGGATTCTCCTGCACAGTGGCAGATATGTAAATACGGGGTTTACATACCATTTCTTGCGCATTACGGTTCGAACACTCGAACACCAATACGAATTCTCCTGCACAGTGGCAGATATGTAAATAGGGGGTTTCGGTACCATTTTTTGCGCATTACGGTTCGAACACTCGAACACATATACGGATTCTCCTGCACAGTGGCAGATATTTAAATACGGGGTTTACATACCATTTCTTGTGCATTAAGGTTCGAACACTCGAACACCTATGCGAATTCTCCTGCACAGAGGCAGATATGTAAATACGGGGTTTACATACCATTTCTTGCGCATTACGGTTCGAACAATGGAACACCTATACGGATTCTCCTGCACAGTGGCAGATATGTAAATACGGGGTTTACGTACCATTTCTTGCGCATTACGGTTCGAACACTCGAACACCTATACGGATTCTCCTGTGCAGTGACAGATATGTAAATACGGGGTTCCCGTACCATTTCTTGCGCATTACGGTTCGAACACTCGAACACCTATACGGATTCTCCTGCACAGTGGCAGATATGTAAATACGGGGTTTACATACCATTTCTTGCGCATTACAATTCGAACGCTCGAACACCTATACGGATTGTCCTGCACAGTGGCAGATATGTAAATACGGGGTTTCCTTACCATTTCTTGCGCATTACGGTTCGAACACTCGAACACCTATACGGATTTTCCTGCACAGTGGCAGATATGTAAATACGGGGTTTCCGTACCATTTCTTGCGCATTACGGTTCGAACACTCGAACACCTATACGGATTCTCCTGCACAGTGACAGATATGTAAATACGGGGTTCCCGTACCATTTCTTGCGCATTACGGTTCGAACACTCGAACACCTATACGGATTCTCCTGCACAGTGGCAGATATGTAAATAAGGGGTTTACATGCCATTTCTTGCGCATTACGGTTCGAAAACTCGAACACCTATACGGATTCTCCTGCACAGTGGCAGATATGTAAATACGGGGTTTCCTTACCATTTCTTGCGCATTACGGTTCGAACACTCGAACACCTATACGGATTCTCCTGCACAGTGGCAGATATGTAAATACGGGGTTTCCTTACCATTTCTTGCGCATTACGGTTCGAACACTCGAACACCTATACGGATTCTCCTGCACAGTGGCAGATATGTAAATACGGGGTTTACATACCATTTCTTGCGCATTACGGTTCGAACACTCGAACACCTATACGGATTCTCCTGCACAGTGGCAGATATGTAAATACGGGGTTTCCTTACCATTTCTTGCGCATTACGGTTCGAACACTCGAACACCTGTACGGATTCTCCTGCACAGTGGCAGATATGTAAATATGGGGTTTCCGTACCATTTCTTGCGCATTACGGTTCGAACACTCGAACACCTATACGGATTCTCCTACACAGTGGCAGATATGTAAATACGGGGTTTACCTACCATTTCTTGCGCATTACGGTTCGAACACTCGAACACCTATACGGATTCTCCTGCACAGTGGCAGATATGTAAATACGGGGTTTCCTTACCATTTCTTGCGCATTACGGTTCGAACACTCGAACACCTGTACGGATTCTCCTGCACAGAGGCAGATATGTAAATACGGGGTTTCCGTACCATTTCTTGCGCATTACGGTTCGAACACTCGAACACCTATACGGATTCTCCTGCACAGTGGCAGATATGTAAATACGGGGTTTACATACCGTTTCTTGCGCATTACGGTTCGAACACTCGAACACCTATACGGATTCTCCTGCACAGTGACAGATATGTAAATACGGGGTTCCCGTACCATTTCTTGCGCATTACGGTTCGAACACTCGAACACCTATACGGATTCTCCTGCACAGTGGCAGATATGTAAATACGGGGTTTACATACCATTTCTTGCGCATTACGGTTCGAACACTCGAACACCAATACGAATTCTCCTGCACAGTGGCAGATATGTAAATACGGGGTTTCGGTACCATTTTTTGCGCATTACGGTTCGAACACTCGAACACATATACGGATTCTCTTGCACAGTGGCAGATATTTAACTACGGGGTTTACATACCATTTCTTGTGCATTAAGGTTCGAACACTCGAACACCTATGCGAATTCTCCTGCACAGAGGCAGATATGTAAATACGGGGTTTCCGTACCATTTCTTGCGCATTACGGTTCGAACACTCGAACACCTATACGGAATTTCCTGCACAGTGGCAGATATGTAAATACGGGGTTTCCGTACCATTTCTTGCGCATTACGGTTCGAACACTCGAACACCGATACGGATTCTCCTGCACAGTGGCATATATGTAAATACGGGGTTTCCGTACCATTTCTTGCGCATTACGGTTCGAACACTCGAACACCTATACGGATTCTCCTATACAGTGACAGATATGTAAATACGGGGTTCCCGTACCATTTCTTGCGCATTACGGTTCGAACACTCGAACACCTGTACGGATTCTCTTGCACAGTGGCAGATATGTAAATACGGGGTTTCCGTACCATTTCTTGCGCATTACGGTTCGAACACTCGAACACCTATACGGATTCTCCTGCACAGTGGCAGATATGTAAATACGGGGTTTCCGTACCATTTCTTGCGCATTACGGTTCGAACAATCGAACACCTATACGGATTCTCCTGCACAGTGGCAGATATGTAAATATGGGGTTTCGGTACCATTTCTTGCGCATTACGGTTCGAACACTCGAACACCAATACGGATTCTCCTGCATAGTGGCAGATATGTAAATACGGGGTTTCGGTACCATTTCTCGCGCATTACGGTTCGAACAATCGAACACCTATACGGATTTTCCTGCACAGTGGCAGATATGTAAATAAGGGGTTTACATAACATTTCTTGTGCATTACGGTTCGAACACTCGAACACCTATACGGATTCTCCTGCACAGTGGCAGATATGTAAATACGGGGTTTCCTTACCATTTCTTGCGCATTACGGTTCGAACACTCGAACACCTATACGGATTCTCCTGCACAGTGGCAGATATGTAAATACGGGGTTTCGGTACCATTTTTTGCGCATTACGGTTCGAACACTCGAACACCTATACGGATTCTCCTGCACAGTGGCAGATATGTAAATACGGGGTTCCCGTACCATTTCTTGCGCGTTAAGGTTCGAACACTCGAACACCTATACGGATTCTCCTGCACAGGGACAGATATGTAAATACGGGGTTCCCGTACCATTTCTTGCGCATTACGGTTCGAACACTCGAACACCTATACGGATTCTCCTGCACAGTGGCAGATATGTAAATACGGGGTTTACATACCATTTCTTGCGCATTACGGTTCGAACACTCGAACACCTATACGGATTCTCCTGTACAGTGACAGACATGTAAATACGGGGTTCCCGTACCATTTCTTGCGCATTACGGTTCGAACACTCGAACACCTATACGGATTCTCCTACACAGTGGCAGATATGTAAATACGGGGTTTACATACCATTTCTTGCGCATTACGGTTCGAACAATGGAACACCTATACGGATTCTCCTGCACAGTGGCAGATATGTAAATACGGGGTTTCCGTACCATTTCTTGCGCATTACGGTTCGAACACTCGAACACCTATACGGATTCTCCTGTACAGTGACGGATATGTAAATACGGGGTTCCCGTACCATTTCTTGCGCATTACGGTTCGAACACTCGAACACCTATACGGATTCTCCTGTACAGTGACAGACATGTAAATACGGGGTTTACATACCATTTCTTGCGCATTACGGTTCGAACACTCGAACACCTATACGGATTCTCCTGAACAGTGGCAGATATGTAAATACGGGGTTTCCTTACCATTTCTTGCGCATTACGGTTCGAACACTCGAACACCTATACGGATTCTCCTGCACAGTGGCAGATATGTAAATACGGGGTTTCCGTACCATTTCTTGCGCATTACGGTTCGAACACTCGAACACCTATACGGATTCTCCTGTACAGTGACAGATATGTAAATACGGGGTTCCCGTACCATTTCTTGCGCATTACGGTTCGAACACTCGAACACCTATACGGATTCTCCTGCACAGTGGCAGATATGTAAATACGGGGTTTACATACCATTTCTTGCGCATTACGGTTCGAACACACGAACACCTATACGGATTCTCCTGAACAGTGGCAGATATGTAAATACGGGGTTTCCTTACCATTTCTTGTGCATTACGGTTCGAACACTCGAACACCTGTACGGATTCTCCTGCACAGTGGCAGATATATAAATACGGGGTTTCCGTACCATTTCTTGCGCATTATGGTTCGAACACTCGAACACCTATACGGATTCTCCTGTACAGTGACAGATATGTAAATACGGGGTTCCCGTACCATTTCTTGCGCATTACGGTTCGAACACTCGAACACCTATACGGATTCTCCTGCACAGTGGCAGATATGTAAATACGGGGTTTACATACCATTTCTTGCGCATTACGGTTCGAACACTCGAACACCAATACGAATTCTCCTGCACAGCGGCAGATATGTAAACACGGGGTTTCGGTACCATTTTTTGCGCATTACGGTTCAAACACTCGAACACCTATACAGATTCTCCTGCACAGTGGCAGATATGTTAATACGGGGTTTACATACCATTTCTTGCGCATTAAGGTTCGAACACTCGAACACCTATGCGAATTCTCCTGCACAGAGGTAGATATGTAAATACGGGGTTTCCGTACCATTTCTTGCGCATTACGGTTCGAACACCCGAACACCTATACGGATTTTCCTGCACAGTGGCAGATATGTAAATACGGGGTTTCCGTACCATTTCTTGCGCATTACGGTTCGAACACTCGAACACCTATACAGATTTTCCTGCACAGTGACAGATATGTAAATACGGGGTTCCCGTACCATTTCTTGCGCATTACGGTTCGAACACTCGAACACCTATACGGATTCTCCTGCACAGTGGCAGATATGTAAATACGGGGTTTACATACCATTTCTTGCGCATTACGGTTCAAACACTCGAACACCTATACGGATTCTCCTGCATAGTGGCAGATATGTAAATACGGGGTTTCCTTACCATTTCTTGCGCATTACGGTTCGAACACTCGAACACCTGTACGGATTCTACTCAACAGTGGCAGATATGTAAATATGGGGTTTCCGTACCATTTCTTGCGCATTACGGTTCGAACACTCGAACACCTATACGGATTCTCCTACACAGTGGCAGATATGTAAATACGGGGTTTACCTACCATTTCTTGCGCATTACGGTTCGAACACTCGAACACCTATACGGATTCTCCTGCACAGAGGCAGATATGTAAATACGGGGTTTCCTTACCATTTCTTGCGCATTACGGTTCGAACACTCGAACACCTGTACGGATTCTCCTGCACAGAGGCAGATATGTAAATACGGGGTTCCCGTACCATTTCTTGCGCATTACGGTTCGAACACTCGAACACCTATACGGATTCTCCTGCACAGTGGCAGATATGTAAATACGGGGTTTACATACCGTTTCTTGCGGATTACGGTTCGAACACTCGAACACCTATACGGATTCTCCTGCACAGTGACAGATATGTAAATACGGGGTTCCCGTACCATTTCTTGCGCATTACGGTTCGAACACTCGAACACCTATACGGATTCTCCTGCACAGTGGCAGATATGTAAATACGGGGTTTACATACCATTTCTTGCGCATTACGGTTCGAACACTCGAACACCTATACGGATTCTCCTGCACAGTGGCAGATATGTAAATACGGGGTTTCCTTACCATTTCTTGCGCATTACGGTTCGAACACTCGAACACCTGTACGGATTCTCCTGCACAGTGGCAGATATGTAAATACGGGGTTTCCGTACCATTTCTTGCGCATTACGGTTCGAACACTCGAACACCTATACGGATTCTCCTACACAGTGGCAGATATGTAAATACGGGGTATACATACCATTTCTTGCGCATTACGGTTTGAACACTCGAACACCTATACGGATTCTCCTGCACAGTGGCAGATATGTAAATACGGGGTTTACATACCATTTCTTGCGCATTACGGTTCGAACACTCGAACACCAATACGAATTCTCCTGCACAGCGGCAGATATGTAAACACGGGGTTTCGGTACCATTTTTTGCGCATTACGGTTCAAACACTCGAACACCTATACGGATTCTCCTGCACAGTGGCAGATATGTTAATACGGGGTTTACATACCATTTCTTGCGCATTAAGGTTCGAACACTCGAACACCTATGCGAATTCTCCTGCACAGAGGCAGATATGTAAATACGGGGTTTCCGTACCATTTCTTGCGCATTACGGTTCGAACACCCGAACACCTATACGGATTTTCCTGCACAGTGGCAGATATGTAAATACGGGGTTTCCGTACCATTTCTTGCGCATTACGGTTCGAACACTCGAACACCTATACAGATTTTCCTGCACAGTGACAGATATGTAAATACGGGGTTCCCGTACCATTTCTTGCGCATTACGGTTCGAACACTCGAACACCTATACGGATTCTCCTGCACAGTGGCAGATATGTAAATACGGGGTTTACATACCATTTCTTGCGCATTACGGTTCAAACACTCGAACACCTATACGGATTCTCCTGCATAGTGGCAGATATGTAAATATGGGGTTTCCTTACCATTTCTTGCGCATTACGGTTCGAACACTCGAACACCTGTACGGATTCTCCTCAATAGTGGCAGATATGTAAATATGGGGTTTCCGTACCATTTCTTGCGCATTACGGTTCGAACACTCGAACACCTATACGGATTCTCCTACACAGTGGCAGATATGTAAATACGGGGTTTACCTACCATTTCTTGCGCATTACGGTTCGAACACTCGAACACCTATACGGATTCTCCTGCACAGAGGCAGATATGTAAATACGGGGTTTCCTTACCATTTCTTGCGCATTACGGTTCGAACACTCGAACACCTGTACGGATTCTCCTGCACAGAGGCAGATATGTAAATACGGGGTTCCCGTACCATTTCTTGCGCATTACGGTTCGAACACTCGAACACCTATACGGATTCTCCTGCACAGTGGCAGATATGTAAATACGGGGTTTACATACCGTTTCTTGCGCATTACGGTTCGAACACTCGAACACCTATACGGATTCTCCTGCACAGTGACAGATATGTAAATACGGGGTTCCCGTACCATTTCTTGCGCATTACGGTTCGAACACTCGAACACCTATACGGATTCTCCTGCACAGTGGCAGATATGTAAATACGGGGTTTACATACCATTTCTTGCGCATTACGGTTCGAACACTCGAACACCTATACGGATTCTCCTGCACAGTGGCAGATATGTAAATACGGGGTTTCCTTACCATTTCTTGCGCATTACGGTTCGAACACTCGAACACCTGTACGGATTCTCCTGCACAGTGGCAGATATGTAAATACGGGGTTTCCGTACCATTTCTTGCGCATTACGGTTCGAACACTCGAACACCTATACGGATTCTCCTACACAGTGGCAGATATGTAAATACGGGGTATACATACCATTTCTTGCGCATTACGGTTCGAACAATGGAACACCTATACGAATTCTCCTGCACAGTGGCAGATATGTAAATACGGGGTTTACGTATCATTTCTTGCGCATTACGGTTCGAACACTCGAACACCTATACGGATTCTCCTGTGCAGTGACAGATATGTAAATACGGGGTTCCCGTACCATTTCTTGCGCATTACGGTTCGAACACTCGAACACCTATACGGATTCTCCTGCACAGTGGCAGATATGTAAATACGGGGTTTACATACCATTTCTTGCGCATTACAGTTCGAACGCTCGAACACCTATACGGATTGTCCTGCACAGTGGCAGATATGTAAATACGGGGTTTCCTTACCATTTCTTGCGCATTACGGTTCGAACACTCGAACACCTATACGGATTTTCCTGAACAGTGGCAGATATGTAAATACGGGGTTTCCGTACCATTTCTTGCGCATTACGGTTCGAACACTCGAACACCTATACGGATTCTCCTGCACAGTGACAGATATGTAAATACGGGGTTCCCGTACCATTTCTTGCGCATTACGGTTCGAACACTCGAACACCTATACGGATTCTCCTGCACAGTGGCAGATATGTAAATAAGGGGTTTACATACCATTTCTTGCGCATTACGGTTCGAACACTCGAACACCTATACGGATTCTCCTGCACAGTGGCAGATATGTAAATACGGGGTTTCCTTACCATTTCTTGCGCATTACGGTTCGAACACTCGAACACCTATACGGATTCTCCTGCACAGTGGCAGATATGTAAATACGGGGTTTCCTTACCATTTCTTGCGCATTACGGTTCGAACACTCGAACACCTATACGGATTCTCCTGCACAGTGGCAGATATGTAAATACGGGGTTTACATACCATTTCTTGCGCATTACGGTTCGAACACTCGAACACCTATACGGATTCTCCTGCACAGTGGCAGATATGTAAATACGGGGTTTCCTTACCATTTCTTGCGCATTACGGTTCGAACACTCGAACACCTGTACGGATTCTCCTACACAGTGGCAGATATGTAAATATGGGGTTTCCGTACCATTTCTTGTGCATTACGGTTCGAACACTCGAACACCTATGCGGATTCTCCTACACAGTGGCAGATATGTAAATACGGGGTTTACCTACCATTTCTTGCGCATTACGGTTCGAACACTCGAACACCTATACGGATTCTCCTGCACAGTGGCAGATATGTAAATACGGGGTTTCCTTACCATTTCTTGCGCATTACGGTTCGAACACTCGAACACCTGTACGGATTCTCCCGCACAGTGGCAGATATGTAAATATGGGGTTTCCGTACCATTTCTTGCGCATTACGGTTCGAACACTCGAACACCTATACGGATTCTCCTACACAGTGGCAGATATGTAAATACGGGGTTTACATACCATTTCTTGCGCATTACGGTTCGAACAATGGAACACCTATACGGATTCTCCTGCACAGTGGCAGATATGTAAATACGGGGTTTACGTACCATTTCTTGCGCATTACGGTTCGAACACTCGAACACCTATACGGATTCTCCTGTGCAGTGACAGATATGTAAATACGGGGTTCCCGTACCATTTCTTGCGCATTACGGTTCGAACACTCGAACACCTATACGGATTCTCCTACACAGTGGCAGATATGTAAATACGGGGTTTACATACCATTTCTTGCGCATTACAGTTCGAACGCTCGAACACCTATACGGATTGTCCTGCACAGTGGCAGATATGTAAATACGGGGTTTCCTTACCATTTCTTGCGCATTACGGTTCGAACACTCGAACACCTATACGGATTTTCCTGCACAGTGGCAGATATGTAAATACGGGGTTTCCGTACCATTTCTTGCGCATTACGGTTCGAACACTCGAACACCTATACGGATTCTCCTGCACAGTGACAGATATGTAAATACGGGGTTCCCGTACCATTTCTTGCGCATTACGGTTCGAACACTCGAACACCTATACGGATTCACCTGCACAGTGGCAGATATGTAAATAAGGGGTTTACATACCATTTCTTGCGCATTACGGTTCGAACACTCGAACACCTATACGGATTCTCCTGCACAGTGGCAGATATGTAAATACGGGGTTTCCTTACCATTTCTTGCGCATTACGGTTCGAACACTCGAACACCTATACGGATTCTCCTGCACAGTGACAGACATGTAAATACGGGGTTCCCGTACCATTTCTTGCGCATTACGGTTCGAACACTCGAACACCTATACGGATTCTCCTACACAGTGGCAGATATGTAAATACGGGGTTTACATACCATTTCTTGCGCATTACGGTTCGAACAATGGAACACCTATACGGATTCTCCTGCACAGTGGCAGATATGTAAATACGGGGTTTACGTACCATTTCTTGCGCATTACGGTTCGAACACTCGAACACCTATACGGATTCTCCTGCACAGTGACAGATATGTAAATACGGGGTTCCCGTACCATTTCTTGCGCATTACGGTTCGAACACTCGAACACCTATACGGATTCTCCTGCACAGTGGCAGATATGTAAATAAGGGGTTTACATACCATTTCTTGCGCATTACGGTTCGAACACTCGAACACCTATACGGATTCTCCTGCACAGTGGCAGATATGTAAATACGGGGTTTCCTTACCATTTCTTGCGCATTACGGTTCGAACACTCGAACACCTATACGGATTCTCCTGCACAGTGGCAGATATGTAAATACGGGGTTTCCTTACCATTTCTTGCGCATTACGGTTCGAACACTCGAACACCTATACGGATTCTCCTGCACAGTGGCAGATATGTAAATACGGGGTTTACATACCATTTCTTGCGCATTACGGTTCGAACACTCGAACACCTATACGGATTCTCCTGCACAGTGGCAGATATGTAAATACGGGGTTTCCTTACCATTTCTTGCGCATTACGGTTCGAACACTCGAACACCTCTACGGATTCTGCTGCACAGTGGCAGATATGTAAATATGGGGTTTCCGTTCCATTTCTTGTGCATTACGGTTCGAACACTCGAACACCTATGCGGATTCTCCTACACAGTGCCAGATATGTAAATACGGGATTTACCTACCATTTCTTGCGCATTACGGTTCGAACACTCGAACACCTATACGGATTCTCCTGCACAGTGGCAGATATGTAAATACGGGGTTTCCTTACCATTTCTTGCGCATTACGGTTCGAACACTCGAACACCTGTACGGATTCTCCTGCACAGTGGCAGATATGTAAATATGGGGTTTCCGTACCATTTCTTGCGCATTACGGTTCGAACACTCGAACACCTATACGGATTCTCCTACACAGTGGCAGATATGTAAATACGGGGTTTACATACCATTTCTTGCGCATTACGGTTCGAACAATGGAACACCTATACGGATTCTCCTGCACAGTGGCAGATATGTAAATACGGGGTTTACGTACCATTTCTTGCGCATTACGGTTCGAACACTCGAACACCTATACGGATTCTCCTGTGCAGTGACAGATATGTAAATACGGGGTTCCCGTACCATTTCTTGCGCATTACGGTTCGAACACTCGAACACCTATACGGATTCTCCTGCACAGTGGCAGATATGTAAATACGGGGTTTACATACCATTTCTTGCGCATTACAGTTCGAACGCTCGAACACCTATACGGATTGTCCTGCACAGTGGCAGATATGTAAATACGGGGTTTCCTTACCATTTCTTGCGCATTACGGTTCGAACACTCGAACACCTATACGGATTTTCCTGCACAGTGGCAGATATGTAAATACGGGGTTTCCGTACCATTTCTTGCGCATTACGGTTCGAACACTCGAACACCTATACGGATTCTCCTGCACAGTGACAGATATGTAAATACGGGGTTCCCGTACCATTTCTTGCGCATTACGGTTCGAACACTCGAACACCTATACGGATTCTCCTGCACAGTGGCAGATATGTAAATAAGGGGTTTACATACCATTTCTTGCGCATTACGGTTCGAACACTCGAACACCTATACGGATTCTCCTACACAGTGGCAGATATGTAAATACGGGGTTTACCTACCATTTCTTGCGCATTACGGTTCGAACACTCGAACACCTATACGGATTCTCCTGCACAGTGGCAGATATGTAAATACGGGGTTTCCTTACCATTTCTTGCGCATTACGGTTCGAACACTCGAACACCTCTACGGATTCTCCTGCACAGTGGCAGATATTTAAATACGGGGTTTCCGTACCATTTCTTGCGCATTACGGTTCGAACACTCGAACACCTATACGGATTCTCCTACACAGTGGCAGATATGTAAATACGGGGTTTCCGTACCATTTCTTACGCATTACGGTTCGAACACCCGAACACCTATACGGATTTTCCTGCACAGTGACAGATATGTAAATACGGGGTTCCCGTACCATTTCTTGCGCATTACGGTTCAAACACTCGAACACCTATACGGATTCTCCTGCACAGTGGCAGATATGTATATACGGGGTTTACATACCATTTCTTGCGCATTACGGTTCGAACACTCGAACACCTATACGGATTCTCCTGCACAGTGGCAGATATGTAAATACGGGGTTTCCTTACCATTTCTTGCGCATTACGGTTCGAACACTCGAACACCTGTACGGATTCTCCTGCACAGAGGCAGATATGTAAATACGGGGTTCCCGTACCATTTCTTGCGCATTACGGTTCGAACACTCGAACACCTATACGGATTCTCCTGCACAGTGGCAGATATGTAAATACGGGGTTTACATACCGTTTCTTGCGCATTACGGTTCGAACACTCGAACACCTATACGGATTCTCCTGCACAGTGACAGATATGTAAATACGGGGTTCCCGTACCATTTCTTGCGCATTACGGTTCGAACACTCGAACACCTATACGGATTCTCCTGCACAGTGGCAGATATGTAAATATGGGGTTTACATACCATTTCTTGCGCATTACGGTTCGAACACTCGAACACCTATACGGATTTTCCTGCATAGTGGCAGATATGTAAATACGGGGTTTCCTTACCATTTCTTGCGCATTACGGTTCGAACACTCGAACACCTGTACGGATTCTCCTGTACAGAGGCAGATATGTAAATACGGGGTTTCCGTACCATTTTTTCGCATTACGGTTCGAACACCCGAACACCAATACGGATTCTCCTGCACAGTGGCAGATATGTAAATACGGGGTTTACATACCGTTTCTTGCGCATTACAGTTCGAACACTCGAACACCTATACGGATTCTCCTGCACAGTGACAGATATGTAAATACGGGGTTCCCGTACCATTTCTTGCGCATTACGGTTCGAACACTCGAACACCTATACGGATTCTCCTGCACAGTGGAAGATATGTAAATACGGGGTTTACATACCATTTCTTGCGCATTACGGTTCGAACACTCGAACACCTATACGGATTCTCCTGCACAGTGGCAGATATGTAAATACGGGGTTTACATACCATTTCTTGCGCATTACAGTTCGAACGCTCGAACACCTATACGGATTGTCCTGCACAGTGGCAGATATGTAAATACGGGGTTTCCTTACCATTTCTTGCGCATTACGGTTCGAACACTCGAACACCTATACGGATTTTCCTGCACAGTGGCAGATATGTAAATACGGGGTTTCCGTACCATTTCTTGCGCATTACGGTTCGAACACTCGAACACCTATACGGATTCTCCTGCACAGTGACAGATATGTAAATACGGGGTTCCCGTACCATTTCTTGCGCATTACGGTTCGAACACTCGAACACCTATACGGATTCACCTGCACAGTGGCAGATATGTAAATAAGGGGTTTACATACCATTTCTTGCGCATTACGGTTCGAACACTCGAACACCTATACGGATTCTCCTGCACAGTGGCAGATATGTAAATACGGGGTTTCCTTACCATTTCTTGCGCATTACGGTTCGAACACTCGAACACCTATACGGATTCTCCTGCACAGTGACAGACATGTAAATACGGGGTTCCCGTACCATTTCTTGCGCATTACGGTTCGAACACTCGAACACCTATACGGATTCTCCTACACAGTGGCAGATATGTAAATACGGGGTTTACATACCATTTCTTGCGCATTACGGTTCGAACAATGGAACACCTATACGGATTCTCCTGCACAGTGGCAGATATGTAAATACGGGGTTTACGTACCATTTCTTGCGCATTACGGTTCGAACACTCGAACACCTATACGGATTCTCCTGCACAGTGACAGATATGTAAATACGGGGTTCCCGTACCATTTCTTGCGCATTACGGTTCGAACACTCGAACACCTATACGGATTCTCCTGCACAGTGGCAGATATGTAAATAAGGGGTTTACATACCATTTCTTGCGCATTACGGTTCGAACACTCGAACACCTATACGGATTCTCCTGCACAGTGGCAGATATGTAAATACGGGGTTTCCTTACCATTTCTTGCGCATTACGGTTCGAACACTCGAACACCTATACGGATTCTCCTGCACAGTGGCAGATATGTAAATACGGGGTTTCCTTACCATTTCTTGCGCATTACGGTTCGAACACTCGAACACCTATACGGATTCTCCTGCACAGTGGCAGATATGTAAATACGGGGTTTACATACCATTTCTTGCGCATTACGGTTCGAACACTCGAACACCTATACGGATTCTCCTGCACAGTGGCAGATATGTAAATACGGGGTTTCCTTACCATTTCTTGCGCATTACGGTTCGAACACTCGAACACCTCTACGGATTCTGCTGCACAGTGGCAGATATGTAAATATGGGGTTTCCGTTCCATTTCTTGTGCATTACGGTTCGAACACTCGAACACCTATGCGGATTCTCCTACACAGTGGCAGATATGTAAATACGGGATTTACCTACCATTTCTTGCGCATTACGGTTCGAACACTCGAACACCTATACGGATTCTCCTGCACAGTGGCAGATATGTAAATACGGGGTTTCCTTACCATTTCTTGCGCATTACGGTTCGAACACTCGAACACCTGTACGGATTCTCCTGCACAGTGGCAGATATGTAAATATGGGGTTTCCGTACCATTTCTTGCGCATTACGGTTCGAACACTCGAACACCTATACGGATTCTCCTACACAGTGGCAGATATGTAAATACGGGGTTTACATACCATTTCTTGCGCATTACGGTTCGAACAATGGAACACCTATACGGATTCTCCTGCACAGTGGCAGATATGTAAATACGGGGTTTACGTACCATTTCTTGCGCATTACGGTTCGAACACTCGAACACCTATACGGATTCTCCTGTGCAGTGACAGATATGTAAATACGGGGTTCCCGTACCATTTCTTGCGCATTACGGTTCGAACACTCGAACACCTATACGGATTCTCCTGCACAGTGGCAGATATGTAAATACGGGGTTTACATACCATTTCTTGCGCATTACAGTTCGAACGCTCGAACACCTATACGGATTGTCCTGCACAGTGGCAGATATGTAAATACGGGGTTTCCTTACCATTTCTTGCGCATTACGGTTCGAACACTCGAACACCTATACGGATTTTCCTGCACAGTGGCAGATATGTAAATACGGGGTTTCCGTACCATTTCTTGCGCATTACGGTTCGAACACTCGAACACCTATACGGATTCTCCTGCACAGTGACAGATATGTAAATACGGGGTTCCCGTACCATTTCTTGCGCATTACGGTTCGAACACTCGAACACCTATACGGATTCTCCTGCACAGTGGCAGATATGTAAATAAGGGGTTTACATACCATTTCTTGCGCATTACGGTTCGAACACTCGAACACCTATACGGATTCTCCTACACAGTGGCAGATATGTAAATACGGGGTTTACCTACCATTTCTTGCGCATTACGGTTCGAACACTCGAACACCTATACGGATTCTCCTGCACAGTGGCAGATATGTAAATACGGGGTTTCCTTACCATTTCTTGCGCATTACGGTTCGAACACTCGAACACCTCTACGGATTCTCCTGCACAGTGGCAGATATTTAAATACGGGGTTTCCGTACCATTTCTTGCGCATTACGGTTCGAACACTCGAACACCTATACGGATTCTCCTACACAGTGGCAGATATGTAAATACGGGGTTTCCGTACCATTTCTTACGCATTACGGTTCGAACACCCGAACACCTATACGGATTTTCCTGCACAGTGACAGATATGTAAATACGGGGTTCCCGTACCATTTCTTGCGCATTACGGTTCAAACACTCGAACACCTATACGGATTCTCCTGCACAGTGGCAGATATGTATATACGGGGTTTACATACCATTTCTTGCGCATTACGGTTCGAACACTCGAACACCTATACGGATTCTCCTGCACAGTGGCAGATATGTAAATACGGGGTTTCCTTACCATTTCTTGCGCATTACGGTTCGAACACTCGAACACCTGTACGGATTCTCCTGCACAGAGGCAGATATGTAAATAAGGGGTTTACATACCATTTCTTGCGCATTACGGTTCGAACACTCGAACACCTATACGGATTCTCCTGCACAGTGGCAGATATGTAAATACGGGGTTTACATACCGTTTCTTGCGCATTACGGTTCGAACACTCGAACACCTATACGGATTCTCCTGCACAGTGACAGATATGTAAATACGGGGTTCCCGTACCATTTCTTGCGCATTACGGTTCGAACACTCGAACACCTATACGGATTCTCCTGCACAGTGGCAGATATGTAAATATGGGGTTTACATACCATTTCTTGCGCATTACGGTTCGAACACTCGAACACCTATACGGATTTTCCTGCATAGTGGCAGATATGTAAATACGGGGTTTCCTTACCATTTCTTGCGCATTACGGTTCGAACACTCGAACACCTGTACGGATTCTCCTGTACAGAGGCAGATATGTAAATACGGGGTTTCCGTACCATTTTTTCGCATTACGGTTCGAACACCCGAACACCAATACGGATTCTCCTGCACAGTGGCAGATATGTAAATACGGGGTTTACATACCGTTTCTTGCGCATTACAGTTCGAACACTCGAACACCTATACGGATTCTCCTGCACAGTGACAGATATGTAAATACGGGGTTCCCGTACCATTTCTTGCGCATTACGGTTCGAACACTCGAACACCTATACGGATTCTCCTGCACAGTGGAAGATATGTAAATACGGGGTTTACATACCATTTCTTGCGCATTACGGTTCGAACACTCGAACACCAATACGAATTCTCCTGCACAGTGGCAGATATGTAAATACGGGGTTTCGGTACCATTTTTTGCGCATTACGGTTCGAACACTCGAACACATATACGGATTCTCCTGCACAGTGGCAGATATTTAAATACGGGGTTTACATACCATTTCTTGCGCATTAAGGTTCGAACACTCAAACACCTATGCGAATTCTCCTGCACAGAGGCAGATATGTAAATACGGGGTTTCCGTACCATTTCTTGCGCATTACGGTTCGAACACTCGAACACCTATACGGAATCTCCTGCACAGTGGCAGATATGTAAATACGGGGTTTCCGTACCATTTCTTGCGCATTACGGTTCGAACACTCGAACACCTATACGGATTTTCCTGCACAGTGGCAGATATGTAAATACGGGGTTCCCGTACCATTTCTTGCGCATTACGGTTCGAACACTCGAACACCTATACGGATTCTCCTGCACAGTGACAGATATGTAAATACGGGGTTCCCGTACCATTTCTTGCGCATTACGGTTCGAACACTCGAACACCTATATGGATTCTCCTGCACAGTGGCAGATATGTAAATACGGGGTTTCCTTACCATTTCTTGCGCATTACGGTTCGAACACTCGAACACCTGTACGGATTCTCCTGCACAGTGGCAGATATGTAAATACGGGGTTTCCGTACCATTTCTTGCGCATTACGGTTGGAACACTCGAACACCGATACGGATTCTCCTACACAGTGGCATATATGTAAATACGGGGTTTCCGTACCATTTCTTGCGCATTACGGTTCGAACACTCGAACACCTATACGGATTCTCCTATACAGTGACAGATATGTAAATACGGGGTTCCCGTACCATTTCTTGCGCATTACGGTTCGAACACTCGAACACCTGTACGGATTCTCCTGCACAGTGGCAGATATGTAAATGCGGGGTTCCCGTACCATTTCTTGCGCATTACGGTTCAAACACTCGAACACCTATACGGATTCTCCTGCACAGTGGCAGATATGTAAATACGGGGTTTCCGTACCATTTCTTGCGCATTACGGTTCGAACAATCGAACACCTATACGGATTCTCCTGCACAGTGGCAGATATGTAAATATGGGGTTTCGGTACCATTTCTTGCGCATTACGGTTCGAACACTCGAACACCAATACGGATTCTCCTGCATAGTGGCAGATATGTAAATACGGGGTTTCGGTACCATTTCTCGCGCATTACGGTTCGAACAATCGAACACCTATACGGATTTTCCTGCACAGTGGCAGATATGTAAATAAGGGGTTTACATAACATTTCTTGCGCATTACGGTTCGAACACTCGAACACCTATACGGATTCTCCTGCACCGTGGCAGATATGTAAATACGGGGTTTCCTTACCATTTCTTGCGCATTACGGTTCGAACACTCGAACACCTATACGGATTCTCCTGCACAGTGGCAGATATGTAAATACGGGGTTCCCGTACCATTTCTTGCGCGTTAAGGTTCGAACACTCGAACACCTATACGGATTCTCCTGCACAGTGACAGATATGTAAATACGGGGTTCCCGTACCATTTCTTGCGCATTACGGTTCGAACACTCGAACACCTATACGGATTCTCCTGCGCAGTGGCAGATATGTAAATACGGGGTTTACATACCATTTCTTGCGCATTACGGTTCGAACACTCGAACACCTATACGGATTCTCCTGTACAGTGACAGACATGTAAATACGGGGTTCCCGTACCATTTCTTGCGCATTACGGTTCGAACACTCGAACACCTATACGGATTCTCCTACACAGTGGCAGATATGTAAATACGGGGTTTACATACCATTTCTTGCGCATTACGGTTCGAACAATGGAACACCTATACGGATTCTCCTGCACAGTGGCAGATATGTAAATACGGGGTTTCCGTACCATTTCTTGCGCATTACGGTTCGAACACTCGAACACCTATACGGATTCTCCTGTACAGTGACAGATATGTAAATACGGGGTTCCCGTACCATTTCTTGCGCATTACGTTTCGAACACTCGAACACCTATACGGATTCTCCTGTACAGTGACAGACATGTAAATACGGGGTTTACATACCATTTCTTGCGCATTACGGTTCGAACACTCGAACACCTATACGGATTCTCCTGAACAGTGGCAGATATGTAAATACGGGGTTTCCTTGCCATTTCTTGCGCATTACGGTTCGAACACTCGAACACCTATACGGATTCTCCTGCACAGTGGCAGATATGTAAAAACGGGGTTTCCGTACCATTTCTTGCGCATTACGGTTCGAACACTCGAACACCTATACGGATTCTCCTGCACAGTGGCAGATATGTAAATACGGGGTTTACGTACCATTTCTTGCGCATTACGGTTCGAACACTCGAACACCTATACGGATTCTCCTGCACAGTGACAGATATGTAAATACGGGGTTCCCGTACCATTTCTTGCGCATTACGGTTCGAACACTCGAACACCTATACGGATTCTCCTGCACAGTGGCAGATATGTAAATACGGGGTTTACATACCATTTCTTGCGCATTACGGTTCGAACACACGAACACCTATACGGATTCTCCTGCACAGTGGCAGATATGTAAATACGGGGTTTCCTTACCATTTCTTGTGCATTACGGTTCGAACACTCGAACACCTATACGGATTCTCCTGCACAGTGGCAGATATGTAAATACGGGGTTTCCGTACCATTTCTTGCGCATTACGGTTCGAACACTCGAACACCTATACGGATTCTCCTGTACAGTGACAGATATGTAAATACGGGGTTCCCGTACCATTTCTTGCGCATTACGGTTCGAACACTCGAACACCTATACGGATTCTCCTGCACAGTGGCAGATATGTAAATAAGGGGTTTACATACCATTTCTTGCGCATTACGGTTCGAACACTCGAACACCTATACGGATTCTCCTGCACAGTGGCAGATATGTAAATACGGGGTTTCCGTACCATTTCTTGCGCATTACGGTTCGAACACTCGAACACCTATACGGATTCTCCTGCACAGTGGCAGATATGTAAATACGAGGTTCCCGTACCATTTCTTGCGCATTACGGTTCGAACACTCGAACACCTATACGGATTCTCCTGCACAGTGGCAGATATGTAAATACGGGGTTTACATACCATTTCTTGCGCATTACAGTTCGAACGCTCGAACACCTATACGGATTGTCCTGCACAGTGGCAGATATGTAAATACGGGGTTTCCTTACCATTTCTTGCGCATTACGGTTCGAACACTCGAACACCTATACGGATTTTCCTGCACAGTGGCAGATATGTAAATACGGGGTTTCCGTACCATTTCTTGCGCATTACGGTTCGAACACTCGAACACCTATACGGATTCTCCTGCACAGTGACAGATATGTAAATACGGGGTTCCCGTACCATTTCTTGCGCATTACGGTTCGAACACTCGAACACCTATACGGATTCTCCTGCACAGTGGCAGATATGTAAATACGGGGTTTACATACCATTTCTTGCGCATTACGGTTCGAACACTCGAACACCAATACGGATTCTCCTACACAGTGGCAGATATGTAAATACCGGGTTTCGGTACCATTTCTCGCGCATTACGGTTCGTACAATCGAACACCTATACGGATTTTCCTGCACAGTGGCAGATATGTAAATAAGGGGTTTACATAACATTTCTTGCGCATTACGGTTCGAACACTCGAACACCTCTACGGATTCTCCTGCACCGTGGCAGATATGTAAATACGGGGTTTCCTTACCATTTCTTGCGCATTACGGTTCGAACACTCGAACACCTATACGGATTCTCCTGCACAGTGGCAGATATGTAAATACGGGGTTTCGGTACCATTTTTTGCGCATTACGGTTCGAACACTCGAACACCTATACGGATTCTCCTGCACAGTGGCAGATATGTAAATACGGGGTTCCCGTACCATTTCTTGCGCGTTTAGGTTCGAACACTCGAACACCTGTACGGATTCTCCTGCACAGTGACAGATATGTAAATACGGGGTTCCCGTACCATTTCTTGCGCATTACGGTTCGAACACTCGTACACCTATACGGATTCTCCTGCACAGTGGCAGATATGTAAATACGGGGTTGACATACCGTTTCTTGCGCATTACGGTTCGAACACTCGAACACCTGTACGGATTCTCCTGCACAGTGGCAGATATGTAAATATGGGGTTTCCGTACCATTTCTTGCGCATTACGGTTCGAACACTCGAACACCGATACGGATTCTCCTACACAGTGGCATATATGTAAATACGGGGTTTCCGTACCATTTCTTGCGCATTACGGTTCGAACACTCGAACACCTATACGGATTCTCCTATACAGTGACAGATATGTAAATACGGGGTTCCCGTACCATTTCTTGCGCATTACGGTTCGAACACTCGAACACCTGTACGGATTCTCTTGCACAGTGGCAGATATGTAAATACGGGGTTCCCGTGCCATTTCTTGCGCATTATGGTTCGAACACTCGAACACCTATACGGATTCTCCTGCACAGTGGCAGATATGTAAATACGGGGTTTCCTTACCATTTCTTGCGCATTACGGTTCGAACACTCGAACACCTGTACGGATTCTCCTGCACAATGGCAGATATGTAAATATGGGGTTTTCGTACCATTTCTTGCGCATTACGGTTCGAACACTCGAACACCGATACGGATTCTCCTACACAGTGGCATATATGTAAATACGGGGTTTCCGTACCATTTCTTGCGCATTACGGTTCGAACACTCGAACACCTATACGGATTCTCCTAAACAGTGACAGATATGTAAATACGGGGTTCCCGTACCATTTCTTGCGCATTACGGTTCGAACACTCGAACACCTGTACGGATTCTCTTGCACAGTGGCAGATATGTAAATACGGGATTCCCGTACCATTTCTTGCGCATTACGGTTCGAACACTCGAACACCTATACGGATTCTCCTGCACAGTGGCAGATATGTAAATACGGGGTTTCCGTACCATTTCTTGCGCATTACGGTTCGAACAATCGAACACCTATACGGATTCTCCTGCACAGTGGCAGATATGTAAATATGGGGTTTCGGTACCATTTCTTGCGCATTACGGTTCGAACACTCGAACACCAATACGGATTCTCCTGCATAGTGGCAGATATGTAAATACGGGGTTTCGGTACCATTTCTCGCGCATTACGGTTCGAACAATCGAACACCTATACGGATTTTCCTGCACAGTGGCAGATATGTAAATAAGGGGTTTACATAACATTTCTTGCGCATTACGGTTCGAACACTCGAACACCTATACGGATTCTCCTGCACAGTGGCAGATATGTAAATACGGGGTTTCCGTACCATTTTTTGCGCATTACGGTTCGAACACTCGAACACCTATACGGATTCTCCTGTACAGTGACAGATATGTAAATACGGGGTTCCCGTACCATTTCTTGTGCATTACGGTTCGAACACTCGAACACCTATACGGATTCTCCTGCACAGTGGCAGATATGTAAATACGGGGTTTCCGTACCATTTCTTGCGCATTACGGTTCGAACACTCGAACACCTATACGGATTCTCCTGTACAGTGACAGATATGTAAATACGGGGTTCCCGTACCATTTCTTGCGCATTACGGTTCGAACACTCGAACACCTATACGGATTCTCCTGCACAGTGGCAGATATGTAAATAAGGGGTTTACATACCATTTCTTGCGCATTACGGTTCGAACACTCGAACACCTATACGGATTCTCCTGCACAGTGGCAGATATGTAAATACGGGGTTTCCGTACCATTTCTTGCGCATTACGGTTCGAACACTCGAACACCTATACGGATTCTCCTGCACAGTGGCAGATATGTAAATACGAGGTTCCCGTACCATTTCTTGCGCATTACGGTTCGAACACTCGAACACCTATACGGATTCTCCTGCACAGTGGCAGATATGTAAATACGGGGTTTACATACCATTTCTTGCGCATTACAGTTCGAACGCTCGAACACCTATACGGATTGTCCTGCACAGTGGCAGATATGTAAATACGGGGTTTCCTTACCATTTCTTGCGCATTACGGTTCGAACACTCGAACACCTATACGGATTTTCCTGCACAGTGGCAGATATGTAAATACGGGGTTTCCGTACCATTTCTTGCGCATTACGGTTCGAACACTCGAACACCTATACGGATTCTCCTGCACAGTGACAGATATGTAAATACGGGGTTCCCGTACCATTTCTTGCGCATTACGGTTCGAACACTCGAACACCTATACGGATTCTCCTGCACAGTGGCAGATATGTAAATACGGGGTTTACATACCATTTCTTGCGCATTACGGTTCGAACACTCGAACACCAATACGGATTCTCCTACACAGTGGCAGATATGTAAATACCGGGTTTCGGTACCATTTCTCGCGCATTACGGTTCGTACAATCGAACACCTATACGGATTTTCCTGCACAGTGGCAGATATGTAAATAAGGGGTTTACATAACATTTCTTGCGCATTACGGTTCGAACACTCGAACACCTCTACGGATTCTCCTGCACCGTGGCAGATATGTAAATACGGGGTTTCCTTACCATTTCTTGCGCATTACGGTTCGAACACTCGAACACCTATACGGATTCTCCTGCACAGTGGCAGATATGTAAATACGGGGTTTCGGTACCATTTTTTGCGCATTACGGTTCGAACACTCGAACACCTATACGGATTCTCCTGCACAGTGGCAGATATGTAAATACGGGGTTCCCGTACCATTTCTTGCGCGTTTAGGTTCGAACACTCGAACACCTGTACGGATTCTCCTGCACAGTGACAGATATGTAAATACGGGGTTCCCGTACCATTTCTTGCGCATTACGGTTCGAACACTCGTACACCTATACGGATTCTCCTGCACAGTGGCAGATATGTAAATACGGGGTTGACATACCGTTTCTTGCGCATTACGGTTCGAACACTCGAACACCTGTACGGATTCTCCTGCACAGTGGCAGATATGTAAATATGGGGTTTCCGTA
This sequence comes from Camellia sinensis, assembly GCF_055761805.1. Lineage (NCBI taxonomy): Eukaryota > Viridiplantae > Streptophyta > Magnoliopsida > Ericales > Theaceae > Camellia > Camellia sinensis. The sequence continues at coordinate 1,318,240 of NC_138965.1, forward strand.
CCATTTCTTGCGCATTACGGTTCGAACACTCGAACACCGATACGGATTCTCCTACACAGTGGCATATATGTAAATACGGGGTTTCCGTACCATTTCTTGCGCATTACGGTTCGAACACTCGAACACCTATACGGATTCTCCTATACAGTGACAGATATGTAAATACGGGGTTCCCGTACCATTTCTTGCGCATTACGGTTCGAACACTCGAACACCTGTACGGATTCTCTTGCACAGTGGCAGATATGTAAATACGGGGTTCCCGTGCCATTTCTTGCGCATTATGGTTCGAACACTCGAACACCTATACGGATTCTCCTGCACAGTGGCAGATATGTAAATACGGGGTTTCCTTACCATTTCTTGCGCATTACGGTTCGAACACTCGAACACCTGTACGGATTCTCCTGCACAATGGCAGATATGTAAATATGGGGTTTTCGTACCATTTCTTGCGCATTACGGTTCGAACACTCGAACACCGATACGGATTCTCCTACACAGTGGCATATATGTAAATACGGGGTTTCCGTACCATTTCTTGCGCATTACGGTTCGAACACTCGAACACCTATACGGATTCTCCTAAACAGTGACAGATATGTAAATACGGGGTTCCCGTACCATTTCTTGCGCATTACGGTTCGAACACTCGAACACCTGTACGGATTCTCTTGCACAGTGGCAGATATGTAAATACGGGATTCCCGTACCATTTCTTGCGCATTACGGTTCGAACACTCGAACACCTATACGGATTCTCCTGCACAGTGGCAGATATGTAAATACGGGGTTTCCGTACCATTTCTTGCGCATTACGGTTCGAACAATCGAACACCTATACGGATTCTCCTGCACAGTGGCAGATATGTAAATATGGGGTTTCGGTACCATTTCTTGCGCATTACGGTTCGAACACTCGAACACCAATACGGATTCTCCTGCATAGTGGCAGATATGTAAATACGGGGTTTCGGTACCATTTCTCGCGCATTACGGTTCGAACAATCGAACACCTATACGGATTTTCCTGCACAGTGGCAGATATGTAAATAAGGGGTTTACATAACATTTCTTGCGCATTACGGTTCGAACACTCGAACACCTATACGGATTCTCCTGCACAGTGGCAGATATGTAAATACGGGGTTTCCGTACCATTTTTTGCGCATTACGGTTCGAACACTCGAACACCTATACGGATTCTCCTGTACAGTGACAGATATGTAAATACGGGGTTCCCGTACCATTTCTTGCGCATTACGGTTCGAACACTCGAACACCTATACGGATTCTCCTGTACAGTGACAGACATGTAAATACGGGGTTTACATACCATTTCTTGCGCATTACGGTTCGAACACTCGAACACCTATACGGATTCTCCTGAACAGTGGCAGATATGTAAATACGGGGTTTCCTTACCATTTCTTGCGCATTACGGTTCGAACACTCGAACACCTATACGGATTCTCCTGCACAGTGGCAGATATGTAAATACGGGGTTTCCGTACCATTTCTTGCGCATTACGGTTCGAACACTCGAACACCTATACGGATTCTCCTGTACAGTGACAGATATGTAAATACGGGGTTCCCGTACCATTTCTTGCGCATTATGGTTCGAACACTCGAACACCTATACGGATTCTCCTGCACAGTGGCAGATATGTAAATACGGGGTTTACATACCATTTCTTGCGCATTACGGTTCGAACAATCGAACACCTATACGGATTCTCCTGCACAGTGGCAGATATGTAAATATGGGGTTTCGGTACCATTTCTTGCGCATTACGGTTCGAACACTCGAACACCAATACGGATTCTCCTGCATAGTGGCAGATATGTAAATACGGGGTTTCGGTACCATTTCTCGCGCATTACGGTTCGAACAATCGAACACCTATACGGATTTTCCTGCACAGTGGCAGATATGTAAATAAGGGGTTTACATACCATTTCTTGCGCATTACGGTTCGAACACTCGAACACCGATACGGATTCTCCTACACAGTGGCATATATGTAAATACGGGGTTTCCGTACCATTTTTTGCGCATTACGGTTCGAACACTCGAACACCTATACGGATTCTCCTAAACAGTGACAGACATGTAAATACGGGGTTCCCGTACCATTTCTTGCGCATTACGGTTCGAACACTCGAACACCTGTACGGATTCTCTTGCACAGTGGCAGATATGTAAATACGGGGTTCCCGTACCATTTCTTGCGCATTACGGTTCGAACACTCGAACACCTATACGGATTCTCCTGCACAGTGGAAGATATGTAAATACGGGGTTTCCGTACCATTTCTTGCGCATTACGGTTCGAACAATCGAACACCTATACGGATTCTCCTACACAGTGGCAGATATGTAAATATGGGGTTTCGGTACCATTTCTTGCGCATTACGGTTCGAACACTCGAACACCAATACGGATTCTCCTGCATAGTAGCAGATATGTAAATACGGGGTTTCGGTACCATTTCTCGCGCATTACGGTTCGAACAATCGAACACCTATACGGATTTTCCTGCACAGTGGCAGATATGTAAATAAGGGGTTTACATAACATTTCTTGCGCATTACGGTTCGAACACTCGAACACCTATACGGATTCTCCTGCACAGTGGCAGATATGTAAATACGGGGTTTCCGTACCATTTCTTGCGCATTACGGTTCGAACACTCGAACACCTATACGGATTCTCCTGTACAGTGACAGATATGTAAATACGGGGTTCCCGTACCATTTCTTGCGCATTACGGTTCGAACACTCGAACACCTATACGGATTCTCCTGTACAGTGACAGACATGTAAATACGGGGTTTACATACCATTTCTTGCGCATTACGGTTCGAACACTCGAACACCTATACGGATTCTCCTGAACAGTGGCAGATATGTAAATACGGGGTTTCCTTACCATTTCTTGCGCATTACGGTTCGAACACTCGAACACCTATACGGATTCTCCTGCACAGTGGCAGATATGTAAATACGGGGTTTACATACCATTTCTTGCGCATTACGGTTCGAACACTCGAACACCTATACGGATTCTCCTGCACAGTGGCAGATATGTAAATACGGGGTTTCCTTACCATTTCTTGCGCATTACGGTTCGAACACTCGAACACCTGTACGGATTCTCCTGCACAGTGGCAGATATGTAAATATGGGGTTTCCGTACCATTTCTTGCGCATTACGGTTCGAACACACGAACACCTATACGGATTCTCCTGAACAGTGGCAGATATGTAAATACGGGGTTTCCTTACCATTTCTTGTGCATTACGGTTCGAACACTCGAACACCTATACGGATTCTCCTGCACAGTGGCAGATATGTAAATACGGGGTTTCCGTACCATTTCTTGCGCATTACGGTTCGAACACTCGAACACCTATACGGATTCTCCTGTACAGTGACAGATATGTAAATACGGGGTTCCCGTACCATTTCTTGCGCATTACGGTTCGAACACTCGAACACCTATACGGATTCTCCTGCACAGTGGCAGATATGTAAATAAGGGGTTTACATACCATTTCTTGCGCATTACGGTTCGAACACTCGAACACCTATACGGATTCTCCTGCACAGTGGCAGATATGTAAATACGGGGTTTCCGTACCATTTCTTGCGCATTACGGTTCGAACACTCGAACACCTATACGGATTCTCCTGCACAGTGGCAGATATGTAAATACGAGGTTCCCGTACCATTTCTTGCGCATTACGGTTCGAACACTCGAACACCTATACGGATTCTCCTGCACAGTGGCAGATATGTAAATACGGGGTTTACATACCATTTCTTGCGCATTACAGTTCGAACGCTCGAACACCTATACGGATTGTCCTGTACAGTGGCAGATATGTAAATACGGGGTTTCCTTACCATTTCTTGCGCATTACGGTTCGAACACTCGAACACCTATACGGATTTTCCTGCATAGTGGCAGATATGTAAATACGGGGTTTCCGTACCATTTCTTGCGCATTACGGTTCGAACACTCGAACACCTATACGGATTCTCCTGCACAGTGACAGATATGTAAATACGGGGTTCCCGTACCATTTCTTGCGCATTACGGTTCGAACACTCGAACAGCTAAACGGATTCTCCTGCACAGTGGCAGATATGTAAATAAGGGGTTTACATACCATTTCTTGCGCATTACGGTTCGAACACTCGAACACCTATACGGATTCTCCTGCACAGTGGCAGATATGTAAATACGGGGTTTCCTTACCATTTCTTGCGCATTACGGTTCGAACACTCGAACACCTATACGGATTCTCCTGCACAGTGGCAGATATGTAAATACGGGGTTTACATACCATTTCTTGCGCATTACGGTTCGAACACTCGAACACCTATACGGATTCTCCTGCACAGTGGCAGATATGTAAATACGGGGTTTCCTTACCATTTCTTGCGCATTACGGTTCGAACACTCGAACACCTGTACGGATTCTCCTGCACAGTGGCAGATATGTAAATATGGGGTTTCCGTACCATTTCTTGCGCATTACGGTTCGAACACTCGAACACCTATACGGATTCTCCTACACAGTGGCAGATATGTAAATACGGGGTTTACCTACCATTTCTTGCGCATTACGGTTCGAACACTCGAACACCTATACGGATTCTCCTGCACAGTGGCAGATATGTAAATACGGGGTTTCCTTACCATTTCTTGCGCATTACGGTTCGAACACTCGAACACCTATACGGATTCTCCTGCACAGTGGCAGATATGTAAATACGGGGTTTACATACCATTTCTTGCGCATTACGGTTCGAACACTCGAACACCTATACGGATTCTCCTGCACAGTGGCAGATATGTAAATACGGGGTTTCCTTACCATTTCTTGCGCATTACGGTTCGAACACTCGAACACCTGTACGGATTCTCCTGCACAGTGGCAGATATGTAAATATGGGGTTTCCGTACCATTTCTTGCGCATTACGGTTCGAACACTCGAACACCTATACGGATTCTCCTACACAGTGGCAGATATGTAAATACGGGGTTTACATACCATTTCTTGCGCATTACGGTTCGAACAATGGAACACCTATACGGATTCTCCTGCACAGTGGCAGATATGTAAATACGGGGTTTCCGTACCATTTCTTGCGCATTACGGTTCGAACACCCGAACACCTATACGGATTCTCCTGCACAGTGGCAGATATGTAAATACGGGGTTTACATACCATTTCTTGCGCATTACGGTTCGAACACTCGAACACCTATACGGATTCTCCTGCACAGTGACAGATATGTAAATACGGGGTTCCCGTACCATTTCTTGCGCATTACGGTTCGAACACTCGAACACCTATACGGATTCTCCTGCACAGTGGAAGATATGTAAATACGGGGTTTACATACCATTTCTTGCGCATTACGGTTCGAACACTCGAACACCAATACGAATTCTCCTGCACAGTGGCAGATATGTAAATACGGGGTTTCGGTACCATTTTTTGCGCATTACGGTTCGAACACTCGAACACATATACGGATTCTCCTGCACAGTGGCAGATATTTAAATACGGGGTTTACATACCATTTCTTGCGCATTAAGGTTCGAACACTCGAACACCTATGCGAATTCTCCTGCACAGAGGCAGATATGTAAATACGGGGTTTCCGTACCATTTCTTGCGCATTACGGTTCGAACACTCGAACACCTATACGGAATCTCCTGCACAGTGGCAGATATGTAAATACGGGGTTTCCGTACCATTTCTTGCGCATTACGGTTCGAACACTCGAACACCTATACGGATTTTCCTGCACAGTGGCAGATATGTAAATACGGGGTTCCCGTACCATTTCTTGCGCATTACGGTTCGAACACTCGAACACCTATACGGATTCTCCTGCACAGTGACAGATATGTAAATACGGGGTTCCCGTACCATTTCTTGCACATTACGGTTCGAACACTCGAACACCTATATGGATTCTCCTGCACAGTGGCAGATATGTAAATACGGGGTTTCCTTACCATTTCTTGCGCATTACGGTTCGAACACTCGAACACCTGTACGGATTCTCCTGCACAGTGGCAGATATGTAAATATGGGGTTTCCGTACCATTTCTTGCGCATTACGGTTCGAACACTCGAACATCGATACGGATTCTCCTACACAGTGGCATATATGTAAATACGGGGTTTCCATACCATTTCTTGCGCATTACGGTTCGAACACTCGAACACCTATACGGATTCTCCTATACAGTGACAGATATGTAAATACGGGGTTCCCGTACCATTTCTTGCGCATTACGGTTCGAACACTCGAACACCTGTACGGATTCTCCTGCACAGTGGCAGATATGAAAATACGGGGTTCCCGTACCATTTCTTGCGCATTACGGTTCGAACACTCGAACACCTATACGGATTCTCCTGCACAGTGGCAGATATGTAAATACGGGGTTTCCGTACCATTTCTTGCGCATTACGGTTCGAACAATCGAACACCTATACGGATTCTCCTGCACAGTGGCAGATATGTAAATATGGGGTTTCGGTACCATTTCTTGCACATTACGGTTCGAACACTCGAACACCAATACGGATTCTCCTGCATAGTGGCAGATATGTAAATACGGGGTTTCGGTACCATTTCTCGCGCATTACGGTTCGAACAATCGAACACCTATACGGATTTTCCTGCACAGTGGCAGATATGTAAATAAGGGGTTTACATAACATTTCTTGCGCATTACGGTTCGAACACTCGAACACCTATACGGATTCTCCTGCACCGTGGCAGATATGTAAATACGGGGTTTCCTTACCATTTCTTGCGCATTACGGTTCGAACACTCGAACACCTATACGGATTCTCCTGCACAGTGGCAGATATGTAAATACGGGGTTCCCGTACCATTTCTTGCGCGTTAAGGTTCGAACACTCGAACACCTATACGGATTCTCCTGCACAGTGACAGATATGTAAATACGGGGTTCCCGTACCATTTTTTGCGCATTACGGTTCGAACACTCGAACACATATACGGATTCTCCTGCACAGTGGCAGATATTTAAATACGGGGTTTACATACCATTTCTTGCGCATTAAGGTTCGAACACTCGAACACCTATGCGAATTCTCCTGCACAGAGGCAGATATGTAAATACGGGGTTTCCGTACCATTTCTTGCGCATTACGGTTCGAACACTCGAACACCTATACGGAATTTCCTGCACAGTGGCAGATATGTAAATACGGGGTTTCCGTACCATTTCTTGCGCATTACGGTTCGAACACTTGAACACCTATACGGATTTTCCTGCACAGTGACAGATATGTAAATACGGGGTTCCCGTACCATTTCTGGCGCATTACGGTTCGAACACTCGAACACCTATACGGATTCTGCTGCACAGTGGCAGATATGTAAATACGGGGTTTACATACCATTTCTTGCGCATTACGGTTCGAACACTCGAACACCTATATGGATTCTCCTGCACAGTGGCAGATTTGTAAATACAGGGTTTCCTTACCATTTCTTGCGCATTACGGTTCGAACACTCGAACACCTGTACGGATTCTCCTGCACAGTGGCAGATATGTAAATATGGGGTTTCCGTACCATTTCTTGCGCATTACGGTTCGAACACCGATACGGATTCTCCTACACAGTGGCATATATGTAAATACGGGGTTTCCGTACCATTTCTTGCGCATTACGGTTCGAACACTCGAACACCTATACGGATTCTCCTATACAGTGACAGATATGTAAATACGGGGTTCCCGTACCATTTCTTGCGCATTACGGTTCGAACAGTCGAACACCTGTACGGATTCTCTTGCACAGTGGCAGAAATGTAAATACGGGGTTCCCGTACCATTTCTTGCGCATTACGGTTCGAACACTCGAACACCTATACGGATTCTCCTGCACAGTGGCAGATATGTAAATACGGGGTTTCCGTTTAATTTTCTTGCGCATTACGGTTCGAACAATCGAACACCTATACGGATTCTCCTGCACAGTGGCTGATATGTAAATATGGGGTTTCGGTACCATTTCTCGCGCATTACGGTTCGAACAATCGAACACCTATACGGATTTTCCTGCACAGTGGCAGATATGTAAATAAGGGGTTTACATAACATTTCTTGCGCATTACGGTTCGAACACTCGAACACCTATACGGATTCTCCTGCACAGTGGCAGATATGTAAATACGGGGTTTCCTTACCATTTCTTGCGCATTACGGTTCGAACACTCGAACACCTATACGGATTCTCCTGCACAGTGGCAGATATGTAAATACGGGGTTTCGGTACCATTTTTTGCGCATTACGGTTCGAACACTCGAACACCTATACGGATTCTCCTGCACAGTGGCAGATATGTAAATACGGGGTTCCGGTACCGTTTCTTGCGCGTTAAGGTTCGAACACTCGAACACATATACGGATTCTCCTGCACAGTGACAGATATGTAAATACGGGGTTCCCGTACCATTTCTTGCGCATTACGGTTCGAACACTCGAACACCTATACGGATTCTCCTGCACAGTGGCAGATATGTAAATACGGTGTTCCCGTACCGTTTCTTGCGCGTTAAGGTTCGAACACTCGAACACCTATACGGATTCTCCTATACAGTGACAGATATGTAAATACGGGGTTCCCGTACCATTTCTTGCGCATTACGGTTCGAACAATTGAACACCTGTACGGATTCTCCTGTACAGTGGCAGATATGTAAATACGGGGTTCCCGTACCATTTCTTGCGCATTACGGTTCGAACACTCGAACACCTATACGGATTCTCCTGCACAGTGGCAGATATGTAAATACGGGGTTTCCGTACCATTTCTTGCGCATTACGGTTCGAACAATCGAACACCTATACGGATTCTCCTGCACAGTGGCAGATATGTAAATATGGGGTTTCGGTACCATTTCTTGCGCATTACGGTTCGAACACTCGAACACCTATACGGATTCTCCTGTGCAGTGACAGACATGTAAATACGGGGTTCCCGTACAATTTCTCGCGCATTACGGTTCGAACACTCGAACACCTATACGGATTCTCCTGCACAGTGGCAGATATGTAAATACGGGGTTTTCGTACCATTTCTTGCGCATTACGGTTCGAACACTCGAAAACCTATACGGATTCTCCTGTACAGTGGCAGATATGTAAATACGGGGTTCCCGTACCATTTCTTGCGCATTACGGTTCGAACACTCGAACACCTATACGGATTCTCCTGCACAGTGGCAGATATGTAAATACGGGGTTTACATACCATTTCTTGCGCATTCCGGTTCGAACAATGGAACACCTATACGGATTCTCCTGCACAGTGGCAGATATGTAAATACGGGGTTTCCGTACCATTTCTTGCGCATTACGGTTCGAACACTCGAACACCTATACGGATTCTCCTGCACAGTGACAGATATGTAAATACGGGGTTCCCGTACCATTTCTTGCGCATTACGGTTCGAACACTCGAACACCTATACGGATTCTCCTGCACAGTGGCAGATATGTAAATACGGGGTTTCCGTACCATTTCTTGCGCATTACGGTTCGAACACTCGAACACCTATACGGATTCTCCTGCACAGTAACAGATATGTAAATACGGGGTTCCCGTACCATTTCTTGCGCATTACGGTTTGAACACTCGAACACCTATACGGATTCTCCTGCACAGTGGCAGATATGTAAATACGGGGTTTCCGTACCATTTCTTGCGCATTACGGTTCGAACACTCGAACACCTGTACGGATTCTCCTGCACCGTGGCAGATATGTAAATATGGGGTTTCCGTACCATTTCTTGCGCATTACGGTTCGAACACTCGAACACCGATACGGATTCTCCTACACAGTGGCATATATGTAAATACGGGGTTTCCGTACCATTTCTTGCGCATTACGGTTCGAACACTCGAACACCTATACGGATTCTCCTATACAGTGACAGATATGTAAATACGGGGTTCCCGTACCATTTCTTGCGCATTACGGTTCGAACACTTGAACACCTGTACGGATTCTCTTGCACAGTGGCAGATATGTAAATACGGGGTTCCCGTACCATTTCTTGCGCATTACGGTTCGAACACTCGAACACCTATACGGATTCTCCTGCACAGTGGCAGATACTTAAATACGGGGTTTCCTTACCATTTCTTGCGCATTACGGTTCGAACACTCGAACACCTGTACGGATTCTCCTACACAGTGGCAGATATGTAAATATGGGGTTTCCGTACCATTTCTTGCGCATTACGGTTCGAACACTCGAACACCGATACGGATTCTCCTACACAGTGGCATATATGTAAATACGGGGTTTCCGTACCATTTCTTGCGCATTACGGTTCGAACACTCGAACACCTATACGGATTCTCCTATACAGTGACAGATATGTAAATACGGGGTTCCCGTACCATTTCTTGCGCATTACGGTTCGAACACTCGAACACCTATACGGATTCTCCTGCACAGTGGCAGATATGTAAATACGGGGTTTCCGTACCATTTCTTGCGCATTACGGTTCGAACAATCGAACACCTATACGGATTCTCCTGCACAGTGGCAGATATGTAAATATGGGGTTTCGGTACCATTTCTTGCGCATTACGGTTCGAACACTCGAACACCTATACGGATTCTCCTCTGCAGTGACAGACATGTAAATACGGGGTTCCCGTACAATTTCTCGCGCATTACGGTTCGAACACTCGAACACCTATACGGATTCTCCTGCACAGTGGCAGATATGTAAATACGGGGTTTCCGTACCATTTCTTGCGCATTACGGTTCGAACACTCGAAAACCTATACGGATTCTCCTGTACAGTGGCAGATATGTAAATACGGGGTTCCCGTACCATTTCTTGCGCATTACGGTTCGAACACTCGAACACCTATACGGATTCTCCTGCACAGTGGCAGATATGTAAATACGGGGTTTACATACCATTTCTTGCGCATTCCGGTTCGAACAATGGAACACCTATACGGATTCTCCTGCACAGTGGCAGATATGTAAATACGGGGTTTCCGTACCATTTCTTGCGCATTACGGTTCGAACACTCGAACACCTATACGGATTCTCCTGCACAGTGACAGATATGTAAATACGGGGTTCCCGTACCATTTCTTGCGCATTACGGTTCGAACACTCGAACACCTATACGGATTCTCCTGCACAGTGGCAGATATGTAAATACGGGGTTTCCGTACCATTTCTTGCGCATTACGGTTCGAACACTCGAACACCTATACGGATTCTCCTGCACAGTAACAGATATGTAAATACGGGGTTCCCGTACCATTTCTTGCGCATTACGGTTTGAACACTCGAACACCTATACGGATTCTCCTGCACAGTGGCAGATATGTAAATACGGGGTTTCCGTACCATTTCTTGCGCATTACGGTTCGAACACTCGAACACCTATACGGATTCTCCTGCACAGTAACAGATATGTAAATACGGGGTTCCCGTACCATTTCTTGCGCATTACGGTTTGAACACTCGAACACCTATACGGATTCTCCTGCACAGTGGCAGATATGTAAATACGGGGTTTACATACCATTTCTTGCGCATTCCGGTTCGAACAATGGAACACCTATACGGATTCTCCTGCACAGTGGCAGATATGTAAATACGGGGTTTCCGTACCATTTCTTGCGCATTACGGTTCGAACACTCGAACACCTATACGGATTCTCCTGCACAGTGACAGATATGTAAATACGGGGTTCCCGTACCATTTCTTGCGCATTACGGTTCGAACACTCGAACACCTATACGGATTCTCCTGCACAGTGGCAGATATGTAAATACGGGGTTTCCGTACCATTTCTTGCGCATTACGGTTCGAACACTCGAACACCTATACGGATTCTCCTGCACAGTAACAGATATGTAAATACGGGGTTCCCGTACCATTTCTTGCGCATTACGGTTTGAACACTCGAACACCTATACGGATTCTCCTGCACAGTGGCAGATATGTAAATACGGGGTTTCCGTACCATTTCTTGCGCATTACGGTTCGAACACTCGAACACCTATACGGATTCTCCTGCACAGTAACAGATATGTAAATACGGGGTTCCCGTACCATTTCTTGCGCATTACAGTTTGAACACTCGAACACCTATACGGATTCTCCTGCACAGTGGCAGATATGTAAATACGGGGTTTACATACCATTTCTTGCGCATTACGGTTCGAACACTCGAACACCTATACGGATTCTCCTGCACAGTGGCAGATATGTAAATACGGGGTTTCCGTACCATTTCTTGCGCATTACGGTTCGAACACTCGAACACCTATACGGATTCTCCTGCACAGTGACAGATATGTAAATACGGGGTTCCCGTACATTTCTTGCGCATTACGGTTCGAACACTCGAACACCTATACGGATTCTCCTGCACAGTGGCAGATATGTAAATACGGGGTTTCCGTACCATTTCTTGCGCATTACGGTTCGAACACTCGAACACCTATACGGATTCTCCTGCACAGTAACAGATATGTAAATACGGGGTTCCCGTACCATTTCTTGCGCATTACGGTTTGAACACTCGAACACCTATACGGATTCTCCTGCACAGTGGCAGATATGTAAATACGGGGTTTACATACCATTTCTTGCGCATTACGGTTCGAACACTCGAACACCTATACGGATTCTCCTGTACAGTGACAGACATGTAAATACGGGGTTCCCGTACCATTTCTTGCGCATTACGGTTCGAACACTCGAACACCTATACGGATTCTCCTACACAGTGGCAGATATGTAAATACGGGGTTTACATACCATTTCTTGCGCATTACGGTTCGAACAATGGAACACCTATACGGATTCTCCTGCACAGTGGCAGATATGTAAATACGGGGTTTCCGTACCACTTCTTGCGCATTACTGTTCGAACACTCGAACACCTATACGGATTCTCCTGTACAGTGACAGATATGTAAATACGGGGTTCCCGTACCATTTCTTGCGCATTACGGTTCGAACACTCGAACACCTATACGGATTCTCCTGCACAGTGGCAGATATGTAAATACGGGGTTTACATACCATTTCTTGCGCATTACGGTTCGAACACACGAACACCTATACGGATTCTCCTGAACAGTGGCAGATATGTAAATACGCGGTTTCCTTACCATTTCTTGCGCATTACGGTTCGAACACTCGAACACCTATACGGATTCTCCTGCACAGTGGCAGATATGTAAATACGGGGTTTCCGTACCATTTCTTGCGCATTACGGTTCGAACACTCGAACACCTATACGGATTCTCCTGTACAGCGACAGATATGTAAATACGGGGTTCCCGTACCACTTCTTGCGCATTACGGTTCGAACACTAGAACACCTATACCGATTCTCCTGCACAGTGGCAGATATGTAAATAAGGGGTTTACATACCATTTCTTGCGCATTACGGTTCGAACACTCGAACACCTATACGGATTCTCCTGCACAGTGGCAGATATGTAAATACGGGGTTTCCTTACCATTTCTTGCGCATTACGGTTCGAACACTCGAACACCTATACGGATTCTCCTGCACAGTGGCAGATATGTAAATACGGGGTTTCCGTACCATTTCTTGCGCATTACGGTTCGAACACTCGAACACCTATACGGATTCTCCTGCACAGTGGCAGATATGTAAATACGGGGTTCCCGTACCATTTCTTGCGTATTACGGTTCGAACACTCGAACACCTATACGGATTCTCCTGCACAGTGACAGATATGTAAATACGGGGTTCCCGTACCATTTCTTGCGCATTACGGTTCGAACACTCGAAGACCTATACGGATTCTCCTGTACAGTGACAGATATGTAAATACGGGGTTCCCGTACCATTTCTTGCGCATTACGGTTCGAACACTCGAACACCTATACGGATTCTCCTGTACAGTGACAGATATGTAAATACGGGGTTCCCGTACCATTTCTTGCGCATTACGGTTCGAACACTCGAACACCTATACGGATTCTCCTACACAGTGGCAGATATGTAAATACGGGGTTTCGGTACCATTTTGTTGCGCATTACGGTTCGAACACTCGAACACCTATACGGATTCTCCTGCACAGTGGCAGATATGTAAATACGGGGTTCCCGTACCGTTTCTTGCGCGTTAAGGTTCGAACACTCGAACACCTATACGGATTCTCCTGCACAGTGACAGATATGTAAATACGGGGTTCCCGTACCATTTCTTGCGCATTACGGTTCGAACACTCGAACACCTATACGGATTCTCCTGCACAGTGGCAGATATGTAAATACGGGGTTTACATACCATTTCTTGCGCATTACGGTTCGAACACTCGAACACCTATACGGATTCTCCTATACAGTGACAGACATGTAAATACGGGGTTCCCGTACCATTTCTTGCGCATTACGGTACGAACACTCGAACACCTATACGGATTCTCCTACACAGTGGCAGATATGTAAATACGGGGTTTACATACCATTTCTTGCGCATTACGGTTCGAACAATGGAACACCTATACGGATTCTCCTGCACAGTGGCAGATATGTAAATACGGGGTTTCCGTACCATTTCTTGCGCCTTACGGTTCGAACACTCGAACACCTATACGGATTCTCCTGTACAGTGACAGATATGTAAATACGGTGTTCCCGTACCATTTCTTGCGCATTATGGTTCGAACACTCGAACACCTATACGGATTCTCCTGTACAGTGACAGACATGTAAATACGGGGTTTTCATACCATTTCTTGCGCATTACGGTTCGAACACTCGAACACCTATACGGATTCTCCAGAACAGTGGCAGATATGTAAATACGGGGTTTCCTTACCATTTCTTGCGCATTACGGTTCGAACACTCGAACACCTATACGGATTCTCCTGCACAGTGGCAGATATGTAAATACGGGGTTTCCGTACCATTTCTTGCGCATTACGGTTCGAACACTCGAACACCTATACGGATTCTCCTGCACAGTGACAGATATGTAAATACGGGGTTCCCGTACCATTTCTTGCGCATTACGGTTCGAACACTCGAACACCTATACGGATTCTCCTGCACAGTGGCAGATATGTAAATACGGGGTTTCCGTACCATTTCTTGCGCATTACGGTTCGAACACTCGAACACCTATACGGATTCTCCTGCACAGTAACAGATATGTAAATACGGGGTTCCCGTACCATTTCTTGCGCATTACGGTTTGAACACTCGAACACCTATACGGATTCTCCTGCACAGTGGCAGATATGTAAATACGGGGTTTCCGTACCATTTCTTGCGCATTACGGTTCGAACACTCGAACACCTATACGGATTCTCCTGTACAGTGACAGATATGTAAATACGGGGTTCCCGTACCATTTCTTGCGCATTACGGTTCGAACACTCGAACACCTATACGGATTCTCCTGCACAGTGGCAGATATGTAAATAAGGGGTTTACATACCATTTCTTGCGCATTACGGTTCGAACACTCGAACACCTATACGGATTCTCCTGCACAGTGGCAGATATGTAAATACGGGGTTTCCGTACCATTTCTTGCGCATTACGGTTCGAACACTCGAACACCTATACGGATTCTCCTGCACAGTGGCAGATATGTAAATACGAGGTTCCCGTACCAGTTCTTGCGCATTACGGTTCGAACACTCGAACACCTATACGGATTCTCCTGCACAGTGGCAGATATGTAAATACGGGGTTTCCGTACCATTTCTTGCGCATTACGGTTCGAACACTCGAACACCTATACGGATTCTCCTGTACAGTGACAGATATGTAAATACGGGGTTCCCGTACCATTTCTTGCGCATTACGGTTCGAACACTCGAACACCTATACGGATTCTCCTGCACAGTGGCAGATATGTAAATACGGGGTTTCCTTACCATTTCTTGCGCATTACGGTTCGAACACTCGAACACCTATACGGATTCTCCTGCACAGTGGCAGATATGTAAATACGGGGTTTACATACCATTTCTTGCGCATTACGGTTCGAACACTCGAACACCTATACGGATTCTCCTGCACAGTGGCAGATATGTAAACACGGGGTTTCCTTACCATTTCTTGCGCATTACGGTTCGAACACTCGAACACCTGTACAGATTCTCCTGCACAGTGGCAGATATGTAAATACGGGGTTTCCGTACCATTTCTTGCGCATTACAGTTCGAACACTCGAACACCTATACGGATTCTCCTACACAGTGGCAGATATGTAAATACGGGGTTTACCTACCATTTCTTGCGCATTACGGTTCGAACACTCGAACACCTATACGGATTCTCCTGCACAGTGGCAGATATGTAAATACGGGGTTTCGGTACCATTTTTTGCGCATTACGGTTCGAACACTCGAACACCTATACGGATTCTCCTGCACAGTGGCAGATATGTAAATACGGGGTTCCCGTACCATTTCTTGCGCATTAAGGTTCGAACACTCGAACACCTATACGGATTCTCCTGCACAGTGACAGATATGTAAATACGGGGTTCCCGTACCATTTCTTGCGCATTACGGTTCGAACACTCGAACACCTATACGGATTCTCCTGCACAGTGGCAGATATGTAAATACGGGGTTTCCTTACCATTTCTTGCGCATTACGGTTCGAACACTCGAACACCTGTACGGATTCTCCTGCACAGTGGCAGATATGTAAATATGGGGTTTCCGTACCATTTCTTGCGCATTACGGTTCGAACACTCGAACACCGATACGGATTCTCCTACACAGTGGCAAATATGTAAATACGGGGTTTCCGTACCATTTCTTGCGCATTACGGTTCGAACACTCGAACACCTATACGGATTCTCCTATACAGTGACAGATATGTAAATACGGGGTTCCCGTACCATTTCTTGCGCATTACGGTTCGAACACTTGAACACCTGTACGGATTCTCTTGCACAGTGGCAGATATGTAAATACGGGGTTCCCGTACCATTTCTTGCGCATTACGGTTCGAACACTCGAACACCTATACGGATTCTCCTGCACAGTGGCAGATATGTAAATACGGGGTTTCCTTACCATTTCTTGCGCATTACGGTTCGAACACTCGAACACCTGTACGGATTCTCCTGCACAGTGGCAGATATGTAAATATGGGGTTTCCGTACCATTTCTTGCGCATTACGGTTCGAACACTCGAACACCGATACGGATTCTCCTACGCAGTGGCATATATGTAAATACGGGGTTTCCGTACCATTTCTTGCGCATTACGGTTCGAACACTCGAACACCTATACGGATTCTCCTATACAGTGACAGATATGTAAATACGGGGTTCCCGTACCATTTCTTGCGCATTACGGTTCGAACAATTGAACACCTGTACGGATTCTCTTGCACAGTGGCAGATATGTAAATACGGGGTTCCCGTACCATTTCTTGCGCATTACGGTTCGAACACTCGAACACCTATACGGATTCTCCTGCACAGTGGCAGATATGTAAATACGGGGTTTCCGTACCATTTCTTGCGCATTACGGTTCGAACAATCGAACACCTATACGGATTCTCCTGCACAGTGGCAGATATGTAAATATGGGGTTTCGGTACCATTTCTTGCGCATTACGGTTCGAACACTCGAACACCTATACGGATTCTCCTGTGCAGTGACAGACATGTAAATACGGGGTTCCCGTACAATTTCTCGCGCATTACGGTTCGAACACTCGAACACCTATACGGATTCTCCTGCACAGTGGCAGATATGTAAATACGGGGTTTCCGTACCATTTCTTGCGCATTACGGTTCGAACACTCGAAAACCTATACGGATTCTCCTGTACAGTGGCAGATATGTAAATACGGGGTTCCCGTACCATTTCTTGCGCATTACGGTTCGAACACTCGAACACCTATACGGATTCTCCTGCACAGTGGCAGATATGTAAATACGGGGTTTACATACCATTTCTTGCGCATTCCGGTTCGAACAATGGAACACCTATACGGATTCTCCTGCACAGTGGCAGATATGTAAATACGGGGTTTCCGTACCATTTCTTGCGCATTACGGTTCGAACACTCGAACACCTATACGGATTCTCCTGCACAGTGACAGATATGTAAATACGGGGTTCCCGTACCATTTCTTGCGCATTACGGTTCGAACACTCGAACACCTATACGGATTCTCCTGCACAGTGGCAGATATGTAAATACGGGGTTTCCGTACCATTTCTTGCGCATTACGGTTCGAACACTCGAACACCTATACGGATTCTCCTGCACAGTAACAGATATGTAAATACGGGGTTCCCGTACCATTTCTTGCGCATTACGGTTTGAACACTCGAACACCTATACGGATTCTCCTGCACAGTGGCAGATATGTAAATACGGGGTTTCCGTACCATTTCTTGCGCATTACGGTTCGAACACTCGAACACCTATACGGATTCTCCTGCACAGTAACAGATATGTAAATACGGGGTTCCCGTACCATTTCTTGCGCATTACGGTTTGAACACTCGAACACCTATACGGATTCTCCTGCACAGTGGCAGATATGTAAATACGGGGTTTACATACCATTTCTTGCGCATTACGGTTCGAACACTCGAACACCTATACGGATTCTCCTGTACAGTGACAGACATGTAAATACGGGGTTCCCGTACCATTTCTTGCGCATTACGGTTCGAACACTCGAACACCTATACGGATGCTCCTACACAGTGGCAGATATGTAAATATGGGGTTTACATACCATTTCTTGCGCATTCCGGTTCGAACAATGGAACACCTATACGGATTCTCCTGCACAGTGGCAGATATGTAAATACGGGGTTTCCGTACCATTTCTTGCGCATTACGGTTCGAACACTCGAACACCTATACGGATTCTCCTACACAGTGACAGATATGTAAATACGGGGTTCCCGTACCATTTCTTGCGCATTACGGTTCGAACACTCGAACACCTATACGGATTCTCCTGCACAGTGGCAGATATGTAAATACCGGGTTTCCGTACCATTTCTTGCGCATTACGGTTCGAACACTCGAACACCTATACGGATTCTCCTGCACAGTAACAGATATGTAAATACGGGGTTCCCGTACCATTTCTTGCGCATTACGGTTTGAACACTCGAACACCTATACGGATTCTCCTGCACAGTGGCAGATATGTAAATACGGGGTTTACATACCATTTCTTGCGCATTACGGTTCGAACACTCGAACACCTATACGGATTCTCCTGTACAGTGACAGACATGTAAATACGGGGTTCCCGTACCATTTCTTGCGCATTACGGTTCGAACACTCGAACACCTATACGGATTCTCCTACACAGTGGCAGATATGTAAATACGGGGTTTACATACCATTTCTTGCGCATTACGGTTCGAACAATGGAACACCTATACGGATTCTCCTGCACAGTGGCAGATATGTAAATACGAGGTTTCCGTACCATTTCTTGCGCATTACGGTTCGAACACTCGAACACCTATACGGATTCTCCTGTACAGTGACAGATATGTAAATACGGGGTTCCCGTACCATTTCTTGCGCATTACGGTTCGAACACTCGAACACCTATACGGATTCTCCTGCACAGTGGCAGATATGTAAATACGGGGTTTACATACCATTTCTTGCGCATTACGGTTCGAACACACGAACACCTATACGGATTCTCCTGAACAGTGGCAGATATGTAAATACGCGGTTTCCTTACCATTTCTTGCGCATTACGGTTCGAACACTCGAACACCTATACGGATTCTCCTGCACAGTGGCAGATATGTAAATACGGGGTTTCCGTACCATTTCTTGCGCATTACGGTTCGAACACTCGAACACCTATACGGATTCTCCTGTACAGCGACAGATATGTAAATACGGGGTTCCCGTACCATTTCTTGCGCATTACGGTTCGAACACTAGAACACCTATACGGATTCTCGTGCACAGTGGCAGATATGTAAATAAGGGGTTTACATACCATTTCTTGCGCGTTACGGTTCGAACACTCGAACACCTATACGGATTCTCCTGTACAGTGGCAGATATGTAAATACGGGGTTTCCTTACCATTTCTTGCGCATTACGGTTCGAACACTCGAACACCTATACGGATTCTCCTGCACAGTGGCAGATATGTAAATACGGGGTTTCCGTACCATTTCTTGCGCATTACGGTTCGAACACTCGAACACCTATACGGATTCTCCTGCACAGTGGCAGATATGTAAATACGGGGTTCCCGTACCATTTCTTGCGCATTACGGTTCGAACACTCGAACACCTATACGGATTCTCCTGCACAGTGACAGATATGTAAATACGGGGTTCCCGTACCATTTCTTGCGCATTACGGTTCGAACACTCGAACACCTATACGGATTCTCCTGCACAGTGGCAGATATGTAAATACGGGGTTTCCGTAACATTTCTTGCGCATTACGGTTCGAACACTCGAACACCTATACGGATTCTCCTGCACAGTGGCAGATATGGAAATACGGGGTTTCCTTACCATTTCTTGCGCATTACGGTTCGAACACTCGAACACCTATACGGATTCTCCTGCACAGTGGCAGATATGTAAATACGGGATTTCCGTACCATTTCTTGCGCATTACGGTTCGAACACTCGAACACCTGTACAGATTCTCCTGCACAGTGGCAGATATGTAAATACGGGGTTTCCGTACCATTTCTTGCGCATTACAGTTCGAACACTCGAACACCTATACGGATTCTCCTACACAGTGGCAGATATGTAAATACGGGGTTTACCTACCATTTCTTGCGCATTACGGTTCGAACACTCGAACACCTATACGGATTCTCCTGCACAGTGGCAGATATGTAAATACGGGGTTTCGGTACCATTTTTTGCGCATTACGGTTCGAACACTCGAACACCTATACGGATTCTCCTGCACAGTGGCAGATATGTAAATACGGGGTTCCCGTACCATTTCTTGCGCATTAAGGTTCGAACACTCGAACACCTATACGGATTCTCCTGCACAGTGACAGATATGTAAATACGGGGTTCCCGTACCATTTCTTGCGCATTACGGTTCGAACACTCGAACACCTATACGGATTCTCCTGCACAGTGGCAGATATGTAAATACGGGGTTTCCTTACCATTTCTTGCGCATTACGGTTCGAACACTCGAACACCTGTACGGATTCTCCTGCACAGTGGCAGATATGTAAATATGGGGTTTCCGTACCATTTCTTGCGCATTACGGTTCGAACACTCGAACACCGATACGGATTCTCCTACACAGTGGCAAATATGTAAATACGGGGTTTCCGTACCATTTCTTGCGCATTACGGTTCGAACACTCGAACACCTATACGGATTCTCCTATACAGTGACAGATATGTAAATACGGGGTTCCCGTACCATTTCTTGCGCATTACGGTTCGAACACTTGAACACCTGTACGGATTCTCTTGCACAGTGGCAGATATGTAAATACGGGGTTCCCGTACCATTTCTTGCGCATTACGGTTCGAACACTCGAACACCTATACGGATTCTCCTGCACAGTGGCAGATATGTAAATACGGGGTTTCCTTACCATTTCTTGCGCATTACGGTTCGAACACTCGAACACCTGTACGGATTCTCCTGCACAGTGGCAGATATGTAAATATGGGGTTTCCGTACCATTTCTTGCGCATTACGGTTCGAACACTCGAACACCGATACGGATTCTCCTACGCAGTGGCATATATGTAAATACGGGGTTTCCGTACCATTTCTTGCGCATTACGGTTCGAACACTCGAACACCTATACGGATTCTCCTATACAGTGACAGATATGTAAATACGGGGTTCCCGTACCATTTCTTGCGCATTACGGTTCGAACAATTGAACACCTGTACGGATTCTCTTGCACAGTGGCAGATATGTAAATACGGGGTTCCCGTACCATTTCTTGCGCATTACGGTTCGAACACTCGAACACCTATACGGATTCTCCTGCACAGTGGCAGATATGTAAATACGGGGTTTCCGTACCATTTCTTGCGCATTACGGTTCGAACAATCGAACACCTATACGGATTCTCCTGCACAGTGGCAGATATGTAAATATGGGGTTTCGGTACCATTTCTTGCGCATTACGGTTCGAACACTCGAACACCTATACGGATTCTCCTGTGCAGTGACAGACATGTAAATACGGGGTTCCCGTACAATTTCTCGCGCATTACGGTTCGAACACTCGAACACCTATACGGATTCTCCTGCACAGTGGCAGATATGTAAATACGGGGTTTCCGTACCATTTCTTGCGCATTACGGTTCGAACACTCGAAAACCTATACGGATTCTCCTGTACAGTGGCAGATATGTAAATACGGGGTTCCCGTACCATTTCTTGCGCATTACGGTTCGAACACTCGAACACCTATACGGATTCTCCTGCACAGTGGCAGATATGTAAATACGGGGTTTACATACCATTTCTTGCGCATTCCGGTTCGAACAATGGAACACCTATACGGATTCTCCTGCACAGTGGCAGATATGTAAATACGGGGTTTCCGTACCATTTCTTGCGCATTACGGCTCGAACACTCGAACACCTATACGGATTCTCCTGCACAGTGACAGATATGTAAATACGGGGTTCCCGTACCATTTCTTGCGCATTACGGTTCGAACACTCGAACACCTATACGGATTCTCCTGCACAGTGGCAGATATGTAAATACGGGGTTTCCGTACCATTTCTTGCGCATTACGGTTCGAACACTCGAACACCTATACGGATTCTCCTGCACAGTAACAGATATGTAAATACGGGGTTCCCGTACCATTTCTTGCGCATTACGGTTTGAACACTCGAACACCTATACGGATTCTCCTGCACAGTGGCAGATATGTAAATACGGGGTTTCCGTACCATTTCTTGCGCATTACGGTTCGAACACTCGAACACCTATACGGATTCTCCTGCACAGTAACAGATATGTAAATACGGGGTTCCCGTACCATTTCTTGCGCAGTACGGTTTGAACACTCGAACACCTATACGGATTCTCCTGCACAGTGGCAGATATGTAAATACGGGGTTTACATACCATTTCTTGCGCATTACGGTTCGAACACTCGAACACCTATACGGATTCTCCTGTACAGTGACAGACATGTAAATACGGGGTTCCCGTACCATTTCTTGCGCATTACGGTTCGAACACTCGAACACCTATACGGATGCTCCTACACAGTGGCAGATATGTAAATATGGGGTTTACATACCATTTCTTGCGCATTCCGGTTCGAACAATGGAACACCTATACGGATTCTCCTGCACAGTGGCAGATATGTAAATACGGGGTTTCCGTACCATTTCTTGCGCATTACGGTTCGAACACTCGAACACCTATACGGATTCTCCTGCACAGTGACAGATATGTAAATACGGGGTTCCCGTACCATTTCTTGCGCATTACGGTTCGAACACTCGAACACCTATACGGATTCTCCTGCACAGTGGCAGATATGTAAATACCGGGTTTCCGTACCATTTCTTGCGCATTACGGTTCGAACACTCGAACACCTATACGGATTCTCCTGCACAGTAACAGATATGTAAATACGGGGTTCCCGTACCATTTCTTGCGCATTACGGTTTGAACACTCGAACACCTATACGGATTCTCCTGCACAGTGGCAGATATGTAAATACGGGGTTTACATACCATTTCTTGCGCATTACGGTTCGAACACTCGAACACCTATACGGATTCTCCTGTACAGTGACAGACATGTAAATACGGGGTTCCCGTACCATTTCTTGCGCATTACGGTTCGAACACTCGAACACCTATACGGATTCTCCTACACAGTGGCAGATATGTAAATACGGGGTTTACATACCATTTCTTGCGCATTACGGTTCGAACAATGGAACACCTATACGGATTCTCCTGCACAGTGGCAGATATGTAAATACGAGGTTTCCGTACCATTTCTTGCGCATTACGGTTCGAACACTCGAACACCTATACGGATTCTCCTGTACAGTGACAGATATGTAAATACGGGGTTCCCGTACCATTTCTTGCGCATTACGGTTCGAACACTCGAACACCTATACGGATTCTCCTGCACAGTGGCAGATATGTAAATACGGGGTTTACATACCATTTCTTGCGCATTACGGTTCGAACACACGAACACCTATACGGATTCTCCTGAACAGTGGCAGATATGTAAATACGCGGTTTCCTTACCATTTCTTGCGCATTACGGTTCGAACACTCGAACACCTATACGGATTCTCCTGCACAGTGGCAGATATGTAAATACGGGGTTTCCGTACCATTTCTTGCGCATTACGGTTCGAACACTCGAACACCTATACGGATTCTCCTGTACAGCGACAGATATGTAAATACGGGGTTCCCGTACCATTTCTTGCGCATTACGGTTCGAACACTAGAACACCTATACGGATTCTCGTGCACAGTGGCAGATATGTAAATAAGGGGTTTACATACCATTTCTTGCGCGTTACGGTTCGAACACTCGAACACCTATACGGATTCTCCTGTACAGTGGCAGATATGTAAATACGGGGTTTCCTTACCATTTCTTGCGCATTACGGTTCGAACACTCGAACACCTATACGGATTCTCCTGCACAGTGGCAGATATGTAAATACGGGGTTTCCGTACCATTTCTTGCGCATTACGGTTCGAACACTCGAACACCTATACGGATTCTCCTGCACAGTGGCAGATATGTAAATACGGGGTTCCCGTACCATTTCTTGCGCATTACGGTTCGAACACTCGAACACCTATACGGATTCTCCTGCACAGTGACAGATATGTAAATACGGGGTTCCCGTACCATTTCTTGCGCATTACGGTTCGAACACTCGAACACCTATACGGATTCTCCTGCACAGTGGCAGATATGTAAATACGGGGTTTCCGTAACATTTCTTGCGCATTACGGTTCGAACACTCGAACACCTATACGGATTCTCCTGCACAGTGGCAGATATGGAAATACGGGGTTTCCTTACCATTTCTTGCGCATTACGGTTCGAACACTCGAACACCTATACGGATTCTCCTGCACAGTGGCAGATATGTAAATACGGGATTTCCGTACCATTTCTTGCGCATTACGGTTCGAACACTCGAACACCTATACGGATTCTCTTGCACAGTGGTAGATATGTAAATATGGGGTTCCCGTACCATTTCTTGCGCATTACGGTTCGAACACTCGAACACCTATACGGATTCTCCTGCACAGTGGCAGATATGGAAATACGGGGTTTCCTTACCATTTCTTGCGCATTACGGTTCGAACACTCGAACACCTATACGGATTCTCCTGCACAGTGGCAGATATGTAAATACGGGATTTCCGTACCATTTCTTGCGCATTACGGTTCGAACACTCGAACACCTATACGGATTCTCTTGCACAGTGGTAGATATGTAAATATGGGGTTCCCGTACCATTTCTTGCGCATTACGGTTCGAACACTCGAACACCTATACGGATTCTCCTGCACAGTGGCAGATATGTAAATACGGGGTTTCCGTACCATTTCTTGCGCATTACGGTTCGAACACTCGAACACCTATACGGATTCTCCTACACAGTGGCAGATATGTAAATACGGGGTTTACATACCATTTCTTGCGCATTACGGTTCGAACAATGGAACACCTATACGGATTCTCCTGCACAGTGGCAGATATGTAAATACGGGGTTTCCGTACCATTTCTTGCGCATTACGGTTCGAACACTCGAACACCTATACGGATTCTCCTGTACAGTGACAGATATGTAAATACGGGGTTCCCGTACCATTTCTTGCGCATTACGGTTCGAACACTCGAACACCTATACGGATTCTCCTGCACAGTGGCAGATATGTAAATACGGGGTTTACATACCATTTCTTGCGCATTACGGTTCGAACACACGAACACCTATACGGATTCTCCTGAACAGTGGCAGATTTGTAAATACGGGGTTTCCTTACCATTTCTTGCGCATTACGGTTCGAACACTCGAACACCTATACGGATTCTCCTGCATAGTGGCAGATATGTAAATACGGGGTTTCCGTACCATTTCTTGCGCATAACGGTTCGAACACTCGAACACCTATACGGATTCTCCTGTACTGTGACAGATATGTAAATACGGGGTTCCCGTACCATTTCTTGCGCATTACGGTTCGAACACTCGAACACCTATACGGATTCTCCTGCACAGTGGCAGATATGTAAATAAGGGGTTTACATACCATTTCTTGCGCATTACGGTTCGAACACTCGAACACCTATACGGATTCTCCTGCACAGTGGCAGATATGTAAATACGGGGTTTCCTTACCATTTCTTGTGCATTACGGTTCGAACACTCGAACACCTATACGGATTCTCCTGCACAGTGGCAGATATGTAAATACGGGGTTTCCGTACCATTTCTTGCGCATTACGGTTCGAACACTCGAACACCTATACGGATTCTCCTGCACAGTGGCAGATATGTAAATACGGGGTTCCCGTACCATTTCTTGCGCATTACGGTTCGAACACTCGAACACCTATACGGATTCTCCTGCACAGTGGCAGATATGTAAATAAGGGGTTTACTTACCATTTCTTGCGCATTACGGTTCGAACACTCGGACACCTATACGGATTCTCCTGCACAGTGGCAGATATGTAAATACGGGGTTTCCGTACCATTTCTTGCGCATTACGGTTCGAACACTCGAACACCTATACGGATTCTCCTGCACAGTAACAGATATGTAAATACGGGGTTCCCGTACCATTTCTTGCGCATTACGGTTTGAACAATCGAACACCTATACGGATTCTCCTGCACAGTGGCAGATATGTAAATACGGGGTTTACATACCATTTCTTGCGCATTACGGTTCGAACACTCGAACACCTATACGGATTCTCCTGTACTGTGACAGATATGTAAATACGGGGTTCCCGTACCATTTCTTGCGCATTACGGTTCGAACACTCGAACACCTATACGGATTCTCCTGCACAGTGGCAGATATGTAAATAAGGGGTTTACATACCATTTCTTGCGCATTACGGTTCGAACACTCGAACACCTATACGGATTCTCCTGCACAGTGGCAGATATGTAAATACGGGGTTTCCTTACCATTTCTTGTGCATTACGGTTCGAACACTCGAACACCTATACGGATTCTCCTGCACAGTGGCAGATATGTAAATACGGGGTTTCCGTACCATTTCTTGCGCATTACGGTTCGAACACTCGAACACCTATACGGATTCTCCTGTACAGCGACAGATATGTAAATACGGGGTTCCCGTACCATTTCTTGCGCATTACGGTTCGAACACTAGAACACCTATACGGATTCTCCTGCACAGAGGCAGATATGTAAATAAGGGGTTTACATACCATTTCTTGCGCATTACGGTTCGAACACTCGAACACCTATACGGATTCTCCTGTACAGCGACAGATATGTAAATACGGGGTTTCCGTACCATTTCTTGCGCATTACGGTTCGAACACTCGAACACCTATACGGATTCTCCTGCACAGTGGCAGATATGTAAATACGGGGTTTCCGTACCATTTCTTGCGCATTACGGTTCGAACACTCGAACACCTATACGGATTCTCCTGTACAGCGACAGATATGTAAATACGGGGTTCCCGTACCATTTCTTGCGCATTACGGTTCGAACACTAGAACACCTATACGGATTCTCCTGCACAGAGGCAGATATGTAAATAAGGGGTTTACATACCATTTCTTGCGCATTACGGTTCGAACACTCGAACACCTATACGGATTCTCCTGTACAGTGGCAGATATGTAAATACGGGGTTTCCTTACCATTTCTTGCGCATTACGGTTCGAACACTCGAACACCTATACGGATTCTCCTGCACAGTGGCAGATATGTAAATACGGGGTTTCCGTACCATTTCTTGCGCATTACGGTTCGAACACTCGAACACCTATACGGATTCTCCTGCACAGTGGCAGATATGTAAATACGGGGTTCCCGTACCATTTCTTGCGCATTACGGTTCGAACACTCGAACACCTATACGGATTCTCCTGCACAGTGACAGATATGTAAATACGGGGTTCCCGTACCATTTCTTGCGCATTACGGTTCGAACACTCGAACACCTATACGGATTCTCCTGCACAGTGGCAGATATGTAAATACGGGGTTTCCGTAACATTTCTTGCGCATTACGGTTCGAACACTCGAACACCTATACGGATTCTCCTGCACAGTGGCAGATATGGAAATACGGGGTTTCCTTACCATTTCTTGCGCATTACGGTTCGAACACTCGAACACCTATACGGATTCTCCTGCACAGTGGCAGATATGTAAATACGGGATTTCCGTACCATTTCTTGCGCATTACGGTTCGAACACTCGAACACCTATACGGATTCTCTTGCACAGTGGTAGATATGTAAATACGGGGTTCCCGTACCATTTCTTGCGCATTACGGTTCGAACACTCGAACACCTATACGGATTCTCCTGCACAGTGACAGATATGTAAATACGGGGTTCCCGTACCATTTCTTGCGCATTACGGTTCGAACACTCGAACACCTATACGGATTCTCCTGCACAGTGACAGATATGTAAATACGGGGTTCCCGTACAATTTCTTGCGCATTACGGTTCGAACACTCGAACACCTATACGGATTCTCCTGCACAGTGGCAGATATGTAAATACGGGGTTTACATACCATTTCTTGCGCATTACGGTTCGAACACTTGAACACCTATACGGATTCTCCTGTACAGTGACAGATATGTAAATACGGGGTTCCCGTACCATTTCTTGCGCATTACGGTTCGAACACTCGAACACCTATACGGATTCTCCTACACAGTGGCAGATATGTAAATACGGGGTTTACATACCATTTCTTGCGCATTACGGTTCGAACAATGGAACACCTATACGGATTCTCCTGCACAGTGGCAGATATGTAAATACGGGGTTTCCGTACCATTTCTTGCGCATTACGGTTCGAACACTCGAACACCTATACGGATTCTCCTGTACAGTGACAGATATGTAAATACGGGGTTCCCGTACCATTTCTTGCGCATTACGGTTCGAACACTCGAACACCTATACGGATTCTCCTGCACAGTGGCAGATATGTAAATACGGGGTTTACATACCATTTCTTGCGCATTACGGTTCGAACACACGAACACCTATACGGATTCTCCTGAACAGTGGCAGATTTGTAAATACGGGGTTTCCTTACCATTTCTTGCGCATTACGGTTCGAACACTCGAACACCTATACGGATTCTCCTGCATAGTGGCAGATATGTAAATACGGGGTTTCCGTACCATTTCTTGCGCATAACGGTTCGAACACTCGAACACCTATACGGATTCTCCAGTACTGTGACAGATATGTAAATACGGGGTTCCCGTACCATTTCTTGCGCATTACGGTTCGAACACTCGAACACCTATACGGATTCTCCTGCACAGTGGCAGATATGTAAATAAGGGGTTTACATACCATTTCTTGCGCATTACGGTTCGAACACTCGAACACCTATACGGATTCTCCTGCACAGTGGCAGATATGTAAATACGGGGTTTCCTTACCATTTCTTGTGCATTACGGTTCGAACACTCGAACACCTATACGGATTCTCCTGCACAGTGGCAGATATGTAAATACGGGGTTTCCGTACCATTTGTTGCGCATTACGGTTCGAACACTCGAACACCTATACGGATTCTCCTGCACAGTGGCAGATATGTAAATACGGGGTTCCCGTACCATTTCTTGCGCATTACGGTTCGAACACTCGAACACCTATACGGATTCTCCTGCACAGTGGCAGATATGTAAATAAGGGGTTTACATACCATTTCTTGCGCATTACGGTTCGAACACTCGAACACCTATACGGATTCTCCTGCACAGTGGCAGATATGTAAATACGGGGTTTCCTTACCATTTCTTGTGCATTACGGTTCGAACACTCGAACACCTATACGGATTCTCCTGCACAGTGGCAGATATGTAAATACGGGGTTTCCGTACCATTTCTTGCGCATTACGGTTCGAACACTCGAACACCTATACGGATTCTCCTGTACAGCGACAGATATGTAAATACGGGGTTCCCGTACCATTTCTTGCGCATTACGGTTCGAACACTAGAACACCTATACGGATTCTCCTGCACAGAGGCAGATATGTAAATAAGGGGTTTACATACCATTTCTTGCGCATTACGGTTCGAACACTCGAACACCTATACGGATTCTCCTGTACAGCGACAGATATGTAAATACGGGGTTTCCGTACCATTTCTTGCGCATTACGGTTCGAACACTCGAACACCTATACGGATTCTCCTGCACAGTGGCAGATATGTAAATACGGGGTTTCCGTACCATTTCTTGCGCATTACGGTTCGAACACTCGAACACCTATACGGATTCTCCTGTACAGCGACAGATATGTAAATACGGGGTTCCCGTACCATTTCTTGCGCATTACGGTTCGAACACTAGAACACCTATACGGATTCTCCTGCACAGAGGCAGATATGTAAATAAGGGGTTTACATACCATTTCTTGCGCATTACGGTTCGAACACTCGAACACCTATACGGATTCTCCTGTACAGTGGCAGATATGTAAATACGGGGTTTCCTTACCATTTCTTGCGCATTACGGTTCGAACACTCGAACACCTATACGGATTCTCCTGCACAGTGGCAGATATGTAAATACGGGGTTTCCGTACCATTTCTTGCGCATTACGGTTCGAACACTCGAACACCTATACGGATTCTCCTGCACAGTGGCAGATATGTAAATACGGGGTTCCCGTACCATTTCTTGCGCATTACGGTTCGAACACTCGAACACCTATACGGATTCTCCTGCACAGTGACAGATATGTAAATACGGGGTTCCCGTACCATTTCTTGCGCATTACGGTTCGAACACTCGAACACCTATACGGATTCTCCTGCACAGTGGCAGATATGTAAATACGGGGTTTCCGTAACATTTCTTGCGCATTACGGTTCGAACACTCGAACACCTATACGGATTCTCCTGCACAGTGGCAGATATGGAAATACGGGGTTTCCTTACCATTTCTTGCGCATTACGGTTCGAACACTCGAACACCTATACGGATTCTCCTGCACAGTGGCAGATATGTAAATACGGGATTTCCGTACCATTTCTTGCGCATTACGGTTCGAACACTCGAACACCTATACGGATTCTCTTGCACAGTGGTAGATATGTAAATACGGGGTTCCCGTACCATTTCTTGCGCATTACGGTTCGAACACTCGAACACCTATACGGATTCTCCTGCACAGTGACAGATATGTAAATACGGGGTTCCCGTACCATTTCTTGCGCATTACGGTTCGAACACTCGAACACCTATACGGATTCTCCTGCACAGTGACAGATATGTAAATACGGGGTTCCCGTACAATTTCTTGCGCATTACGGTTCGAACACTCGAACACCTATACGGATTCTCCTGCACAGTGGCAGATATGTAAATACGGGGTTTACATACCATTTCTTGCGCATTACGGTTCGAACACTTGAACACCTATACGGATTCTCCTGTACAGTGACAGATATGTAAATACGGGGTTCCCGTACCATTTCTTGCGCATTACGGTTCGAACACTCGAACACCTATACGGATTCTCCTACACAGTGGCAGATATGTAAATACGGGGTTTACATACCATTTCTTGCGCATTACGGTTCGAACAATGGAACACCTATACGGATTCTCCTGCACAGTGGCAGATATGTAAATACGGGGTTTCCGTACCATTTCTTGCGCATTACGGTTCGAACACTCGAACACCTATACGGATTCTCCTGTACAGTGACAGATATGTAAATACGGGGTTCCCGTACCATTTCTTGCGCATTACGGTTCGAACACTCGAACACCTATACGGATTCTCCTGCACAGTGGCAGATATGTAAATACGGGGTTTACATACCATTTCTTGCGCATTACGGTTCGAACACACGAACACCTATACGGATTCTCCTGAACAGTGGCAGATTTGTAAATACGGGGTTTCCTTACCATTTCTTGCGCATTACGGTTCGAACACTCGAACACCTATACGGATTCTCCTGCATAGTGGCAGATATGTAAATACGGGGTTTCCGTACCATTTCTTGCGCATAACGGTTCGAACACTCGAACACCTATACGGATTCTCCAGTACTGTGACAGATATGTAAATACGGGGTTCCCGTACCATTTCTTGCGCATTACGGTTCGAACACTCGAACACCTATACGGATTCTCCTGCACAGTGGCAGATATGTAAATAAGGGGTTTACATACCATTTCTTGCGCATTACGGTTCGAACACTCGAACACCTATACGGATTCTCCTGCACAGTGGCAGATATGTAAATACGGGGTTTCCTTACCATTTCTTGTGCATTACGGTTCGAACACTCGAACACCTATACGGATTCTCCTGCACAGTGGCAGATATGTAAATACGGGGTTTCCGTACCATTTGTTGCGCATTACGGTTCGAACACTCGAACACCTATACGGATTCTCCTGCACAGTGGCAGATATGTAAATACGGGGTTCCCGTACCATTTCTTGCGCATTACGGTTCGAACACTCGAACACCTATACGGATTCTCCTGCACAGTGGCAGATATGTAAATAAGGGGTTTACTTACCATTTCTTGCGCATTACGGTTCGAACACTCGAACACCTATACGGATTCTCCTGCACAGTGGCAGATATGTAAATACGGGGTTTCCGTACCATTTCTTGCGCATTACGGTTCGAACACTCGAACACCTATACGGATTCTCCTGCACAGTAACAGATATGTAAATACGGGGTTCCCGTACCATTTCTTGCGCATTACGGTTTGAACAATCGAACACCTATACGGATTCTCCTGCACAGTGGCAGATATGTAAATACGGGGTTTACATACCATTTCTTGCGCATTACGGTTCGAACACTCGAACACCTATACGGATTCTCCTGTACAGTGACAGACATGTAAATACGGGGTTCTCGTACCATTTCTTGCGCATTACGGTTCGAACACTCGAACACCTATACGGATTCTCCTACACAGTGGCAGATATGTAAATACGGGGTTTACATACCATTTCTTGCGCATTACGGTTCGAACAATGGAACACCTATACGGATTCTCCTGCACAGTGGCAGATATGTAAATACGGGGTTTCCGTACCATTTCTTGCGCATTACGGTTCGAACACTCGAACACCTATACGGATTCTCCTGTACAGTGACAGATATGTAAATACGGGGTTCCCGTACCATTTCTTGCGCATTACGGTTCGAACACTCGAACACCTATACGGATTCTCCTGCACAGTGGCAGATATGTAAATACGGGGTTTACATACCATTTCTTGCGCATTACGGTTCGAACACACGAACACCTATACGGATTCTCCTGAACAGTGGCAGATATGTAAATACGCGGTTTCCATACCATTTCTTGCGCATTACGGTTCGAACACTCGAACACCTATACGGATTCTCCTGCACAGTGGCAGATATGTAAATACGGGGTTTCCGTACCATTTCTTGCGCATTACGGTTCGAACACTCGAACACCTATACGGATTCTCCTGTACAGCGACAGATATGTAAATACGGGGTTCCCGTACCATTTCTTGCGCATTACGGTTCGAACACTAGAACACCTATACGGATTCTCCTGCACAGTGGCAGATATGTAAATAAGGGGTTTCATACAATTTCTTGCGCATTACGGTTCGAACACTCGAACACCTATACGGATTCTCCTGCACAGTGGCAGATATGTAAATACGGGGTTTACATACCATTTCTTGCGCATTACGGTTCGAACACACGAACACCTATACGGATTCTCCTGAACAGTGGCAGATATGTAAATACGCGGTTTCCTTACCATTTCTTGCGCATTACGGTTCGAACACTCGAACACCTATACGGATTCTCCTGCACAGTGGCAGATATGTAAATACGGGGTTTCCGTACCATTTCTTGCGCATTACGGTTCGAACACTCGAACACCTATACGGATTCTCCTGTACAGCGACAGATATGTAAATACGGGGTTCCCGTACCATTTCTTGCGCATTACGGTTCGAACACTAGAACACCTATACGGATTCTCCTGCACAGTGGCAGATATGTAAATAAGGGGTTTACATACCATTTCTTGCGCATTACGGTTCGAACACTCGAACACCTATACGGATTCTCCTGTACAGTGGCAGATATGTAAATACGGGGTTTCCTTACCATTTCTTGCGCATTACGGTTCGAACACTCGAACACCTATACGGATTCTCCTGCACAGTGGCAGATATGTAAATACGGGGTTTCCGTACGATTTCTTGCGCATTACGGTTCGAACACTCGAACATCTATACGGATTCTCCTGCACACTGGCAGATATGTAAATACGGGGTTCCCGTACCATTTCTTGCGCATTACGGTTCGAACACTCGAACACCTATACGGATTCTCCGGCACAGTGACAGATATGTAAATACGGGGTTCCCGTACCATTTCTTGCGCATTACGGTTCGAACACTCGAACACCTATACGGATTCTCCTGCACAGTGGCAGATATGTAAATACGGGGTTTCCGTAACATTTCTTGCGCATTACGGTTCGAACACTCGAACACCTATACGGATTCTCCTGCACAGTGGCAGATATGTAAATACGGGGTTTCCTTACCATTTCTTGCGCATTACGGTTCGAACACTCGAAAACCTATACGGATTCTCCTGCACAGTGGCAGATATGTAAATACGGGGTTTCCGTAACATTTCTTGCGCATTACGGTTCGAACACTCGAACACCTATACGGATTCTCCTGCACAGTGGCAGATATGTAAATACGGGGTTTCCGTACCATTTCTTGCGCATTACGGTTCGAACACTCGAACACCTATACGGATTCTCCTGCACAGTAAGAGATATGTAAATACGGGGTTCCCGTACCATTTCTTGCGCATTACGGTTTGAACACTCGAACACCTATACGGATTCTCCTGCACAGTGGCAGATATGTAAATACGGGGTTTACATACCATTTCTTGCGCATTACGGTTCGAACACTCGAACACCTATACGGATTCTCCTGTACAGTGACAGACATGTAAATACGGGGTTCCCGTACCATTTCTTGCGCATTACGGTTCGAACACTCGAACACCTATACGGATTCTCCTACACAGTGGCAGATATGTAAATACGGGGTTTACATACCATTTCTTGCGCATTACGGTTCGAACAATGGAACACCTATACGGATTCTCCTGCACAGTGGCAGATATGTAAATACGGGGTTTCCGTACCATTTCTTGCGCATTACGGTTCGAACACTCGAACACCTATACGGATTCTCCTGTACAGTGACAGATATGTAAATACGGGGTTCCCGTACCATTTCTTGCGCATTACGGTTCGAACACTCGAACACCTATACGGATTCTCCTGCACAGTGGCAGATATGTAAATACGGGGTTTACATACCATTTCTTGCGCATTACGGTTCGAACACACGAACACCTATACGGATTCTCCTGAACAGTGGCAGATATGTAAATACGCGGTTTCCATACCATTTCTTGCGCATTACGGTTCGAACACTCGAACACCTATACGGATTCTCCTGCACAGTGGCAGATATGTAAATACGGGGTTTCCGTACCATTTCTTGCGTATTACGGTTCGAACACTCGAACACCTATACGGATTCTCCTGTACAGCGACAGATATGTAAATACGGGGTTCCCGTACCATTTCTTGCGCATTACGGTTCGAACACTAGAACACCTATACGGATTCTCCTGCACAGTGGCAGATATGTAAATAAGGGTTTACATACCATTTCTTGCGCATTACGGTTCGAACACTCGAACACCTATACGGATTCTCCTGCACAGTGGCAGATATGTAAATACGGGGTTTACATACCATTTCTTGCGCATTACGGTTCGAACACACGAACACCTATACGGATTCTCCTGAACAGTGGCAGATATGTAAATACGCGGTTTCCTTACCATTTCTTGCGCATTACGGTTCGAACACTCGAACACCTATACGGATTCTCCTGCACAGTGGCAGATATGTAAATACGGGGTTTCCGTACCATTTCTTGCGCATTACGGTTCGAACACTCGAACACCTATACGGATTCTCCTGTACAGCGACAGATACGTAAATACGGGGTTCCCGTACCATTTCTTGCGCATTACGGTTCGAACACTAGAACACCTATACGGATTCTCCTGCACAGTGGCAGATATGTAAATAAGGGGTTTACATACCATTTCTTGCGCATTACGGTTCGAACAATGGAACACCTATACGGATTCTCCTGCACAGTGGCAGATATGTAAATACGGGGTTTCCGTACCATTTCTTGCGCATTACGGTTCGAACACTCGAACACCTATACGGATTCTCCTACACAGTGGCAGATATGTAAATACGGGGTTTACATACCATTTCTTGCGCATTACGGTTCGAACAATGGAACACCTATACGGATTCTCCTGCACAGTGGCAGATATGTAAATACGGGGTTTCCGTACCATTTCTTGCGCATTACGGTTCGAACACTCGAACACCTATACGGATTCTCCTGTACAGTGACAGATATGTAAATACGGGGTTCCCGTACCATTTCTTGCGCATTACGGTTCGAACACTCGAACACCTATACGGATTCTCCTGCACAGTGGCAGATATGTAAATACGGGGTTTACATACCATTTCTTGCGCATTACGGTTCGAACACACGAACACCTATACGGATTCTCCTGAACAGTGGCAGATATGTAAATACGCGGTTTCCATACCATTTCTTGCGCATTACGGTTCGAACACTCGAACACCTATACGGATTCTCCTGCACAGTGGCAGATATGTAAATACGGGGTTTCCGTACCATTTCTTGCGTATTACGGTTCGAACACTCGAACACCTATACGGATTCTCCTGTACAGCGACAGATATGTAAATACGGGGTTCCCGTACCATTTCTTGCGCATTACGGTTCGAACACTAGAACACCTATACGGATTCTCCTGCACAGTGGCAGATATGTAAATAAGGGTTTACATACCATTTCTTGCGCATTACGGTTCGAACACTCGAACACCTATACGGATTCTCCTGCACAGTGGCAGATATGTAAATACGGGGTTTACATACCATTTCTTGCGCATTACGGTTCGAACACACGAACACCTATACGGATTCTCCTGAACAGTGGCAGATATGTAAATACGCGGTTTCCTTACCATTTCTTGCGCATTACGGTTCGAACACTCGAACACCTATACGGATTCTCCTGCACAGTGGCAGATATGTAAATACGGGGTTTCCGTACCATTTCTTGCGCATTACGGTTCGAACACTCGAACACCTATACGGATTCTCCTGTACAGCGACAGATATGTAAATACGGGGTTCCCGTACCATTTCTTGCGCATTACGGTTCGAACACTAGAACACCTATACGGATTCTCCTGCACAGTGGCAGATATGTAAATAAGGGGTTTACATACCATTTCTTGCGCATTACGGTTCGAACACTCGAACACCTATACGGATTCTCCTGTACAGTGGCAGATATGTAAATACGGGGTTTCCTTACCATTTCTTGCGCATTACGGTTCGAACACTCGAACACCTATACGGATTCTCCTGCACAGTGGCAGATATGTAAATACGGGGTTTCCGTACGATTTCTTGCGCATTACGGTTCGAACACTCGAACACCTATACGGATTCTCCTGCACAGTGGCAGATATGTAAATACGGGGTTCCTGTACCATTTCTTGCGCATTACGGTTCGAACACTCGAACACCTATACGGATTCTCCGGCACAGTGACAGATATGTAAATACGGGGTTCCCGTACCATTTCTTGCGCATTACGGTTCGAACACTCGAACACCTATACGGATTCTCCTGCACAGTGGCAGATATGTAAATACGGGGTTTCCGTAACATTTCTTGCGCATTACGGTTCGAACACTCGAACACCTATACGGATTCTCCTGCACAGTGGCAGATATGTAAATACGGGGTTTCCTTACCATTTCTTGCGCATTACGGTTCGAACACTCGAAAACCTATACGGATTCTCCTGCACAGTGGCAGATATGTAAATACGGGGTTTCCGTAACATTTCTTGCGCATTACGGTTCGAACACTCGAACACCTATACGGATTCTCCTGCACAGTGGCAGATATGTAAATACGGGGTTTCCGTACCATTTCTTGCGCATTACGGTTCGAACACTCGAACACCTATACGGATTCTCCTGCACAGTAAGAGATATGTAAATACGGGGTTCCCGTACCATTTCTTGCGCATTACGGTTTGAACACTCGAACACCTATACGGATTCTCCTGCACAGTGGCAGATATGTAAATACGGGGTTTACATACCATTTCTTGCGCATTACGGTTCGAACACTCGAACACCTATACGGATTCTCCTGTACAGTGACAGACATGTAAATACGGGGTTCCCGTACCATTTCTTGCGCATTACGGTTCGAACACTCGAACACCTATACGGATTCTCCTACACAGTGGCAGATATGTAAATACGGGGTTTACATACCATTTCTTGCGCATTACGGTTCGAACAATGGAACACCTATACGGATTCTCCTGCACAGTGGCAGATATGTAAATACGGGGTTTCCGTACCATTTCTTGCGCATTACGGTTCGAACACTCGAACACCTATACGGATTCTCCTGTACAGTGACAGATATGTAAATACGGGGTTCCCGTACCATTTCTTGCGCATTACGGTTCGAACACTCGAACACCTATACGGATTCTCCTGCACAGTGGCAGATATGTAAATACGGGGTTTACATACCATTTCTTGCGCATTACGGTTCGAACACACGAACACCTATACGGATTCTCCTGAACAGTGGCAGATATGTAAATACGCGGTTTCCTTACCATTTCTTGCGCATTACGGTTCGAACACTCGAACACCTATACGGATTCTCCTGCACAGTGGCAGATATGTAAATACGGGGTTTCCGTACCATTTCTTGCGCATTACGGTTCGAACACTCGAACACCTATACGGATTCTCCTGTACAGCGACAGATATGTAAATACGGGGTTCCCGTACCATTTCTTGCGCATTACGGTTCGAACACTAGAACACCTATACGGATTCTCCTGCACAGTGGCAGATATGTAAATAAGGGGTTTACATACCATTTCTTGCGCATTACGGTTCGAACACTCGAACACCTATACGGATTCTCCTGCACAGTGGCAGATATGTAAATACGGGGTTTACATACCATTTCTTGCGCATTACGGTTCGAACACACGAACACCTATACGGATTCTCCTGAACAGTGGCAGATATGTAAATACGCGGTTTCCTTACCATTTCTTGCGCATTACGGTTCGAACACTCGAACACCTATACGGATTCTCCTGCACAGTGGCAGATATGTAAATACGGGGTTTCCGTACCATTTCTTGCGCATTACGGTTCGAACACTCGAACACCTATACGGATTCTCCTGTACAGCGACAGATATGTAAATACGGGGTTCCCGTACCATTTCTTGCGCATTACGGTTCGAACACTAGAACACCTATACGGATTCTCCTGCACAGTGGCAGATATGTAAATAAGGGGTTTACATACCATTTCTTGCGCATTACGGTTCGAACACTCGAACACCTATACGGATTCTCCTGTACAGTGGCAGATATGTAAATACGGGGTTTCCTTACCATTTCTTGCGCATTACGGTTCGAACACTCGAACACCTATACGGATTCTCCTGCACAGTGGCAGATATGTAAATACGGGGTTTCCGTACCATTTCTTGCGCATTACGGTTCGAACACTCGAACACCTATACGGATTCTCCTGCACAGTGGCAGATATGTAAATACGGGGTTCCCGTACCATTTCTTGCGCATTACGGTTCGAACACTCGAACACCTATACGGATTCTCCGGCACAGTGACAGATATGTAAATACGGGGTTCCCGTACCATTTCTTGCGCATTACGGTTCGAACACTCGAACACCTATACGGATTCTCCTGCACAGTGGCAGATATGTAAATACGGGGTTTCCGTAACATTTCTTGCGCATTACGGTTCGAACACTCGAACACCTATACGGATTCTCCTACACAGTGGCAGATATGTAAATACGGGGTTTCCTTACCATTTCTTGCGCATTACGGTTCGAACACTCGAACACCTATACGGATTCTCCTGCACAGTGGCAGATATGTAAATACGGGGTTTCCGTAACATTTCTTGCGCATTACGGTTCGAACACTCGAACACCTATACGGATTCTCCTGCACAGTGGCAGATATGTAAATACGGGGTTTCCGTACCATTTCTTGCGCATTACGGTTCGAACACTCGAACACCTATACGGATTCTCCTGCACAGTAAGAGATATGTAAATACGGGGTTCCCGTACCATTTCTTGCGCATTACGGTTTGAACACTCGAACACCTATACGGATTCTCCTGCACAGTGGCAGATATGTAAATACGGGGTTTACATACCATTTCTTGCGCATTACGGTTCGAACACTCGAACACCTATACGGATTCTCCTGTACAGTGACAGACATGTAAATACGGGGTTCCCGTACCATTTCTTGCGCATTACGGTTCGAACACTCGAACACCTATACGGATTCTCCTACACAGTGGCAGATATGTAAATACGGGGTTTACATACCATTTCTTGCGCATTACGGTTCGAACAATGGAACACCTATACGGATTCTCCTGCACAGTGGCAGATATGTAAATACGGGGTTTCCGTACCATTTCTTGCGCATTACGGTTCGAACACTCGAACACCTATACGGATTCTCCTGTACAGTGACAGATATGTAAATACGGGGTTCCCGTACCATTTCTTGCGCATTACGGTTCGAACACTCGAACACCTATACGGATTCTCCTGCACAGTGGCAGATATGTAAATACGGGGTTTACATACCATTTCTTGCGCATTACGGTTCGAACACACGAACACCTATACGGATTCTCCTGAACAGTGGCAGATATGTAAATACGCGGTTTCCTTACCATTTCTTGCGCATTACGGTTCGAACACTCGAACACCTATACGGATTCTCCTGCACAGTGGCAGATATGTAAATACGGGGTTTCCGTACCATTTCTTGCGCATTACGGTTCGAACACTCGAACACCTATACGGATTCTCCTGTACAGCGACAGATATGTAAATACGGGGTTCCCGTACCATTTCTTGCGCATTACGGTTCGAACACTAGAACACCTATACGGATTCTCCTGCACAGTGGCAGATATGTAAATAAGGGGTTTACATACCATTTCTTGCGCATTACGGTTCGAACACTCGAACACCTATACGGATTCTCCTGTACAGTGGCAGATATGTAAATACGGGGTTTCCTTACCATTTCTTGCGCATTACGGTTCGAACACTCGAACACCTATACGGATTCTCCTGCACAGTGGCAGATATGTAAATACGGGGTTTCCGTACCATTTCTTGCGCATTACGGTTCGAACACTCGAACACCTATACGGATTCTCCTGCACAGTGGCAGATATGTAAATACGGGGTTCCCGTACCATTTCTTGCGCATTACGGTTCGAACACTCGAACACCTATACGGATTCTCCTGCACAGTGACAGATATGTAAATACGGGGTTCCCGTACCATTTCTTGCGCATTACGGTTCGAACACTCGAACACCTATACGGATTCTCCTACACAGTGGCAGATATGTAAATACGGGGTTTCCGTAACATTTCTTGCGCATTACGGTTCGAACACTCGAACACCTATACGGATTCTCCTGCACAGTGGCAGATATGTAAATACGGGGTTTCCTTACCATTTCTTGCGCATTACGGTTCGAACACTCGAACACCTATACGGATTCTCCTGCACAGTGGCAGATATGTAAATACGTGGTTTCCGTACCATTTCTTGCGCATTACGGTTCGAACACTCGAACACCTATACGGATTCTCTTGCACAGTGGCAGATATGTAAATACGGGGTTCCCGTACCATTTCTTGCGCGTTACGGTTCGAACACTCGAACACCTATACGGATTCTCCTGTACAGTGGCAGATATGTAAATACGGGGTTTCCTTACCATTTCTTGCGCATTACGGTTCGAACACTCGAACACCTATACGGATTCTCCTGCATAGTGGCAGATATGTAAATACGGGGTTTCCGTACCATTTCTTGCGCATTACGGTTCGAACACTCGAACACCTATACGGATTCTCCTGTACTGTGACAGATATGTAAATACGGGGTTCCCGTACCATTTCTTGCGCATTACGGTTCGAACACTCGAACACCTATACGGATTCTCCTGCACAGTGGCAGATATGTAAATAAGGGGTTTACATACCATTTCTTGCGCATTACGGTTCGAACACTCGAACACCTATACGGATTCTCCTGCACAGTGGCAGATATGTAAATACGGGGTTTCCTTACCATTTCTTGTGCATTACGGTTCGAACACTCGAACACCTATACGGATTCTCCTGCACAGTGGCAGATATGTAAATACGGGGTTTCCGTACCATTTCCTGCGCATTACGGTTCGAACACTCGAACACCTATACGGATTCTCCTGCACAGTGGCAGATATGTAAATACGGGGTTCCCGTACCATTTCTTGCGCATTACGGTTCGAACACTCGAACACCTATACGGATTCTCCTGCACAGTGGCAGATATGTAAATAAGGGGTTTACTTACCATTTCTTGCGCATTACGGTTCGAACACTCGAACACCTATACGGATTCTCCTGCACAGTGGCAGATATGTAAATACGGGGTTTCCTTACCATTTCTTGCGCATTACGGTTCGAACACTCGAACACCTATACGGATTCTCCTGCACAGTGGCAGATATGTAAATACGGGGTTTCCGTACCATTTCTTGCGCATTACGGTTCGAACACTCGAACACCTATACGGATTCTCCTGCACAGTGGCAGATATGTAAATACGGGGTTCCCGTACCATTTCTTGCGCATTACGGTTCGAACACTCGAACACCTATACGGATTCTCCTGCATAGTGACAGATATGTAAATACGGGGTTCCCGTACCATTTCTTGCGCATTACGGTTCGAACACTCGAACACCTATACGGATTCTCCTGCACAGTGGCAGATATGTAAATACGGGGTTTCCGTACCATTTCTTGCGCATTACGGTTCGAACACTCGAACACCTATACGGATTCTCCTGCACAGTGGCAGATATGTAAATACGGGGTTTCCTTACCATTTCTTGCGCATTACGGTTCGAACACTCAAACACCTATACGGATTCTCCTGCACAGTGGCAGATATGTAAATACGTGGTTTCCGTACCATTTCTTGCGCATTACGGTTCGAACACTCGAACACCTATACGGATTCTCCTGTACAGTGACAGATATGTAAATACGGGGTTCCGGTACCATTTCTTGCGCATTACGGTTCGAACACTCGAACACCTATACGGATTCTCCTGCACAGTGGCAGATATGTAAATAAGGGGTTTACATACCATTTCATGCGCATTACGGTTCGAACACTCGAACACCTATACGGATTCTCCTGCACAGTGGCAGATATGTAAATACGGGGTTTCCTTACCATTTCTTGCGCATTACGGTTCGAACACTCGAACACCTATACGGATTCTCCTGCACAGTGGCAGATATGTAAATACAGGGTTTCCGTACCATTTCTTGCGCATTACGGTTCGAACACTCGAACACCTATACGGATTCTCCTGCATAGTGGCAGATATGTA
Organism: Camellia sinensis; assembly: GCF_055761805.1. Taxonomy (NCBI): domain Eukaryota; kingdom Viridiplantae; phylum Streptophyta; class Magnoliopsida; order Ericales; family Theaceae; genus Camellia; species Camellia sinensis. The sequence goes on from NC_138965.1 coordinate 1,362,357, forward strand.
AATACGGGGTTCCCGTACCATTTCTTGCGCATTACGGTTCGAACACTCGAACACCTATACGGATTCTCCTGCACAGTGACAGATATGTAAATACGGGGTTCCCGTACCATTTCTTGCGCATTACGGTTCGAACACTCGAACACCTATACGGATTCTCCTGCACAGTGGCAGATATGTAAATACGGGGTTTCCGTAACATTTCTTGCGCATTACGGTTCGAACACTCGAACACCTATACGGATTCTCCTGCACAGTGGCAGATATGTAAATACGGGGTTTCCTTACCATTTCTTGCGCATTACGGTTCGAACACTCGAACACCTATACGGATTCTCCTGCACAGTGGCAGATATGTAAATACGTGGTTTCCGTACCATTTCTTGCGCATTACGGTTCGAACACTCGAACACCTATACGGATTCTCCTGTACAGTGACAGATATATAAATACGGGGTTCCGGTACCATTTCTTGCGCATTACGGTTCGAACACTCGAACACCTATACGGATTCTCCTGTACAGTGACAGATATGTAAATACGGGGTTCCCGTACCATTTCTTGCGCATTACGGTTCGAACACTCGAACACCTATACGGATTCTCCTGCACAGTGGCAGATATGTAAATACGGGGTTTACATACCATTTCTTGCGCATTACGGTTCGAACACTCGAACACCTATACGGATTCTCCTGCACAGTGGCAGATATGTAAATACGGGGTTTCCGTACCATTTCTTGCGCATTACGGTTCGAACACTCGAACACCTATACGGATTCTCCTGCACAGTGGCAGATATGTAAATACGGGGTTCCCGTACCATTTCTTGCGCATTACGGTTCGAACACTCGAACACCTATACGGATTCTCCTGCACAGTGACAGATATGTAAATACGGGGTTCCCGTACCATTTCTTGCGCATTACGGTTCGAACACTCGAACACCTATACGGATTCTCCTGCACAGTGGCAGATATGTAAATACGGGGTTTCCGTACCATTTCTTGCGCATTACGGTTCGAACACTCGAACACCTATACGGATTCTCCTACACAGTGGCAGATATGTAAATACGGGGTTTACATACCATTTCTTGCGCATTACGGTTCGAACACTCGAACACCAATACGGATTCTCCAGCACAGTGGCAGATATGTAAATGTGGGGTTTCGGTACCATTTTTTGCGCATTACGGTTCGAACACTCGAACACCTATACGGATTCTCCTGCACAGTGGCAGATATGTAAATAAGGGGTTTACATACCATTTCTTGCGCATTACGGTTCGAACACTCGAACACCTATACGGATTCTCCTGCACAGTGGCAGATATGTAAATACGGGGTTTCCTTACCATTTCTTGCGCATTACGGTTCGAACACTCGAACACCTATACGGATTCTCCTGCAAAGTGGCAGATATGTAAATACAGGGTTTCCGTACCATTTCTTGCGCATTACGGTTCGAACACTCGAACACCTATACGGATTCTCCTGCACAGTGGCAGATATGTAAATACGGGGTTCCCGTACCATTTCTTGCGCATTACGGTTCGAACACTCGAACACCTATACGGATTCTCCTGCACAGTGACAGATATGTAAATACGGGGTTCCCGTACCATTTCTTGCGCATTACGGTTCGAACACTCGAACACCTATACGGATTCTCCTACACAGTGGCAGATATGTAAATACGGGGTTTACATACCATTTCTTGCGCATTACGGTTCGAACACTCGAACACCTATACGGATTCTCCTGCACAGTGGCAGATATGTAAATACGGGGTTTCCTTACCATTTCTTGCGCATTACGGTTCGAACACTCGAACACCTGTACGGATTCTCCTGCACAGTGGCAGATATGTAAATATGGGGTTTCCGTACCATTTCTTGCGCATTACGGTTCGAACACTCGAACACCTATACGGATTCTCCTACACAGTGGCAGATATGTAAATACGGGGTTTACATACCATTTCTTGCGCATTACGTTTTGAACAATGGAACATCTATACGGATTCTCCTGCACAGTGGCAGATATGTAAATACGGGGTTTCCGTACCATTTCTTGCGCATTACGGTTCGAACACTCGAACACCTATACGGATTCTCCTGTACAGTGACAGATATGTAAATACGGGGTTCCCGTACCATTTCTTGCGCATTACGGTTCGAACACTCGAACACCTATACGGATTCTCCTGCACAGTGGCATATATGTAAATACGGGGTTTACATACCATTTCTTGCGCATTACGGTTCGAACACTCGAACACCTATACGGATTCTCCTGCACAGTGGCAGATATGTAAATACGGGGTTTCCTTACCATTTCTTGCGCATTACGGTTCGAACACTCGAACACCTATACGGATTCTCCTGTACAGTGGCAGATATGTAAATACGGGGTTTCCTTACCATTTCTTGCGCATTACGGTTCGAACACTCGAACACCTATACGGATTCTCCTGCACAGTGGCAGATATGTAAATACGGGGTTTCCGTACCATTTCTTGCGCATTACGGTTCGAACACTCGAACACCTATACGGATTCTCCTGCACAGTGGCAGATATGTAAATACGGGGTTTCCTTACCATTTCTTGCGCATTACGGTTCGAACACTCGAACACCTATACGGATTCTCCTGTACAGTGACAGATATGTAAATACGGGGTTCCGGTACCATTTCTTGCGCATTACGGTTCGAACACTCGAACACCTATACGGATTCTCCTACACAGTGGCAGATATGTAATTAAGGGGTTTACATACCATTTCATGCGCATTACGGTTCGAACACTCGAACACCTATACGGATTCTCCTGCACAGTGGCAGATATGTAAATACGGGGTTTCCTTACCATTTCTTGCGCATTACGGTTCGAACACTCGAACACCTATACGGATTCTCCTGCACAGTGGCAGATATGTAAATACGGGGTTTCCGTACCATTTCTTGCGCATTACGGTTCGAACACTCGAACACCTATACGGATTCTCCTGCAAAGTGGCAGATATGTAAATACGGGGTTCCCGTACCATTTCTTGCGCATTACGGTTCGAACACTCGAACACCTATACGGATTCTCCTGCACAGTGACAGATATGTAAATACGGGGTTCCCGTACCATTTCTTGCGGATTACGGTTCGAACACTCGAACACCTATACGGATTATCCTGCACAGTGGCAGATATGTAAATACGGGGTTTCCGTACCATTTCTTGCGCATTACGGTTCGAACAATCGAACACCTATACGGATTCTCCTACACAGTGGCAGATATGTAAATACGGGGTTTACATACCATTTCTTGCGCATTACGGTTCGAACACTCGAACACCAATACGGATTCTCCAGCACAGTGGCAGATATGTAAATGTGGGGTTTCGGTACCATTTTTTGCGCATTACGGTTCGAACACTCGAACACCTATACGGATTCTCCTGCACAGTGGCAGATATGTAAATAAGGGGTTTACATACCATTTCTTGCGCATTACGGTTCGAACACTCGAACACCTATACGGATTCTCCTGCACAGTGGCAGATATGTAAATACGGGGTTTCCTTACCATTTCTTGCGCATTACGGTTCGAACACTCGAACACCTATACGGATTCTCCTGCACAGTGGCAGATATGTAAATACGGGGTTTCCGTACCATTTCTTGCGCATTACGGTTCGAACACTCGAACACCTATACGGATTCTCCTGCACAGTGGTAGATATGTAAATACGGGGTTCCCGTACCATTTCTTGCGCATTACGGTTCGAACACTCGAACACCTATACGGATTCTCCTGCACAGTGACAGATATGTAAATACGGGGTTCCCGTACCATTTCTTGCGCATTACGGTTCGAACACTCGAACACCTATACGGATTCTCCTACACAGTGGCAGATATGTAAATACGGGGTTTACATACCATTTCTTGCGCATTACGGTTCGAACACTCGAACACCTATACGGATTCTCCTGCACAGTGGCAGATATGTAAATACGGGGTTTCCTTACCATTTCTTGCGCATTACGGTTCGAACACTCGAACACCTGTACGGATTCTCCTGCACAGTGGCAGATATGTAAATATGGGGTTTCCGTACCATTTCTTGCGCATTACGGTTCGAACACTCGAACACCTATACGGATTCTCCTACACAGTGGCAGATATGTAAATACGGGGTTTACATACCATTTCTTGCGCATTACGTTTCGAACAATGGAACACCTATACGGATTCTCCTGCACAGTTGCAGATATGTAAATACGGGGTTTCCGTACCATTTCTTGCGCATTACGGTTCGAACACTCGAACACCTATACGGATTCTCCTGTACAGTGGCAGATATGTAAATACGGGGTTTCCTTACCATTTCTTGCGCATTACGGTTCGAACACTCGAACAGCTATACGGATTCTCCTGCACAGTGGCAGATATGTAAATACGGGGTTTCCGTACCATTTCTTGCGCATTACGGTTCGAACACTCGAACACCTATACGGATTCTCCTGCACAGTGGCAGATATGTAAATACGGGGTTTCCTTACCATTTCTTGCGCATTACGGTTCGAACACTCAAACACCTATACGGATTCTCCTGCACAGTGGCAGATATGTAAATACGTGGTTTCCGTACCATTTCTTGCGCATTACGGTTCGAACACTCGAACACCTATACGGATTCTCCTGTACAGTGACAGATATGTAAATACGGGGTTCCGGTACCATTTCTTGCGCATTACGGTTCGAACACTCGAACACCTATACGGATTCTCCTACACAGTGGCAGATATGTAATTAAGGGGTTTACATACCATTTCATGCGCATTACGGTTCGAACACTCGAACACCTATACGGATTCTCCTGCACAGTGGCAGATATGTAAATACGGGGTTTCCTTACCATTTCTTGCGCATTACGGTTCGAACACTCGAACACCTATACGGATTCTCCTGCACAGTGGCAGATATGTAAATACGGGGTTTCCGGACCATTTCTTGCGCATTACGGTTCGAACACTCGAACACCTATACGGATTCTCCTGCATAGTGGCAGATATGTAAATACGGGGTTCCCGTACCATTTCTTGCGCATTACGGTTCGAACACTCGAACACCTATACGGATTCTCCTGCACAGTGACAGATATGTAAATACGGGGTTCCCGTACCATTTCTTGCGGATTACGGTTCGAACACTCGAACACCTATACGGATTATCCTGCACAGTGGCAGATATGTAAATACGGGGTTTCCGTACCATTTCTTGCGCATTACGGTTCGAACACTCGAACACCTATACGGATTCTCCTACACAGTGGCAGATATGTAAATACGGGGTTTACATACCATTTCTTGCGCATTACGGTTCGAACACTCGAACACCAATACGGATTCTCCAGCACAGTGGCAGATATGTAATTGTGGGGTTTCGGTACCATTTTTTGCGCATTACGGTTCGAACACTCGAACACCTATACGGATTCTCCTGCACAGTGGCAGATATGTAAATAAGGGGTTTACATACCATTTCTTGCGCATTACGGTTCGAACACTCGAACACCTATACGGATTCTCCTGCACAGTGGCAGATATGTAAATACGGGGTTTCCTTACCATTTCTTGCGCATTACGGTTCGAACACTCGAACACCTATACGGATTCTCCTGCACAGTGGCAGATATGTAAATACGGGGTTTCCGTACCATTTCTGGCGCATTACGGTTCGAACACTCGAACACCTATACGGATTCTCCTGCACAGTGGCAGATATGTAAATACGGGGTTCCCGTACCATTTCTTGCGCATTACGGTTCGAACACTCGAACACCTATACGGATTCTCCTGCACAGTGACAGATATGTAAATACGGGGTTCCCGTACCATTTCTTGCGCATTACGGTTCGAACACTCGAACACCTATACGGATTCTCCTACACAGTGGCAGATATGTAAATACGGGGTTTACATACCATTTCTTGCGCATTACGGTTCGAACACTCGAACACCTATACGGATTCTCCTGCACAGTGGCAGATATGTAAATACGGGGTTTCCTTACCATTTCTTGCGCATTACGGTTCGAACACTCGAACACCTGTACGGATTCTCCTGCACAGTGGCAGATATGTAAATATGGGGTTTCCGTACCATTTCTTGCGCATTACGGTTCGAACACCCGAACACCTATACGGATTCTCCTACACAGTGGCAGATATGTAAATTCGGGGTTTACATACCATTTCTTGCGCATTACGTTTCGAAGAATGGAACACCTATACGGATTCTCCTGCACAGTGGCAGATATGTAAATACGGGGTTTCCGTACCATTTCTTGTGCATTACGGTTCGAACACTCGAACACCTATACGGATTCTCCTGTACAGTGACAGATATGTAAATACGGGGTTCCCGTACCATTTCTTGCGCATTACGGTTCGAACACTCGAACACCTATACGGATTCTCCTGCACAGTGGCAGATATGTAAATACGGGGTTTACATACCATTTCTTGCGCATTACGGTTCGAACACTCGAACACCTATACGGATTCTCCTGCACAGTGGCAGATATGTAAATACGGGGTTTCCTTACCATTTCTTGCGCATTACGGTTCGAACACTCGAACACCTATACGGATTCTCCTGCACAGTGGCAGATATGTAAATACGGGGTTTCCGTACCATTTCTTGCGCATTACGGTTCGAACACTCGAACACCTATACGGAATTTCCTGCACAGTGGCAGATATGTAAATACGGGGTTTCCGTACCATTTCTTGCGCATTACGGTTCGAACACTCGAACACCTATACGGATTTTCCTGCACAGTGACAGATATGTAAATACGGGGTTCCCGTACCATTTCTTGCGCATTACGGTTCGAACACTCGAACACCTATACGGATTCTCCTGCACAGTGGCAGATATGTAAATACGGGGTTTCCGTATCATTTCTTGCGCATTACGGTTCGAACACTCGAACACCTATACGGATTTTCCTGCACAATGACAGATATGTAAATACGGGGTTCCCGTACCATTTCTTGCGCATTACGGTTCGAACACTCGAACACCTGTACGGATTCTCCTGCACAGTGGCAGATATGTAAATATGGGGTTTCCGTACCATTTCTTGCGCATTACGGTTCGAACACTCGAACACCTATACGGATTCTCCTACACATTGGCAGATATGTAAATACGGGGTTTACCTACCATTTCTTGCGCATTACGGTTCGAACACTCGAACACCTATACGGATTCTCCTGCACAGTGGCAGATATGTAAATACGGGGTTTCCTTACCATTTCTTGCGCATTACGGTTCGAACACTCGAACACCTGTACGGATTCTCCTGCACAGTGGCAGATATGTAAATACGGGGTTTACGTACCATTTCTTGCGCATTACGGTTCGAACAATCGAACACCTACACAGATTCTCCTGCACAGTGGCAGATATGTAAATACGGGGTTTCGGTACCATTTCTTGCGCATTACGGTTCGAACACTCGAACACCTATACGGATTCTCCTGCACAGTGGCAGATATGTAAATACGGGGTTTACATACCATTTCTCGCGCATTACTGTTCGAACAATCGAACACCTATACGGATTTTCCTGCACAGTGGCAGATATGTAAATACGGGGTTTCCGTAACATTTCTTGCGCATTACGGTTCGAACACTCGAACACCTATACGGATTCTCCTGCACAGTGGCAGATATGTAAATAAGGGGTTTACATACCATTTCTTGCGCATTACGGTTCGAACACTCGAACACCTATACGGATTCTCCTGCACAGTGGCAGATATGTAAATACGGGGTTTCCTTACCATTTCTTGCGCATTACGGTTCGAACACTCGAACACCTATACGGATTCTCCTGCACAGTGGCAGATATGTAAATACGGGGTTTCCGTACCATTTCTTGCGCATTACGGTTCGAACACTCGAACACCTATACGGATTCTCCTGCACAGTGGCAGATATGTAAATACGGGGTTCCCGTACCATTTCTTGCGCATTACGGTTCGAACACTCGAACACCTATACGGATTCTCCTGCACAGTGACAGATATGTAAATACGGGGTTCCCGTACCATTTCTTGCGCATTACGGTTCGAACACTCGAACACCTATACGGATTCTCCTACACAGTGGCAGATATGTAAATACGGGGTTTACATACCATTTCTTGCGCATTACGGTTCGAACACTCGAACACCTATACGGATTCTCCTGCACAGTGGCAGATATGTAAATACGGGGTTTCCTTACCATTTCTTGCGCATTACGGTTCGAACACTCGAACACCTGTACGGATTCTCCTGCACAGTGGCAGATATGTAAATATGGGGTTTCCGTACCATTTCTTGCGCATTACGGTTCGAACACCCGAACACCTATACGGATTCTCCTACACAGTGGCAGATATGTAAATTCGGGGTTTACATACCATTTCTTGCGCATTACGTTTCGAACAATGGAACACCTATACGGATTCTCCTACACAGTGGCAGATATGTAAATACGGGGTTTCCGTACCATTTCTTGTGCATTACGGTTCGAACACTCGAACACCTATACGGATTCTCCTGTACAGTGACAGATATGTAAATACGGGGTTCCCGTACCATTTCTTGCGCATTACGGTTCGAACACTCGAACACCTATACGGATTCTCCTGCACAGTGGCAGATATGTAAATACGGGGTTTCCGTACCATTTCTTGCGCATTACGGTTCGAACACTCGAACACCTATACGGATTCTCCTGCACAGTGGCAGATATGTAAATACGGGGTTTCCTTACCATTTCTTGCGCATTACGGTTCGAACACTCGAACACCTATACGGATTCTCCTGCACAGTGGCAGATATGTAAATACGGGGTTTCCGTACCATTTCTTGCGCATTACGGTTCGAACACTCGAACACCTATACGGAATTTCCTGCACAGTGGCAGATATGTAAATACGGGGTTTCCGTACCATTTCTTGCGCATTACGGTTCGAACACTCGAACACCTATACGGATTTTCCTGCACAGTGACAGATATGTAAATACGGGGTTCCCGTACCATTTCTTGCGCATTACGGTTCGAACACTCGAACACCTATACGGATTCTCCTGCACAGTGGCAGATATGTAAATACGGGGTTTCCGTATCATTTCTTGCGCATTACGGTTCGAACACTCGAACACCTATACGGATTTTCCTGCACAATGACAGATATGTAAATACGGGGTTCCCGTACCATTTCTTGCGCATTACGGTTCGAACACTCGAACACCTGTACGGATTCTCCTGCACAGTGGCAGATATGTAAATATGGGGTTTCCGTACCATTTCTTGCGCATTACGGTTCGAACACTCGAACACCTATACGGATTCTCCTACACATTGGCAGATATGTAAATACGGGGTTTACCTACCATTTCTTGCGCATTACGGTTCGAACACTCGAACACCTATACGGATTCTCCTGCACAGTGGCAGATATGTAAATACGGGGTTTCCTTACCATTTCTTGCGCATTACGGTTCGAACACTCGAACACCTGTACGGATTCTCCTGCACAGTGGCAGATATGTAAATACGGGGTTTCCTTACCATTTCTTGCGCATTACGGTTCGAACACTCGAACACCTATACGGATTCTCCTGCACAGTGGCAGATATGTAAATACGGGGTTTCCGTACCATTTCTTGCGCATTACGGTTCGAACACTCGAACACCTATACGGATTCTCCTGCACAGTGGCAGATATGTAAATACGGGGTTCCCGTACCATTTCTTGCGCATTACGGTTCGAACACTCGAACACCTATACGGATTCTCCTGCACAGTGACAGATATGTAAATACGGGGTTCCCGTACCATTTCTTGCGCATTACGGTTCGAACACTCGAACACCTATACGGATTCTCCTACACAGTGGCAGATATGTAAATACGGGGTTTACATACCATTTCTTGCGCATTACGGTTCGAACACTCGAACACCTATACGGATTCTCCTGCACAGTGGCAGATATGTAAATACGGGGTTTCCTTACCATTTCTTGCGCATTACGGTTCGAACACTCGAACACCTGTACGGATTCTCCTGCACAGTGGCAGATATGTAAATATGGGGTTTCCGTACCATTTCTTGCGCATTACGGTTCGAACACCCGAACACCTATACGGATTCTCCTACACAGTGGCAGATATGTAAATTCGGGGTTTACATACCATTTCTTGCGCATTACGTTTCGAACAATGGAACACCTATACGGATTCTCCTACACAGTGGCAGATATGTAAATACGGGGTTTCCGTACCATTTCTTGTGCATTACGGTTCGAACACTCGAACACCTATACGGATTCTCCTGTACAGTGACAGATATGTAAATACGGGGTTCCCGTACCATTTCTTGCGCATTACGGTTCGAACACTCGAACACCTATACGGATTCTCCTGCACAGTGGCAGATATGTAAATACGGGGTTTCCGTACCATTTCTTGCGCATTACGGTTCGAACACTCGAACACCTATACGGATTCTCCTGCACAGTGGCAGATATGTAAATACGGGGTTTCCTTACCATTTCTTGCGCATTACGGTTCGAACACTCGAACACCTATACGGATTCTCCTGCACAGTGGCAGATATGTAAATACGGGGTTTCCGTACCATTTCTTGCGCATTACGGTTCGAACACTCGAACACCTATACGGAATTTCCTGCACAGTGGCAGATATGTAAATACGGGGTTTCCGTACCATTTCTTGCGCATTACGGTTCGAACACTCGAACACCTATACGGATTTTCCTGCACAGTGACAGATATGTAAATACGGGGTTCCCGTACCATTTCTTGCGCATTACGGTTCGAACACTCGAACACCTATACGGATTCTCCTGCACAGTGGCAGATATGTAAATACGGGGTTTCCGTATCATTTCTTGCGCATTACGGTTCGAACACTCGAACACCTATACGGATTTTCCTGCACAATGACAGATATGTAAATACGGGGTTCCCGTACCATTTCTTGCGCATTACGGTTCGAACACTCGAACACCTGTACGGATTCTCCTGCACAGTGGCAGATATGTAAATATGGGGTTTCCGTACCATTTCTTGCGCATTACGGTTCGAACACTCGAACACCTATACGGATTCTCCTACACATTGGCAGATATGTAAATACGGGGTTTACCTACCATTTCTTGCGCATTACGGTTCGAACACTCGAACACCTATACGGATTCTCCTGCACAGTGGCAGATATGTAAATACGGGGTTTCCTTACCATTTCTTGCGCATTACGGTTCGAACACTCGAACACCTGTACGGATTCTCCTGCACAGTGGCAGATATGTAAATACGGGGTTTCCTTACCATTTCTTGCGCATTACGGTTCGAACACTCGAACACCTATACGGATTCTCCTGCACAGTGGCAGATATGTAAATACGGGGTTTCCGTACCATTTCTTGCGCATTACGGTTCGAACACTCGAACACCTATACGGATTCTCCTGCACAGTGGCAGATATGTAAATACGGGGTTCCCGTACCATTTCTTGCGCATTACGGTTCGAACACTCGAACACCTATACGGATTCTCCTGCACAGTGACAGATATGTAAATACGGGGTTCCCGTACCATTTCTTGCGCATTACGGTTCGAACACTCGAACACCTATACGGATTCTCCTACACAGTGGCAGATATGTAAATACGGGGTTTACATACCATTTCTTGCGCATTACGGTTCGAACACTCGAACACCTATACGGATTCTCCTGCACAGTGGCAGATATGTAAATACGGGGTTTCCTTACCATTTCTTGCGCATTACGGTTCGAACACTCGAACACCTGTACGGATTCTCCTGCACAGTGGCAGATATGTAAATATGGGGTTTCCGTACCATTTCTTGCGCATTACGGTTCGAACACCCGAACACCTATACGGATTCTCCTACACAGTGGCAGATATGTAAATTCGGGGTTTACATACCATTTCTTGCGCATTACGTTTCGAACAATGGAACACCTATACGGATTCTCCTACACAGTGGCAGATATGTAAATACGGGGTTTCCGTACCATTTCTTGTGCATTACGGTTCGAACACTCGAACACCTATACGGATTCTCCTGTACAGTGACAGATATGTAAATACGGGGTTCCCGTACCATTTCTTGCGCATTACGGTTCGAACACTCGAACACCTATACGGATTCTCCTGCACAGTGGCAGATATGTAAATACGGGGTTTCCGTACCATTTCTTGCGCATTACGGTTCGAACACTCGAACACCTATACGGATTCTCCTGCACAGTGGCAGATATGTAAATACGGGGTTTCCTTACCATTTCTTGCGCATTACGGTTCGAACACTCGAACACCTATACGGATTCTCCTGCACAGTGGCAGATATGTAAATACGGGGTTTCCGTACCATTTCTTGCGCATTACGGTTCGAACACTCGAACACCTATACGGAATTTCCTGCACAGTGGCAGATATGTAAATACGGGGTTTCCGTACCATTTCTTGCGCATTACGGTTCGAACACTCGAACACCTATACGGATTTTCCTGCACAGTGACAGATATGTAAATACGGGGTTCCCGTACCATTTCTTGCGCATTACGGTTCGAACACTCGAACACCTATACGGATTCTCCTGCACAGTGGCAGATATGTAAATACGGGGTTTCCGTATCATTTCTTGCGCATTACGGTTCGAACACTCGAACACCTATACGGATTTTCCTGCACAATGACAGATATGTAAATACGGGGTTCCCGTACCATTTCTTGCGCATTACGGTTCGAACACTCGAACACCTGTACGGATTCTCCTGCACAGTGGCAGATATGTAAATATGGGGTTTCCGTACCATTTCTTGCGCATTACGGTTCGAACACTCGAACACCTATACGGATTCTCCTACACATTGGCAGATATGTAAATACGGGGTTTACCTACCATTTCTTGCGCATTACGGTTCGAACACTCGAACACCTATACGGATTCTCCTGCACAGTGGCAGATATGTAAATACGGGGTTTCCTTACCATTTCTTGCGCATTACGGTTCGAACACTCGAACACCTGTACGGATTCTCCTGCACAGTGGCAGATATGTAAATACGGGGTTTACGTACCATTTCTTGCGCATTACGGTTCGAACAATCGAACACCTACACAGATTCTCCTGCACAGTGGCAGATATGTAAATACGGGGTTTCGGTACCATTTCTTGCGCATTACGGTTCGAACACTCGAACACCTATACGGATTCTCCTGCACAGTGGCAGATATGTAAATACGGGGTTTACATACCATTTCTCGCGCATTACTGTTCGAACAATCGAACACCTATACGGATTTTCCTGCACAGTGGCAGATATGTAAATACGGGGTTTCCGTAACATTTCTTGCGCATTACGGTTCGAACACTCGAACACCTATACGGATTCTCCTGCACAGTGGTAGATATGTAAATAAGGGGTTTACATACCATTTCTTGCGCATTACGGTTCGAACACTCGAACACCTATACGGATTCTCCTGCACAGTGGCAGATATGTAAATACGGGGTTTCCTTACCATTTCTTGCGCATTACGGTTCGAACACTCGAACACCTATACGGATTCTCCTGCACAGTGGCAGATATGTAAATACGGGGTTTCCGTACCATTTCTTGCGCATTACGGTTCGAACACTCGAACACCTATACGGATTCTCCTGCACAGTGGCAGATATGTAAATACGGGGTTCCCGTACCATTTCTTGCGCATTACGGTTCGAACACTCGAACACCTATACGGATTCTCCTGCACAGTGACAGATATGTAAATACGGGGTTCCCGTACCATTTCTTGCGCATTACGGTTCGAACACTCGAACACCTATACGGATTCTCCTACACAGTGGCAGATATGTAAATACGGGGTTTACATACCATTTCTTGCGCATTACGGTTCGAACACTCGAACACCTATACGGATTCTCCTGCACAGTGGCAGATATGTAAATACGGGGTTTCCTTACCATTTCTTGCGCATTACGGTTCGAACACTCGAACACCTGTACGGATTCTCCTGCACGGTGGCAGATATGTAAATATGGGGTTTCCGTACCATTTCTTGCGCATTACGGTTCGAACACCCGAACACCTATACGGATTCTCCTACACAGTGGCAGATATGTAAATACGGGGTTTACATACCATTTCTTGCGCATTACGTTTCGAACAATGGAACACCTATACGGATTCTCCTGCACAGTGGCAGATATGTAAATACGGGGTTTCCGTACAATTTCTTGCGCATTACGGTTCGAACACTCGAACACCTATACGGATTCTCCTGTACAGTGACAGATATGTAAATACGGGGTTCCCGTACCATTTCTTGCGCATTACGGTTCGAACACTCGAACACCTATACGGATTCTCCTGCACAGTGGCAGATATGTAAATACGGGGTTTACATACCATTTCTTGCGCATTACGGTTCGAACACTCGAACACCTATACGGATTCTCCTGCACAGTGGCAGATATGTAAATACGGGGTTTCCTTACCATTTCTTGCGCATTACGGATCGAACACTCGAACACCTATACGGATTCTCCTGCACAGTGGCAGATATGTAAATACGGGGTTTCCGTACCATTTCTTGCGCATTACGGTTCGAACACTCGAACACCTATACGGAATTTCCTGCACAGTGGCAGATATGTAAATACGGGGTTTCCGTACCATTTCTTGCGCATTACGGTTCGAACACTCGAACACCTATACGGATTTTCCTGCACAGTGACAGATATGTAAATACGGGGTTCCCGTACCATTTCTTGCGCATTACGGTTCGAACACTCGAACACCTATACGGATTCTCCTGCACAGTGGCAGATATGTAAATACGGGGTTTCCGTATCATTTCTTGCGCATTACGGTTCGAACACTCGAACACCTATACGGATTTTCCTGCACAATGACAGATATGTAAATACGGGGTTCCCGTACCATTTCTTGCGCATTACGGTTCGAACACTCGAACACCTGTACGGATTCTCCTGCACAGTGGCAGATATGTAAATATGGGGTTTCCGTACCATTTCTTGCGCATTACGGTTCGAACACTCGAACACCTATACGGATTCTCCTACACATTGGCAGATATGTAAATACGGGGTTTACCTACCATTTCTTGCGCATTACGGTTCGAACACTCGAACACCTATACGGATTCTCCTGCACAGTGGCAGATATGTAAATACGGGGTTTCCTTACCATTTCTTGCGCATTACGGTTCGAACACTCGAACACCTGTACGGATTCTCCTGCACAGTGGCAGATATGTAAATACGGGGTTTACGTACCATTTCTTGCGCATTACGGTTCGAACAATCGAACACCTACACAGATTCTCCTGCACAGTGGCAGATATGTAAATACGGGGTTTCGGTACCATTTCTTGCGCATTACGGTTCGAACACTCGAACACCTATACGGATTCTCCTGCACAGTGGCAGATATGTAAATACGGGGTTTACATACCATTTCTCGCGCATTACTGTTCGAACAATCGAACACCTATACGGATTTTCCTGCACAGTGGCAGATATGTAAATACGGGGTTTCCGTAACATTTCTTGCGCATTACGGTTCGAACACTCGAACACCTATACGGATTCTCCTGCACAGTGGTAGATATGTAAATAAGGGGTTTACATACCATTTCTTGCGCATTACGGTTCGAACACTCGAACACCTATACGGATTCTCCTGCACAGTGGCAGATATGTAAATACGGGGTTTCCTTACCATTTCTTGCGCATTACGGTTCGAACACTCGAACACCTATACGGATTCTCCTGCACAGTGGCAGATATGTAAATACGGGGTTTCCGTACCATTTCTTGCGCATTACGGTTCGAACACTCGAACACCTATACGGATTCTCCTGCACAGTGGCAGATATGTAAATACGGGGTTCCCGTACCATTTCTTGCGCATTACGGTTCGAAC
Source organism: Camellia sinensis (assembly GCF_055761805.1). Lineage (NCBI taxonomy): Eukaryota > Viridiplantae > Streptophyta > Magnoliopsida > Ericales > Theaceae > Camellia > Camellia sinensis. Next base: position 1,378,421 of record NC_138965.1, read on the forward strand.
ACTCGAACACCTATACGGATTCTCCTGCACAGTGACAGATATGTAAATACGGGGTTCCCGTACCATTTCTTGCGCATTACGGTTCGAACACTCGAACACCTATACGGATTCTCCTACACAGTGGCAGATATGTAAATACGGGGTTTACATACCATTTCTTGCGCATTACGGTTCGAACACTCGAACACCTATACGGATTCTCCTGCACAGTGGCAGATATGTAAATACGGGGTTTCCTTACCATTTCTTGCGCATTACGGTTCGAACACTCGAACACCTGTACGGATTCTCCTGCACGGTGGCAGATATGTAAATATGGGGTTTCCGTACCATTTCTTGCGCATTACGGTTCGAACACCCGAACACCTATACGGATTCTCCTACACAGTGGCAGATATGTAAATACGGGGTTTACATACCATTTCTTGCGCATTACGTTTCGAACAATGGAACACCTATACGGATTCTCCTGCACAGTGGCAGATATGTAAATACGGGGTTTCCGTACAATTTCTTGCGCATTACGGTTCGAACACTCGAACACCTATACGGATTCTCCTGTACAGTGACAGATATGTAAATACGGGGTTCCCGTACCATTTCTTGCGCATTACGGTTCGAACACTCGAACACCTATACGGATTCTCCTGCACAGTGGCAGATATGTAAATACGGGGTTTACATACCATTTCTTGCGCATTACGGTTCGAACACTCGAACACCTATACGGATTCTCCTGCACAGTGGCAGATATGTAAATACGGGGTTTCCTTACCATTTCTTGCGCATTACGGATCGAACACTCGAACACCTATACGGATTCTCCTGCACAGTGGCAGATATGTAAATACGGGGTTTCCGTACCATTTCTTGCGCATTACGGTTCGAACACTCGAACACCTATACGGAATTTCCTGCACAGTGGCAGATATGTAAATACGGGGTTTCCGTACCATTTCTTGCGCATTACGGTTCGAACACTCGAACACCTATACGGATTTTCCTGCACAGTGACAGATATGTAAATACGGGGTTCCCGTACCATTTCTTGCGCATTACGGTTCGAACACTCGAACACCTATACGGATTCTCCTGCACAGTGGCAGATATGTAAATACGGGGTTTCCGTATCATTTCTTGCGCATTACGGTTCGAACACTCGAACACCTATACGGATTTTCCTGCACAATGACAGATATGTAAATACGGGGTTCCCGTACCATTTCTTGCGCATTACGGTTCGAACACTCGAACACCTGTACGGATTCTCCTGCACAGTGGCAGATATGTAAATATGGGGTTTCCGTACCATTTCTTGCGCATTACGGTTCGAACACTCGAACACCTATACGGATTCTCCTACACATTGGCAGATATGTAAATACGGGGTTTACCTACCATTTCTTGCGCATTACGGTTCGAACACTCGAACACCTATACGGATTCTCCTGCACAGTGGCAGATATGTAAATACGGGGTTTCCTTACCATTTCTTGCGCATTACGGTTCGAACACTCGAACACCTGTACGGATTCTCCTGCACAGTGGCAGATATGTAAATACGGGGTTTCCGTACCATTTCTTGCGCATTACGGTTCGAACAATCGAACACCTACACAGATTCTCCTGCACAGTGGCAGATATGTAAATACGGGGTTTCGGTACCATTTCTTGCGCATTACGGTTCGAACACTCGAACACCTATACGGATTCTCCTGCACAGTGGCAGATATGTAAATACGGGGTTTACATACCATTTCTCGCGCATTACTGTTCGAACAATCGAACACCTATACGGATTTTCCTGCACAGTGGCAGATATGTAAATACGGGGTTTCCGTAACATTTCTTGCGCATTACGGTTCGAACACTCGAACACCTATACGGATTCTCCTGCACAGTGGCAGATATGTAAATACGGGGTTTACATACCATTTCTTGCGCATTACGGTTCGAACACTCGAACACCTATACGGATTCTCCTGCACAGTGGAAGATATGTAAATACGGGGTTTCGGTACCATTTTTTGCGCATTACGGTTCGAACACTCGAACACATATACGGATTCTCTTGCACAGTGGCAGATATGTAAATACGGGGTTTACATACCAATTCTTGCGCGTTAAGGTTCGAACACTCGAACACCTATGCGGATTCTCCTGCACAGAGGCAGATATGTAAATACGGGGTTTCCGTACCATTTCTTGCGCATTACGGTTCGAACACTCGAACACCTATACGGATTTTCCTGCACAGTGGCAGATATGTAAATACGGGGTTTCCGTACCATTTCTTGCGCATTACGGTTCGAACACCCGAACACCTATACGGATTCTCCTACACAGTGGCAGATATGTAAATACGGGGTTTACATACCATTTCTTGCGCATTACGTTTCGAACAATGGAACACCTATACGGATTCTCCTGCACAGTGGCAGATATGTAAATACGGGGTTTCCGTACAATTTCTTGCGCATTACGGTTCGAACACTCGAACACCTATACGGATTCTCCTGTACAGTGACAGATATGTAAATACGGGGTTCCCGTACCATTTCTTGCGCATTACGGTTCGAACACTCGAACACCTATACGGATTCTCCTGCACAGTGGCAGATATGTAAATACGGGGTTTACATACCATTTCTTGCGCATTACGGTTCGAACACTCGAACACCTATACGGATTCTCCTGCACAGTGGCAGATATGTAAATACGGGGTTTCCTTACCATTTCTTGCGCATTACGGATCGAACACTCGAACACCTATACGGATTCTCCTGCACAGTGGCAGATATGTAAATACGGGGTTTCCGTACCATTTCTTGCGCATTACGGTTCGAACACTCGAACACCTATACGGAATTTCCTGCACAGTGGCAGATATGTAAATACGGGGTTTCCGTACCATTTCTTGCGCATTACGGTTCGAACACTCGAACACCTATACGGATTTTCCTGCACAGTGACAGATATGTAAATACGGGGTTCCCGTACCATTTCTTGCGCATTACGGTTCGAACACTCGAACACCTATACGGATTCTCCTGCACAGTGGCAGATATGTAAATACGGGGTTTCCGTATCATTTCTTGCGCATTACGGTTCGAACACTCGAACACCTATACGGATTTTCCTGCACAATGACAGATATGTAAATACGGGGTTCCCGTACCATTTCTTGCGCATTACGGTTCGAACACTCGAACACCTGTACGGATTCTCCTGCACAGTGGCAGATATGTAAATATGGGGTTTCCGTACCATTTCTTGCGCATTACGGTTCGAACACTCGAACACCTATACGGATTCTCCTACACATTGGCAGATATGTAAATACGGGGTTTACCTACCATTTCTTGCGCATTACGGTTCGAACACTCGAACACCTATACGGATTCTCCTGCACAGTGGCAGATTTGTAAATACGAGGTTCCCGTACCATTTCTTGCGCATTACGGTTCGAACACTCGAACACCTATACGGATTCTCCTGCACAGTGGCAGATATGTAAATACGGGGTTTTCGTACCATTTCTTGCGCATTACGGTTCGAACACTCGAACACCTATACGGATTCTCCTGCACAGTGGCAGATATGTAAATACGGGGTTTACTTACCATTTCTTGCGCATTACGGTTCGAACACTCGAACACCAATACGGATTCTCCTGCACAGTGGCAGATATGTAAATATGGGGTTTCGGTACCATTTTTTGCGCATTACGGTTCGAACACACGAACACCTATACGGATTCTCCTGCACAGTGGCAGATATGTAAATAAGGGGTTTACATACCATTTCTTGCGCATTACGGTTCGAACACTCGAACACCTATACGGATTCTCCTGCACAGTGGCAGATATGTAAATACGGGGTTTCCTTACCATTTCTTGCGCAGTACGGTTCGAACACTCGAACACCTATACGGATTCTCCTGCACAGTGGCAGATATGTAAATACGGGGTTTCCGTACCATTTCTTGCGCATTACGGTTCGAACACTCGAACACCAATACGGATTCTCCTGCACAGTGGCAGATATGCAAATACGGGGTTCCCGTACCATTTCTTGCGCATTACGGTTCGAACACTCGAACACCTATACGGATTCTCCTGCACAGTGGCAGATATGTAAATACGGGGTTTACATACCATTTCTTGCGCATTACGGTTCGAACACTCGTACACCTGTACGGATTCTCCTGCACAGTGGCAGATATGTAAATACGGGGTTTCCTTACCATTTCCTGCGCATTACGGTTCGAACACTCAAACACCTGTACGGATTCTCCTGCACAGTGGCAGATATGTAAATATGGGGTTTCCGTACCATTTCTTGCGCATTACGGTTCGAACACTCGAACACCGATACGGATTTTCCTGCACAGTGGCATATATGTAAATACGGGGTTTCCGTACCATTTCTTGCGCATTACGGTTCGAACACTCGAACACCTATACGGATTCTCCTATACAGTGACAGATATGTAAATACGCAGTTCCCGTACCATTTCTTGCGCATTACGGTTCGAACACTCGAACACCTATACGGATTCTCCGGCACAGTGACAGATTTGTAAATACGAGGTTCCCGTACCATTTCTTGCGCATTACGGTTCGAACACTCGAACACCTATACGGATTCTCCTGCACAGTGGCAGATATGTAAATACGGGGTTTTCGTACCATTTCTTGCGCATTACGGTTCGAACACTCGAACACCTATACGGATTCTCCTGCACAGTGGCAGATATGTAAATACGGGGTTTACTTACCATTTCTTGCGCATTACGGTTCGAACACTCGAACACCAATACGGATTCTCCTGCACAGTGGCAGATATGTAAATATGGGGTTTCGGTACCATTTTTTGCGCATTACGGTTCGAACACACGAACACCTATACGGATTCTCCTGCACAGTGGCAGATATGTAAATAAGGGGTTTACATACCATTTCTTGCGCATTACGGTTCGAACACTCGAACACCTATACGGATTCTCCTGCACAGTGGCAGATATGTAAATACGGGGTTTCCTTACCATTTCTTGCGCAGTTCGGTTCGAACACTCGAACACCTATACGGATTCTCCTGCACAGTGGCAGATATGTAAATACGGGGTTTCCGTACCATTTCTTGCGCATTACGGTTCGAACACTCGAACACCAATACGGATTCTCCTGCACAGTGGCAGATATGTAAATACGGGGTTCCCGTACCATTTCTTGCGCATTACGGTTCGAACACTCGAACACCTATACAGATTCTCCTGCACAGTGACAGATATGTAAAAACGGGGTTCCCGTACCATTTCTTGCGCATTACGGTTCGAACACTCGAACACCTATACGGATTCTCCTGCACAGTGGCAGATATGTAAATACGGGGTTTACATACCATTTCTTGCGCATTACGGTTCGAACACTCGTACACCTGTACGGATTCTCCTGCACAGTGGCAGATATGTAAATACGGGGTTTCCTTACCATTTCCTGCGCATTACGGTTCGAACACTCAAACACCTGTACGGATTCTCCTGCACAGTGGCAGATATGTAAATATGGGGTTTCCGTACCATTTCTTGCGCATTACGGTTCGAACACTCGAACACCTATACGGATTCTCCTACACAGTGGCAGATATGTAAATACGGGGTTTACATACCATTTCTTGCGCATTACGGTTCGAACAATGGAACACCTATACGGATTCTCCTGCACAGTGGCAGATATGTAAATACGGGGTTTTCGTACCATTTCTTGCGCATTACGGTTCGAACACTCGAACACCTATACGGATTCTCCTGTACAGTGACAGATATGTAAATACGGGGTTCCCGTACCATTTCTTGCGCATTACGGTTCGAACACTCGAACACCTATACGGATTCTCCTGCACAGTGGCAGATATGTAAATACGGGGTTTACATACCATTTCTAGCGCATTACGGTTCGAACACTCGAACACTTATACGGATTCTCCTGCACAGTGGCAGATATGTAAATACGGGGTTTCCTTACCATTTCTTGCGCATTACGGTTCGAACACTCGAACACCTATACGGATTCTCCTGCACAGTGGCAGATATGTAAATACGGGGTTTCCGTACCATTTCTTGCGCATTACGGTTCGAACACTCGAACACCTATACGGATTCTCCTGTACAGTGACTGATATGTAAATACGGGGTTCCCGTACCATTTCTTGCGCATTACGGTTCGAACACTCGAACACCTATACGGATTCTCCTGCACAGTGGCAGATATGTAAATAAGGGGTTTACATACCATTTCTTGCGCATTACGGTTTGAACACTCGAACACCTATACGGATTCTCCTGCACAGTGGCAGATATGTAAATACGGGGTTTCCGTACCATTTCTTGCGCATTACGGTTCGAACACTCGAACACCAATACGGATTCTCCTGCACAGTGGCAGATATGCAAATACGGGGTTCCCGTACCATTTCTTGCGCATTACGGTTCGAACACTCGAACACCTATACAGATTCTCCTGCACAGTGACAGATATGTAAAAACGGGGTTCCCGTACCATTTCTTGCGCATTACGGTTCGAACACTCGAACACCTATACGGATTCTCCTATACAGTGACAGATATGTAAATACGCAGTTCCCGTACCATTTCTTGCGCATTACGGTTCGAACACTCGAACACCTATACGGATTCTCCGGCACAGTGACAGATTTGTAAATACGAGGTTCCCGTACCATTTCTTGCGCATTACGGTTCGAACACTCGAACACCTATACGGATTCTCCTGCACAGTGGCAGATATGTAAATACGGGGTTTTCGTACCATTTCTTGCGCATTACGGTTCGAACACTCGAACACCTATACGGATTCTCCTGCACAGTGGCAGATATGTAAATACGGGGTTTACTTACCATTTCTTGCGCATTACGGTTCGAACACTCGAACACCAATACGGATTCTCCTGCACAGTGGCAGATATGTAAATATGGGGTTTCGGTACCATTTTTTGCGCATTACGGTTCGAACACACGAACACCTATACGGATTCTCCTGCACAGTGGCAGATATGTAAATAAGGGGTTTACATACCATTTCTTGCGCATTACGGTTCGAACACTCGAACACCTATACGGATTCTCCTGCACAGTGGCAGATATGTAAATACGGGGTTTCCTTACCATTTCTTGCGCAGTTCGGTTCGAACACTCGAACACCTATACGGATTCTCCTGCACAGTGGCAGATATGTAAATACGGGGTTTCCGTACCATTTCTTGCGCATTACGGTTCGAACACTCGAACACCAATACGGATTCTCCTGCACAGTGGCAGATATGCAAATACGGGGTTCCCGTACCATTTCTTGCGCATTACGGTTCGAACACTCGAACACCTATACAGATTCTCCTGCACAGTGACAGATATGTAAAAACGGGGTTCCCGTACCATTTCTTGCGCATTACGGTTCGAACACTCGAACACCTATACGGATTCTCCTGCACAGTGGCAGATATGTAAATACGGGGTTTACATACCATTTCTTGCGCATTACGGTTCGAACACTCGTACACCTGTACGGATTCTCCTGCACAGTGGCAGATATGTAAATACGGGGTTTCCTTACCATTTCCTGCGCATTACGGTTCGAACACTCAAACACCTGTACGGATTCTCCTGCACAGTGGCAGATATGTAAATATGGGGTTTCCGTACCATTTCTTGCGCATTACGGTTCGAACACTCGAACACCTATACGGATTCTCCTACACAGTGGCAGATATGTAAATACGGGGTTTACATACCATTTCTTGCGCATTACGGTTCGAACAATGGAACACCTATACGGATTCTCCTGCACAGTGGCAGATATGTAAATACGGGGTTTTCGTACCATTTCTTGCGCATTACGGTTCGAACACTCGAACACCTATACGGATTCTCCTGTACAGTGACAGATATGTAAATACGGGGTTCCCGTACCATTTCTTGCGCATTACGGTTCGAACACTCGAACACCTATACGGATTCTCCTGCACAGTGGCAGATATGTAAATACGGGGTTTACATACCATTTCTAGCGCATTACGGTTCGAACACTCGAACACTTATACGGATTCTCCTGCACAGTGGCAGATATGTAAATACGGGGTTTCCTTACCATTTCTTGCGCATTACGGTTCGAACACTCGAACACCTATACGGATTCTCCTGCACAGTGGCAGATATGTAAATACGGGGTTTCCGTACCATTTCTTGCGCATTACGATTCGAACACTCGAACACCTATACGGATTCTCCTGTACAGTGACTGATATGTAAATACGGGGTTCCCGTACCATTTCTTGCGCATTACGGTTCGAACACTCGAACACCTATACGGATTCTCCTGCACAGTGGCAGATATGTAAATAAGGGGTTTACATACCATTTCTTGCGCATTACGGTTTGAACACTCGAACACCTATACGGATTCTCCTGCACAGTGGCAGATATGTAAATACGGGGTTTCCTTACCATTTCTTGCGCATTACGGTTCGAACACTCGAACACCTATACGGATTCTCCTGCACAGTGGCAGATATGTAAATACGGGGTTTCCGTACCATTTCTTGCGCATTACGGTTCGAACACTCGAACACCTATACGGATTCTCCTGTACAGTGACAGATATGTAAATACGGGGTTCCCGTACCATTTCTTGCGCATTACGGTTCGAACACTCGAACACCTATACGGATTCTCCTGCACAGTGGCAGATATGTAAATAAGGGGTTTACATACCATTTCTTGCGCATTACGGTTCGAACACTCGAACACCTATACGGATTCTCCTGCACAGTGGCAGATATGTAAATACGGGGTTTCCTTACCATTTCTTGCGCATTACGGTTCGAACACTCGAACACCTATACGGATTCTCCTGCACAGTGGCAGATATGTAAATACGGGGTTTACATACCATTTCTTGCGCATTACGGTTCGAACACTCGAACACCTATACGGATTCTCCTGCACAGTGGCAGATATGTAAATACGGGGTTTCCTTACCATTTCTTGCGCATTACGGTTCGAACACTCGAACACCTGTACGGATTCTCCTGCACAGTGGCAGATATGTAAATACGGGGTTTCCGTACCATTTCTTGCGCGTTACAGTTCGAACACTCGAACACCTATACGAATTCTCCTACACAGTGGCAGATATGTAAATACGGGGTTTACCTACCATTTCTTGCGCATTACGGTTCGAACACTCGAACACCTATACGGATTCTCCTGCACAGTGGCAGATATGTAAATACGGGGTTTACATACCATTTCTTGCGCATTACGGTTCGAACACTCGAACACCTGTACGGATTCTCCTGCACAGTGGCAGATATGTAAATACGGGGTTTCCTTACCATTTCCTGCGCATTACGGTTCGAACACTCGAACACCTGTACGGATTCTCCTGCACAGTGGCAGATATGTAAATATGGGGTTTCCGTACCATTTCTTGCGCATTACGGTTCGAACACTCGAACACCTATACGGATTCTCCTACACAGTGGCAGATATGTAAATACGGGGTTTACATACCATTTCTTGCGCATTACGGTTCGAACAATGGAACACCTATACGGATTCTCCTGCACAGTGGCAGATATGTAAATACGGGGTTTCCGTACCATTTCTTGCGCATTACGGTTCGAACACTCGAACACCTATACGGATTCTCCTGTACAGTGACAGATATGTAAATACGGGGTTCCCATACCATTTCTTGCGCATTACGGTTCGAACACTCGAACACCTATACGGATTCTCCTGCACAGTGGCAGATATGTAAATACGGGGTTTACATACCATTTCTAGCGCATTACGGTTCGAACACTCGAACACTTATACGGATTCTCCTGCACAGTGGCAGATATGTAAATACGGGGTTTCCTTACCATTTCTTGCGCATTACGGTTCGAACACTCGAACACCTATACGGATTCTCCTGCACAGTGGCAGATATGTAAATACGGGGTTTCCGTACCATTTCTTGCGCATTACGGTTCGAACACTCGAACACCTATACGGATTCTCCTGTACAGTGACTGATATGTAAATACGGGGTTCCCGTACCATTTCTTGCGCATTACGGTTCGAACACTCGAACACCTATACGGATTCTCCTGCACAGTGGCAGATATGTAAATAAGGGGTTTACATACCATTTCTTGCGCATTACGGTTTGAACACTCGAACACCTATACGGATTCTCCTGCACAGTGGCAGATATGTAAATACGGGGTTTCCTTACCATTTCTGGCGCATTACGGTTCAAACACTCGAACACCTATACGGATTCTCCTGCACAGTGGCAGATATGTAAATACGGGGTTTCCGTACCATTTCTTGCGCATTACGGTTCGAACACTCGAACACCTATACGGATTCTCCTGTACAGTGACAGATATGTAAATACGGGGTTCCCGTACCATTTCTTGCGCATTACGGTTCGAACACTCGAACACCTATACGGATTCTCCTGCACAGTGGCAGATATGTAAATAAGGGGTTTACATACCATTTCTTGCGCATTACGGTTCGAACACTCGAACACCTATACGGATTCTCCTGCACAGTGGCAGATATGTAAATACGGGGTTTCCTTACCATTTCTTGCGCATTACGGTTCGAACACTCGAACACCTATACGGATTCTCCTGCACAGTGGCAGATATGTAAATACGGGGTTTACATACCATTTCTTGCGCATTACGGTTTGAACACTCGAACACCTATACGGATTCTCCTGCACAGTGGCAGATATGTAAATACGGGGTTTCCTAACCATTTCTTGCGCATTACGGTTCGAACACTCGAACACCTGTACGGATTCTCCTGCACAGTGGCAGATATGTAAATACGGGGTTTCCGTACCATTTCTTGCGCATTACAGTTCGAACACTCGAACACCTATACGAATTCTCCTACACAGTGGCAGATATGTAAATACGGGGTTTACCTACCATTTCTTGCGCATTACGGTTCGAACACTCGAACACCTATACGGATTCTCCTGCACAGTGGCAGATATGTAAATACGGGGTTTACATACCATTTCTTGCGCATTACGGTTCGAACACTCGAACACCTGTACGGATTCTCCTGCACAGTGGCAGATATGTAAATACGGGGTTTCCTTACCATTTCCTGCGCATTACGGTTCGAACACTCGAACACCTGTACGGATTCTCCTGCACAGTGGCAGATATGTAAATATGGGGTTTCCGTACCATTTCTTGCGCATTACGGTTCGAACACTCGAACACCTATACGGATTCTCCTACACAGTGGCAGATATGTAAATACGGGGTTTACATACCATTTCTTGCGCATTACGGTTCGAACAATGGAACACCTATACGGATTCTCCTGCACAGTGGCAGATATGTAAATACGGGGTTTCCGTACCATTTCTTGCGCATTACGGTTCGAACACTCGAACACCTATACGGATTCTCCTGTACAGTGACAGATATGTAAATACGGGGTTCCCGTACCATTTCTTGCGCATTACGGTTCGAACACTCGAACACCTATACGGATTCTCCTGCACAGTGGCAGATATGTAAATACGGGGTTTACATACCATTTCTAGCGCATTACGGTTCGAACACTCGAACACTTATACGGATTCTCCTGCACAGTGGCAGATATGTAAATACGGGGTTTCCTTACCATTTCTTGCGCATTACGGTTCGAACATTCGAACACCTATACGGATTCTCCTGCACAGTGGCAGATATGTAAATACGGGGTTTCCGTACCATTTCTTGCGCATTACGGTTCGAACACTCGAACACCTATACGGATTCTCCTGTACAGTGACTGATATGTAAATACGGGGTTCCCGTACCATTTCTTGCGCATTACGGTTCGAACACTCGAACACCTATACGGATTCTCCTGCACAGTGGCAGATATGTAAATAAGGGGTTTACATACCATTTCTTGCGCATTACGGTTTGAACACTCGAACACCTATACGGATTCTCCTGCACAGTGGCAGATATGTAAATACGGGGTTTCCTTACCATTTCTTGCGCATTACGGTTCGAACACTCGAACACCTATACGGATTCTCCTGCACAGTGGCAGATATGTAAATACGGGGTTTCCGTACCATTTCTTGCGCATTACGGTTCGAACACTCGAACACCTATACGGATTCTCCTGTACAGTGACAGATATGTAAATACGGGGTTCCCGTACCATTTCTTGCGCATTACGGTTCGAACACTCGAACACCTATACGGATTCTCCTGCACAGTGGCAGATATGTAAATAAGGGGTTTACATACCATTTCTTGCGCATTACGGTTCGAACACTCGAACACCTATACGGATTCTCCTGCACAGTGGCAGATATGTAAATACGGGGTTTCCTTACCATTTCTTGCGCATTACGGTTCGAACACTCGAACACCTATACGGATTCTCCTGCACAGTGGCAGATATGTAAATACGGGGTTTACATACCATTTCTTGCGCATTACGGTTCGAACACTCGAACACCTATACGGATTCTCCTGCACAGTGGCAGATATGTAAATACGGGGTTTCCTTACCATTTCTTGCGCATTACGGTTCGAACACTCGAACACCTGTACGGATTCTCCTGCACAGTGGCAGATATGTAAATACGGGGTTTCCGTACCATTTCTTGCGCATTACAGTTCGAACATTCGAACACCTATACGAATTCTCCTACACAGTGGCAGATATGTAAATACGGGGTTTACCTACCATTTCTTGCGCATTACGGTTCGAACACTCGAACACCTATACGGATTCTCCTGCACAGTGGCAGATATGTAAATACGGGGTTTCGGTACCATTTTTTGCGCATTACGGTTTGAACACTCGAACACCTATACGGATTCTCCTGCACAGTGGCAGATATGTAAATACGGGGTTCCCGTACCATTTCTTGCGCATTAAGGTTCGAACACTCGAACACCTATACGGATTCTCCTGCACAGTGACAGATATGTAAATACGGGGTTCCCGTACCATTTCTTGCGCATTACGGTTCGAACACTCGAACACCTATACGGATTCTCCTGCACAGTGGCAGATATGTAAATACGGGGTTTCCTTACCATTTCTTGCGCATTACGGTTCGAGCACTCGAACACCTGTACGGATTCTCCTGCACAGTGGCAGATATGTAAATATGGGGTTTCCGTACCATTTCTTGCGCATTACGGTTCGAACACTCGAACACCGATACGGATTCTCCTACACAGTGGCATATATGTAAATACGGGGTTTCCGTACCATTTCTTGCGCATTACGGTTCGAACACTCGAACACCTATACGGATTCTCCTATACAGTGACAGATATGTAAATACGGGGTTTACATACCATTTCTTGCGCATTACGGTTCGAACACTCGAACACCTATACGGATTCTCCTGCACAGTGGCAGATATGTAAATACGGGGTTTACATACCATTTCTTTCGCATTACGGTTCGAACACTCGAACACCTATACGGATTCTCCTGCACAGTGGCAGATATGTAAATACGGGGTTTCCTTACCATTTCTTGCGCATTACGGTTCGAACACTCGAACACCTATACGGATTCTCCTGCGCAGTGGCAGATATGTAAATACGGGGTTTCCTTACCATTTCTTGCGCATTACGGTTCGAACACTCGAACACCTGTACGGATTCTCCTGCACAGTGGCAGATATGTAAATATGGGGTTTCCGTACCATTTCTTGCGCATTACGGTTCGAACACTCGAACACCGATACGGATTCTCCTACACAGTGGCATATATGTAAATACGGGGTTTCCGTACCATTTCTTGCGCATTACGGTTCGAACACTCGAACACCTATACGGATTCTCCTATACAGTGACAGATATGTAAATACGGGGTTCCCGTACCATTTCTTGCGCATTACGGTTCGAACACTCGAACACCTATACGGATTCTCCTGTACAGTGGCAGATATGTAAATACGGGGTTTCCTTACCATTTCTTGCGCATTACGGTTCGAACACTCGAACACCTATACGGATTCTCCTGCACAGTGGCAGATATGTAAATAGGGGTTTCCGTACCATTTCTTGCGCATTACGGTTCGAACACTCGAACACCTATACGGATTCTCCTGCACAGTGGCAGATATGTAAATACGGGGTTCCCGTACCATTTCTTGCGCATTACGGTTCGAACACTCGAACACCTATACGGATTCTCCTGCACAGTGACAGATATGTAAATACGGGGTTCCCGTACCATTTCTTGCGCATTACGGTTCGAACACTCGAACACCTATACGGATTCTCCTGCACAGTGGCAGATATGTAAATACGGGGTTTCCGTACCATTTCTTGCGCATTACGGTTCGAACACTCGAACACCTATACGGATTCTCCTGCACAGTGGCAGATATGTAAATACGGGGTTTCCTTACCATTTCTTGCGCATTACGGTTCGAACACTCGAACACCTATACGGATTCTCCTGCACAGTGGCAGATATGTAAATACGGGGTTTCCGTACCATTTCTTGGGCATTACGGTTCGAACACTCGAACACCTATACGGATTCTCTTGCACAGTGGCAGATATGTAAATACGGGGTTCCCGTACCATTTCTTGCGCATTACGGTTCGAACACTCGAACACCTATACGGATTCTCCTGCACAGTGACAGATATGTAAATACGGGGTTCCCGTACCATTTCTTGCGCATTACGGTTCGAACACTCGAACACCTATACGGTTTCTCCTACACAGTGACATATATGTAAATACGGGGTTTCGGTACCATTTCTTGCGCATTACGGTTCGAACACTCGAACACCTATACGGATTCTCCTGCACAGTGACAGATATGTAAATACGGGGTTCCCGTACAATTTCTTGCGCATTACGGTTCGAACACTCGAACACCTATACGGATTCTCCTGCACAGTGGCAGATATGTAAATACGGGGTTTACATACCATTTCTTGCGCATTACGGTTCGAACACTCGAACACCTATACGGATTCTCCTGTACAGTGACAGATATGTAAATACGGGGTTCCCGTACCATTTCTTGCGCATTACGGTTCGAACACTCGAACACCTATACGGATTCTCCTACACAGTGGCAGATATGTAAATACGGGGTTTACATACCATTTCTTGCGCATTACGGTTCGAACAATGGAACACCTATACGGATTCTCCTGCACAGTGGCAGATATGTAAATACGGGGTTTCCGTACCATTTCTTGCGCATTACGGTTCGAACACTCGAACACCTATACGGATTCTCCTGTACAGTGACAGATATGTAAATACGGGGTTCCCGTACCATTTCTTGCGCATTACGGTTCGAACACTCGAACACCTATACGGATTCTCCTACACAGTGGCAGATATGTAAATACGGGGTTTACATACCATTTCTTGCGCATTACGGTTCGAACACACGAACACCTATACGGATTCTCCTGAACAGTGGCAGATATGTAAATACGGGGTTTCCTTACCATTTCTTGCGCATTACGGTTCGAACACTCGAACACCTATACGGATTCTCCTGCATAGTGGCAGATATGTAAATACGGGGTTTTCGTACCATTTCTTGCGCATTACGGTTCGAACACTCGAACACCTATACGGATTCTCCTGTACTGTGACAGATATGTAAATACGGGGTTCCCGTACCATTTCTTGCGCATTACGGTTCGAACACTCGAACACCTATACGGATTCTCCTGCACAGTGGCAGATATGTAAATACGGGGTTTCCTTACCATTTCTTGCGCATTACGGTTCGAGCACTCGAACACCTGTACGGATTCTCCTGCACAGTGGCAGATATGTAAATACGGGGTTTCCGTACCATTTCTTGCGCATTACGGTTCGAACACTCGAACACCTATACGGATTCTCCTGCACAGTGGCAGATATGTAAATAAGGGGTTTACTTACCATTTCTTGCGCATTACGGTTCGAACACTCGAACACCTATACGGATTCTCCTGCACAGTGGCAGATATGTAAATACGGGGTTTCCTTACCATTTCTTGCGCATTACGGTTCGAACACTCGAACACCTATACGGATTCTCCTGCATAGTGGCAGATTTGTAAATACGGGGTTTCCGTACCATTTGTTGCGCATTACGGTTCGAACACTCGAACACCTATACGGATTCTCCTGCACAGTGACAGATATGTAAATACGGGCTTCCCGTACCATTTCTTGCGCATTACGGTTCGAACACTCGAACACCTATACGGATTCTCCTGCACAGTGACAGATATGTAAATACGGGGTTCCCGTACCATTTCTTGCGCATTACGGTTCGAACACTCGAACACCTATACGGATTCTCCTGCACAGTGGCAGATATGTAAATACGGGGTTTCCGTACCATTTCTTGCGCATTACGGTTCGAACACTCGAACACCTATACGGATTCTCCTGCACAGTGGCAGATATGTAAATACGGGGTTTCCTTACCATTTCTTGCGCATTACGGTTCGAACACTCGAACACCTATACGGATTCTCCTGCACAGTGGCAGATATGTAAATACGGGGTTTCCGTACCATTTCTTGGGCATTACGGTTCGAACACTCGAACACCTATACGGATTCTCTTGCACAGTGGCAGATATGTAAATACGGGGTTCCCGTACCATTTCTTGCGCATTACGGTTCGAACACTCGAACACCTATACGGATTCTCCTGCACAGTGACAGATATGTAAATACGGGGTTCCCGTACCATTTCTTGCGCATTACGGTTCGAACACTCGAACACCTATACGGATTCTCCTACACAGTGGCATATAGGTAAATACGGTGTTTCGGTACCATTTCTTGCGCATTACGGTTCGAACACTCGAACACCTATACGGATTCTCCTACACAGTGACAGATATGTAAATACGGGGTTCCCGTACAATTCCTTGCGCATTACGGTTCGAACACTCGAACACCTATACGGATTCTCCTGCACAGTGGCAGATATGTAAATACGGGGTTTACATACCATTTCTTGCGCATTACGGTTCGAACACTCGAACACCTATACGGATTCTCCTGTACAGTGACAGATATGTAAATACGGGGTTCCCGTACCATTTCTTGCGCATTACGGTTCGAACACTCGAACACCTATACGGATTCTCCTACACAGTGGCAGATATGTAAATACGGGGTTTACATACCATTTCTTGCGCATTACGGTTCGAACAATGGAACACCTATACGGATTCTCCTGCACAGTGGCAGATATGTAAATACGGGGTTTCCGTACCATTTCTTGCGCATTACGGTTCGAACACTCGAACACCTATACGGATTCTCCTGTACAGTGACAGATATGTAAATACGGGGTTCCCGTACCATTTCTTGCGCATTACGGTTCGAACACTCGAACACCTATACGGATTCTCCTGCAGAGTGGCAGATATGTAAATACGGGGTTTACATACCATTTCTTGCGCATTACGGTTCGAACACACGAACACCTATACGGATTCTCCTGAACAGTGGCAGATATGTAAATACGGGGTTTCCTTACCATTTCTTGCGCATTACGGTTCGCACACTCGAACACCTATACGGATTCTCCTGCATAGTGGCAGATATGTAAATACGGGGTTTTCGTACCATTTCTTGCGCATTACGGTTCGAACACTCGAACACCTATACGGATTCTCCTGTACTGTGACAGATATGTAAATACGGGGTTCCCGTACCATTTCTTGCGCATTACGGTTCGAACACTCGAACACCTATACGGATTCTCCTGCACAGTGGCAGATATGTAAATACGGGGTTTCCTTACCATTTCTTGCGCATTACGGTTCGAGCACTCGAACACCTGTACGGATTCTCCTGCACAGTGGCAGATATGTAAATACGGGGTTTCCGTACCATTTCTTGCGCATTACGGTTCGAACACTCGAACACCTATACGGATTCTCCTGCACAGTGGCAGATATGTAAATAAGGGGTTTACTTACCATTTCTTGCGCATTACGGTTCGAACACTCGAACACCTATACGGATTCTCCTGCACAGTGGCAGATATGTAAATACGGGGTTTCCTTACCATTTCTTGCGCATTACGGTTCGAACACTCGAACACCTATACGGATTCTCCTGCACAGTGGCAGATATGTAAATACGGGGTTTCCGTACCATTTCTTGCGCATTACGGTTCGAACACTCGAACACCTATACGGATTCTCCTGCACAGTGGCAGATATGTAAATACGGGGTTCCCGTACCATTTCTTGCGCATTACGGTTCGAACACTCGAACACGTTTACGGATTCTCCTGCACAGTGACAGATATGTAAATACGGGGTTCCCGTACCATTTCTTGCGCATTACGGTTCGAACACTCGAACACCTATACGGATTCTCCTATACAGTGACAGATATGTAAATACGGGGTTCCCGTACCATTTCTTGCGCATTACGGTTCGAACACTTGAACACCTGTACGGATTGTCTTGCACAGTGGCAGATATGTAAATACGGGGTTCCCGTACCATTTCTTGCGCATTACGGTTCGAACAGTCGAACACCTATACGGATTCTCCTGCACAGTGGCAGATATGTAAATACGGGGTTTCCTTACCATTTCTTGCGCATTACGGTTCGAACACTCGAACACCTGTACGGATTCTCCTGCACAGTGGCAGATATGTAAATATGGGGTTTCCGTACCATTTCTTGCGCATTACGGTTCGAACACTCGAACACCGATACGGATTCTCCTACACAGTGGCATATATGTAAATACGGGGTTTCCGTACCATTTCTTGCGCATTACGGTTCGAACACTCGAACACCGATACGGATTCTCCTACACAGTGGCATATATGTAAATACGGGGTTTCCGTACCATTTCTTGCGCATTACGGCTCGAACACTCGAACACCTATACGGATTCTCCTATACAGTGACAGATATGTAAATACGGGGTTCCCGTACCATTTCTTGCGCATTACGGTTCGAACACTTGAACACCTGTACGGATTCTCTTGCACAGTGGCAGATATGTAAATACGGGGTTCCCGTACCATTTCTTGCGCATTACGGTTCGAACACTCGAACACCTATACGGATTCTCCTGCACAGTGGCAGATATGTAAATATGGGGTTTCCTTACCATTTCTTGCGCATTACGGTTCGAACACTCGAACACCTGTACGGATTCTCCCGCACAGTGGCAGATATGTAAATATGGGGTTTCCGTACCATTTCTTGCGCATTACGGTTCGAACACTCGAACACCGATACGGATTCTCCTACACAGTGGCATATATGTAAATACGGGGTTTCCGTACCATTTCTTGCGCATTACGGTTCGAACACTCGAACACCTATACGGATTCTCCTATACAGTGACAGATATGTAAATACGGGGTTCCCGTACCATTTCTTGCGCATTACGGTTCGAACACTCGAACACCTATACGGATTCTCCTGTACAGTGGCAGATATGTAAATACGGGGTTTCCTTACCATTTCTTGCGCATTACGGTTCGAACACTCGAACACCTATACGGATTCTCCTGCACAGTGGCAGATATGTAAATACGGGGTTTCCGTACCATTTCTTGCGCATTACGGTTCGAACACTCGAACACCTATACGGATTCTCCTGCTCAGTGGCAGATATGTAAATACGGGGTTCCCGTACCATTTCTTGCGCATTACGGTTCGAACACTCGAACACCTATACGGATTCTCCTGCACAGTGACAGATATGTAAATACGGGGTTCCCGTACCATTTCTTGCGCATTACGGTTCGAACACTCGAACACCTATACGGATTCTCCTGCACAGTGGCAGATATGTAAATACGGGGTTTCCGTACCATTTCTTGCGCATTACGGTTCGAACACTCGAACACCTATACGGATTCTCCTGCACAGTGGCAGATATGTAAATACGGGGTTTCCTTACCATTTCTTGCGCATTACGGTTCGAACACTCGAACACCTATACGGATTCTCCTGCACAGTGGCAGATATGTAAATACGGGGTTTCCGTACCATTTCTTGCGCATTACGGTTCGAACACTCGAACACCTATACGGATTCTCTTGCACAGTGGCAGATATGTAAATACGGGGTTCCCGTACCATTTCTTGCGCATTACGGTTCGAACACTCGAACACCTATACGGATTCTCCTGCACAGTGACAAATATGTAAATACGGGGTTCCCGTACCATTTCTTGCGCATTACGGTTCGAACACTCGAACACCTATACGGATTCTCCTACACAGTGGCATATATGTAAATACGGGGTTTCCGTACCATTTCTTGCGCATTACGGTTCGAACACTCGAACACCTATACGGATTCTCCTGCACAGTGACAGATATGTAAATACGGGGTTCCCGTACAATTTCTTGCGCATTACGGCTCGAACACTCGAACACCTATACGGATTCTCCTGCACAGTGGCAGATATGTAAATACGGGGTTTACATACCATTTCTTGCGCATTACGGTTCGAACACTCGAACACCTATACGGATTCTCCTGTACAGTGACAGATATGTAAATACGGGGTTCCCGTACCATTTCTTGCGCATTACGGTTCGAACACTCGAACACCTATACGGATTCTCCTACACAGTGGCAGATATGTAAATACGGGGTTTACATACCATTTCTTGCGCATTACGGTTCGAACAATGGAACACCTATACGGATTCTCCTGCACAGTGGCAGATATGTAAATACGGGGTTTCCGTACCATTTCTTGCGCATTACGGTTCGAACACTCGAACACCTATACGGATTCTCCTGTACAGTGACAGATATGTAAATACGGGGTTCCCGTACCATTTCTTGCGCATTACGGTTCGAACACTCGAACACCTATACGGATTCTCCTGCACAGTGGCAGATATGTAAATACGGGGTTTACATACCATTTCTTGCGCATTACGGTTCGAACACACGAACACCTATACGGATTCTCCTGAACAGTGGCAGATATGTAAATACGGGTTTCCTTACCATTTCTTGCGCATTACGGTTCGAACACTCGAACACCTATACGGATTCTCCTGCATAGTAGCAGATATGTAAATACGGGGTTTTCGTACCATTTCTTGCGCATTACGGTTCGAACACTCGAACACCTATAGGGATTCTCCTGTACTGTGACAGATATGTAAATACGGGGTTCCCGTACCATTTCTTGCGCATTACATTTCGAACACTCGAACACCTATACGGATTCTCCTGCACAGTGGCAGATATGTAAATAAGGGGTTTACATACCATTTCTTGCGCATTACGGTTCGAACACTCGAACACCTATACGGATTCTCCTGCACAGTGGCAGATATGTAAATACGGGGTTTCCTTACCATTTCTTGCGCATTACGGATCGAACACTCGAACACCTATACGGATTCTCCTGCACAGTGGCAGATATGTAAATACGGGGTTTCCGTACCATTTCTTGCGCATTACGGTTCGAACACTCGAACACCTATACGGATTCTCCTGCACAGTGGCAGATATGTAAATACGGGGTTCCCGTACCATTTCTTGCGCATTACGATTCGAACACTCGAACACCTATACGGATTCTCCTGCACAGTGGCAGATATGTAAATAAGGGGTTTACTTACCATTTCTTGCGCATTACGGTTCGAACACTCGAACACCTATACGGATTCTCCTGCACAGTGGCAGATATGTAAATACGGGGTTTCCGTACCATTTCTTGCGCATTACGGTTCGAACACTCGAACACCTATACGGATTCTCCTGTACAGTGACAGATATGTAAATACGGGGTTCCCGTACCATTTCTTGCGCATTACGGTTCGAACACTCGAACACCTATACGGATTCTCCTGCACAGTGGCAGATATGTAAATACGGGGTTTACATACCATTTCTTGCGCATTACGGTTCGAACACACGAACACCTATACGGATTCTCCTGAACAGTGGCAGATATGTAAATACGGGTTTCCTTACCATTTCTTGCGCATTACGGTTCGAACACTCGAACACCTATACGGATTCTCCTGCATAGTAGCAGATATGTAAATACGGGGTTTTCGTACCATTTCTTGCGCATTACGGTTCGAACACTCGAACACCTATAGGGATTCTCCTGTACTGTGACAGATATGTAAATACGGGGTTCCCGTACCATTTCTTGCGCATTACATTTCGAACACTCGAACACCTATACGGATTCTCCTGCACAGTGGCAGATATGTAAATAAGGGGTTTACATACCATTTCTTGCGCATTACGGTTCGAACACTCGAACACCTATACGGATTCTCCTGCACAGTGGCAGATATGTAAATACGGGGTTTCCTTACCATTTCTTGCGCATTACGGATCGAACACTCGAACACCTATACGGATTCTCCTGCACAGTGGCAGATATGTAAATACGGGGTTTCCGTACCATTTCTTGCGCATTACGGTTCGAACACTCGAACACCTATACGGATTCTCCTGCACAGTGGCAGATATGTAAATACGGGGTTCCCGTACCATTTCTTGCGCATTACGATTCGAACACTCGAACACCTATACGGATTCTCCTGCACAGTGGCAGATATGTAAATAAGGGGTTTACTTACCATTTCTTGCGCATTACGGTTCGAACACTCGAACACCTATACGGATTCTCCTGCACAGTGGCAGATATGTAAATACGGGGTTTCCTTACCATTTCTTGCGCATTACGGTTCGAACACTCGAACACCTATACGGATTCTCCTGCACAGTGGCAGATATGTAAATACGGGGTTTCCTTACCATTTCTTGCGCATTACGGTTCGAACACTCGAACACCTATACGGATTCTCCTGCTCAGTGGCAGATATGTAAATACGGGGTTCCCGTACCATTTCTTGCGCATTACGGTTCGAACACTCGAACACCTATACGGATTCTCCTGCACAGTGACAGATATGTAAATACGGGGTTCCCGTACCATTTCTTGCGCATTACGGTTCGAACACTCGAACACCTATACGGATTCTCCTGCACAGTGGCAGATATGTAAATACGGGGTTTCCTTACCATTTCTTGCGCATTACGGTTCGAACACTCGAACACCTATACGGATTCTCCTGCACAGTGGCAGATATGTAAATACGGGGTTTCCGTACCATTTCTTGCGCATTACGGTTCGAACACTCGAACACCTATACGGATTCTCTTGCACAGTGGCAGATATGTAAATACGGGGTTCCCGTACCATTTCTTGCGCATTACGGTTCGAACACTCGAACACCTATACGGATTCTCCTGCACAGTGACAGATATGTAAATACGGGGTTCCCGTACCATTTCTTGCGCATTACGGTTCGAACACTCGAACACCTATACGGATTCTCCTACACAGTGGCATATATGTAAATACGGGGTTTCCGTACCATTTCTTGCGCATTACGGTTCGAACACTCGAACACCTATACGGATTCTCCTGCACAGTGACAGATATGTAAATACGGGGTTCCCGTACAATTTCTTGCGCATTACGGCTCGAACACTCGAACACCTATACGGATTCTCCTGCACAGTGGCAGATATGTAAATACGGGGTTTACATACCATTTCTTGCGCATTACGGTTCGAACACTCGAACACCTATACGGATTCTCCTGTACAGTGACAGATATGTAAATACGGGGTTCCCGTACCATTTCTTGAGCATTACGGTTCGAACACTCGAACACCTATACGGATTCTCCTACACAGTGGCAGATATGTAAATACGGGGTTTACATACCATTTCTTGCGCATTACGGTTCGAACAATGGAACACCTATACGGATTCTCCTGCACAGTGGCAGATATGTAAATACGGGGTTTCCGTACCATTTCTTGCCTATTACGGTTCGAACACTCGAACACCTATACGGATTCTCCTGTACAGTGACAGATATGTAAATACGGGGTTCCCGTACCATTTCTTGCGCATTACGGTTCGAACACTCGAACACCTATACGGATTCTCCTGCACAGTGGCAGATATGTAAATACGGGGTTTACATACCATTTCTTGCGCATTACGGTTCGAACACACGAACACCTATACGGATTCTCCTGAACAGTGGCAGATATGTAAATACGGGTTTCCTTACCATTTCTTGCGCATTACGGTTCGAACACTCGAACACCTATACGGATTCTCCTGCATAGTAGCAGATATGTAAATACGGGGTTTTCGTACCATTTCTTGCGCATTACGGTTCGAACACTCGAACACCTATACGGATTCTCCTGTACTGTGACAGATATGTAAATACGGGGTTCCCGTACCATTTCTTGCGCATTACATTTCGAACACTCGAACACCTATACGGATTCTCCTGCACAGTGGCAGATATGTAAATAAGGGGTTTACATACCGTTTCTTGCGCATTACGGTTCGAACACTCGAACACCTATACGGATTCTCCTGCACAGTGGCAGATATGTAAATACGGGGTTTCCTTACCATTTCTTGCGCATTACGGTTCGAACACTCGAACACCTATACGGATTCTCCTGCACAGTGGCAGATATGTAAATACGGGGTTTCCGTACCATTTCTTGCGCATTACGGTTCGAACACTCGAACACCTATACGGATTCTCCTGCACAGTGGCAGATATGTAAATACGGGGTTCCCGTACCATTTCTTGCGCATTACGATTCGAACACTCGAACACCTATACGGATTCTCCTGCACAGTGGCAGATATGTAAATAAGGGGTTTACTTACCATTTCTTGCGCATTACGGTTCGAACACTCGAACACCTATACGGATTCTCCTGCACAGTGGCAGATATGTAAATACGGGGTTTCCGTACCATTTCTTGCGCATTACGGTTCGAACACTCGAACACCTATACGGATTCTCCTGTACAGTGACAGATATGTAAATACGGGGTTCCCGTACCATTTCTTGCGCATTACGGTTCGAACACTCGAACACCTATAGGGATTCTCCTGCACAGTGACAGATATGTAAATACGGGGTTCCCGTACCATTTCTTGCGCATTACGGTTCGAACACTCGAACACCTATACGGATTCTCCTACACAGTGGCATATATGTAAATACGGGGTTTCCGTACCATTTCTTGCGCATTACGGTTCGAACACTCGAACACCTATACGGATTCTCTTGCACAGTGGCAGATATGTAAATACGGGGTTCCCGTACCATTTCTTGCGCATTACGGTTCGAACACTCGAACACCTATACGGATTCTCCTGCACAGTGGCAGATATGTAAATACGGGGTTTCCTTACCATTTCTTGCGCATTACGGTTCGAACACTCGAACACCTATACGGATTCTCCTGCTCAGTGGCAGATATGTAAATACGGGGTTCCCGTACCATTTCTTGCGCATTACGGTTCGAACACTCGAACACCTATACGGATTCTCCTGCACAGTGACAGATATGTAAATACGGGGTTCCCGTACCATTTCTTGCGCATTACGGTTCGAACACTCGAACACCTATACGGATTCTCCTGCACAGTGGCAGATATGTAAATACGGGGTTTCCGTACCATTTCTTGCGCATTACGGTTCGAACACTCGAACACCTATACGGATTCTCCTGCACAGTGGCAGATATGTAAATACGGGGTTTCCTTACCATTTCTTGCGCATTACGGTTCGAACACTCGAACACCTATACGGATTCTCCTGCACAGTGGCAGATATGTAAATACGGGGTTTCCGTACCATTTCTTGCGCATTACGGTTCGAACACTCGAACACCTATACGGATTCTCTTGCACAGTGGCAGATATGTAAATACGGGGTTCCCGTACCATTTCTTGCGCATTACGGTTCGAACACTCGAACACCTATACGGATTCTCCTGCACAGTGACAGATATGTAAATACGGGGTTCCCGTACCATTTCTTGCGCATTACGGTTCGAACACTCGAACACCTATACGGATTCTCCTACACAGTGGCATATATGTAAATACGGGGTTTCCGTACCATTTCTTGCGCATTACGGTTCGAACACTCGAACACCTATACGGATTCTCCTGCACAGTGACAGATATGTAAATACGGGGTTCCCGTACAATTTCTTGCGCATTACGGTTCGAACACTCGAACACCTATACGGATTCTCCTGCACAGTGGCAGATATGTAAATACGGGGTTTACATACCATTTCTTGCGCATTACGGTTCGAACACTCGAACACCTATACGGATTCTCCTGTACAGTGACAGATATGTAAATACGGGGTTCCCGTACCATTTCTTGCGCATTACGGTTCGAACACTCGAACACCTATACGGATTCTCCTACACAGTGGCAGATATGTAAATACGGGGTTTACATACCATTTCTTGCGCATTACGGTTCGAACAATGGAACACCTATACGGATTCTCCTGCACAGTGGCAGATATGTAAATACGGGGTTTCCGTACCATTTCTTGCGCATTACGGTTCGAACACTCGAACACCTATACGGATTCTCCTGTACAGTGACAGATATGTAAATACGGGGTTCCCGTACCATTTCTTGCGCATTACGGTTCGAACACTCGAACACCTATAGGGATTCTCCTGCACAGTGACAGATATGTAAATACGGGGTTCCCGTACCATTTCTTGCGCATTACGGTTCGAACACTCGAACACCTATACGGATTCTCCTACACAGTGGCATATATGTAAATACGGGGTTTCCGTACCATTTCTTGCGCATTACGGTTCGAACACTCGAACACCTATACGGATTCTCCTGCACAGTGACAGATATGTAAATACGGGGTTCCCGTACAATTTCTTGCGCATTACGGCTCGAACACTCGAACACCTATACGGATTCTCCTGCACAGTGGCAGATATGTAAATACGGGGTTTACATACCATTTCTTGCGCATTACGGTTCGAACACTCGAACACCTATACGGATTCTCCTGTACAGTGACAGATATGTAAATACGGGGTTCCCGTACCATTTCTTGAGCATTACGGTTCGAACACTCGAACACCTATACGGATTCTCCTACACAGTGGCAGATATGTAAATACGGGGTTTACATACCATTTCTTGCGCATTACGGTTCGAACACTCGAACACCTATACGGATTCTCCTGTACAGTGACAGATATGTAAATACGGGGTTCCCGTACCATTTCTTGCGCATTACGGTTCGAACACTCGAACACCTATACGGATTCTCCTACACAGTGGCAGATATGTAAATACGGGGTTTACATACCATTTCTTGCGCATTACGGATCGAACAATGGAACACCTATACGGATTCTCCTGCACAGTGGCAGATATGTAAATACGGGGTTTCCGTACCATTTCTTGCGCATTACGGTTCGAACACTCGAACACCTATACGGATTCTCCTGTACAGTGACAGATATGTTGGTACGGGGTTCCCGTACCATTTCTTGCGCATTACGGTTTGAACACTCGAACACCTATACGGATTCTCCTGCACAGTGACAGATATGTAAATACGGGGTTCCCGTACCATTTCTTGCGCATTACGGTTCGAACACTCGAACACCTATACGGATTCTCCTACACAGTGGCATATATGTAAATACGGGGTTTCCGTACCATTTCTTGCGCATTACGGTTCGAACACTCGAACACCTATACGGATTCTCCTGCACAGTGACAGATATGTAAATACGGGGTTCCCGTACAATTTCTTGCGCATTACGGCTCGAACACTCGAACACCTATACGGATTCTCCTGCACAGTGGCAGATATGTAAATACGGGGTTTACATACCATTTCTTGCGCATTACGGTTCGAACACTCGAACACCTATACGGATTCTCCTGTACAGTGACAGATATGTAAATACGGGGTTCCCGTACCATTTCTTGCGCATTACGGTTCGAACACTCGAACACCTATACGGATTCTCCTACACAGTGGCATATATGTAAATACGGGGTTTCCGTACCATTTCTTGCGCATTACGGTTCGAACACTCGAACACCTATACGGATTCTCCTGCACAGTGACAGATATGTAAATACGGGGTTCCCGTACAATTTCTTGCGCATTACGGTTCGAACACTCGAACACCTATACGGATTCTCCTGCTCAGTGGCAGATATGTAAATACGGGGTTCCCGTACCATTTCTTGCGCATTACGGTTCGAACACTCGAACACCTATACGGATTCTCCTGCACAGTGACAGATATGTAAATACGGGGTTCCCGTACCATTTCTTGCGCATTACGGTTCGAACACTCGAACACCTATACGGATTCTCCTGCACAGTGGCAGATATGTAAATACGGGGTTTCCTTACCATTTCTTGCGCATTACGGTTCGAACACTCGAACACCTATACGGATTCTCCTGCACAGTGGCAGATATGTAAATACGGGGTTTCCGTACCATTTCTTGCGCATTACGGTTCGAACACTCGAACACCTATACGGATTCTCTTGCACAGTGGCAGATATGTAAATACGGGGTTCCCGTACCATTTCTTGCGCATTACGGTTCGAACACTCGAACACCTATACGGATTCTCCTGCACAGTGACAGATATGTAAATACGGGGTTCCCGTACCATTTCTTGCGCATTACGGTTCGAACACTCGAACACCTATACGGATTCTCCTGCACAGTGGCAGATATGTAAATACGGGGTTTCCGTACCATTTCTTGCGCATTACGGTTCGAACACTCGAACACCTATACGGATTCTCCTGCACAGTGGCAGATATGTAAATACGGGGTTTCCTTACCATTTCTTGCGCATTACGGTTCGAACACTCGAACACCTATACGGATTCTCCTGCACAGTGGCAGATATGTAAATACGGGGTTTCCGTACCATTTCTTGCGCATTACGGTTCGAACACTCGAACACCTATACGGATTCTCTTGCACAGTGGCAGATATGTAAATACGGGGTTCCCGTACCATTTCTTGCGCATTACGGTTCGAACACTCGAACACCTATACGGATTCTCCTGCACAGTGACAGATATGTAAATACGGGGTTCCCGTACCATTTCTTGCGCATTACGGTTCGAACACTCGAACACCTATACGGATTCTCCTACACAGTGGCATATATGTAAATACGGGGTTTCCGTACCATTTCTTGCGCATTACGGTTCGAACACTCGAACACCTATACGGATTCTCCTGCACAGTGACAGATATGTAAATACGGGGTTCCCGTACAATTTCTTGCGCATTACGGTTCGAACACTCGAACACCTATACGGATTCTCCTGCACAGTGGCAGATATGTAAATACGGGGTTTACATACCATTTCTTGCGCATTACGGTTCGAACACTCGAACACCTATACGGATTCTCCTGTACAGTGACAGATATGTAAATACGGGGTTCCCGTACCATTTCTTGCGCATTACGGTTCGAACACTCGAACACCTATACGGATTCTCCTACACAGTGGCAGATATGTAAATACGGGGTTTACATACCATTTCTTGCGCATTACGGTTCGAACAATGGAACACCTATACGGATTCTCCTGCACAGTGGCAGATATGTAAATACGGGGTTTCCGTACCATTTCTTGCGCATTACGGTTCGAACACTCGAACACCTATACGGATTCTCCTGTACAGTGACAGATATGTAAATACGGGGTTCCCGTACCATTTCTTGCGCATTACGGTTCGAACACTCGAACACCTATAGGGATTCTCCTGCACAGTGACAGATATGTAAATACGGGGTTCCCGTACCATTTCTTGCGCATTACGGTTCGAACACTCGAACACCTATACGGATTCTCCTACACAGTGGCATATATGTAAATACGGGGTTTCCGTACCATTTCTTGCGCATTACGGTTCGAACACTCGAACACCTATACGGATTCTCCTGCACAGTGACAGATATGTAAATACGGGGTTCCCGTACAATTTCTTGCGCATTACGGCTCGAACACTCGAACACCTATACGGATTCTCCTGCACAGTGGCAGATATGTAAATACGGGGTTTACATACCATTTCTTGCGCATTACGGTTCGAACACTCGAACACCTATACGGATTCTCCTGTACAGTGACAGATATGTAAATACGGGGTTCCCGTACCATTTCTTGAGCATTACGGTTCGAACACTCGAACACCTATACGGATTCTCCTACACAGTGGCAGATATGTAAATACGGGGTTTACATACCATTTCTTGCGCATTACGGTTCGAACACTCGAACACCTATACGGATTCTCCTGTACAGTGACAGATATGTAAATACGGGGTTCCCGTACCATTTCTTGCGCATTACGGTTCGAACACTCGAACACCTATACGGATTCTCCTACACAGTGGCAGATATGTAAATACGGGGTTTACATACCATTTCTTGCGCATTACGGATCGAACAATGGAACACCTATACGGATTCTCCTGCACAGTGGCAGATATGTAAATACGGGGTTTCCGTACCATTTCTTGCGCATTACAGTTCGAACACTCGAACACCTATACGGATTCTCCTGTACAGTGACAGATATGTTGGTACGGGGTTCCCGTACCATTTCTTGCGCATTACGGTTCGAACACTCGAACACCTATACGGATTCTCCTGCACAGTGACAGATATGTAAATACGGGGTTCCCGTACCATTTCTTGCGCATTACGGTTCGAACACTCGAACACCTATACGGATTCTCCTACACAGTGGCATATATGTAAATACGGGGTTTCCGTACCATTTCTTGCGCATTACGGTTCGAACACTCGAACACCTATACGGATTCTCCTGCACAGTGACAGATATGTAAATACGGGGTTCCCGTACAATTTCTTGCGCATTACGGCTCGAACACTCGAACACCTATACGGATTCTCCTGCACAGTGGCAGATATGTAAATACGGGGTTTACATACCATTTCTTGCGCATTACGGTTCGAACACTCGAACACCTATACGGATTCTCCTGTACAGTGACAGATATGTAAATACGGGGTTCCCGTACCATTTCTTGCGCATTACGGTTCGAACACTCGAACACCTATACGGATTCTCCTACACAGTGGCATATATGTAAATACGGGGTTTCCGTACCATTTCTTGCGCATTACGGTTCGAACACTCGAACACCTATACGGATTCTCCTGCACAGTGACAGATATGTAAATACGGGGTTCCCGTACAATTTCTTGCGCATTACGGTTCGAACACTCGAACACCTATACGGATTCTCCTGCTCAGTGGCAGATATGTAAATACGGGGTTCCCGTACCATTTCTTGCGCATTACGGTTCGAACACTCGAACACCTATACGGATTCTCCTGCACAGTGACAGATATGTAAATACGGGGTTCCCGTACCATTTCTTGCGCATTACGGTTCGAACACTCGAACACCTATACGGATTCTCCTGCACAGTGGCAGATATGTAAATACGGGGTTTCCTTACCATTTCTTGCGCATTACGGTTCGAACACTCGAACACCTATACGGATTCTCCTGCACAGTGGCAGATATGTAAATACGGGGTTTCCGTACCATTTCTTGCGCATTACGGTTCGAACACTCGAACACCTATACGGATTCTCTTGCACAGTGGCAGATATGTAAATACGGGGTTCCCGTACCATTTCTTGCGCATTACGGTTCGAACACTCGAACACCTATACGGATTCTCCTGCACAGTGACAGATATGTAAATACGGGGTTCCCGTACCATTTCTTGCGCATTACGGTTCGAACACTCGAACACCTATACGGATTCTCCTACACAGTGGCATATATGTAAATACGGGGTTTCCGTACCATTTCTTGCGCATTACGGTTCGAACACTCGAACACCTATACGGATTCTCCTGCACAGTGACAGATATGTAAATACGGGGTTCCCGTACAATTTCTTGCGCATTACGGCTCGAACACTCGAACACCTATACGGATTCTCCTGCACAGTGGCAGATATGTAAATACGGGGTTTACATACCATTTCTTGCGCATTACGGTTCGAACACTCGAACACCTATACGGATTCTCCTGTACAGTGACAGATATGTAAATACGGGGTTCCCGTACCATTTCTTGAGCATTACGGTTCGAACACTCGAACACCTATACGGATTCTCCTACACAGTGGCAGATATGTAAATACGGGGTTTACATACCATTTCTTGCGCATTACGGTTCGAACAATGGAACACCTATACGGATTCTCCTGCACAGTGGCAGATATGTAAATACGGGGTTTCCGTACCATTTCTTGCGCATTACGGTTCGAACACTCGAACACCTATACGGATTCTCCTGTACAGTGACAGATATGTAAATACGGGGTTCCCGTACCATTTCTTGCGCATTACGGTTCGAACACTCGAACACCTATACGGATTCTCCTGCACAGTGGCAGATATGTAAATACGGGGTTTACATACCATTTCTTGCGCATTACGGTTCGAACACACGAACACCTATACGGATTCTCCTGAACAGCGGCAGATATGTAAATACGGGTTTCCTTACCATTTCTTGCGCATTACGGTTCGAACACTCGAACACCTATACGGATTCTCCTGCATAGTAGCAGATATGTAAATACGGGGTTTTCGTACCATTTCTTGCGCATTACTGTTCGAACACTCGAACACCTATACGGATTCTCCTGTACTGTGACAGATATGTAAATACGGGGTTCCCGTACCATTTCTTGCGCATTACATTTCGAACACTCGAACACCTATACGGATTCTCCTGCACAGTGGCAGATATGTAAATAAGGGGTTTACATACCGTTTCTTGCGCATTACGGTTCGAACACTCGAACACCTATACGGATTCTCCTGCACAGTGGCAGATATGTAAATACGGGGTTTCCTTACCATTTCTTGCGCATTACGGTTCGAACACTCGAACACCTATACGGATTCTCCTGCACAGTGGCAGATATGTAAATACGGGGTTTCCGTACCATTTCTTGCGCATTACGGTTCGAACACTCGAACACCTATACGGATTCTCCTGCACAGTGGCAGATATGTAAATACGGGGTTCCCGTACCATTTCTTGCGCATTACGATTCGAACACTCGAACACCTATACGGATTCTCCTGCACAGTGGCAGATATGTAAATAAGGGGTTTACTTACCATTTCTTGCGCATTACGGTTCGAACACTCGAACACCTATACGGATTCTCCTGCACAGTGGCAGATATGTAAATACGGGGTTCCCGTACCATTTCTTGCGCATTACGGTTCGAACACTCGAACACCTATACGGATTCTCCTGCACAGTGGCAGATATGTAAATACGGGGTTTACATACCATTTCTTGCGCATTACGGTTCGAACACACGAACACCTATACGGATTCTCCTGAACAGTGGCAGATATGTAAATACGGGGTTTCCTTACCATTTCTTGCGCATTACGGTTCGAACACTCGAACACCTATACGGATTCTCCTGCATAGTAGCAGATATGTAAATACGGGGTTTTCGTACCATTTCTTGCGCATTACGGTTCGAACACTCGAACACCTATACGGATTCTCCTGTACTGTGACAGATATGTAAATACGGGGTTCCCGTACCATTTCTTGCGCATTACATTTCGAACACTCGAACACCTATACGGATTCTCCTGCACAGTGGCAGATATGTAAATAAGGGGTTTACATACCATTTCTTGCGCATTACGGTTCGAACACTCGAACACCTATACGGATTCTCCTGCACAGTGGCAGATATGTAAATACGGGGTTTCCTTACCATTTCTTGCGTATTACGGTTCGAACACTCGAACACCTATACGGATTCTCCTGCACAGTGGCAGATAAGTAAATACGGGGTTTCCGTACCATTTCTTGCGCATTACGGTTCGAACACTCGAACACCTATACGGATTCTCCTGCACAGTGGCAGATATGTAAATACGGGGTTCCCGTACCATTTCTTGCGCATTACGGTTCGAACACTCGAACACCTATACGGATTCTCCTGCACAGTGGCAGATATGTAAATACGGGGTTTCCTTACCATTTCTTGCGTATTACGGTTCGAACACTCGAACACCTATACGGATTCTCCTGCACAGTGGCAGATATGTAAATAAGGGGTTTACTTACCATTTCTTGCGCATTACGGTTCGAACACTCGAACACCTATACGGATTCTCCTGCACAGTGGCAGATATGTAAATACGGGGTTTCCTTACCATTTCTTGCGCATTACGGTTCGAACACTCGAACACCTATACGGATTCTCCTGCACAGTGGCAGATATGTAAATACGGGGTTTCCGTACCATTTCTTGCGCATTACGGTTCGAACACTCGAACACCTATACGGATTCTCCTGCACAGTGGCAGATATGTAAATACGGGGTTCCCGTACCATTTCTTGCGCATTACGGTTCGAACACTCGAACACCTATACGGATTCTCCCGCACAGTGACAGATATGTAAATACGGGGTTCCCGTACCATTTCTTGCGCATTACGGTTCGAACACTCGAACACCTATACGGATTCTCCTGCACAGTGGCAGATATGTAAATACGGGGTTTCCGTACCATTTCTTGCGCATTACGGTTCGAACACTCGAACACCTATACGGATTCTCCTGCACAGTGGCAGATATGTAAATACGGGGTTTCCGTACCATTTCTTGCGCATTACGGTTCGAACACTCGAACACCTATACGGATTCTCCTGCAAAGTGGCAGATATGTAAATACGGGGTTCCCGTACCATTTCTTGCGCATTACGGTTCGAACACTCGAACACCTATACGGATTCTCCTGCACAGTGACAGATATGTAAATACGGGGTTCCCGTACCATTTCTTGCGCATTACGGTTCGAACACTCGAACACCTATACGGATTCTCCTGCACAGTGGCAGATATGTAAATACGGGATTTCCGTACCATTTCTTGCGCATTACGGTTCGAACACTCGAACACCTATACGGATTCTCCTACACAGTGGCAGATATGTAAATACGGGGTTTACATACCATTTCTTGCGCATTACGGTTCGAACACTCGAACACCAATACGGATTCTCCAGCACAGTGGCAGATATGTAAATGTGGGGTTTCGGTACCATTTTTTGCGCATTACGGTTCGAACACTCGAACACCTATGCGGATTCTCCTGCACAGTGGCAGATATGTAAATAAGGGGTTTACATACCATTTCTTGCGCATTACGGTTCGAACACTCGAACACCTATACGGATTCTCCTGCACAGTGGCAGATATGTAAATACGGGGTTTCCTTACCATTTCTTGCGCATTACGGTTCGAACACTCGAACACCTATACGGATTCTCCTGCACTGTGGCAGATATGTAAATACGGGGTTTCCGTACCATTTCTTGCGCATTACGGTTCGAACACTCGAACACCTATACGGATTCTCCTGCACAGTGGCAGATATGTAAATACGGGGTTCCCGTACCATTTCTTGCGCATTACGGTTCGAACACTCGAACACCTATACGGATTCTCCTGCACAGTGGCAGATATGTAAATAAGGGGTTTACTTACCATTTCTTGCGCATTACGGTTCGAACAGTTGAACACCTATACGGATTCTCCTGCACAGTGGCAGATATGTAAATACGGGGTTTCCGTACCATTTCTTGCGCATTACGGTTCGAACACTCGAACACCTATACGGATTCTCCTGCACAGTGGCAGATATGTAAATACGGGGTTTCCGTACCATTTCTTGCGCATTACGGTTCGAACACTCGAACACCTATACGGATTCTCCTGCACAGTGGCAGATATGTACATACGGGGTTCCCGTACCATTTCTTGCACATTACGGTTCGAACACTCGAACACCTATACGGATTCTCCTGCACAGTGGCAGATATGTAAATAAGGGGTTTACTTACCATTTCTTGCGCATTACGGTTCGAACACTCGAACACCTATACGGATTCTCCTACACAGTGGCAGATATGTAAATACGGGGTTTACATACCATTTCTTGCGCATTACGGTTCGAACACTCGAACGCCAATACGGATTCTCCAGCACAGTGGCAGATATGTAAATGTGGGGTTTCGGTACCATTTTTTGCGCATTACGGTTCGAACACTCGAACACCTATACGGATTCTCCTGCACAGTGGCATATATGTAAATAAGGGGTTTACATACCATTTCTTGCGCATTACGGTTCGAACACTCGAACACCTATACGGATTCTCCTGCACAGTGGCAGATATGTAAATACGGGGTTTCCTTACCATTTCTTGCGCATTACGGTTCGAACACTCGAACACCTATACGGATTCTCCTGCACAGTGGCAGATATGTAAATACGGGTTTTCCGTACCATTTCTTGCGCATTACGGTTCGAACACTCGAACACCTATACGGATTCTCCTGCACAGTGGCAGATATGTAAATACGGGGTTCCCGTACCATTTCTTGCGCATTACGGTTCGAACACTCGAACACCTATACGGATTCTCCTGCACAGTGGCAGATATGCAAATAAGGGGTTTACTTACCATTTCTTGCGCATTACGGTTCGAACACTTGAACACCTATACGGATTCTCCTGCACAGTGGCAGATATGTAAATACGGGGTTTCCGTACCATTTCTTGCGCATTACGGTTCGAACACTCGAACACCTATACGGATTCTCCTGCACAGTGGCAGATATGTAAATACGGGGTTTCCGTACCATTTCTTGCGCATTACGGTTCGAACACTCGAACACCTATACGGATTCTCCTGCAAAGTGGCAGATATGTAAATACGGGGTTCCCGTACCATTTCTTGCGCATTACGGTTCGAACACTCGAACACCTATACGGATTCTCCTGCACAGTGACAGATATGTAAATACGGGGTTCCCGTACCATTTCTTGCGCATTACGGTTCGAACACTCGAACACCTATACGGATTCTCCTGCACAGTGGCAGATATGTAAATACGGGATTTCCGTACCATTTCTTGCGCATTACGGTTCGAACACTCGAACACCTATACGGATTCTCCTACACAGTGGCAGATATGTAAATACGGGGTTTACATACCATTTCTTGCGCATTACGGTTCGAACACTCGAACACCAATACGGATTCTCCAGCACAGTGGCAGATATGTAAATGTGGGGTTTCGGTACCATTTTTTGCGCATTACGGTTCGAACACTCGAACACCTATACGGATTCTCCTGCACAGTGGCAGATATGTAAATAAGGGGTTTACATACCATTTCTTGCGCATTACGGTTCGAACACTCGAACACCTATACGGATTCTCCTGCACAGTGGCAGATATGTAAATACGGGGTTTCCTTACCATTTCTTGCGCATTACGGTTCGAACACTCGAACACCTATACGGATTCTCCTGCACAGTGGCAGATATGTAAATACGGGGTTTCCGTACCATTTCTTGCGCATTACGGTTCGAACACTCGAACACCTATACGGATTCTCCTGCACAGTGGCAGATATGTAAATACGGGGTTCCCGTACCATTTCTTGCGCATTACGGTTCGAACACTCGAACACCTATACGGATTCTCCTGCACAGTGGCAGATATGTAAATAAGGGGTTTACTTACCATTTCTTGCGCATTACGGTTCGAACACTCGAACACCTATACGGATTCTCCTGCACAGTGGCAGATATGTAAATACGGGGTTTCCTTACCATTTCTTGCGCATTACGGTTCGAACACTCGAACGGATTCTCCTGCACAGTGGCAGATATGTAAATACGGGGTTTCCGTGCCATTTCTTGCGCATTACGGTTCGAACACTCGAACACCTATACGGATTCTCCTGCACAGTGGCAGATATGTAAATAAGGGGTTTACTTACCATTTCTTGCGCATTACGGTTCGAACACTCGAACACCTATACGGATTCTCCTGCACAGTGGCAGATATGTAAATACGGGGTTTCCTTACCATTTCTTGCGCATTACGGTTCGAACACTCGAACACCTATACGGATTCTCCTGCACAGTGGCAGATATGTAAATACGGGGTTTTCGTACCATTTCTTGCGCATTACGGTTCGAACACTCGAACACCTATACGGATTCTCCTGCACAGTGGCAGATATGTAAATACGGGGTTCCCGTACCATTTCTTGCGCATTACGGTTCGAACACTCGAACACCTATACGGATTCTCCTGCACAGTGACAGATATGTAAATACGGGGTTCTCGTACCATTTCTTGCGCATTACGGTTCGAACACTCGAACACCTATACGGATTCTCCTGCACAGTGGCAGATTTGTAAATACGGGGTTTCCTTACCATTTCTTGCGCATTACGGTTCGAACACTCAAACACCTATACGGATTCTCCTGCACAGTGGCAGATATGTAAATACGGGGTTTCCGTACCATTTCTTGCGCATTACGGTTCGAACACTCGAACACCTATACGGATTCTCCTGCATAGTGGCAGATATGTAAATACGGGGTTCCCGTACCATTTCTTGCGCATTACGGTTCGAACACTTGAACACCTATACGGATTTTCCTGCATAGTGACAGATATGTAAATACGGGGTTCCCGTACCATTTCTTGCGCATTACGGTTCGAACACTCGAACACCTATACGGATTCTCCTGCACAGTGGCAGATATGTAAATACGGGGTTTCCGTACCATTTCTTCCGCATTACGGTTCGAACACTCGAACACCTATACGGATTCTCCTACACAGTGGCAGATATGTAAATACGGGGTTTACATACCATTTCTTGCGCATTACGGTTCGAACACTCGAACACCTATACGGATTCTCCTACACAGTGGCAGATATGTAAATACGGGGTTTCCTTACCATTTCTTGCGCATTACGGTTCGAACACTCGAACACCTATACGGATTCTCCTGCACAGTGGCAGATATGTAAATACGGG
This sequence comes from Camellia sinensis, assembly GCF_055761805.1. Classification (NCBI taxonomy): domain Eukaryota; kingdom Viridiplantae; phylum Streptophyta; class Magnoliopsida; order Ericales; family Theaceae; genus Camellia; species Camellia sinensis. The sequence goes on from NC_138965.1 coordinate 1,417,354, forward strand.
GTTTCCGTACCATTTCTTGCGCATTACGGTTCGAACACTCGAACACCTATACGGATTCTCCTGCACAGTGGCAGATATGTAAATACGGGGTTCCCGTACCATTTCTTGCGCATTACGGTTCGAACACTCGAACACCTATACGGATTCTCCTGCACAGTGACAGATATGTAAATACGGGGTTCCCGTACCATTTCTTGCGCATTACGGTTCGAACACTCGAACACCTATACGGATTCTCCTGCACAGTGGCAGATATGTAAATACGGGGTTTCCTTACCATTTCTTGCGCATTACGGTTCGAACACTCAAACACCTATACGGATTCTCCTGCACAGTGGCAGATATGTAAATACGGGGTTTCCGTACCATTTCTTGCGCATTACGGTTCGAACACTCGAACACCTATACGGATTCTCCTGCATAGTGGCAGATATGTAAATACGGGGTTCCCGTACCATTTCTTGCGCATTACGGTTCGAACACTCGAACACCTATACGGATTTTCCTGCATAGTGACAGATATGTAAATACGGGGTTCCCGTACCATTTCTTGCGCATTACGGTTCGAACACTCGAACACCTATACGGATTCTCCTGCACAGTGGCAGATATGTAAATACGGGGTTTCCGTACCATTTCTTCCGCATTACGGTTCGAACACTCGAACACCTATACGGATTCTCCTACACAGTGGCAGATATGTAAATACGGGGTTTACATACCATTTCTTGCGCATTACGGTTCGAACACTCGAACACCAATACGGATTCTCCAGCACAGTGGCAGATATGTAAATGTGGGGTTTCGGTACCATTTTTTGCGCGTTACGGTTCGAACACTCGAACACCTATACGGATTCTCCTACACAGTGGCAGATATGTAAATAAGGGGTTTACATACCATTTCTTGCGCATTACGGTTCGAACACTCGAACACCTATACGGATTCTCCTGCACAGTGGCAGATATGTAAATACGGGGTTTCCTTACCATTTCTTGCGCATTACGGTTCGAACACTCGAACACCTATACGGATTCTCCTGCACAGTGGCAGATATGTAAATACGGGGTTTCCGTACCATTTCTTGCGCATTACGGTTCGAACACTCGAACACCTATACGGATTCTCCTGCACAGTGGCAGATATGTAAATACGGGGTTCCCGTACCATTTCTTGCGCATTACGGTTCGAACACTCGAACACCTATACGGATTCTCCTGCACAGTGACAGATATGTAAATACGGGGTTCCCGTACCATTTCTTGCGCATTACGGTTCGAACACTCGAACACCTATACGGATTCTCCTACATAGTGGCAGATATGTAAATATGGGGTTTACATACCATTTCTTGCGCATTACGGTTCGAACACTCGAACACCTATACGGATTCTCCTGCACAGTGGCAGATATGTAAATACGGGGTTTCCTTACCATTTCTTGCGCATTACGGTTCGAACACTCGAACACCTGTACGGATTCTCCTGCACAGTGGCAGATATGTAAATATGGGGTTTCCGTACCATTTCTTGCGCATTACGGTTCGAACACTCGAACACCTATACGGATTCTCTTGCACAGTGGCAGATATGTAAATACGGGGTTCCCGTACCATTTCTTGCGCATTACGGTTCGAACACTCGAACACCTATACGGATTCTCCTGCACAGTGACAGATATGTAAATACGGGGTTCCCGTACCATTTCTTGCGCATTACGGTTCGAACACTCGAACACCTATACGGATTCTCCTACACAGTGGCATATATGTAAATACGGGGTTTCCGTACCATTTCTTGCGCATTACGGTTCGAACACTCGAACACCTATACGGATTCTCCTGCACAGTGACAGATATGTAAATACGGGGTTCCCGTACAATTTCTTGCGCATTACGGTTCGAACACTCGAACACCTATACGGATTCTCCTGCACAGTGGCAGATATGTAAATACGGGGTTTACATACCATTTCTTGCGCATTACGGTTCGAACACTCGAACACCTATACGGATTCTCCTGTACAGTGACAGATATGTAAATACGGGGTTCCCGTACCATTTCTTGCGCATTACGGTTCGAACACTCGAACACCTATACGGATTCTCCTACACAGTGGCAGATATGTAAATACGGGGTTTACATACCATTTCTTGCGCATTACGGTTCGAACAATGGAACACCTATACGGATTCTCCTGCACAGTGGCAGATATGTAAATACGGGGTTTCCGTACCATTTCTTGCGCATTACGGTTCGAACACTCGAACACCTATACGGATTCTCCTGTACAGTGACAGATATGTAAATACGGGGTTCCCGTACCATTTCTTGCGCATTACGGTTCGAACACTCGAACACCTATACGGATTCTCCTGCACAGTGGCAGATATGTAAATACGGGGTTTACATACCATTTCTTGCGCATTACGGTTCGAACACACGAACACCTATACGGATTCTCCTGAACAGTGGCAGATATGTAAATACGGGGTTTCCTTACCATTTCTTGCGCATTACGGTTCGAACACTCGAACACCTATACGGATTCTCCTGCATAGTAGCAGATATGTAAATACGGGGTTTTCGTACCATTTCTTGCGCATTACGGTTCGAACACTCGAACACCTATACGGATTCTCCTGTACTGTGACAGATATGTAAATACGGGGTTCCCGTACCATTTCTTGCGCATTACATTTCGAACAGTCGAACACCTATACGGATTCTCCTGCACAGTGGCAGATATGTAAATAAGGGGTTTACATACCATTTCTTGCGCATTACGGTTCGAACACTCGAACACCTATACGGATTCTCCTGCACAGTGGCAGATATGTAAATACGGGGTTTCCTTACCATTTCTTGCGCATTACGGTTCGAACACTCGAACACCTATACGGATTCTCCTGCACAGTGGCAGATATGTAAATACGGGGTTTTCGTACCATTTCTTGCGCATTACGGTTCGAACACTCGAACACCTATATGGATTCTCCTGCACAGTGGCAGATATGTAAATACGGGGTTCCCGTACCATTTCTTGCGCATTACGGTTCGAACACTCGAACACCTATACGGATTCTCCTGCACAGTGGCAGATATGTAAATAAGGGGTTTACTTACCATTTCTTGCGCATTACGGTTCGAACACTCGAACACCTATACGGATTCTCCTGCACAGTGGCAGATATGTAAATACGGGGTTTCCTTACCATTTCTTGCGCATTACGGTTCGAACACTCGAACACCTATACGGATTCTCCTGCACAGTGGCAGATATGTAAATACGGGGTTTCCGTACCATTTCTTGCGCATTACGGTTCGAACACTCGAACACCTATACGGATTCTCCTGCACAGTGGCAGATATGTAAATACGGGGTTCCCGTACCATTTCTTGCGCATTACGGTTCGAACACTCGAACACCTATACGGATTCTCCCGCACAGTGACAGATATGTAAATACGGGATTCCCGTACCATTTCTTGCGCATTACGGTTCGAACACTCGAACACCTATACGGATTCTCCTGCACAGTGGCAGATTTGTAAATACGGGGTTTCCGTACCATTTCTTGCGCATTACGGTTCGAACACTCGAACACCTATACGGATTCTCCTGCACAGTGGCAGATATGTAAATACGGGGTTTCCGTACCATTTCTTGCGCATTACGGTTCGAACACTCGAACACCTATACGGATTCTCCTGCAAAGTGGCAGATATGTAAATACGGGGTTCCCGTACCATTTCTTGCGCATTACGGTTCGAACACTCGAACACCTATACGGATTCTCCTGCACAGTGACAGATATGTAAATACGGGGTTCCCGTACCATTTCTTGCGCATTACGGTTCGAACACTCGAACACCTATACGGATTCTCCTACACAGTGGCAGATATGTAAATACGGGGTTTACATACCATTTCTTGCGCATTACGGTTCGAACACTCGAACACCAATACGGATTCTCCAGCACAGTGGCAGATATGTAAATGTGGGGTTTCGGTACCATTTTTTGCGCATTACGGTTCGAACACTCGAACACCTATGCGGATTCTCCTGCGCAGTGGCAGATATGTAAATAAGGGGTTTACATACCATTTCTTGCGCATTACGGTTCGAACACTCGAACACCTATACGGATTCTCCTGCACAGTGGCAGATATGTAAATACGGGGTTTCCTTACCATTTCTTGCGCATTACGGTTCGAACACTCGAACACCTATACGGATTCTCCTGCACAGTGGCAGATATGTAAATACGGGGTTTCCGTACCATTTCTTGCGCATTACGGTTCGAACACTCGAACACCTATACGGATTCTCCTGCACAGTGGCAGATATGTAAATACGGGGTTCCCGTACCATTTCTTGCGCATTACGGTTCGAACACTCGAACACCTATACGGATTCTCCTGCACAGTGGCAGATATGTAAATAAGGGGTTTACTTACCATTTCTTGCGCATTACGGTTCGAACACTTGAACACCTATACGGATTCTCCTGCACAGTGGCAGATATGTAAATACGGGGTTTCCGTACCATTTCTTGCGCATTACGGTTCGAACACTCGAACACCTATACGGATTCTCCTGCACAGTGGCAGATATGTAAATACGGGGTTTCCGTACCATTTCTTGCGCATTACGGTTCGAACACTCGAACACCTATACGGATTCTCCTGCACAGTGGCAGATATGTACATACGGGGTTCCCGTACCATTTCTTGCACATTACGGTTCGAACACTCGAACACCTATACGGATTCTCCTGCACAGTGGCAGATATGTAAATAAGGGGTTTACTTACCATTTCTTGCGCATTACGGTTCGAACACTCGAACACCTATACGGATTCTCCTACACAGTGGCAGATATGTAAATACGGGGTTTACATACCATTTCTTGCGCATTACGGTTCGAACACTCGAACGCTAATACGGATTCTCCAGCACAGTGGCAGATATGTAAATGTGGGGTTTCGGTACCATTTTTTGCGCATTACGGTTCGAACACTCGAACACCTATACGGATTCTCCTGCACAGTGGCAGATATGTAAATAAGGGGTTTACATACCATTTCTTGCGCATTACGGTTCGAACACTCGAACACCTATACGGATTCTCCTGCACAGTGGCAGATATGTAAATACGGGGTTTCCTTACCATTTCTTGCGCATTACGGTTCGAACACTCGAACACCTATACGGATTCTCCTGCACAGTGGCAGATATGTAAATACGGGGTTTCCGTACCATTTCTTGCGCATTACGGTTCGAACACTCGAACACCTATACGGATTCTCCTGCACAGTGGCAGATATGTAAATACGGGGTTCCCGTACCATTTCTTGCGCATTACGGTTCGAACACTCGAACACTTATACGGATTCTCCTGCACAGTGGCAGATATGTAAATAAGGGGTTTACTTACCATTTCTTGCGCATTACGGTTCGAACACTTGAACACCTATACGGATTCTCCTGCACAGTGGCAGATATGTAAATACGGGGTTTCCGTACCATTTCTTGCGCATTACGGTTCGAACACTCGAACACCTATACGGATTCTCCTGCACAGTGGCAGATATGTAAATACGGGGTTTCCGTACCATTTCTTGCGCATTACGGTTCGAACACTCGAACACCTATACGAATTCTCCTGCAAAGTGGCAGATATGTAAATACGGGGTTCCCGTACCATTTCTTGCGCATTACGGTTCGAACACTCGAACACCTATACGGATTCTCCTGCACAGTGGCAGATATGTAAATAAGGGGTTTACTTACCATTTCTTGCGCATTACGGTTCGAACACTCGAACACCTATACGGATTCTCCTACACAGTGGCAGATATGTAAATACGGGGTTTACATACCATTTCTTGCGCATTACGGTTCGAACACTCGAACGCTAATACGGATTCTCCAGCACAGTGGCAGATATGTAAATGTGGGGTTTCGGTACCATTTTTTGCGCATTACGGTTCGAACACTCGAACACCTATACGGATTCTCCTGCACAGTGGCAGATATGTAAATAAGGGGTTTACATACCATTTCTTGCGCATTACGGTTCGAACACTCGAACACCTATACGGATTCTCCTGCACAGTGGCAGATATGTAAATACGGGGTTTCCTTACCATTTCTTGCGCATTACGGTTCGAACACTCGAACACCTATACGGATTCTCCTGCACAGTGGCAGATATGTAAATACGGGGTTTCCGTACCATTTCTTGCGCATTACGGTTCGAACACTCGAACACCTATACGGATTCTCCTGCACAGTGGCAGATATGTAAATACGGGGTTCCCGTACCATTTCTTGCGCATTACGGTTCGAACACTCGAACACTTATACGGATTCTCCTGCACAGTGGCAGATATGTAAATAAGGGGTTTACTTACCATTTCTTGCGCATTACGGTTCGAACACTTGAACACCTATACGGATTCTCCTGCACAGTGGCAGATATGTAAATACGGGGTTTCCGTACCATTTCTTGCGCATTACGGTTCGAACACTCGAACACCTATACGGATTCTCCTGCACAGTGGCAGATATGTAAATACGGGGTTTCCGTACCATTTCTTGCGCATTACGGTTCGAACACTCGAACACCTATACGGATTCTCCTGCAAAGTGGCAGATATGTAAATACGGGGTTCCCGTACCATTTCTTGCGCATTACGGTTCGAACACTCGAACACCTATACGGATTCTCCTGCACAGTGACAGATATGTAAATACGGGGTTCCCGTACCATTTCTTGCGCATTACGGTTCGAACACTCGAACACCTATACGGATTCTCCTGCACAGTGGCAGATATGTAAATACGGGATTTCCGTACCATTTCTTGCGCATTACGGTTCGAACACTCGAACACCTATACGGATTCTCCTACACAGTGGCAGATATGTAAATACGGGGTTTACATACCATTTCTTGCGCATTACGGTTCGAACACTCGAACACCAATACGGATTCTCCAGCACAGTGGCAGATATGTAAATGTGGGGTTTCGGTACCATTTTTTGCGCATTACGGTTCGAACACTCGAACACCTATACGGATTCTCCTGCACAGTGGCAGATATGTAAATAAGGGGTTTACATACCATTTCTTGCGCATTACGGTTCGAACACTCGAACACCTATACGGATTCTCCTGCACAGTGGCAGATATGTAAATACGGGGTTTCCTTACCATTTCTTGCGCATTACGGTTCGAACACTCGAACACCTATACGGATTCTCCTGCACAGTGGCAGATATGTAAATACGGGGTTTCCGTACCATTTCTTGCGCATTACGGTTCGAACACTCGAACACCTATACGGATTCTCCTGCACAGTGGCAGATATGTAAATACGGGGTTCCCGCACCATTTCTTGCGCATTACGGTTCGAACACTCGAACACCTATACGGATTCTCCTGCACAGTGGCAGATATGTAAATAAGGGGTTTACTTACCATTTCTTGCGCATTACGGTTCGAACACTCGAACACCTATACGGATTCTCCTGCACAGTGGCAGATATGTAAATACGGGGTTTCCTTACCATTTCTTGCGCATTACGGTTCGAACACTCGAACACCTATACGGATTCTCCTGCACAGTGGCAGATATGTAAATACGGGGTTTTCGTACCATTTCTTGCGCATTACGGTTCGAACACTCGAACACCTATACGGATTCTCCTGCACAGTGGCAGATATGTAAATACGGGGTTCCCGTACCATTTCTTGCGCATTACGGTTCGAACACTCGAACACCTATACGGATTCTCCTGCACAGTGACAGATATGTAAATACGGGGTTCCCGTACCATTTCTTGCGCATTACGGTTCGAACACTCGAACACCTATACGGATTCTCCTGCACAGTGGCAGATATGTAAATACGGGGTTTCCTTACCATTTCTTGCGCATTACGGTTCGAACACTCAAACACCTATACGGATTCTCCTGCACAGTGGCAGATATGTAAATACGGGGTTTCCGTACCATTTCTTGCGCATTACGGTTCGAACACTCGAACACCTATACGGATTCTCCTGCATAGTGGCAGATATGTAAATACGGGGTTCCCGTACCATTTCTTGCGCATTACGGTTCGAACACTCGAACACCTATACGGATTTTCCTGCATAGTGACAGATATGTAAATACGGGGTTCCCGTACCATTTCTTGCGCATTACGGTTCGAACACTCGAACACCTATACGGATTCTCCTGCACAGTGGCAGATATGTAAATACGGGGTTTCCGTACCATTTCTTCCGCATTACGGTTCGAACACTCGAACACCTATACGGATTCTCCTACACAGTGGCAGATATGTAAATACGGGGTTTACATACCATTTCTTGCGCATTACGGTTCGAACACTCGAACACCAATACGGATTCTCCAGCACAGTGGCAGATATGTAAATGTGGGGTTTCGGTACCATTTTTTGCGCATTACGGTTCGAACACTCGAACACCTATACGGATTCTCCTACACAGTGGCAGATATGTAAATAAGGGGTTTACATACCATTTCTTGCGCATTACGGTTCGAACACTCGAACACCTATACGGATTCTCCTGCACAGTGGCAGATATGTAAATACGGGGTTTCCTTACCATTTCTTGCGCATTACGGTTCGAACACTCGAACACCTATACGGATTCTGCTGCACAGTGGCAGATATGTAAATACGGGGTTTCCGTACCATTTCTTGCGCATTACGGTTCGAACACTCGAACACCTATACGGATTCTCCTACACAGTGGCAGATATGTAAATACGGGGTTCCCGTACCATTTCTTGCGCATTACGGTTCGAACACTCGAACACCTATACGGATTCTCCTGCACAGTGACAGATATGTAAATACGGGGTTCCCGTACCATTTCTTGCGCATTACGGTTCGAACACTCGAACACCTATACGGATTCTCCTGCACAGTGGCAGATATGTAAATACGGGGTTTCCTTACCATTTCTTGCGCATTACGGTTCGAACACTCAAACACCTATACGGATTCTCCTGCACAGTGGCAGATATGTAAATACGGGGTTTCCGTACCATTTCTTGCGCATTACGGTTCGAACACTCGAACACCTATACGGATTCTCCTGCATAGTGGCAGATATGTAAATACGGGGTTCCCGTACCATTTCTTGCGCATTACGGTTCGAACACTCGAACACCTATACGGATTTTCCTGCACAGTGGCAGATATGTAAATACGGGGTTTCCGTACCATTTCTTCCGCATTACGGTTCGAACACTCGAACACCTATACGGATTCTCCTACACAGTGGCAGATATGTAAATACGGGGTTTACATACCATTTCTTGCGCATTACGGTTCGAACACTCGAACACCAATACGGATTCTCCAGCACAGTGGCAGATATGTAAATGTGGGGTTTCGGTACCATTTTTTGCGCGTTACGGTTCGAACACTCGAACACCTATACGGATTCTCCTACACAGTGGCAGATATGTAAATAAGGGGTTTACATACCATTTCTTGCGCATTACGGTTCGAACACTCGAACACCTATACGGATTCTCCTGCACAGTGGCAGATATGTAAATACGGGGTTTCCTTACCATTTCTTGCGCATTACGGTTCGAACACTCGAACACCTATACGGATTCTCCTGCACAGTGGCAGATATGTAAATACGGGGTTTCCGTACCATTTCTTGCGCATTACGGTTCGAACACTCGAACACCTATACGGATTCTCCTGCACAGTGGCAGATATGTAAATACGGGGTTCCCGTACCATTTCTTGCGCATTACGGTTCGAACACTCGAACACCTATACAGATTCTCCTGCACAGTGACAGATATGTAAATACGGGGTTCCCGTACCATTTCTTGCGCATTACGGTTCGAACACTCGAACACCTATACGGATTCTCCTACACAGTGGCAGATATGTAAATACGGGGTTTACATACCATTTCTTGCGCATTACGGTTCGAACACTCGAACACCTATACGGATTCTCCTGCACAGTGGCAGATATGTAAATACGGGGTTTCCTTACCATTTCTTGCGCATTACGGTTCGAACACTCGGACACCTGTACGGATTCTCCTGCACAGTGGCAGATATGTAAATATGGGGTTTCCGTACCATTTCTTGCGCATTACGGTTCGAACACTCGAACACCTATACGGATTCTCCTCCACAGTGGCAGATATGTAAATACGGGGTTTACATACCATTTCTTGCGCATTACGTTTCGAACAATGGAACACCTATACGGATTCTCCTGCACAGTGGCAGATATGTAAATACGGGGTTTCCGTACCATTTCTTGCGCATTACGGTTCGAACACTCGAACACCTATACGGATTCTCCTGTACAGTGACAGATATGTAAATACGGGGTTCCCGTACCATTTCTTGCGCATTACGGTTCGAACACTCGAACACCTATACGGATTCTCCTGCACAGTGGCAGATATGTAAATACGGGGTTTAGATACCATTTCTTGCGCATTACGGTTCGAACACTCGAACACCTATACGGATTCTCCTGCACAGTGGCAGATATGTAAATACGGGGTTTCCTTACCATTTCTTGCGCATTACGGTTCGAACACTCGAACACCTATACGGATTCTCCTGCACAGTGGCAGATATGTAAATACGGGGTTTCCGTACCATTTCTTGCGCATTACGGTTCGAACACTCAAACACCTATACGGAATTTCCTGCACAGTGGCAGATATGTAAATACGGGGTTTCCGTACCATTTCTTGCGCATTACGGTTCGAACACTCGAACACCTATACGGATTTTCCTGCACAGTGACAGATATGTAAATACGGGGTTCCCGTACCATTTCTTGCGCATTATGGTTCGAACACTCGAACACCTATACGGATTCTCCTGCACAGTGGCAGATATGTAAATACGGGGTTTCCGTATCATTTCTTGCGCATTACGGTTCGAACACTCGAACACCTATACGGATTTTCCTGCACAATGACAGATATGTAAATACGGGGTTCCCGTACCATTTCTTGCGCATTATGGTTCGAACACTCAAACACCTGTACGGATTCTCCTGCACAGTGGCAGATATGTAAATACGGGGTTTCCGTACCATTTCTTGCGCATTACGGTTCGAACACTCGAACACCTATACGGATTTTCCTGCACAGTGACAGATATGTAAATACGGGGTTCCCGTACCATTTCTTGCGCATTATGGTTCGAACACTCGAACACCTATACGGATTCTCCTGCACAGTGGCAGATATGTAAATACGGGGTTTCCGTATCATTTCTTGCGCATTACGGTTCGAACACTCGAACACCTATACGGATTTTCCTGCACAATGACAGATATGTAAATACGGGGTTCCCGTACCATTTCTTGCGCATTATGGTTCGAACACTCGAACACCTATACGGATTCTCCTGCACAGTGGCAGATATGTAAATATGGGGTTTCCGTACCATTTCTTGCGCATTACGGTTCGAACACTCGAACACCTATACGGATTCTCCTACACATTGGCAGATATGTAAATACGGGGTTTACCTACCATTTCTTGCGCATTACGGTTCGAACACTCGAACACCTATACGGATTCTCCTGCACAGTGGCAGATATGGAAATACGGGGTTTACGTACCATTTCTTGCGCATTACGGTTCGAACACTCGAACACCTATACGGATTCTCCTGCACAGTGGCAGATATGTAAATACGGGGTTTCCTTACCATTTCTTGCGCATTACGGTTCGAACACTCGAACACCTATACGGATTCTCCTGCACAGTGGCAGATATGTAAATACGGGGTTTTCGTACCATTTCTTGCGCATTACGGTTCGAACACTCGAACACCTATACGGATTCTCCTGCACAGTGGCAGATATGTAAATACGGGGTTCCCGTACCATTTCTTGCGCATTACGGTTCGAACACTCGAACACCTATACGGATTCTCCTGCACAGTGACAGATATGTAAATACGGGGTTCCCGTACCATTTCTTGCGCATTACGGTTCGAACACTCGAACACCTATACGGATTCTCCTGCACAGTGGCAGATATGTAAATACGGGGTTTCCTTACCATTTCTTCCGCATTACGGTTCGAACACTCGAACACCTATACGGATTCTCCTGCACAGTGGCAGATATGTAAATACGGGGTTTCCGTACCATTTCTTGCGCATTACGGTTCGAACACTCGAACACCTATACGGATTCTCCTGCATAGTGGCAGATATGTAAATACGGGGTTCCCGTACCATTTCTTGCGCATTACGGTTCGAACACTCGAACACCTATACGGATTTTCCTGCATAGTGACAGATATGTAAATACGGGGTTCCCGTACCATTTCTTGCGCATTACGGTTCGAACACTCGAACACCTATACGGATTCTCCTGCACAGTGGCAGATATGTAAATACGGGGTTTCCGTACCATTTCTTCCGCATTACGGTTCGAACACTCGAACACCTATACGGATTCTCCTACACAGTGGCAGATATGTAAATACGGGGTTTACTTACCATTTCTTGCGCATTACGGTTCGAACACTCGAACACCAATACGGATTCTCCAGCACAGTGGCAGATATGTAAATGTGGGGTTTCGGTACCATTTTTTGCGCATTACGGTTCGAACACTCGAACACCTATACGGATTCTCCTACACAGTGGCAGATATGTAAATAAGGGGTTTACATACCATTTCTTGCGCATTACGGTTCGAACACTCGAACACCTATACGGATTCTCCTGCACAGTGGCAGATATGTAAATACGGGGTTTCCTTACCATTTCTTGCGCATTACGGTTCGAACACTCAAACACCTATACGGATTCTCCTGCACAGTGGCAGATATGTAAATACGGGGTTTCCGTACCATTTCTTGCGCATTACGGTTCGAACACTCGAACACCTATACGGATTCTCCTGCACAGTGGCAGATATGTAAATACGGGGTTCCCGTACCATTTCTTGCGCATTACGGTTCGAACACTCGAACACCTATACGGATTCTCCTGCACAGTGACAGATATGTAAATACGGGGTTCCCGTACCATTTCTTGCGCATTACGGTTCGAACACTCGAACACCTATACGGATTCTCCTGCACAGTGGCAGATATGTAAATACGGGGTTTCCTTACCATTTCTTGCGCATTACGGTTCGAACACTCAAACACCTATACGGATTCTCCTGCACAGTGGCAGATATGTAAATACGGGGTTTCCGTACCATTTCTTGCGCATTACGGTTCGAACACTCGAACACCTATACGGATTCTCCTGCATAGTGGCAGATATGTAAATACGGGGTTCCCGTACCATTTCTTGCGCATTACGGTTCGAACACTCGAACACCTATACGGATTTTCCTGCATAGTGACAGATATGTAAATACGGGGTTCCCGTACCATTTCTTGCGCATTACGGTTCGAACACTCGAACACCTATACGGATTCTCCTGCACAGTGGCAGATATGTAAATACGGGGTTTCCTTACCATTTCTTGCGCATTACGGTTCGAACACTCGAACACCTATACGGATTCTCCTGCACAGTGGCAGATATGTAAATACGGGGTTTCCGTACCATTTCTTGCGCATTACGGTTCGAACACTCGAACACCTATACGGATTCTCCTGCAAAGTGGCAGATATGTAAATACGGGGTTTCCGTACCATTTCTTGCGCATTACGGTTCGAACACTCGAACACCTATACGGATTCTCCTGCACAGTGGCAGATATGTAAATACGGGGTTTCCTTACCATTTCTTGCGCATTACGGTTCGAACACTCGAACACCTATACGGATTCTCCTGCACAGTGGCAGATATGTAAATACGGGGTTTCCTTACCATTTCTTGCGCATTACGGTTCGAACACTCGAACACCTATACGGATTCTCCTGCATAGTGGCAGATATGTAAATACGGGGTTCCCGTACCATTTCTTGCGCATTACGGTTCGAACACTCGAACACCTATACGGATTTTCCTGCATAGTGACAGATATGTAAATACGGGGTTCCCGTACCATTTCTTGCGCATTACGGTTCGAACACTCGAACACCTATACGGATTCTCCTGCACAGTGGCAGATATGTAAATACGGGGTTTCCGTACCATTTCTTCCGCATTACGGTTCGAACACTCGAACACCTATACGGATTCTCCTACACAGTGGCAGATATGTAAATACGGGGTTTACGTACCATTTCTTGCGCATTACGGTTCGAACACTCGAACACCAATACGGATTCTCCAGCACAGTGGCAGATATGTAAATGTGGGGTTTCGGTACCATTTTTTGCGCATTACGGTTCGAACACTCGAACACCTATACGGATTCTCCTACACAGTGGCAGATATGTAAATAAGGGGTTTACATACCATTTCTTGCGCATTACGGTTCGAACACTCGAACACCTATACGGATTCTCCTGCACAGTGGCAGATATGTAAATACGGGGTTTCCTTACCATTTCTTGCGCATTACGGTTCGAACACTCGAACACCTATACGGATTCTCCTGCACAGTGGCAGATATGTAAATACGGGGTTTCCGTACCATTTCTTGCGCATTACGGTTCGAACACTCGAACACCTATACGGATTCTCCTGCACAGTGGCAGATATGTAAATACGGGGTTTCCGTACCATTTCTTGCGCATTACGGTTCGAACACTCGAACACCTATACGGATTCTCCTCCACAGTGGCAGATATGTAAATACGGGGTTTACATACCATTTCTTGCGCATTACGTTTCGAACAATGGAACACCTATACGGATTCTCCTGCACAGTGGCAGATATGTAAATACGGGGTTTCCGTACCATTTCTTGCGCATTACGGTTCGAACACTCGAACACCTATACGGATTCTCCTGTACAGTGACAGATATGTAAATACGGGGTTCCCGTACCATTTCTTGCGCATTACGGTTCGAACACTCGAACACCTATACGGATTCTCCTGCACAGTGGCAGATATGTAAATACGGGGTTTAGATACCATTTCTTGCGCATTACGGTTCGAACACTCGAACACCTATACGGATTCTCCTGCACAGTGGCAGATATGTAAATACGGGGTTTCCTTACCATTTCTTGCGCATTACGGTTCGAACACTCGAACACCTATACGGATTCTCCTGCACAGTGGCAGATATGTAAATACGGGGTTTCCGTACCATTTCTTGCGCATTACGGTTCGAACACTCAAACACCTATACGGAATTTCCTGCACAGTGGCAGATATGTAAATACGGGGTTTCCGTACCATTTCTTGCGCATTACGGTTCGAACACTCGAACACCTATACGGATTTTCCTGCACAGTGACAGATATGTAAATACGGGGTTCCCGTACCATTTCTTGCGCATTATGGTTCGAACACTCGAACACCTATACGGATTCTCCTGCACAGTGGCAGATATGTAAATACGGGGTTTCCGTATCATTTCTTGCGCATTACGGTTCGAACACTCGAACACCTATACGGATTTTCCTGCACAATGACAGATATGTAAATACGGGGTTCCCGTACCATTTCTTGCGCATTATGGTTCGAACACTCAAACACCTGTACGGATTCTCCTGCACAGTGGCAGATATGTAAATACGGGGTTTCCGTACCATTTCTTGCGCATTACGGTTCGAACACTCGAACACCTATACGGATTTTCCTGCACAGTGACAGATATGTAAATACGGGGTTCCCGTACCATTTCTTGCGCATTATGGTTCGAACACTCGAACACCTATACGGATTCTCCTGCACAGTGGCAGATATGTAAATACGGGGTTTCCGTATCATTTCTTGCGCATTACGGTTCGAACACTCGAACACCTATACGGATTTTCCTGCACAATGACAGATATGTAAATACGGGGTTCCCGTACCATTTCTTGCGCATTATGGTTCGAACACTCGAACACCTGTACGGATTCTCCTGCACAGTGGCAGATATGTAAATATGGGGTTTCCGTACCATTTCTTGCGCATTACGGTTCGAACACTCGAACACCTATACGGATTCTCCTACACATTGGCAGATATGTAAATACGGGGTTTACCTACCATTTCTTGCGCATTACGGTTCGAACACTCGAACACCTATACGGATTCTCCTGCACAGTGGCAGATATGGAAATACGGGGTTTACGTACCATTTCTTGCGCATTACGGTTCGAACACTCGAACACCTATACGGATTCTCCTGCACAGTGGCAGATATGTAAATACGGGGTTTCCTTACCATTTCTTGCGCATTACGGTTCGAACACTCGAACACCTATACGGATTCTCCTGCACAGTGGCAGATATGTAAATACGGGGTTTTCGTACCATTTCTTGCGCATTACGGTTCGAACACTCGAACACCTATACGGATTCTCCTGCACAGTGGCAGATATGTAAATACGGGGTTCCCGTACCATTTCTTGCGCATTACGGTTCGAACACTCGAACACCTATACGGATTCTCCTGCACAGTGACAGATATGTAAATACGGGGTTCCCGTACCATTTCTTGCGCATTACGGTTCGAACACTCGAACACCTATACGGATTCTCCTGCACAGTGGCAGATATGTAAATACGGGGTTTCCTTACCATTTCTTCCGCATTACGGTTCGAACACTCGAACACCTATACGGATTCTCCTGCACAGTGGCAGATATGTAAATACGGGGTTTCCGTACCATTTCTTGCGCATTACGGTTCGAACACTCGAACACCTATACGGATTCTCCTGCATAGTGGCAGATATGTAAATACGGGGTTCCCGTACCATTTCTTGCGCATTACGGTTCGAACACTCGAACACCTATACGGATTTTCCTGCATAGTGACAGATATGTAAATACGGGGTTCCCGTACCATTTCTTGCGCATTACGGTTCGAACACTCGAACACCTATACGGATTCTCCTGCACAGTGGCAGATATGTAAATACGGGGTTTCCGTACCATTTCTTCCGCATTACGGTTCGAACACTCGAACACCTATACGGATTCTCCTACACAGTGGCAGATATGTAAATACGGGGTTTACTTACCATTTCTTGCGCATTACGGTTCGAACACTCGAACACCAATACGGATTCTCCAGCACAGTGGCAGATATGTAAATGTGGGGTTTCGGTACCATTTTTTGCGCATTACGGTTCGAACACTCGAACACCTATACGGATTCTCCTACACAGTGGCAGATATGTAAATAAGGGGTTTACATACCATTTCTTGCGCATTACGGTTCGAACACTCGAACACCTATACGGATTCTCCTGCACAATGGCAGATATGTAAATACGGGGTTTCCTTACCATTTCTTGCGCATTACGGTTCGAACACTCAAACACCTATACGGATTCTCCTGCACAGTGGCAGATATGTAAATACGGGGTTTCCGTACCATTTCTTGCGCATTACGGTTCGAACACTCGAACACCTATACGGATTCTCCTGCACAGTGGCAGATATGTAAATACGGGGTTCCCGTACCATTTCTTGCGCATTACGGTTCGAACACTCGAACACCTATACGGATTCTCCTGCACAGTGACAGATATGTAAATACGGGGTTCCCGTACCATTTCTTGCGCATTACGGTTCGAACACTCGAACACCTATACGGATTCTCCTGCACAGTGGCAGATATGTAAATACGGGGTTTCCTTACCATTTCTTGCGCATTACGGTTCGAACACTCAAACACCTATACGGATTCTCCTGCACAGTGGCAGATATGTAAATACGGGGTTTCCGTACCATTTCTTGCGCATTACGGTTCGAACACTCGAACACCTATACGGATTCTCCTGCATAGTGGCAGATATGTAAATACGGGGTTCCCGTACCATTTCTTGCGCATTACGGTTCGAACACTCGAACACCTATACGGATTTTCCTGCATAGTGACAGATATGTAAATACGGGGTTCCCGTACCATTTCTTGCGCATTACGGTTCGAACACTCGAACACCTATACGGATTCTCCTGCACAGTGGCAGATATGTAAATACGGGGTTTCCTTACCATTTCTTGCGCATTACGGTTCGAACACTCGAACACCTATACGGATTCTCCTGCACAGTGGCAGATATGTAAATACGGGGTTTCCGTACCATTTCTTGCGCATTACGGTTCGAACACTCGAACACCTATACGGATTCTCCTGCACAGTGGCAGATATGTAAATACGGGGTTTCCGTACCATTTCTTGCGCATTACGGTTCGAACACTCGAACACCTATACGGATTCTCCTGCACAGTGGCAGATATGTAAATACGGGGTTTCCTTACCATTTCTTGCGCATTACGGTTCGAACACTCGAACACCTATACGGATTCTCCTGCACAGTGGCAGATATGTAAATACGGGGTTTCCTTACCATTTCTTGCGCATTACGGTTCGAACACTCGAACACCTATACGGATTCTCCTGCATAGTGGCAGATATGTAAATACGGGGTTCCCGTACCATTTCTTGCGCATTACGGTTCGAACACTCGAACACCTATACGGATTTTCCTGCATAGTGACAGATATGTAAATACGGGGTTCCCGTACCATTTCTTGCGCATTACGGTTCGAACACTCGAACACCTATACGGATTCTCCTGCACAGTGGCAGATATGTAAATACGGGGTTTCCGTACCATTTCTTCCGCATTACGGTTCGAACACTCGAACACCTATACGGATTCTCCTACACAGTGGCAGATATGTAAATACGGGGTTTACATACCATTTCTTGCGCATTACGGTTCGAACACTCGAACACCAATACGGATTCTCCAGCACAGTGGCAGATATGTAAATGTGGGGTTTCGGTACCATTTTTTGCGCATTACGGTTCGAACACTCGAACACCTATACGGATTCTCCTACACAGTGGCAGATATGTAAATAAGGGGTTTACATACCATTTCTTGCGCATTACGGTTCGAACACTCGAACACCTATACGGATTCTCCTGCACAGTGGCAGATATGTAAATACGGGGTTTCCTTACCATTTCTTGCGCATTACGGTTCGAACACTCGAACACCTATACGGATTCTCCTGCACAGTGGCAGATATGTAAATACGGGGTTTCCGTACCATTTCTTGCGCATTACGGTTCGAACACTCGAACACCTATACGGATTCTCCTGCACAGTGGCAGATATGTAAATACGGGGTTTCCGTACCATTTCTTGCGCATTACGGTTCGAACACTCGAACACCTATACGGATTCTCCTGCACAGTGACAGATATGTAAATACGGGGTTCCCGTACCATTTCTTGCGCATTACGGTTCGAACACTCGAACACCTATACGGATTCTCCTGCACAGTGGCAGATATGTAAATACGGGGTTTCCTTACCATTTCTTGCGCATTACGGTTCGAACACTCAAACACCTATACGGATTCTCCTGCACAGTGGCAGATATGTAAATACGGGGTTTCCGTACCATTTCTTGCGCATTACGGTTTGAACACTCGAACACCTATACGGATTCTCCTGCATAGTGGCAGATATGTAAATACGGGGTTCCCGTACCATTTCTTGCGCATTACGGTTCGAACACTCGAACACCTATACGGATTTTCCTGCATAGTGACAGATATGTAAATACGGGGTTCCCGTACCATTTCTTGCGCATTACGGTTCGAACACTCGAACACCTATACGGATTCTCCTGCACAGTGGCAGATATGTAAATACGGGGTTTCCGTACCATTTCTTCCGCATTACGGTTCGAACACTCGAACACCTATACGGATTCTCCTACACAGTGGCAGATATGTAAATACGGGGTTTACATACCATTTCTTGCGCATTACGGTTCGAACACTCGAACACCAATACGGATTCTCCAGCACAGTGGCAGATATGTAAATGTGGGGTTTCGGTACCATTTTTTGCGCGTTACGGTTCGAACACTCGAACACCTATACGGATTCTCCTACACAGTGGCAGATATGTAAATAAGGGGTTTACATACCATTTCTTGCGCATTACGGTTCGAACACTCGAACACCTATACGGATTCTCCTGCACAGTGGCAGATATGTAAATACGGGGTTTCCTTACCATTTCTTGCGCATTACGGTTCGAACACTCGAACACCTATACGGATTCTCCTGCACAGTGGCAGATATGTAAATACGGGGTTTCCGTACCATTTCTTGCGCATTACGGTTCGAACACTCGAACACCTATACGGATTCTCCTGCACAGTGGCAGATATGTAAATACGGGGTTTCCGTACCATTTCTTGCGCATTACGGTTCGAACACTCGAACACCTATACGGATTCTCCTGCACAGTGACAGATATGTAAATACGGGGTTCCCGTACCATTTCTTGCGCATTACGGTTCGAACACTCGAACACCTATACGGATTCTCCTGCACAGTGGCAGATATGTAAATACGGGGTTTCCTTACCATTTCTTGCGCATTACGGTTCGAACACTCAAACACCTATACGGATTCTCCTGCACAGTGGCAGATATGTAAATACGGGGTTTCCGTACCATTTCTTGCGCATTACGGTTCGAACACTCGAACACCTATACGGATTCTCCTGCACAGTGGCAGATATGTAAATACGGGGTTTAGATACCATTTCTTGCGTATTACGGTTCGAACACTCGAACACCTATACGGATTCTCCTGCACAGTGGCAGATATGTAAATACGGGGTTTCCGTACCATTTCTTCCGCATTACGGTTCGAACACTCGAACACCTATACGGATTCTCCTACACAGTGGCAGATATGTAAATACGGGGTTTACATACCATTTCTTGCGCATTACGGTTCGAACACTCGAACACCAATACGGATTCTCCAGCACAGTGGCAGATATGTAAATGTGGGGTTTCGGTACCATTTTTTGCGCATTACGGTTCGAACACTCGAACACCTATACGGATTCTCCTACACAGTGGCAGATATGTAAATAAGGGGTTTACATACCATTTCTTGCGCATTACGGTTCGAACACTCGAACACCTATACGGATTCTCCTGCACAGTGGCAGATATGTAAATACGGGGTTTCCTTACCATTTCTTGCGCATTACGGTTCGAACACTCGAACACCTATACGGATTCTGCTGCACAGTGGCAGATATGTAAATACGGGGTTTCCGTACCATTTCTTGCGCATTACGGTTCGAACACTCGAACACCTATACGGATTCTCCTACACAGTGGCAGATATGTAAATACGGGGTTCCCGTACCATTTCTTGCGCATTACGGTTCGAACACTCGAACACCTATACGGATTCTCCTGCACAGTGACAGATATGTAAATACGGGGTTCCCGTACCATTTCTTGCGCATTACGGTTCGAACACTCGAACACCTATACGGATTCTCCTGCACAGTGGCAGATATGTAAATACGGGGTTTCCTTACCATTTCTTGCGCATTACGGTTCGAACACTCAAACACCTATACGGATTCTCCTGCACAGTGGCAGATATGTAAATACGGGGTTTCCGTACCATTTCTTGCGCATTACGGTTCGAACACTCGAACACCTATACGGATTCTCCTGCATAGTGGCAGATATGTAAATACGGGGTTCCCGTACCATTTCTTGCGCATTACGGTTCGAACACTCGAACACCTATACGGATTTTCCTGCACAGTGGCAGATATGTAAATACGGGGTTTCCGTACCATTTCTTCCGCATTACGGTTCGAACACTAGAACACCTATACGGATTCTCCTACACAGTGGCAGATATGTAAATACGGGGTTTACATACCATTTCTTGCGCATTACGGTTCGAACACTCGAACACCAATACGGATTCTCCAGCACAGTGGCAGATATGTAAATGTGGGGTTTCGGTACCATTTTTTGCGCGTTACGGTTCGAACACTCGAACACCTATACGGATTCTCCTACACAGTGGCAGATATGTAAATAAGGGGTTTACATACCATTTCTTGCGCATTACGGTTCGAACACTCGAACACCTATACGGATTCTCCTGCACAGTGGCAGATATGTAAATACGGGGTTTCCTTACCATTTCTTGCGCATTACGGTTCGAACACTCGAACACCTATACGGATTCTCCTGCACAGTGGCAGATATGTAAATACGGGGTTTCCGTACCATTTCTTGCGCATTACGGTTCGAACACTCGAACACCTATACGGATTCTCCTGCACAGTGGCAGATATGTAAATACGGGGTTCCCGTACCATTTCTTGCGCATTACGGTTCGAACACTCGAACACCTATACGGATTCTCCTGCACAGTGACAGATATGTAAATACGGGGTTCCCGTACCATTTCTTGCGCATTACGGTTCGAACACTCGAACACCTATACGGATTTTCCTGCACAGTGGCAGATATGTAAATACGGGGTTTCCGTACCATTTCTTCCGCATTACGGTTCGAACACTCGAACACCTATACGGATTCTCCTACACAGTGGCAGATATGTAAATACGGGGTTTACATACCATTTCTTGCGCATTACGGTTCGAACACTCGAACACCAATACGGATTCTCCAGCACAGTGGCAGATATGTAAATGTGGGGTTTCGGTACCATTTTTTGCGCGTTACGGTTCGAACACTCGAACACCTATACGGATTCTCCTACACAGTGGCAGATATGTAAATAAGGGGTTTACATACCATTTCTTGCGCATTACGGTTCGAACACTCGAACACCTATACGGATTCTCCTGCACAGTGGCAGATATGTAAATACGGGGTTTCCTTACCATTTCTTGCGCATTACGGTTCGAACACTCGAACACCTATACGGATTCTCCTGCACAGTGGCAGATATGTAAATACGGGGTTTCCGTACCATTTCTTGCGCATTACGGTTCGAACACTCGAACACCTATACGGATTCTCCTGCACAGTGGCAGATATGTAAATACGGGGTTCCCGTACCATTTCTTGCGCATTACGGTTCGAACACTCGAACACCTATACGGATTCTCCTGCACAGTGACAGATATGTAAATACGGGGTTCCCGTACCATTTCTTGCGCATTACGGTTCGAACACTCGAACACCTATACGGATTCTCCTACACAGTGGCAGATATGTAAATACGGGGTTTACATACCATTTCTTGCGCATTACGGTTCGAACACTCGAACACCTATACGGATTCTCCTGCACAGTGGCAGATATGTAAATACGGGGTTTCCTTACCATTTCTTGCGCATTACGGTTCGAACACTCGGACACCTGTACGGATTCTCCTGCACAGTGGCAGATATGTAAATATGGGGTTTCCGTACCATTTCTTGCGCATTACGGTTCGAACACTCGAACACCTATACGGATTCTCCTACACAGTGGCAGATATGTAAATACGGGGTTTACATACCATTTCTTGCGCATTACGTTTCGAACAATGGAACACCTATACGGATTCTCCTGCACAGTGGCAGATATGTAAATACGGGGTTTCCGTACCATTTCTTGCGCATTACGGTTCGAACACTCGAACACCTATACGGATTCTCCTGTACAGTGACAGATATGTAAATATGGGGTTCCCGTACCATTTCTTGCGCATTACGGTTCGAACACTCGAACACCTATACGGATTCTCCTGCACAGTGGCAGATATGTAAATACGGGGTTTAGATACCATTTCTTGCGCATTACGGTTCGAACACTCGAACACCTATACGGATTCTCCTGCACAGTGGCAGATATGTAAATACGGGGTTTCCTTACCATTTCTTGCGCATTACGGTTCGAACACTCGAACACCTATACGGATTCTCCTGCACAGTGGCAGATATGTAAATACGGGGTTTCCGTACCATTTCTTGCGCATTACGGTTCGAACACTCAAACACCTATACGGAATTTCCTGCACAGTGGCAGATATGTAAATACGGGGTTTCCGTACCATTTCTTGCGCATTACGGTTCGAACACTCGAACACCTATACGGATTTTCCTGCACAGTGACAGATATGTAAATACGGGGTTCCCGTACCATTTCTTGCGCATTATGGTTCGAACACTCGAACACCTATACGGATTCTCCTGCACAGTGGCAGATATGTAAATACGGGGTTTCCGTATCATTTCTTGCGCATTACGGTTCGAACACTCGAACACCTATACGGATTTTCCTGCACAATGACAGATATGTAAATACGGGGTTCCCGTACCATTTCTTGCGCATTATGGTTCGAACACTCGAACACCTGTACGGATTCTCCTGCACAGTGGCAGATATGTAAATATGGGGTTTCCGTACCATTTCTTGCGCATTACGGTTCGAACACTCGAACACCTATACGGATTCTCCTACACATTGGCAGATATGTAAATACGGGGTTTACCTTCCATTTCTTGCGCATTACGGTTCGAACACTCGAACACCTATACGGATTCTCCTGCACAGTGGCAGATATGGAAATACGGGGTTTACGTACCATTTCTTGCGCATTACGGTTCGAACACTCGAACACCTATACGGATTCTCCTGCACAGTGG
The DNA here is from genome assembly GCF_055761805.1 of Camellia sinensis. Lineage (NCBI taxonomy): Eukaryota > Viridiplantae > Streptophyta > Magnoliopsida > Ericales > Theaceae > Camellia > Camellia sinensis. The sequence continues at coordinate 1,441,900 of NC_138965.1, forward strand.
CAGATATGTAAATACGGGGTTTCCTTACCATTTCTTGCGCATTACGGTTCGAACACTCGAACACCTATACGGATTCTCCTGCACAGTGGCAGATATGTAAATACGGGGTTTTCGTACCATTTCTTGCGCATTACGGTTCGAACACTCGAACACCTATACGGATTCTCCTGCACAGTGGCAGATATGTAAATACGGGGTTCCCGTACCATTTCTTGCGCATTACGGTTCGAACACTCGAACACCTATACGGATTCTCCTGCACAGTGACAGATATGTAAATACGGGGTTCCCGTACCATTTCTTGCGCATTACGGTTCGAACACTCGAACACCTATACGGATTCTCCTGCACAGTGGCAGATATGTAAATACGGGGTTTCCTTACCATTTCTTGCGCATTACGGTTCGAACACTCAAACACCTATACGGATTCTCCTGCACAGTGGCAGATATGTAAATACGGGGTTTCCGTACCATTTCTTGCGCATTACGGTTCGAACACTCGAACACCTATACGGATTCTCCTGCATAGTGGCAGATATGTAAATACGGGGTTCCCGTACCATTTCTTGCGCATTACGGTTCGAACACTCGAACACCTATACGGATTTTCCTGCATAGTGACAGATATGTAAATACGGGGTTCCCGTACCATTTCTTGCGCATTACGGTTCGAACACTCGAACACCTATACGGATTCTCCTGCACAGTGGCAGATATGTAAATACGGGGTTTCCGTACCATTTCTTCCGCATTACGGTTCGAACACTCGAACACCTATACGGATTCTCCTACACAGTGGCAGATATGTAAATACGGGGTTTACATACCATTTCTTGCGCATTACGGTTCGAACACTCGAACACCAATACGGATTCTCCAGCACAGTGGCAGATATGTAAATGTGGGGTTTCGGTACCATTTTTTGCGCATTACGGTTCGAACACTCGAACACCTATACGGATTCTCCTACACAGTGGCAGATATGTAAATAAGGGGTTTACATACCATTTCTTGCGCATTACGGTTCGAACACTCGAACACCTATACGGATTCTCCTGCACAGTGGCAGATATGTAAATACGGGGTTTCCTTACCATTTCTTGCGCATTACGGTTCGAACACTCGAACACCTATACGGATTCTCCTGCACAGTGGCAGATATGTAAATACGGGGTTTCCGTACCATTTCTTGCGCATTACGGTTGGAACACTCGAACACCTATACGGATTCTCCTGCACAGTGGCAGATATGTAAATACGGGGTTTCCGTACCATTTCTTGCGCATTACGGTTCGAACACTCGAACACCTATACGGATTCTCCTGCACAGTGACAGATATGTAAATACGGGGTTCCCGTACCATTTCTTGCGCATTACGGTTCGAACACTCGAACACCTATACGGATTCTCCTGCACAGTGGCAGATATGTAAATACGGGGTTTCCTTACCATTTCTTGCGCATTACGGTTCGAACACTCAAACACCTATACGGATTCTCCTGCACAGTGGCAGATATGTAAATACGGGGTTTCCGTACCATTTCTTGCGCATTACGGTTCGAACACTCGAACACCTATACGGATTCTCCTGCATAGTGGCAGATATGTAAATACGGGGTTCCCGTACCATTTCTTGCGCATTACGGTTCGAACACTCGAACACCTATACGGATTTTCCTGCATAGTGACAGATATGTAAATACGGGGTTCCCGTACCATTTCTTGCGCATTACGGTTCGAACACTCGAACACCTATACGGATTCTCCTGCACAGTGGCAGATATGTAAATACGGGGTTTCCGTACCATTTCTTCCGCATTACGGTTCGAACACTCGAACACCTATACGGATTCTCCTACACAGTGGCAGATATGTAAATACGGGGTTTACATACCATTTCTTGCGCATTACGGTTCGAACACTCGAACACCAATACGGATTCTCCAGCACAGTGGCAGATATGTAAATGTGGGGTTTCGGTACCATTTTTTGCGCGTTACGGTTCGAACACTCGAACACCTATACGGATTCTCCTACACAGTGGCAGATATGTAAATAAGGGGTTTACATACCATTTCTTGCGCATTACGGTTCGAACACTCGAACACCTATACGGATTCTCCTGCACAGTGGCAGATATGTAAATACGGGGTTTCCTTACCATTTCTTGCGCATTACGGTTCGAACACTCGAACACCTATACGGATTCTCCTGCACAGTGGCAGATATGTAAATACGGGGTTTCCGTACCATTTCTTGCGCATTACGGTTCGAACACTCGAACACCTATACGGATTCTCCTGCACAGTGGCAGATATGTAAATACGGGGTTTCCGTACCATTTCTTGCGCATTACGGTTCGAACACTCGAACACCTATACGGATTCTCCTGCACAGTGACAGATATGTAAATACGGGGTTCCCGTACCATTTCTTGCGCATTACGGTTCGAACACTCGAACACCTATACGGATTCTCCTGCACAGTGGCAGATATGTAAATACGGGGTTTCCTTACCATTTCTTGCGCATTACGGTTCGAACACTCAAACACCTATACGGATTCTCCTGCACAGTGGCAGATATGTAAATACGGGGTTTTCGTACCATTTCTTGCGCATTACGGTTCGAACACTCGAACACCTATACGGATTCTCCTGCACAGTGGCAGATATGTAAATACGGGGTTTAGATACCATTTCTTGCGCATTACGGTTCGAACACTCGAACACCTATACGGATTCTCCTGCACAGTGGCAGATATGTAAATACGGGGTTTAGATACCATTTCTTGCGCATTACGGTTCGAACACTCGAACACCTATACGGATTCTCCTGCACAGTGGCAGATATGTAAATACGGGGTTTCCTTACCATTTCTTGCGCATTACGGTTCGAACACTCGAACACCTATACGGATTCTCCTGCACAGTGGCAGATATGTAAATACGGGGTTTCCGTACCATTTCTTGCGCATTACGGTTCGAACACTCAAACACCTATACGGAATTTCCTGCACAGTGGCAGATATGTAAATACGGGGTTTCCGTACCATTTCTTGCGCATTACGGTTCGAACACTCGAACACCTATACGGATTTTCCTGCACAGTGACAGATATGTAAATACGGGGTTCCCGTACCATTTCTTGCGCATTATGGTTCGAACACTCGAACACCTATACGGATTCTCCTGCACAGTGGCAGATATGTAAATACGGGGTTTCCGTATCATTTCTTGCGCATTACGGTTCGAACACTCGAACACCTATACGGATTTTCCTGCACAATGACAGATATGTAAATACGGGGTTCCCGTACCATTTCTTGCGCATTATGGTTCGAACACTCGAACACCTGTACGGATTCTCCTGCACAGTGGCAGATATGTAAATATGGGGTTTCCGTACCATTTCTTGCGCATTACGGTTCGAACACTCGAACACCTATACGGATTCTCCTACACATTGGCAGATATGTAAATACGGGGTTTACCTACCATTTCTTGCGCATTACGGTTCGAACACTCGAACACCTATACGGATTCTCCTGCACAGTGGCAGATATGGAAATACGGGGTTTACGTACCATTTCTTGCGCATTACGGTTCGAACACTCGAACACCTATACGGATTCTCCTGCACAGTGGCAGATATGTAAATACGGGGTTTCCTTACCATTTCTTGCGCATTACGGTTCGAACACTCGAACACCTATACGGATTCTCCTGCACAGTGGCAGATATGTAAATACGGGGTTTTCGTACCATTTCTTGCGCATTACGGTTCGAACACTCGAACACCTATACGGATTCTCCTGCACAGTGGCAGATATGTAAATACGGGGTTCCCGTACCATTTCTTGCGCATTACGGTTCGAACACTCGAACACCTATACGGATTCTCCTGCACAGTGACAGATATGTAAATACGGGGTTCCCGTACCATTTCTTGCGCATTACGGTTCGAACACTCGAACACCTATACGGATTCTCCTGCACAGTGGCAGATATGTAAATACGGGGTTTCCTTACCATTTCTTGCGCATTACGGTTCGAACACTCAAACACCTATACGGATTCTCCTGCACAGTGGCAGATATGTAAATACGGGGTTTCCGTACCATTTCTTGCGCATTACGGTTCGAACACTCGAACACCTATACGGATTCTCCTGCATAGTGGCAGATATGTAAATACGGGGTTCCCGTACCATTTCTTGCGCATTACGGTTCGAACACTCGAACACCTATACGGATTTTCCTGCATAGTGACAGATATGTAAATACGGGGTTCCCGTACCATTTCTTGCGCATTACGGTTCGAACACTCGAACACCTATACGGATTCTCCTGCACAGTGGCAGATATGTAAATACGGGGTTTCCGTACCATTTCTTCCGCATTACGGTTCGAACACTCGAACACCTATACGGATTCTCCTACACAGTGGCAGATATGTAAATACGGGGTTTACATACCATTTCTTGCGCATTACGGTTCGAACACTCGAACACCAATACGGATTCTCCAGCACAGTGGCAGATATGTAAATGTGGGGTTTCGGTACCATTTTTTGCGCATTACGGTTCGAACACTCGAACACCTTTACGGATTCTCCTACACAGTGGCAGATATGTAAATAAGGGGTTTACATACCATTTCTTGCGCATTACGGTTCGAACACTCGAACACCTATACGGATTCTCCTGCACAGTGGCAGATATGTAAATACGGGGTTTCCTTACCATTTCTTGCGCATTACGGTTCGAACACTCGAACACCTATACGGATTCTCCTGCACAGTGGCAGATATGTAAATACGGGGTTTCCGTACCATTTCTTGCGCATTACGGTTCGAACACTCGAACACCTATACGGATTCTCCTGCACAGTGGCAGATATGTAAATACGGGGTTTCCGTACCATTTCTTGCGCATTACGGTTCGAACACTCGAACACCTATACGGATTCTCCTGCACAGTGACAGATATGTAAATACGGGGTTCCCGTACCATTTCTTGCGCATTACGGTTCGAACACTCGAACACCTATACGGATTCTCCTGCACAGTGGCAGATATGTAAATACGGGGTTTCCTTACCATTTCTTGCGCATTACGGTTCGAACACTCAAACACCTATACGGATTCTCCTGCACAGTGGCAGATATGTAAATACGGGGTTTCCGTACCATTTCTTGCGCATTACGGTTCGAACACTCGAACACCTATACGGATTCTCCTGCATAGTGGCAGATATGTAAATACGGGGTTCCCGTACCATTTCTTGCGCATTACGGTTCGAACACTCGAACACCTATACGGATTTTCCTGCATAGTGACAGATATGTAAATACGGGGTTCCCGTACCATTTCTTGCGCATTACGGTTCGAACACTCGAACACCTATACGGATTCTCCTGCACAGTGGCAGATATGTAAATACGGGGTTTCCGTACCATTTCTTCCGCATTACGGTTCGAACACTCGAACACCTATACGGATTCTCCTACACAGTGGCAGATATGTAAATACGGGGTTTACATACCATTTCTTGCGCATTACGGTTCGAACACTCGAACACCAATACGGATTCTCCAGCACAGTGGCAGATATGTAAATGTGGGGTTTCGGTACCATTTTTTGCGCGTTACGGTTCGAACACTCGAACACCTATACGGATTCTCCTACACAGTGGCAGATATGTAAATAAGGGGTTTACATACCATTTCTTGCGCATTACGGTTCGAACACTCGAACACCTATACGGATTCTCCTGCACAGTGGCAGATATGTAAATACGGGGTTTCCTTACCATTTCTTGCGCATTACGGTTCGAACACTCGAACACCTATACGGATTCTCCTGCACAGTGGCAGATATGTAAATACGGGGTTTCCGTACCATTTCTTGCGCATTACGGTTCGAACACTCGAACACCTATACGGATTCTCCTGCACAGTGGCAGATATGTAAATACGGGGTTCCCGTACCATTTCTTGCGCATTACGGTTCGAACACTCGAACACCTATACGGATTCTCCTGCACAGTGACAGATATGTAAATACGGGGTTCCCGTACCATTTCTTGCGCATTACGGTTCGAACACTCGAACACCTATACGGATTCTCCTACACAGTGGCAGATATGTAAATACGGGGTTTACATACCATTTCTTGCGCATTACGGTTCGAACACTCGAACACCTATACGGATTCTCCTGCACAGTGGCAGATATGTAAATACGGGGTTTCCTTACCATTTCTTGCGCATTACGGTTCGAACACTCGAACACCTGTACGGATTCTCCTGCACAGTGGCAGATATGTAAATATGGGGTTTCCGTACCATTTCTTGCGCATTACGGTTCGAACACTCGAACACCTATACGGATTCTCCTACACAGTGGCAGATATGTAAATACGGGGTTTACATACCATTTCTTGCGCATTACGTTTCGAACAATGGAACACCTATACGGATTCTCCTGCACAGTGGCAGATATGTAAATACGGGGTTTCCGTACCATTTCTTGCGCATTACGGTTCGAACACTCGAACACCTATACGGATTCTCCTGTACAGTGACAGATATGTAAATACGGGGTTCCCGTACCATTTCTTGCGCATTACGGTTCGAACACTCGAACACCTATACGGATTCTCCTGCACAGTGGCAGATATGTAAATACGGGGTTTAGATACCATTTCTTGCGCATTACGGTTCGAACACTCGAACACCTATACGGATTCTCCTGCACAGTGGCAGATATGTAAATACAGGGTTTCCTTACCATTTCTTGCGCATTACGGTTCGAACACTCGAACACCTATACGGATTCTCCTGCACAGTGGCAGATATGTAAATACGGGGTTTCCGTACCATTTCTTGCGCATTACGGTTCGAACACTCAAACACCTATACGGAATTTCCTGCACAGTGGCAGATATGTAAATACGGGGTTTCCGTACCATTTCTTGCGCATTACGGTTCGAACACTCGAACGCCTATACGGATTTTCCTGCACAGTGACAGATATGTAAATACGGGGTTCCCGTACCATTTCTTGCGCATTATGGTTCGAACACTCGAACACCTATACGGATTCTCCTGCACAGTGGCAGATATGTAAATACGGGGTTTCCGTATCATTTCTTGCGCATTACGGTTCGAACACTCGAACACCTATACGGATTTTCCTGCACAATGACAGATATGTAAATACGGGGTTCCCGTACCATTTCTTGCGCATTATGGTTCGAACACTCGAACACCTGTACGGATTCTCCTGCACAGTGGCAGATATGTAAATATGGGGTTTCCGTACCATTTCTTGCGCATTACGGTTCGAACACTCGAACACCTATACGGATTCTCCTACACATTGGCAGATATGTAAATACGGGGTTTACCTACCATTTCTTGCGCATTACGGTTCGAACACTCGAACACCTATACGGATTCTCCTGCACAGTGGCAGATATGGAAATACGGGGTTTACGTACCATTTCTTGCGCATTACGGTTCGAACACTCGAACACCTATACGGATTCTCCTGCACAGTGGCAGATATGCAAATACGGGGTTCCCGTACCATTTCTTGCGCATTACGGTTCGAACACTCGAACACCTATACAGATTCTCCTGCACAGTGACAGATATGTAAATACGGGGTTCCCGTACCATTTCTTGCGCATTATGGTTCGAACACTCGAACACCTATACGGATTCTCCTGCACAGTGGCAGATATGTAAATACGGGTTTACATACCATTTCTTGCGCATTACGGTTCGAACACTCGAACACCTGTACGGATTCTCCTGCACAGTGGCAGATATGTAAATACGGGGTTTCCTTACCATTTCCTGCCCATTACGGTTCGAACACTCGAACACCTGTACGGATTCTCCTGCACAGTGGCAGATATGTAAATATGGGGTTTCCGTACCATTTCTTGCGCATTACGGTTCGAACACTCGAACACCTATACGGATTCTCCTGCACAGTGGCAGATATGTAAATACGGGGTTCCCGTACCATTTCTTGCGCATTACGGTTCGAACACTCGAACACCTATACGGATTCTCCTGCACAGTGGCAGATATGTAAATACGGGGTTTCCGTACCATTTCTTCCGCATTACGGTTCGAACACTCGAACACCTATACGGATTCTCCTACACAGTGGCAGATATGTAAATACGGGGTTTACATACCATTTCTTGCGCATTACGATTCGAACACTCGAACACCAATACGGATTCTCCAGCACAGTGGCAGATATGTAAATGTGGGGTTTCGGTACCATTTTTTGCGCATTACGGTTCGAACACTCGAACACCTATACAGATTCTCCTACACAGTGGCAGATATGTAAATAAGGGGTTTACATACCATTTCTTGCGCATTACGGTTCGAACACTCGAACACCTATACGGATTCTCCTGCACTGTGGCAGATATGTAAATACGGGGTTTCCGTACCATTTCTTGCGCATTACGGTTCGAGCACTCGAACACCTATACGGATTCTCCTGTACAGTGACTGATATGTAAATACGGGGTTCCCGTACCATTTCTTGCGCATTACGGTTCGAACACTCGAACACCTATACGGATTCTCCTGCACAGTGGCAGATATGTAAATACGGGGTTTAGATACCATTTCTTGCGCATTACGGTTCGAACACTCGAACACCTATACGGATTCTCCTGCACAGTGGCAGATATGTAAATACGGGGTTTCCTTACCATTTCTTGCGCATTACGGTTCGAACACTCGAACACCTATACGGATTCTCCTGCACAGTGGCAGATATGTAAATACGGGGTTTCCGTACCATTTCTTGCGCATTACGGTTCGAACACTCAAACACCTATACGGAATTTCCTGCACAGTGGCAGATATGTAAATACGGGGTTTCCGTACCATTTCTTGCGCATTACGGTTCGAACACTCGAACACCTATACGGATTTTCCTGCACAGTGACAGATATGTAAATACGGGGTTCCCGTACCATTTCTTGCGCATTATGGTTCGAACACTCGAACACCTATACGGATTCTCCTGCACAGTGGCAGATATGTAAATACGGGGTTTCCGTATCATTTCTTGCGCATTACGGTTCGAACACTCGAACACCTATACGGATTTTCCTGCACAATGACAGATATGTAAATACGGGGTTCCCGTACCATTTCTTGCGCATTATGGTTCGAACACTCGAACACCTGTACGGATTCTCCTGCACAGTGGCAGATATGTAAATATGGGGTTTCCGTACCATTTCTTGCGCATTACGGTTCGAACACTCGAACACCTATACGGATTCTCCTACACATTGGCAGATATGTAAATACGGGGTTTACCTACCATTTCTTGCGCATTACGGTTCGAACACTCGAACACCTATACGGATTCTCCTGCACAGTGGCAGATATGGAAATACGGGGTTTACGTACCATTTCTTGCGCATTACGGTTCGAACACTCGAACACCTATACGGATTCTCCTGCACAGTGGCAGATATGCAAATACGGGGTTCCCGTACCATTTCTTGCGCATTACGGTTCGAACACTCGAACACCTATACAGATTCTCCTGCACAGTGACAGATATGTAAATACGGGGTTCCCGTACCATTTCTTGCGCATTATGGTTCGAACACTCGAACACCTATACGGATTCTCCTGCACAGTGGCAGATATGTAAATACGGGGTTTACATACCATTTCTTGCGCATTACGGTTCGAACACTCGAACACCTGTACGGATTCTCCTGCACAGTGGCAGATATGTAAATACGGGGTTTCCTTACCATTTCCTGCCCATTACGGTTCGAACACTCGAACACCTGTACGGATTCTCCTGCACAGTGGCAGATATGTAAATATGGGGTTTCCGTACCATTTCTTGCGCATTACGGTTCGAACACTCGAACACCTATACGGATTCTCCTGCACAGTGGCAGATATGTAAATACGGGGTTCCCGTACCATTTCTTGCGCATTACGGTTCGAACACTCGAACACCTATACGGATTCTCCTGCACAGTGGCAGATATGTAAATACGGGGTTTCCGTACCATTTCTTCCGCATTACGGTTCGAACACTCGAACACCTATACGGATTCTCCTACACAGTGGCAGATATGTAAATACGGGGTTTACATACCATTTCTTGCGCATTACGATTCGAACACTCGAACACCAATACGGATTCTCCAGCACAGTGGCAGATATGTAAATTTGGGGTTTCGGTACCATTTTTTGCGCATTACGGTTCGAACACTCGAACACCTATACAGATTCTCCTACACAGTGGCAGATATGTAAATAAGGGGTTTACATACCATTTCTTGCGCATTACGGTTCGAACACTCGAACACCTATACGGATTCTCCTGCACTGTGGCAGATATGTAAATACGGGGTTTCCGTACCATTTCTTGCGCATTACGGTTCGAGCACTCGAACACCTATACGGATTCTCCTGTACAGTGACTGATATGTAAATACGGGGTTCCCGTACCATTTCTTGCGCATTACGGTTCGAACACTCGAACACCTATACGGATTCTCCTGCACAGTGGCAGATATGTAAATAAGGGGTTTACATACCATTTCTTGCGCATTACGGTTTGAACACTCGAACACCTATACGGATTCTCCTGCACAGTGGCAGATATGTAAATACAGGGTTTCCTTACCATTTCTTGCGCATTACGGTTCGAACACTCGAACACCTATACGGATTCTCCTGCACAGTGGCAGATATGTAAATACGGGGTTTCCGTACCATTTCTTGCGCATTACGGTTCGAACACTCGAACACCTATACGGATTCTCCTGTACAGTGACAGATATGTAAATACGGGGTTCCCGTACCATTTCTTGCGCATTACGGTTCGAACACTCGAACACCTATACGGATTCTCCTGCACAGTGGCAGATATGTAAATAAGGGGTTTACATACCATTTCTTGCGCATTACGGTTCGAACACTCGAACACCTATACGGATTCTCCTGCACAGTGGCAGATATGTAAATACGGGGTTTCCTTACCATTTCTTGCGCATTACGGTTCGAACACTCGAACACCTATACGGATTCTCCTGCACAGTGGCAGATATGTAAATACGGGGTTTCCGTACCATTTCTTGCGCCTTACGGTTCGAACACTCGAACACCTATATGGATTCTCCTGCACAGTGGCAGATATGTAAATACGGGGTTCCCGTACCATTTCTTGCGCATTACGGTTCGAACACTCGAACACCTATACGGATTCTCCTGCACAGTGGCAGATATGTAAATACGGGGTTTACATACCATTTTTTGCGCATTACGGTTCGAACACTCGAACACCTATACGGATTCTCCTGCACAGTGGCAGATATGTAAATAAGGGGTTTACATGCCATTTCTTGCGCATTACGGTTCGAACACTCGAACACCTATACGGATTCTCCTGCACAGTGGCAGATATGTAAATACGGGGTTTCCTTACCATTTCTTGCGCATTACGGTTCGAACACTCGAACACCTGTACGGATTCTCCTGCACAGTGGCAGATATGTAAATACGGGGTTTCCGTACCATTTCTTGCGCATTACGGTTCGAACACTCGAACACCAATACGGATTCTCCTGCACAGTGGCAGATATGTAAATACGGGATTCCCGTACCATTTCTTGCGCATTACGGTTCGAACACTCGAACACCTATACAGATTCTCCTGCACAGTGACAGATATGTAAATACGGGGTTCCCGTACCATTTCTTGCGCATTACGGTTCGAACACTCGAACACCTATACGGATTCTCCTGCACAGTGGCAGATATGTAAATACGGGGTTTACATACCATTTCTTGCGCATTACGGTTCGAACACTCGAACACCTATACGGATTCTCCTGCACAGTGGCAGATATGTAAATACGGGGTTTCCTTACCATTTCATGCGCATTACGGTTCGAACACTCGAACACCTATACGGATTCTCCTGCATAGTGGCAGATATGTAAATACGGGGTTTCCGTACCATTTCTTGCGCATTACGGTTCGAACACTCAAACACCTATACGGAATTTCCTGCACAGTGGCAGATATGTAAATACGGGGTTTCCGTACCATTTCTTGCGCATTACGGTTCGAACACTCGAACACCTATACGGATTTTCCTGCACAGTGACAGATATGTAAATACGGGGTTCCCGTACCATTTCTTGCGCATTATGGTTCGAACACTCGAACACCTATACGGATTCTCCTGCACAGTGGCAGATATGTAAATACGGGGTTTCCGTATCATTTCTTGCGCATTACGGTTCGAACACTCGAACACCTATACGGATTTTCCTGCACAATGACAGATATGTAAATACGGGGTTCCCGTACCATTTCTTGCGCATTATGGTTCGAACACTCGAACACCTGTACGGATTCTCCTGCACAGTGGCAGATATGTAAATATGGGGTTTCCGTACCATTTCTTGCGCATTACGGTTCGAACACTCGAACACCTATACGGATTCTCCTACACATTGGCAGATATGTAAATACGGGGTTTACCTACCATTTCTTGCGCATTACGGTTCGAACACTCGAACACCTATACGGATTCTCCTGCACAGTGGCAGATATGGAAATACGGGGTTTACGTACCATTTCTTGCGCTTTACGGTTCGAACACTCGAACACCTATACGGATTCTCCTGCACAGTGGCAGATATGCAAATACGGGGTTCGCGTACCATTTCTTGCGCATTACGGTTCGAACACTCGAACACCTATACAGATTCTCCTGCACGGTGACAGATATGTAAATACGGGGTTCCCGTACCATTTCTTGCGCATTATGGTTCGAACACTCGAACACCTATACGGATTCTCCTGCACAGTGGCAGATATGTAAATACGGGGTTTACATACCATTTCTTGCGCATTACGGTTCGAACACTCGAACACCTGTACGGATTCTCCTGCACAGTGGCAGATATGTAAATACGGGGTTTCCTTACCATTTCCTGCCCATTACGGTTCGAACACTCGAACACCTGTACGGATTCTCCTGCACAGTGGCAGATATGTAAATATGGGGTTTCCGTACCATTTCTTGCGCATTACGGTTCGAACACTCGAACACCTATACGGATTCTCCTACACAGTGGCAGATATGTAAATACGGGGTTTACATACCATTTCTTGCGCATTACGGTTCGAACAATGGAACACCTATACGGATTCTCCTGCACAGTGGCAAATATGTAAATACGGGGTTTCCGTACCATTTCTTGCGCATTACGGTTCGAACACTCGAACACCTATACGGATTCTCCTGCACAGTGACAGATATGTAAATATGGGGTTCCCGTACCATTTCTTGCGCATTACGGTTCGAACACTCGAACACCTATACGGATTCTCCTGCACAGTGGCAGATATGTAAATACGGGGTTTACATACCATTTCTTGCGCATTACGGTTCGAACACTCGAACACTTATACGGATTCTCCTGCACAGTGGCAGATATGTAAATACGGGGTTTCCTTACCATTTCTTGCGCATTACGGTTCGAACACTCGAACACCTATACGGATTCTCCTGCACAGTGGCAGATATGTAAATACGGGGTTTCCGTACCATTTCTTGCGCATTACGGTTCGAGCACTCGAACACCTATACGGATTCTCCTGTACAGTGACTGATATGTAAATACGGGGTTCCCGTACCATTTCTTGCGCATTACGGTTCGAACACTCGAACACCTATACGGATTCTCCTGCACAGTGGCAGATATGTAAATAAGGGGTTTACATACCATTTCTTGCGCATTACGGTTTGAACACTCGAACACCTATACGGATTCTCCTGCACAGTGGCAGATATGTAAATACAGGGTTTCCTTACCATTTCTTGCGCATTACGGTTCGAACACTCGAACACCTATACGGATTCTCCTGCACAGTGGCAGATATGTAAATACGGGGTTTCCGTACCATTTCTTGCGCATTACGGTTCGAACACTCGAACACCTATACGGATTCTCCTGTACAGTGACAGATATGTAAATACGGGGTTCCCGTACCATTTCTTGCGCATTACGGTTCGAACACTCGAACACCTATACGGATTCTCCTGCACAGTGGCAGATATGTAAATAAGGGGTTTACATACCATTTCTTGCGCATTACGGTTCGAACACTCGAACACCTATACGGATTCTCCTGCACAGTGGCAGATATGTAAATACGGGGTTTCCTTACCATTTCTTGCGCATTACGGTTCGAACACTCGAACACCTATACGGATTCTCCTGCACAGTGGCAGATATGTAAATACGGGGTTTCCGTACCATTTCTTGCGCCTTACGGTTCGAACACTCGAACACCTATATGGATTCTCCTGCACAGTGGCAGATATGTAAATACGGGGTTCCCGTACCATTTCTTGCGCATTACGGTTCGAACACTCGAACACCTATACGGATTCTCCTGCACAGTGGCAGATATGTAAATACGGGGTTTACATACCATTTTTTGCGCATTACGGTTCGAACACTCGAACACCTATACGGATTCTCCTGCACAGTGGCAGATATGTAAATAAGGGGTTTACATGCCATTTCTTGCGCCTTACGGTTCGAACACTCGAACACCTATACGGATTCTCCTGCACAGTGGCAGATATGTAAATACGGGGTTTCCTTACCATTTCTTGCGCATTACGGTTCGAACACTCGAACACCTGTACGGATTCTCCTGCACAGTGGCAGATATGTAAATACGGGGTTTCCGTACCATTTCTTGCGCATTACGGTTCGAACACTCGAACACCAATACGGATTCTCCTGCACAGTGGCAGATATGTAAATACGGGGTTCCCGTACCATTTCTTGCGCATTACGGTTCGAACACTCGAACACCTATACAGATTCTCCTGCACAGTGACAGATATGTAAATACGGGGTTCCCGTACCATTTCTTGCGCATTACGGTTCGAACACTCGAACACCTATACGGATTCTCCTGCACAGTGGCAGATATGTAAATACGGGGTTTACATACCATTTCTTGCGCATTACGGTTCGAACACTCGAACACCTATACGGATTCTCCTGCACAGTGGCAGATATGTAAATACGGGGTTTCCTTACCATTTCTTGCGCATTATGGTTCGAACACTCGAACACCTGTACGGATTCTCCTGCACAATGGCAGATATGTAAATATGGGGTTTCCGTACCATTTCTTGCGCATTACGGTTCGAACACTCGAACACCGATACGGATTTTCCTGCACAGTGGCATATATGTAAATACGGGGTTTCCGTACCATTTCTTGCGCATTACGGTTCGAACACTCGAACACCTATACGGATTCTCCTATACAGTGACAGATATGTAAATATGCAGTTCCCGTACCATTTCTTGCGCATTACGGTTCGAACACTCGAACACCTATACGGATTCTCCTGCACAGTGGCAGATATGTAAATACGGGGTTTCCGTACCATTTCTTGCGCATTACGGTTCGAACAATGGAACACCTATACGGATTCTCCTGCACAGTGGCAGATATGTAAATACGGGGTTTCCGTACCATTTCTTGCGCATTACGGTTCGAACACTCGAACACCTATACGGATTCTCCTGTACAGTGACAGATATGTAAATACGGGGTTCCCGTACCATTTCTTGCGCATTACGGTTCGAACACTCGAACACCTATACGGATTCTCCTGCACAGTGGCAGATATGTAAATACGGGGTTTACATACCATTTCTTGCGCATTACGGTTCGAACAATGGAACACCTATACGGATTCTCCTGCACAGTGGCAGATATGTAAATATGGGGTTTCGGTACCATTTTTTGCGCATTACGGTTCGAACACTCGAACACCTATACGGATTCTCCTGCACAGTGGCAGATATGTAAATAAGGGGTGTACATACCATTTCTTGCACATTACGGTTCGAACACTCGAACACCTATACGGATTCTCCTGCACAGTGGCAGATATGTAAATACGGGGTTTCCTTACCATTTCTTGCGCATTACGGTTCGAACACTCGAACACCTATACGGATTCTCCTGCACAGTGGCAGATATGCAAATACGGGGTTCCCGTACCATTTCTTGCGCATTACGGTTCGAACACTCGAACACCTATACAGATTCTCCTGCACAGTGACAGATATGTAAATACGGGGTTCCCGTACCATTTCTTGCGCATTACGGTTCGAACACTCGAACACCTATACGGATTCTCCTGCACAGTGGCAGATATGTAAATACGGGGTTTACATACCATTTCTTGCGCATTACGGTTCGAACACTCGAACACCTATACGGATTCTCCTACACAGTGGCAGATATGTAAATACGGGGTTTCCTTACCATTTCCTGCGCATTACGGTTCGAACACTCGAACACCTGTACGGATTCTCCTGCACAGTGGCAGATATGTAAATATGGGGTTTCCGTACCATTTCTTGCGCATTACGGTTCGAACACTCGAACACCTATACGGATTCTCCTACACAGTGGCAGATATGTAAATACGGGGTTTACATACCATTTCTTGCGCATTACGGTTCGAACAATGGAACACCTATACGGATTCTCCTGCACAGTGGCAGATATGTAAATACGGGGTTTCCGTACCATTTCTTGCGCATTACGGTTCGAACACTCGAACACCTATACGGATTCTCCTTTACAGTGACAGATATGTAAATACGGGGTTCCCGTACCATTTCTTGCGCATTACGGTTCGAACACTCGAACACCTATACGGATTCTCCTGCACAGTGGCAGATATGTAAATACGGGGTTTACATACCATTTCTTGCGCATTACGGTTCGAACACTCGAACACTTATACGGATTCTCCTGCACAGTGGCAGATATGTAAATACGGGGTTTCCTTACCATTTCTTGTGCATTACGGTTCGAACACTCGAACACCTATACGGATTCTCCTCCACAGTGGCAGATATGTAAATACGGGGTTTCCGTACCATTTCTTGCGCATTACGGTTCGAACACTCGAACACCTATACGGATTCTCCTGTACAGTGACTGATATGTAAATACGGGGTTCCCGTACCATTTCTTGCGCATTACGGTTCGAACACTCGAACACCTATACGGATTCTCCTGCACAGTGGCAGATATGTAAATAAGGGGTTTACATACCATTTCTTGCGCATTACGGTTTGAACACTCGAACACCTATACGGATTCTCCTGCACAGTGGCAGATATGTAAATACGGGGTTTCCTTACCATTTCTTGCGCATTACGGTTCGAACACTCGAACACCTATACGGATTCTCCTGCACAGTGGCAGATATGTAAATACGGGGTTTCCGTACCATTTCTTGCGCATTACGGTTCGAACACTCGAACACCTATACGGATTCTCCTGTACAGTGACAGATATGTAAATACGGGGTTCCCGTACCATTTCTTGCGCATTACGGTTCGAACACTCGAACACCTATACGGATTCTCCTGCACAGTGGCAGATATGTAAATAAGGGGTTTACATACCATTTCTTGCGCATTACGGTTCGAACACTCGAACACCTATACGGATTCTCCTGCACAGTGGCAGATATGTAAATAAGGGGTTTACATGCCATTTCTTGCGCATTACGGTTCGAACACTCGAACACCAATACGGATTCTCCTGCACAGTGGCAGATATGCAAATACGGGGTTCCCGTACCATTTCTTGCGCATTACGGTTCGAACACTCGAACACCTATACGGATTCTCCTGCACAGTGGCAGATATGTAAACACGGGGTTTCCGTACCATTTCTTGCGCATTACGGTTCGAACACTCGAACACCTATCCGGATTCTCCTGCACAGTGGCAGATATGCAAATACGGGGTTCCCGTACCATTTCTTGCGCATTACGGTTCGAACACTGGAACACCTATACAGATTCTCCTGCACAGTGACAGATATGTAAATACGGGGTTCCCGTACCATTTCTTGCGCATTACGGTTCGAACACTCGAACACCTATACGGATTCTCCTGCACAGTGGCAGATATGTAAATACGGGGTTTACATACCATTTCTTGCGCATTACGGTTCGAACACTCGAACACCTATACGGATTCTCCTGCACAGTGGCAGATATGTAAATACGGGGTTTCCTTACCATTTCCTGCGCATTACGGTTCGAACACTCGAACACCTGTACGGATTCTCCTGCACAGTGGCAGATATGTAAATATGGGGTTTCCGTACCATTTCTTGCGCATTACGGTTCGAACACTCGAACACCTATACGGATTCTCCTGCACAGTGGCAGATATGTAAATACGGGGTTTCCGTACCATTTCTTGCGCATTACGGTTCGAACAATGGAACACCTATACGGATTCTCCTGCACAGTGGCAGATATGTAAATACGGGGTTTCCGTACCATTTCTTGCGCATTACGGTTCGAACACTCGAACACCTATACGGATTCTCCTGTACAGTGACAGATATGTAAATACGGGGTTCCCGTACCATTTCTTGCGCATTACGGTTCGAACACTCGAACACCTATACGGATTCTCCTGCACAGTGGCAGATATGTAAATACGGGGTTTACATACCATTTCTTGCGCATTACGGTTCGAACAATGGAACACCTATACGGATTCTCCTGCACAGTGGCAGATATGTAAATACGGGGTTCCCGTACCATTTCTTGCGCATTACGGTTCGAACACTCGAACACCTATACGTATTCTCCTGTACAGTGACTGATATGTAAATACGGGGTTCCCGTACCATTTCTTGCGCATTACGGTTCGAACACTCGAACACCTATACGGATTCTCCTGCACAGTGGCAGATATGTAAATACGGGGTTTACATACCATTTCGTGCGCATTACGGTTCGAACACTCGAACACCTATACGGATTCTCCTGCACAGTGGCAGATATGTAAATACGGGGTTTCCCTACCATTTCTTGCGCATTACGGTTCGAACACTCGAACACCTGTACGGATTCTCCTGCACAGTGGCAGATATGTAAATAGGGGTTTCCGTACCATTTCTTGCGCATTACGGTTCGAACACTCGAACACCAATACGGATTCTCCTGCACAGTGGCAGATATGTAAATACGGGGTTCTCGTACCATTTCTTGCGCATTACGGTTCGAACACTCGAACACCTATACAGATTCTCCTGCACAGTGACAGATATGTAAATACGGGGTTCCCGTACCATTTCTTGCGCATTACGGTTCGAACACTCGAACACCAATACGGATTCTCCTGCACAGTGGCAGATATGTAAATACGGGGTTCTCGTACCATTTCTTGCGCATTACGGTTCGAACACTCGAACACCTATACAGATTCTCCTGCACAGTGACAGATATGTAAATACGGGGTTCCCGTAACATTTCTTGCGCATTACGGTTCGAACACTCGAACACCTATACGGATTCTCCTGCACAGTGGCAGATATGTAAATACGGGGTTCCCGTACCATTTCTAGCGCATTACGGTTCGAACACTCGAACACCTATACGTATTCTCCTGTACAGTGACTGATATGTAAATACGGGGTTCCCGTACCATTTCTTGCGCATTACGGTTCGAACACTCGAACACCTATACGGATTCTCCTGCACAGTGGCAGATATGTAAATACGGGGTTTACATACCATTTCGTGCGCATTACGGTTCGAACACTCGAACACCTATACGGATTCTCCTGCACAGTGGCAGATATGTAAATACGGGGTTTCCCTACCATTTCTTGCGCATTACGGTTCGAACACTCGAACACCTGTACGGATTCTCCTGCACAGTGGCAGATATGTAAATAGGGGTTTCCGTACCATTTCTTGCGCATTACGGTTCGAACACTCGAACACCAATACGGATTCTCCTGCACAGTGGCAGATATGTAAATACGGGGTTCTCGTACCATTTCTTGCGCATTACGGTTCGAACACTCGAACACCTATACAGATTCTCCTGCACAGTGACAGATATGTAAATACGGGGTTCCCGTAACATTTCTTGCGCATTACGGTTCGAACACTCGAACACCTATACGGATTCTCCTGCACAGTGGCAGATATGTAAATACGGGGTTTTCATACCATTTCTTGCGCATTACGGTTCGAACACTCGAACACCTATACGGATTCTCCTGCACAGTGGCAGATATGTAAATACGGGGTTTCCTTACCATTTCTTGCGCATTATGGTTCGAACACTCGAACACCTGTACGGATTCTCCTGCACAATGGCAGATATGTAAATATGGGGTTTCCGTACCATTTCTTGCGCATTACGGTTCGGACACTCGAACACCGATACGGATTTTCCTGCACAGTGGCATATATGTAAATACGGGGTTTCCGTACCATTTCTTGCGCATTACGGTTCGAACACTCGAACACCTATACGGATTCTCCTATACAGTGACAGATATGTAAATACGCAGTTCCCGTACCATTTCTTGCGCATTACGGTTCGAACACTCGAACACCTATACGGATTCTCCGGCACAGTGACAGATATGTAAATACGAGGTTCCCGTACCATTTCTTGCGCATTACGGTTCGAACACTCGAACACCTATACGGATTCTCCTGCACAGTGGCAGATATGTAAATACGGGGTTTTCGTACCATTTCTTGCGTATTACGGTTCGAACACTCGAACACCTATACGGATTCTCCTGCACAGTGGCAGATATGTAAATACGGTTTTACATACCATTTCTTGCGCATTACGGTTCGAACACTCGAACACCAATACGGATTCTCCTGCACAGTGGCAGATATGTAAATATGGGGTTTCGGTACCATTTTTTGCGCATTACGGTTCGAACACTCGAACACCTATACGGATTCTCCTGCACAGTGGCAGATATGTAAATAAGGGGTTTACATACCATTTCTTGCACATTACGGTTCGAACACTCGAACACCTATACGGATTCTCCTGCACAGTGGCAGATATGTAAATACGGGGTTTCCTTACCATTTCTTGCGCATTACGGTTCGGACACTCGAACACCTATACGGATTCTCCTGCACAGTGGCAGATATGTAAATACGGGGTTTCCGTACCATTTCTTGCGCATTACGGTTCGAACACTCGAACACCAATACGGATTCTCCTGCACAGTGGCAGATATGCAAATACGGGGTTCCCGTACCATTTCTTGCGCATTACGGTTCGAACACTCGAACACCTATACAGATTCTCCTGCACAGTGACAGATATGTAAATACGGGGTTCCCGTACCATTTCTTGCGCATTACGGTTCGAACACTCGAACACCTATACGGATTCTCCTGCACAGTGGCAGATATGCAAATACGGGGTTCCCGTACCATTTCTTGCGCATTACGGTTCGAACACTCGAACACCTATACAGATTCTCCTGCACAGTGACAGATATGTAAATACGGGGTTCCCGTACCATTTCTTGCGCATTACGGTTCGAACACTCGAACACCTATACGGATTCTCCTGCACAGTGGCAGCTATGTAAATACGGGGTTTACATACCATTTCTTGCGCATTACGGTTCGAACACTCGAACACCTATACGGATTCTCCTGCACAGTGGCAGATATGTAAATACGGGGTTTCCTTACCATTTCCTGCGCATTACGGTTCGAACACTCGAACACCTGTACGGATTCTCCTGCACAGTGGCAGATATGTAAATATGGGATTTCCGTACCATTTCTTGCGCATTACGGTTCGAACACTCGAACACCTATACGGATTCTCCTACACAGTGGCAGATATGTAAATACGGAGTTTACATACCATTTCTTGCGCATTACGGTTCGAACAATGGACCACCTATACGGATTCTCCTGCACAGTGGCAGATATGTAAATACGGGGTTTCCGTACCATTTCTTGCGCATTACGGTTCGAACACTCGAACACCTATACGGATTCTCCTGTACAGTGACAGATATGTAAATACGGGGTTCCCGTACCATTTCTTGCGCATTACGGTTCGAACACTCGAACACCTATACGGATTCTCCTGCACAGTGGCAGATATGTAAATACGGGGTTTACATTCCATTTCTTGCGCATTACGGATCGAACACTCGAACACTTATACGGATTCTCCTGCACAGTGGCAGATATGTAAATACGGGGTTTCCTTACCATTTCTTGTGCATTACGGTTCGAACACTCGAACACCTATACGGATTCTCCTGCACAGTGGCAGATATGTAAATACGGGGTTTCCGTACCATTTCTTGCGCATTACGGTTCGAACACTCGAATACCTATACGGATTCTCCTGCACAGTGGCAGATATGTAAATACGGGGTTTACATACCATTTCTTGCGCATTACGGTTGGAACACTCGAACACCAATACGGATTCTCCTGCACAGTGGCAGATATGTAAATATGGGGTTTCGGTACCATTTTTTGCGCATTACGGTTCGAACACTCGAACACCTATACGGAATCTCCTGCACAGTGGCAGATATGTAAATACGGGGTTTCCTAACCATTTCTTGCGCATTACGGTTCGAACACACGAACACCTATACGGATTCTCCTGCACAGTGGCAGATATGTAAATACGGGGTTTCCGTACCATTTCTTGCGCATTACGGTTCGAACACTCGAACACCTATACGGATTCTCCTGTACAGTGACAGATATGTAAATACGGGGTTCCCGTACCATTTCTTGCGCATTACGGTTCGAACACTCGAACACCTATACGGATTCTCCTGCACAGTGGCAGATATGTAAATAAGGGGTTTACATACCATTTCTTGCGCATTACGGTTCGAACACTCGAACACCTATACGGATTCTCCTGCACAGTGGCAGATATGTAAATACGGGGTTTCCTTACCATTTCTTGCGCATTACGGTTCGAACACTCGAACACCTATACGGATTCTCCTGCACAGTGGCAGATATGTAAATACGGGGTTTCCGTACCATTTCTTGCGCATTACGGTTCGAACACTTGAACACCTATATGGATTCTCCTGCACAGTGGTAGATATGTAAATACGGGGTTCCCGTACCATTTCTTGCGCATTACGGTTCGAACACTCGAACACCAATACGGATTCTCCGGCACAGTGGCAGATATGTAAATATGGGGTTTCGGTACCATTTTTTGCGCATTACGGTTCGAACACTCGAACACCTATACGGATTCTCCTGCACAGTGGCAGATATGTAAATAAGGGGTTTACATGCCATTTCTTGCGCATTACGGTTCGAACACTCGAACACCTATACGGATTCTCCTGCACAGTGGCAGATATGTAAATACGGGGTTTCCTTACCATTTCTTGCGCATTACGGTTCGAACACTCGGACACCTGTACGGATTCTCCTGCACAGTGGCAGATATGTAAATACGGGGTTTCCGTACCATTTCTTGCGCATTACGGTTCGAACACTCGAACACCAATACGGATTCTCCTGCACAGTGGCAGATATGTAAATACGGGGTTCCCGTACCATTTCTTGCGCATTACGGTTCGAACACTCGAACACCTATACAGATTCTCCTGCACAGTGACAGATATGTAAATATGGGGTTCCCGTACCATTTCTTGCGCATTACGGGTCGAACACTCGAACACATATACGGATTCTCCTGCACAGTGGCAGATATGTAAATACGGGGTTTACATACCATTACTTGTGCATTACGGTTCGAACACTCGAACACCTATACGGATTCTCCTGCACAGTGGCAGATATGTAAATACGGGGTTTCCTTACCATTTCTTGCGCATTATGGTTCGAACACTCGAACACCTGTACGGATTCTCCTGCACAGTGGCAGATATGTAAATATGGGGTTTCCGTACCATTTCTTGCGCATTACGGTTCGAACACTCGAACACCTATACAGATTCTCCTGCACTGTGGCAGATATGTAAATACGGGGTTTACATACCATTTCTTGCGCATTACGGTTCGAACAATGGAACACCTATACGGATTCTCCTGCACAGTGGCAGATATGTAAATACGGGGTTCCCGTACCATTTCTTGCGCATTACGGTTCGAACACTCGAACACCTATACGGATTCTCCTGTACAGTGACTAATATGTAAATACGGGGTTCCCGTACCATTTCTTGCGCATTACGGTTCGAACACTCGAACACCTATACGGATTCTCCTGCACAGTGGCAGATATGTAAATACGGGGTTTACATACCATTTCGTGCGCATTACGGTTCGAACACTCGAACACCTATACGGATTCTCCTACACAGTGGCAGATATGTAAATACGGGGTTTCCTTACCATTTCTTGCGCATTACGGTTCGAACACTCGAACACCTATACGGATTCTCCTGCACAGTGGCAGATATGTAAATACGGGGTTTCCGTACCATTTCTTGCGCATTACGGTTCGAACACCCGAACACCTATACGGATTCTCCTGCACAGTGGCAGATATGTAAATACGGGGTTTACATACCATTTCTTGCGCATTACGGTTCGAACACTCGAACACCAATACGGATTCTCCTGCACAGTGGCAGATATGTAAATATGGGGTTTCGGTACCATTTTTTGCGCATTACGGTTCGAACACTCGAACACCTATACGGATTCTCCTGCACAGTGGCAGATATGTAAATAAGGGGTTTACATACCATTTCTTGCGCATTACGGTTCGAACACTCGAACACCTATACGGATTCTCCTGCACAGTGGCAGATATGTAAATACGGGGTTTCCTTACCATTTCTTGCGCATTACGGTTCGAACACTCGAACACCTATACGGATTCTCCTGCAGAGTGGCAGATATGTAAATACGGGGTTTCCGTACCATTTCTTGCGCATTACGGTTCGAACACTCGAACACCAATACGGATTCTCCTGCACAGTGGCAGATATGCAAATACGGGGTTCCCGTACCATTTCTTGCGCATTACGGTTCGAACACTCGAACACCTATACGGATTCTCCTGCACAGTGGCAGATATGCAAATACGGGGTTTACATACCATTTCTTGCGCATTACGGTTCGAACACTCGAACACCTATACGGATTCTCCTGCACAGTGGCAGATATGTAAATACGGGGTTTCCTTACCATTTCCTGCGCATTACGGTTCGAACACTCGAACACCTGTACGGATTCTCCTGCACAGTGGCAGATATGTAAATATGGGGTTTCCGTACCATTTCTTGCGCATTACGGTTCGAACACTCGAACACCTATACGGATTCTCCTACACAGTGGCAGATATGTAAATACGGGGTTTACATACCATTTCTTGCGCATTACGGTTCGAACAATGGAACACCTATACGGATTCTCCTGCACAGTGGCAGATATGTAAATACGGGGTTTCGTACCATTTCTTGCGCATTACGGTTCGAACACTCGAACACCTATACGGATTCTCCTGTACAGTGACAGATATGTAAATACGGGGTTCCCGTACCGTTTCTTGCGCATTACGGTTCGAACACTCGAACACCTATACGGATTCTCCTGCACAGTGGCAGATATGTAAATACGGGGTTTACATACCATTTCTTGCGCATTACGGTTCGAACAATGGAACACCTATACGGATTCTCCTGCACAGTGGCAGATATGTAAATACGGGGTTCCCGTACCATTTCTTGCGCATTACGGTTCGAACATTCGAACACCTATACGGATTCTCCTGTACAGTGACTGATATGTAAATACGGGGTTCCCGTACCATTTCTTGCGCATTACGGTTCGAACACTCGAACACCTATACGGATTCTCTTGCACAGTGGCAGATATGTAAATACGGGGTTTACATACCATTTCGTGCGCATTACGGTTCGAACACTCGAACACCTATACGGATTCTCCTGCACAGTGGCAGATATGTAAATACGGGGTTTCCTTACCATTTCTTGCGCATTACGGTTCGAACACTCGAACACCTATACGGATTCTCCTGCACAGTGGCAGATATGTAAATACGGGGTTTCCGTACCATTTCTTGCGCATTACGGTTCGAACACTCGAACACCTATACGGATTCTCCTGCACAGTGGCAGATATGTAAATACGGGGTTTACATACCATTTCTTGCGCATTACGGTTCGAACACTCGAACACCAATACGGATTCTCCTGCACAGTGGCAGATATGTAAATATGGGGTTTCGGTACCATTTTTTGCGCATTACGGTTCGAACACTCGAACACCTATACGGATTCTCCTGCACAGTGGCAGATATGTAAATAAGGGGTTTACATGCCATTTCTTGCGCATTACGGTTCGAACACTCGAACACCTATACGGATTCTCCTGCACAGTGGCAGATATGTAAATACGGGGTTTCCTTACCATTTCTTGCGCATTACGGTTCGAACACTCGGACACCTGTACGGATTCTCCTGCACAGTGGCAGATATGTAAATACGGGGTTTCCGTACCATTTCTTGCGCATTACGGTTCGAACACTCGAACACCAATACGGATTCTCCTGCACAGTGGCAGATATGTAAATACGGGGTTCCCGTACCATTTCTTGCGCATTACGGTTCGAACACTCGAACACCTATACAGATTCTCCTGCACAGTGACAGATATGTAAATATGGGGTTCCCGTACCATTTCTTGCGCATTACGGGTCGAACACTCGAACACATATACGGATTCTCCTGCACAGTGGCAGATATGTAAATACGGGGTTTACATACCATTACTTGCGCATTACGGTTCGAACACTCGAACACCTATACAGATTCTCCTGCACTGTGGCAGATATGTAAATACGGGGTTTACATACCATTTCTTGCGCATTACGGTTCGAACAATGGAACACCTATACGGATTCTCCTGCACAGTGGCAGATATGTAAATACGGGGTTCCCGTACCATTTCTTGCGCATTACGGTTCGAACACTCGAACACCTATACGGATTCTCCTGTACAGTGACTAATATGTAAATACGGGGTTCCCGTACCATTTCTTGCGCATTACGGTTCGAACACTCGAACACCTATACGGATTCTCCTGCACAGTGGCAGATATGTAAATACGGGGTTTACATACCATTTCGTGCGCATTACGGTTCGAACACTCGAACACCTATACGGATTCTCCTACACAGTGGCAGATATGTAAATACGGGGTTTCCTTACCATTTCTTGCGCATTACGGTTCGAACACTCGAACACCTATACGGATTCTCCTGCACAGTGGCAGATATGTAAATACGGGGTTTCCGTACCATTTCTTGCGCATTACGGTTCGAACACCCGAACACCTATACGGATTCTCCTGCACAGTGGCAGATATGTAAATACGGGGTTTACATACCATTTCTTGCGCATTACGGTTCGAACACTCGAACACCAATACGGATTCTCCTGCACAGTGGCAGATATGTAAATATGGGGTTTCGGTACCATTTTTTGCGCATTACGGTTCGAACACTCGAACACCTATACGGATTCTCCTGCACAGTGGCAGATATGTAAATAAGGGGTTTACATACCATTTCTTGCGCATTACGGTTCGAACACTCGAACACCTATACGGATTCTCCTGCACAGTGGCAGATATGTAAATACGGGGTTTCCTTACCATTTCTTGCGCATTACGGTTCGAACACTCGAACACCTATACGGATTCTCCTGCAGAGTGGCAGATATGTAAATACGGGGTTTCCGTACCATTTCTTGCGCATTACGGTTCGAACACTCGAACACCAATACGGATTCTCCTGCACAGTGGCAGATATGCAAATACGGGGTTCCCGTACCATTTCTTGCGCATTACGGTTCGAACACTCGAACACCTATACGGATTCTCCTGCACAGTGGCAGATATGCAAATACGGGGTTTACATACCATTTCTTGCGCATTACGGTTCGAACACTCGAACACCTATACGGATTCTCCTGCACAGTGGCAGATATGTAAATACGGGGTTTCCTTACCATTTCCTGCGCATTACGGTTCGAACACTCGAACACCTGTACGGATTCTCCTGCACAGTGGCAGATATGTAAATATGGGGTTTCCGTACCATTTCTTGCGCATTACGGTTCGAACACTCGAACACCTATACGGATTCTCCTACACAGTGGCAGATATGTAAATACGGGGTTTACATACCATTTCTTGCGCATTACGGTTCGAACAATGGAACACCTATACGGATTCTCCTGCACAGTGGCAGATATGTAAATACGGGGTTTCGTACCATTTCTTGCGCATTACGGTTCGAACACTCGAACACCTATACGGATTCTCCTGTACAGTGACAGATATGTAAATACGGGGTTCCCGTACCGTTTCTTGCGCATTACGGTTCGAACACTCGAACACCTATACGGATTCTCCTGCACAGTGGCAGATATGTAAATACGGGGTTTACATACCATTTCTTGCGCATTACGGTTCGAACAATGGAACACCTATACGGATTCTCCTGCACAGTGGCAGATATGTAAATACGGGGTTCCCGTACCATTTCTTGCGCATTACGGTTCGAACATTCGAACACCTATACGGATTCTCCTGTACAGTGACTGATATGTAAATACGGGGTTCCCGTACCATTTCTTGCGCATTACGGTTCGAACACTCGAACACCTATACGGATTCTCTTGCACAGTGGCAGATATGTAAATACGGGGTTTACATACCATTTCGTGCGCATTACGGTTCGAACACTCGAACACCTATACGGATTCTCCTGCACAGTGGCAGATATGTAAATACGGGGTTTCCTTACCATTTCTTGCGCATTACGGTTCGAACACTCGAACACCTATACGGATTCTCCTGCACAGTGGCAGATATGTAAATACGGGGTTTCCGTACCATTTCTTGCGCATTACGGTTCGAACACTCGAACACCTATACGGATTCTCCTGCACAGTGGCAGATATGTAAATACGGGGTTTACATACCATTTCTTGCGCATTACGGTTCGAACACTCGAACACCAATACGGATTCTCCTGCACAGTGGCAGATATGTAAATATGGGGTTTCGGTACCATTTTTTGCGCATTACGGTTCGAACACTCGAACACCTATACGGATTCTCCTGCACAGTGGCAGATATGTAAATAAGGGGTTTACATGCCATTTCTTGCGCATTACGGTTCGAACACTCGAACACCTATACGGATTCTCCTGCACAGTGGCAGATATGTAAATACGGGGTTTCCTTACCATTTCTTGCGCATTACGGTTCGAACACTCGGACACCTGTACGGATTCTCCTGCACAGTGGCAGATATGTAAATACGGGGTTTCCGTACCATTTCTTGCGCATTACGGTTCGAACACTCGAACACCAATACGGATTCTCCTGCACAGTGGCAGATATGTAAATACGGGGTTCCCGTACCATTTCTTGCGCATTACGGTTCGAACACTCGAACACCTATACAGATTCTCCTGCACAGTGACAGATATGTAAATATGGGGTTCCCGTACCATTTCTTGCGCATTACGGGTCGAACACTCGAACACATATACGGATTCTCCTGCACAGTGGCAGATATGTAAATACGGGGTTTACATACCATTACTTGCGCATTACGGTTCGAACACTCGAACACCTATACGGATTCTCCTGCACAGTGGCAGATATGTAAATACGGGGTTTCCTTACCATTTCTTGCGCATTATGGTTCGAACACTCGAACACCTGTACGGATTCTCCTGCACAGTGGCAGATATGTAAATATGGGGTTTCCGTACCATTTCTTGCGCATTACGGTTCGAACACTCGAACACCTATACAGATTCTCCTGCACTGTGGCAGATATGTAAATACGGGGTTTACATACCATTTCTTGCGCATTACGGTTCGAACAATGGAACACCTATACGGATTCTCCTGCACAGTGGCAGATATGTAAATACGGGGTTCCCGTACCATTTCTTGCGCATTACGGTTCGAACACTCGAACACCTATACGGATTCTCCTGTACAGTGACTAATATGTAAATACGGGGTTCCCGTACCATTTCTTGCGCATTACGGTTCGAACACTCGAACACCTATACGGATTCTCCTGCACAGTGGCAGATATGTAAATACGGGGTTTACATACCATTTCGTGCGCATTACGGTTCGAACACTCGAACACCTATACGGATTCTCCTGCACAGTGGCAGATATGTAAATACGGGGTTTCCTTACCATTTCTTGCGCATTACGGTTCGAACACTCGAACACCTATACGGATTCTCCTGCACAGTGGCAGATATGTAAATACGGGGTTTCCGTACCATTTCTTGCGCATTACGGTTCGAACACCCGAACACCTATACGGATTCTCCTGCACAGTGGCAGATATGTAAATACGGGGTTTACATACCATTTCTTGCGCATTACGGTTCGAACACTCGAACACCAATACGGATTCTCCTGCACAGTGGCAGATATGTAAATATGGGGTTTCGGTACCATTTTTTGCGCATTACGGTTCGAACACTCGAACACCTATACGGATTCTCCTGCACAGTGGCAGATATGTAAATAAGGGGTTTACATACCATTTCTTGCGCATTACGGTTCGAACACTCGAACACCTATACGGATTCTCCTGCACAGTGGCAGATATGTAAATACGGGGTTTCCTTACCATTTCTTGCGCATTACGGTTCGAACACTCGAACACCTATACGGATTCTCCTGCAGAGTGGCAGATATGTAAATACGGGGTTTCCGTACCATTTCTTGCGCATTACGGTTCGAACACTCGAACACCAATACGGATTCTCCTGCACAGTGGCAGATATGCAAATACGGGGTTCCCGTACCATTTCTTGCGCATTACGGTTCGAACACTCGAACACCTATACGGATTCTCCTGCACAGTGGCAGATATGCAAATACGGGGTTTACATACCATTTCTTGCGCATTACGGTTCGAACACTCGAACACCTATACGGATTCTCCTGCACAGTGGCAGATATGTAAATACGGGGTTTCCTTACCATTTCCTGCGCATTACGGTTCGAACACTCGAACACCTGTACGGATTCTCCTGCACAGTGGCAGATATGTAAATATGGGGTTTCCGTACCATTTCTTGCGCATTACGGTTCGAACACTCGAACACCTATACGGATTCTCCTACACAGTGGCAGATATGTAAATACGGGGTTTACATACCATTTCTTGCGCATTACGGTTCGAACAATGGAACACCTATACGGATTCTCCTGCACAGTGGCAGATATGTAAATACGGGGTTTCGTACCATTTCTTGCGCATTACGGTTCGAACACTCGAACACCTATACGGATTCTCCTGTACAGTGACAGATATGTAAATACGGGGTTCCCGTACCGTTTCTTGCGCATTACGGTTCGAACACTCGAACACCTATACGGATTCTCCTGCACAGTGGCAGATATGTAAATACGGGGTTTACATACCATTTCTTGCGCATTACGGTTCGAACAATGGAACACCTATACGGATTCTCCTGCACAGTGGCAGATATGTAAATACGGGGTTCCCGTACCATTTCTTGCGCATTACGGTTCGAACATTCGAACACCTATACGGATTCTCCTGTACAGTGACTGATATGTAAATACGGGGTTCCCGTACCATTTCTTGCGCATTACGGTTCGAACACTCGAACACCTATACGGATTCTCTTGCACAGTGGCAGATATGTAAATACGGGGTTTACATACCATTTCGTGCGCATTACGGTTCGAACACTCGAACACTTATACGGATTCTCCTGCACAGTGGCAGATATGTAAATACGGGGTTTCCTTACCATTTCTTGCGCATTACGGTTCGAACACTCGAACACCTATACGGATTCTCCTGCACAGTGGCAGATATGTAAATACGGGGTTTCCGTACCATTTCTTGCGCATTACGGTTCGAACACTCGAACACCTATACGGATTCTCCTGCACAGTGGCAGATATGTAAATACGGGGTTTACATACCATTTCTTGCGCATTACGGTTCGAACACTCGAACACCAATACGGATTCTCCTGCACAGTGGCAGATATGTAAATATGGGGTTTCGGTACCATTTTTTGCGCATTACGGTTCGAACACTCGAACACCTATACGGATTCTCCTGCAGAGGGGCAGATATGTAAATAAGGGGTTTACATACCATTTCTTGCGCATTACGGTTCGAACACTCGAACACCTATACGGATTCTCCTGCACAGTGGCAGATATGTAAATACGGGGTTTCCTTACCATTTCTTGCGCATTACGGTTCGAACACTCGAACACCTATACGGATTCTCCTGCAGAGTGGCAGATATGTAAATACGGGGTTTCCGTACCATTTCTTGCGCATTACGGTTCGAACACTCGAACACCAATACGGATTCTCCTGCACAGTGGCAGATATGCAAATACGGGGTTCCCGTACCATTTCTTGCGCATTACGGTTCGAACACTCGAACACCTATACAGATTCTCCTGCACAGTGACAGATATGTAAATACGGGGTTCCCGTACCATTTCTTGCGCATTACGGTTCGAACACTCGAACACCTATACGGATTCTCCTGCACAGTGGCAGATATGTAAATACGGGGTTTCCTTACCATTTCCTGCGCATTACGGTTCGAACACTCGAACACCTGTACGGATTCTCCTGCACAGTGGCAGATATGTAAATATGGGGTTTTCGTACCATTTCTTGCGCATTACGGTTCGAACACTCGAACACCTATACGGATTCTCCTGCACAGTGGCAGATATGTAAATACGGGGTTTACATACCATTTCTTGCGCATTACGGTTCGAACACTCGAACACCAATACGGATTCTCCTGCACAGTGGCAGATATGTAAATATGGGGTTTCGGTACCATTTTTTGCGCATTACGGTTCGAACACTCGAACACCTATACGGATTCTCCTGCAGAGGGGCAGATATGTAAATAAGGGGTTTACATACCATTTCTTGCGCATTACGGTTCGAACACTCGAACACCTATACGGATTCTCCTGCACAGTGGCAGATATGTAAATACGGGGTTTCCTTACCATTTCTTGCGCATTACGGTTCGAACACTCGAACACCTATACGGATTCTCCTGCAGAGTGGCAGATATGTAAATACGGGGTTTCCGTACCATTTCTTGCGCATTACGGTTCGAACACTCGAACACCAATACGGATTCTCCTGCACAGTGGCAGATATGCAAATACGGGGTTCCCGTACCATTTCTTGCGCATTACGGTTCGAACACTCGAACACCTATACAGATTCTCCTGCACAGTGACAGATATGTAAATACGGGGTTCCCGTACCATTTCTTGCGCATTACGGTTCGAACACTCGAACACCTATACGGATTCTCCTGCACAGTGGCAGATATGTAAATACGGGGTTTCCTTACCATTTCCTGCGCATTACGGTTCGAACACTCGAACACCTGTACGGATTCTCCTGCACAGTGGCAGATATGTAAATATGGGGTTTTCGTACCATTTCTTGCGCATTACGGTTCGAACACTCGAACACCTATACGGATTCTCCTGCACAGTGGCAGATATGTAAATACGGGGTTTACATACCATTTCTTGCGCATTACGGTTCGAACAATGGAACACCTATACGGATTCTCCTGCACAGTGGCAGATATGTAAATACGGGGTTTCCGTACCATTTCTTGCGCATTACGGTTCGAACACTCGAACACCTATACGGATTGTCCTGTACAGTGACAGATATGTAAATACGGGGTTCCCGTACCATTTCTTGCGCATTACGGTTCGAACACTCGAACACCTATACGGATTCTCCTGCACAGTGGCAGATATGTAAATACGTGGTTTACATACCATTTCTTGCGCATTACGGTTCGAACAATGGAACACCTATACGGATTCTCCTGCACAGTGGCAGATATGTAAATACGGGGTTCCCGTACCATTTCTTGCGCATTACGGTTCGAACACTCGAACACCTATACGGATTCTCCTGTACAGTGACTGATATGTAAATACTGGGTTCCCGTACCATTTCTTGCGCATTACGGTTGGAACACTCGAACACCTATACGGATTCTCCTGCACAGTGGCAGATATGTAAATACGGGGTTTACATACCATTTCGTGCGCATTACGGTTCGAACACTCGAACACCTATACGGATTCTCCTGCACAGTGGCACATATGTAAATACGGGGTTTACATACCATTTCTTGCGCATTACGGTTCGAACACTCGAACACCAATACGGATTCTCCTGCACAGTGGCAGATATGTAAATATGCAGTTTCGGTACCATTTTTTGCGCATTACGGTTCGAACACTCGAACACCTATACGGATTCTCCTGCACAGTGGCAGATATGTAAATAAGGGGTTTACATACCATTTCTTGCGCATTACGGTTCGAACACTCGAACACCTATACGGATTCTCCTGCACAGTGGCAGATATGTAAATACGGGGTTTCCTTACCATTTCTTGCGCATTACGGTTCGAACACTCGAACACCTATACGGATTCTCCTGCAGAGTGGCAGATATGTAAATACGGGGTTTCCGTACCATTTCTTGCGCATTACGGTTCGAACACTCGAACACCAATACGGATTCTCCTGCACAGTGGCAGATATGCAAATACGGGGTTCCCGTACCATTTCTTGCGCATTACGGTTCGAACACTCGAACACCTATACAGATTCTCCTGCACAGTGACAGATATGTAAATACGGGGTTCCCGTACCATTTCTTGCGCATTACGGTTCGAACACTCGAACACCTATACGGATTCTCCTGCACAGTGGCAGATATGTAAATAAGGGGTTTACATACCATTTCTTGCGCATTACGGTTCGAACACTCGAACACCTATACGCATTCTCCTGCACAGTGACAGATATGTAAATACGGGGTTTCCTTACCATTTCCTGCGCATTACGGTTCGAACACTCGAACACCTGTACGGATTCTCCTGCACAGTGGCAGATATGTAAATATGGGGTTTCCGTACCATTTCTTGCGCATTACGGTTCGAACACTCGAACACCTATACGGATTCTTCTACACAGTGGCAGATATGTAAATACGGGGTTTACATACCATTTCTTGCGCATTACGGTTCGAACAATGGAACACCTATACGGATTCTCCTGCACAGTGGCAGATATGTAAATACGGGGTTTCCGTACCATTTCTTGCGCATTACGGTTCGAACACTCGAACACCTATACGGATTCTCCTGTACAGTGACAGATATGTAAATACGGGGTTCCCGTACCATTTCTTGCGCATTACGGTTCGAACACTCGAACACCTATACGGATTCTCCTGCACAGTGGCAGATATGTAAATACGGGGTTTACATACCATTTCTTGCGCATTACGGTTCGAACAATGGAACACCTATACGGATTCTCCTGCACAGTGGCAGATATGTAAATACGGGGTTCCCGTACCATTTCTTGCGCATTACGGTTCGAACACTCGAACACCTATACGGATTCTCCTGTACAGTGACTGATATGTAAATACGGGGTTCCCGTACCATTTCTTGCGCATTACGGTTCGAACACTCGAACACCTATACGGATTCTCCTGCACAGTGGCAGATATGTAAATACGGGGTTTACATACCATTTCGTGCGCATTACGGTTCGAACACTCGAACACCTATACGGATTCTCCTGCACAGTGGCAGATATGTAAATACGGGGTTTCCTTACCATTTCTTGCGCATTACGGTTCGAACACTCGAACACCTATACGGATTCTCCTGCACAGTGGCAGATATGTAAATACGGGGTTTCCGTACCATTTCTTGCGCATTACGGTTCGAACACTCGAACACCTATACGGATTCTCCTGCACAGTGGCAGATATGTAAATACGGGGTTTACATACCATTTCTTGCGCATTACGGTTGGAACACTCGAACACCAATATGGATTCTCCTGCACAGTGGCAGATATGTAAATATGGGGTTTCGGTACCATTTTTTGCGCATTACGGTTCGAACACTCGAACACCTATACGGATTCTCCTGCACAGTGACAGATATGTAAATAAGGGGTTTACATACCATTTCTTGCGCATTACGGTTCGAACACTCGAACACCTATACGGATTCTCCTGCACAGTGGCCGATATGTAAATACGGGGTTTCCTTACCATTTCTTGCGCATTACGGTTCGAACACACGAACACCTATACGGATTCTCCTGCAGAGTGGCAGATATGTAAATACGGGGTTTCCGTACCATTTCTTGCGCATTACGGTTCGAACACTCGAACACCAATACGGATTCTCCTGCACAGTGGCAGATATGCAAATACGGGGTTCCCGTACCATTTCTTGCGCATTACGGTTCGAACACTCGAACACCTATACAGATTCTCCTGCACAGTGACAGATATGTAAATACGGGGTTCCCGTACCATTTCTTGCGCATTACGGTTCGAACACTCGAACACCTATACGGATTCTCCTGTACAGTGACTGATATGTAAATACTGGGTTCCCGTACCATTTCTTGCGCATTACGGTTGGAACAC
This sequence comes from Camellia sinensis, assembly GCF_055761805.1. Classification (NCBI taxonomy): domain Eukaryota; kingdom Viridiplantae; phylum Streptophyta; class Magnoliopsida; order Ericales; family Theaceae; genus Camellia; species Camellia sinensis. Next base: position 1,478,439 of record NC_138965.1, read on the forward strand.
TCGAACACCTATACGGATTCTCCTGCACAGTGGCAGATATGTAAATACGGGGTTTACATACCATTTCGTGCGCATTACGGTTCGAACACTCGAACACCTATACGGATTCTCCTGCACAGTGGCACATATGTAAATACGGGGTTTACATACCATTTCTTGCGCATTACGGTTCGAACACTCGAACACCAATACGGATTCTCCTGCACAGTGGCAGATATGTAAATATGCAGTTTCGGTACCATTTTTTGCGCATTACGGTTCGAACACTCGAACACCTATACGGATTCTCCTGCACAGTGGCAGATATGTAAATAAGGGGTTTACATACCATTTCTTGCGCATTACGGTTCGAACACTCGAACACCTATACGGATTCTCCTGCACAGTGGCAGATATGTAAATACGGGGTTTCCTTACCATTTCTTGCGCATTACGGTTCGAACACTCGAACACCTATACGGATTCTCCTGCAGAGTGGCAGATATGTAAATACGGGGTTTCCGTACCATTTCTTGCGCATTACGGTTCGAACACTCGAACACCAATACGGATTCTCCTGCACAGTGGCAGATATGCAAATACGGGGTTCCCGTACCATTTCTTGCGCATTACGGTTCGAACACTCGAACACCTATACAGATTCTCCTGCACAGTGACAGATATGTAAATACGGGGTTCCCGTACCATTTCTTGCGCATTACGGTTCGAACACTCGAACACCTATACGGATTCTCCTGCACAGTGGCAGATATGTAAATAAGGGGTTTACATACCATTTCTTGCGCATTACGGTTCGAACACTCGAACACCTATACGCATTCTCCTGCACAGTGACAGATATGTAAATACGGGGTTTCCTTACCATTTCCTGCGCATTACGGTTCGAACACTCGAACACCTGTACGGATTCTCCTGCACAGTGGCAGATATGTAAATATGGGGTTTCCGTACCATTTCTTGCGCATTACGGTTCGAACACTCGAACACCTATACGGATTCTTCTACACAGTGGCAGATATGTAAATACGGGGTTTACATACCATTTCTTGCGCATTACGGTTCGAACAATGGAACACCTATACGGATTCTCCTGCACAGTGGCAGATATGTAAATACGGGGTTTCCGTACCATTTCTTGCGCATTACGGTTCGAACACTCGAACACCTATACGGATTCTCCTGTACAGTGACAGATATGTAAATACGGGGTTCCCGTACCATTTCTTGCGCATTACGGTTCGAACACTCGAACACCTATACGGATTCTCCTGCACAGTGGCAGATATGTAAATACGGGGTTTACATACCATTTCTTGCGCATTACGGTTCGAACAATGGAACACCTATACGGATTCTCCTGCACAGTGGCAGATATGTAAATACGGGGTTCCCGTACCATTTCTTGCGCATTACGGTTCGAACACTCGAACACCTATACGGATTCTCCTGTACAGTGACTGATATGTAAATACGGGGTTCCCGTACCATTTCTTGCGCATTACGGTTCGAACACTCGAACACCTATACGGATTCTCCTGCACAGTGGCAGATATGTAAATACGGGGTTTACATACCATTTCGTGCGCATTACGGTTCGAACACTCGAACACCTATACGGATTCTCCTGCACAGTGGCAGATATGTAAATACGGGGTTTCCTTACCATTTCTTGCGCATTACGGTTCGAACACTCGAACACCTATACGGATTCTCCTGCACAGTGGCAGATATGTAAATACGGGGTTTCCGTACCATTTCTTGCGCATTACGGTTCGAACACTCGAACACCTATACGGATTCTCCTGCACAGTGGCAGATATGTAAATACGGGGTTTACATACCATTTCTTGCGCATTACGGTTGGAACACTCGAACACCAATATGGATTCTCCTGCACAGTGGCAGATATGTAAATATGGGGTTTCGGTACCATTTTTTGCGCATTACGGTTCGAACACTCGAACACCTATACGGATTCTCCTGCACAGTGACAGATATGTAAATAAGGGGTTTACATACCATTTCTTGCGCATTACGGTTCGAACACTCGAACACCTATACGGATTCTCCTGCACAGTGGCCGATATGTAAATACGGGGTTTCCTTACCATTTCTTGCGCATTACGGTTCGAACACACGAACACCTATACGGATTCTCCTGCAGAGTGGCAGATATGTAAATACGGGGTTTCCGTACCATTTCTTGCGCATTACGGTTCGAACACTCGAACACCAATACGGATTCTCCTGCACAGTGGCAGATATGCAAATACGGGGTTCCCGTACCATTTCTTGCGCATTACGGTTCGAACACTCGAACACCTATACAGATTCTCCTGCACAGTGACAGATATGTAAATACGGGGTTCCCGTACCATTTCTTGCGCATTACGGTTCGAACACTCGAACACCTATACGGATTCACCTGCACAGTGGCAGATATGTAAATACGGGGTTTACATACCATTTCTTGCGCATTACGGTTCGAACACTCGAACACCTATACGGATTCTCCTGCACAGTGGCAGATATGTAAATACGGGGTTTACATACCATTTCTTGCGCATTACGGTTCGAACACTCGAACACCTATACGGATTCTCCTGCACAGTGGCAGATATGTAAATACGGGGTTTCCGTACCATTTCTTGCGCATTACGGTTCGAACACTCGAACACCTATACGGATTCTCCTGCACAGTTGCAGATATGTAAATACGGGGTTTACATACCATTTCTGCGCATTACGGTTGGAACACTCGAACACCAATATGGATTCTCCTGCACAGTGGCAGATATGTAAATATGGGGTTTCGGTACCATTTTTTGCGCATTACGGTTCGAACACTCGAACACCTATACGGATTCTCCTGCACAGTGGCAGATATGTAAATAAGGGGTTTACATACCATTTCTTGCGCATTACGGTTCGAACACTCGAACACCTATACGGATTCTCCTGCACAGTGGCCGATATGTAAATACGGGGTTTCCTTACCATTTCTTGCGCATTACGGTTCGAACACACGAACACCTATACGGATTCTCCTGCAGAGTGGCAGATATGTAAATACGGGGTTTCCGTACCATTTCTTGCGCATTACGGTTCGAACACTCGAACACCAATACGGATTCTCCTGCACAGTGGCAGATATGCAAATACGGGGTTCCCGTACCATTTCTTGCGCATTACGGTTCGAACACTCGAACACCTATACAGATTCTCCTGCACAGTGACAGATATGTAAATACGGGGTTCCCGTACCATTTCTTGCGCATTACGGTTCGAACACTCGAACACCTATACGGATTCTCCTGCACAGTGGCAGATATGTAAATACGGGGTTTACATACCATTTCTTGCGCATTACGGTTCGAACACTCGAACACCTATACGGATTCTCCGGCACAGTGGCAGATATGTAAATACGGGGTTTCCTTACCATTTCCTGCGCATTACGGTTCGAACACTCGAACACCTGTACGGATTCTCCTGCACAGTGGCAGATATGTAAATATGGGGTTTCCGTACCATTTCTTGCGCATTACGGTTCGAACACTCGAACACCTATACGGATTCTCCTACACAGTGGCAGATATGTAAATACGGGGTTTACATACCATTTCTTGCGCATTACGGTTCGAACAATGGAACACCTATACGGATTCTCCTGCACAGTGGCAGATATGTAAATACGGGGTTTCCGTACCATTTCTTGTGCATTACGGTTCGAACACTCGAACACCTATACGGATTCTCCTGTACAGTGACAGATATGTAAATACGGGGTTCCCGTACCATTTCTTGCGCATTACGGTTCGAACACTCCAACACCTATACGGATTCTCCTGCACAGTGGCAGATATGTAAATACGGGGTTTACATACCATTTCTTGCGCATTACGGTTCGAACACTCGAACACTTATACGGATTCTCCTGCACAGTGGCAGATATGTAAATACGGCGTTTCCTTACCATTTCTTGCGCATTACGGTTCGAACACTCGAACACCTATACGGATTCTCCTGCATAGTGGCAGATATGTAAATACGGGGTTTCCGTACCATTTCTTGCGCATTACGGTTCGAACACTCGAACACCTATACGGATTCTCCTGTAAAGTGAAAGATATTTAAATACGGGGTTCCCGTACCATTTCTTGCGCATTACGGTTCGAACACTCGAACACCTATACGGATTCTCCTGCACAGTGGCAGATATGTAAATAAGGGGTTTACATACCATTTCTTGCGCATTACGGTTCGAACACTCGAACACCTATACGGATTCTCCTGCACAGTGGCAGATATGTAAATACGGGGTTTCCTTACCATTTCTTGCGCATTACGGTTCGAACACTCGAACACCTATACGGATTCTCCTGCACAGTGGCAGATATGTAAATACGGGGTTTCCGTACCATTTCTTGCGCATTACGGTTCGAACACTCGAACACCTATACGGATTCTCTTGCACAGTGGCAGATATGTAAATACGGGGTTTACATACCATTTCTTGCGCATTACGGTTCGAACACTCGAACACCTATACGGATTCTCCTGCACAGTGGCAGATATGTAAATACGGGGTTTCCTTACCATTTCTTGCGCATTACGGTTCGAACACTCGAACACCTATACGGATTCTCCTGCACAGTGACAGATATGTAAATACGGGGTTCCCGTACCATTTCTTGCGCATTACGGTTCGAACACTCGAACACCTATACGGATTCTCCTGCACAGTGGCAGATATGTAAATACGGGGTTTACTTACCATTTCTTGCGCATTACGGTTCGAACACTCGAACACCTATACGGATTCTCCTGCACAGTGGCAGATTTGTAAATACGGGGTTTCCTTACCATTTCTTGCGCATTACGGTTCGAACACTCGAACACCTGTACGGATTCTCCTGCACAGTGGCAGATATGTAAATATGGGGTTTCCGTACCATTTCTTGCGCATTACGGTTCGAACACTCGAACACCTATACGGATTCTCCTACACAGTGGCAGATATGCAAATACGGGGTTTACATACCATTTCTTGCGCATTACGGTTCGAACAATGGAACACCTATACGGATTCTCCTGCACAGTGGCAGATATGTAAATACGGGGTTTCCGTACCATTTCTTGCGCATTACGGTTCGAACACTCGAACACCTATACGGATTCTCCTGTACAGTGACAGATATGTAAATACGGGTTTCCCGTACCATTTCTTGCGCATTACGGTTCGAACACTCGAACACCTATACGGATTCTCCTGCACAGTGGCAGATATGTAAATACGGGGTTTTCGTACCATTTCTTGCGCATTACGGTTCGAACACTCGAACACCTATATGGATTCTCCTGCACAGTGGCAGATATATAAATACGGGGTTCCCGTACCATTTCTTGCGCATTACGGTTCGAACACTCGAACACCAATACGGATTCTCCTGCACAGTGGCAGATATGTAAATATGGGGTTTCGGTACCATTTTTTGCGCATTACGGTTCGAACACTCGAACACCTATACGGATTCTCCTGCACAGTGGCATTTATGTAAATAAGGGGTTTACATACCATTTCTTACACATTACGGTTCGAACACTCGAACACATATACGGATTCTCCTGCACAGTGGCAGATATGTAAATATGGGGTTTACGTACCATTTCTTGCGCATTACGGTTCGAACACTCGAACACCAATACGGATTCTCCTGCACAGTGGCAGACATGTAAATATGGGGTTTCGGTACCATTTTTTGCGCATTACGGTTCGAACACTCGAACACCTATACGGATTCTCCAGCACAGTGGCAGATATGTAAATACGGGGTTTACAGACCATTTCTTGCGCATTACGGTTCGAACACTCGAACACCTATGCGGATTCTCTCGCACAGTGGCAGATATGTAAATACAGGGTTTCCGTACCATTTCTTGCGCATTACGGTTCGAACACTCGAACACCGATACGGATTTTCCTGCACAGTGGCATATATGTAAATACGGGGTTTCCGTACCATTTCTTGCGCATTACGGTTCGAACACTCGAACACCTATACGGATTCTCCTATACAGTGACAGATATGTAAATACGGGGTTCCCGTACCATTTCTTGCGCATTACGGTTCGAACACTCGAACACCTATACGGATTCTCCTGCACAGTGGCAGATATGTAAATACGGGGTTTACATACCATTTCTTGCGCATTACGGTTCGAACACACGAACACCTATACGGATTCTCCTGCACAGTGGCAGATATGTAAATACGGGGTTTCCTTACCATTTCTTGCGCATTACGGTTCGAACACTCGAACACCTATACGGATTCTCCTGCACAGTGGCAGATATGTAAATACGGGGTTTCCGTACCATTTCTTGCGCATTACGGTTCGAACACTCGAACACCTATACGGATTCTCCGGCACAGTGACAGATATGTAAATACGGGGTTCCCGTACCATTTCTTGCGCATTACGGTTCGAACACTCGAACACCTATACGGATTCTCCTGCACAGTGGCAGATATGTAAATACGGGGTTTACATACCATTTCTTGCGCATTACGGTTCAAACACTCGAACACCTATACGGATTCTCCTGCACAGTGGCAGATATGTAAATACGGGGTTTACATACCATTTCTTGCGCATTACGGTTCGAACACTCGAACACCTATACGGATTCTCCTGCACAGTGGCAGATATGTAAATACGGGGTTTCCGTACCATTTCTTGCGCATTACGGTTCGAACACTCGAACACCTATACGGATTCTCCTGCACAGTTGCAAATATGTAAATACGGGGTTTACATACCATTTCTTGCGCATTACGGTTGGAACACTCGAACACCAATATGGATTCTCCTGCACAGTGGCAGATATGTAAATATGGGGTTTCGGTACCATTTTTTGCGCATTACGGTTCGAACACTCGAACACCTATACGGATTCTCCTGCACAGTGGCAGATATGTAAATAAGGGGTTTACATACCATTTCTTGCGCATTACGGTTCGAACACTCGAACACCTATACGGATTCTCCTGCACAGTGGCCGATATGTAAATACGGGGTTTCCTTACCATTTCTTGCGCATTACGGTTCGAACACACGAACACCTATACGGATTCTCCTGCAGAGTGGCAGATATGTAAATACGGGGTTTCCGTACCATTTCTTGCGCATTACGGTTCGAACACTCGAACACCAATACGGATTCTCCTGCACAGTGGCAGATATGCAAATACGGGGTTCCCGTACCATTTCTTGCGCATTACGGTTCGAACACTCGAACACCTATACAGATTCTCCTGCACAGTGACAGATATGTAAATACGGGGTTCCCGTACCATTTCTTGCGCATTACGGTTCGAACACTCGAACACCTATACGGATTCTCCTGCACAGTGGCAGATATGTAAATACGGGGTTTACATACCATTTCTTGCGCATTACGGTTCGAACACTCGAACACCTATACGGATTCTCCGGCACAGTGGCACATATGTAAATACGGGGTTTCCTTACCATTTCCTGCGCATTACGGTTCGAACACTCGAACACCTGTACGGATTCTCCTGCACAGTGGCAGATATGTAAATATGGGGTTTCCGTACCATTTCTTGCGCATTACGGTTCGAACACTCGAACACCTATACGGATTCTCCTACACAGTGGCAGATATGTAAATACGGGGTTTACATACCATTTCTTGCGCATTACGGTTCGAACAATGGAACACCTATACGGATTCTCCTGCACAGTGGCAGATATGTAAATACGGGGTTTCCGTACCATTTCTTGCGCATTACGGTTCGAACACTCGAACACCTATACGGATTCTCCTGTACAGTGACAGATATGTAAATACGGGGTTCCCGTACCATTTCTTGCGCATTACGGTTCGAACACTCGAACACCTATACGGATTCTCCTGCACAGTGGCAGATATGTAAATACGGGGTTTACATACCATTTCTTGCGCATTACGGTTCGAACACTCGAACACTTATACGGATTCTCCTGTACAGTGGCAGATATGTAAATACGGCGTTTCCTTACCATTTCTTGCGCATTACGGTTCGAACACTCGAACACCTATACGGATTCTCCTGCATAGTGGCAGATATGTAAATACGGGGTTTCCGTACCATTTCTTGCGCATTACGGTTCGAACACTCGAACACCTATACGGATTCTCCTGTAAAGTGAAAGATATTTAAATACGGGGTTCCCGTACCATTTCTTGCGCATTACGGTTCGAACACTCGAACACCTATACGGATTCTCCTGCACAGTGGCAGATATGTAAATAAGGGGTTTACATACCATTTCTTGCGCATTACGGTTCGAACACTCGAACACCTATACGGATTCTCCTGCACAGTGGCAGATATGTAAATACGGGGTTTCCTTACCATTTCTTGCGCATTACGGTTCGAACACTCGAACACCTATACGGATTCTCCTGCACAGTGGCAGATATGTAAATACGGGGTTTCCGTACCATTTCTTGCGCATTACGGTTCGAACACTCGAACACCTATACGGATTCTCTTGCACAGTGGCAGATATGTAAATACGGGGTTTACATACCATTTCTTGCGCATTACGGTTCGAACACTCGAACACCTATACGGATTCTCCTGCACAGTGGCAGATATGTAAATACGGGGTTTCCTTACCATTTCTTGCGCATTACGGTTCGAACACTCGAACACCTATACGGATTCTCCTGCACAGTGACAGATATGTAAATACGGGGTTCCCGTACCATTTCTTGCGCATTACGGTTCGAACACTCGAACACCTATACGGATTCTCCTGCACAGTGGCAGATATGTAAATACGGGGTTTACATACCATTTCTTGCGCATTACGGTTCGAACACTCGAACACCTATACGGATTCTCCTGCACAGTGGCAGATTTGTAAATACGGGGTTTCCTTACCATTTCTTGCGCATTACGGTTCGAACACTCGAACACCTGTACGGATTCTCCTGCACAGTGGCAGATATGTAAATATGGGGTTTCCGTACCATTTCTTGCGCATTACGGTTCGAACACTCGAACACCTATACGGATTCTCCTACACAGTGGCAGATATGCAAATACGGGGTTTACATACCATTTCTTGCGCATTACGGTTCGAACAATGGAACACCTATACGGATTCTCCTGCACAGTGGCAGATATGTAAATACGGGGTTTCCGTACCATTTCTTGCGCATTACGGTTCGAACACTCGAACACCTATACGGATTCTCCTGTACAGTGACAGATATGTAAATACGGGTTTCCCGTACCATTTCTTGCGCATTACGGTTCGAACACTCGAACACCTATACGGATTCTCCTGCACAGTGGCAGATATGTAAATACGGGGTTTCCGTACCATTTCTTGCGCATTACGGTTCGAACACTCGAACACCTATATGGATTCTCCTGCACAGTGGCAGATATATAAATACGGGGTTCCCGTACCATTTCTTGCGCATTACGGTTCGAACACTCGAACACCAATACGGATTCTCCTGCACAGTGGCAGATATGTAAATATGGGGTTTCGGTACCATTTTTTGCGCATTACGGTTCGAACACTCGAACACCTATACGAATTCTCCTGCACAGTGGCATTTATGTAAATAAGGGGTTTACATACCATTTCTTGCACATTACGGTTCGAACACTCGAACACATATACGGATTCTCCTGCACAGTGGCAGATATGTAAATATGGGGTTTACGTACCATTTCTTGCGCATTACGGTTCGAACACTCGAACACCAATACGGATTCTCCTGCACAGTGGCAGACATGTAAATATGGGGTTTCGGTACCATTTTTTGCGCATTACGGTTCGAACACTCGAACACCTATACGGATTCTCCTGCACAGTGACAGATATGTAAATACGGGGTTCCCGTACCATTTCTTGCGCATTACGGTTCGAACACTCGAACACCTATACGGATTCTCCAGCACAGTGGCTGATATGTAAATACGGGGTTTACAGACCATTTCTTGCGCATTACGGTTCGAACACTCGAACACCTATGCGGATTCTCTCGCACAGTGGCAGATATGTAAATACAGGGTTTCCGTACCATTTCTTGCGCATTACGGTTCGAACACTCGAACACCGATACGGATTTTCCTGCACAGTGGCATATATGTAAATACGGGGTTTCCGTACCATTTCTTGCGCATTACGGTTCGAACACTCGAACACCTATACGGATTCTCCTATACAGTGACAGATATGTAAATACGGGGTTTCCGTACCATTTCTTGCGCATTACGGTTCGAACACTCGAACACCTATACGGATTCTCCTGTACAGTGACAGATATGTAAATACGGGGTTCCCGTACGATTTCTTGCGCATTACGGTTCGAACACTCGAACACCTATACGGATTCTCCTGCACAGTGGCAGATATGTAAATACGGGGTTTACATACCATTTCTTGCGCATTACGGTTCGAACACTCGAACACTTATACGGATTCTCCTGCACAGTGGCAGATATGTAAATACGGGGTTTCCTTACCATTTCTTGCGCATTACGGTTCGAACACTCGAACACCTATACGGATTCTCCTGCACAGTGGCAGATATGTAAATACGGGGTTTCCGTACCATTTCTTGCGCATTACGGTTCGAACACTCGAACACCTATACGGATTCTCCTGTACAGTGACAGATATGTAAATACGGGGTTCCCATACCATTTCTTGCGCATTACGGTTCGAACACTCGAACACCTATACGGATTCTCCTGCACAGTGGCAGATATGTAAATAAGCGGTTTACATACCATTTCTTGCGCATTACGGTTCGAACACTCGAACACCTATACGGATTCTCCTGCACAGTGGCAGATATGTAAATACGGGGTTTCCTTACCATTTCTTGCGCATTACGGTTCGAACACTCGAACACCTATACGGATTCTCCTGCACAGTGACAGATATGTAAATACGGGGTTCCCGTACCATTTCTTGCGCATTACGGTTCGAACACTCGAACACCTATACGGATTCTCCTGCACAGTGGCAGATATGTAAATACGGGGTTTACATACCATTTCTTGCGCATTACGGTTCGAACACTCGAACACCTATACGGATTCTCCTGCACAGTGGCAGATTTGTAAATACGGGGTTTCCTTACCATTTCTTGCGCATTACGGTTCGAACACTCGAACACCTATACGGATTCTCCTGCACAGTGGCAGATATGTAAATACGGGGTTTCCGTACCATTTCTTGCGCATTACGGTTCGAACACTCGAACACCTATACGGATTCTCCTGCACAGTGACAGATATGTAAATACGGGGTTCCCGTACCATTTCTTGCGCATTACGGTTCGAACACTCGAACACCTATACGGATTCTCCTGCACAGTGGCAGATATGTAAATACGGGGTTTCCGTACCATTTCTTGCGCATTACGGTTCGAACACTCGAACACCTATACGGATTCTCTTGCACAGTGGCAGATATGTAAATACGGGGTTTACATACCATTTCTTGCGCATTACGGTTCGAACACTCGAACACCTATACGGATTCTCCTGCACAGTGGCAGATATGTAAATACGGGGTTTCCTTACCATTTCTTGCGCATTACGGTTCGAACACTCGAACACCTATACGGATTCTCCTGCACAGTGGCAGATATGTAAATACGGGGTTTCCTTACCATTTCTTGCGCATTACGGTTCGAACACTCGAACACCTATACGGATTCTCCTGCACAGTGACAGATATGTAAATACGGGGTTCCCGTACCATTTCTTGCGCATTACGGTTCGAACACTCGAACACCTATACGGATTCTCCTGCACAGTGGCAGATATGTAAATACGGGGTTTACATACCATTTCTTGCGCATTACGGTTCGAACACTCGAACACCTATACGGATTCTCCTGCACAGTGGCAGATTTGTAAATACGGGGTTTCCTTACCATTTCTTGCGCATTACGGTTCGAACACTCGAACACCTGTACGGATTCTCCAGCACAGTGGCAGATATGTAAATATGGGGTTTCCGTACCATTTCTTGCGCATTACGGTTCGAACACTCGAACACCTATACGGATTCTCCTACACAGTGGCAGATATGCAAATACGGGGTTTACATACCATTTCTTGCGCATTACGGTTCGAACAATGGAACACCTATACGGATTCTCCTGCACAGTGGCAGATATGTAAATACGGGGTTTCCGTACCATTTCTTGCGCATTACGGTTCGAACACTCGAACACCTATACGGATTCTCCTGTACAGTGACAGATATGTAAATACGGGTTTCCCGTACCATTTCTTGCGCATTATGGTTCGAACACTCGAACACCTATACGGATTCTCCTGCACAGTGGCAGATATGTAAATACGGGGTTTCCGTACCATTTCTTGCGCATCACGGTTCGAACACTCGAACACCTATATGGATTCTCCTGCACAGTGGCAGATATGTAAATACGGGGTTCCCGTACCATTTCTTGCGCATTACGGTTCGAACACTCGAACAGCAATACGGATTCTCCTGCACAGTGGCAGATATGTAAATATGGGGTTTCGGTACCATTTTTTGCGCATTACGGTTCCAACACTCGAACACCTATACGGATTCTCCTGCACAGTGGCATTTATGTAAATAAGGGGTTTACATACCATTTCTTGCGCATTACGGTTCGAACACTCGAACACATATACGGATTCTCCTGCACAGTGGCAGATATGTAAATACGGGGTTTACGTACCATTTCTTGCGCATTACGGTTCGAACACTCGAACACCAATACGGATTCTCCTGCACAGTGGCAGACATGTAAATATGGGGTTTCGGTACCATTTTTTGCGCATTACGGTTCGAACACTCGAACACCTATACGGATTCTCCTGCACAGTGGCAGATATGTAAATACGGGGTTTACAGACCATTTCTTGCGCATTACGGTTCGAACACTCGAACACCTATGCGGATTCTCTCGCACAGTGGCAGATATGTAAATACAGGGTTTCCGTACCATTTCTTGCGCATTACGGTTCGAACACTCGAACACCGATACGGATTTTCCTGCACAGTGGCATATATGTAAATACGGGGTTTCCGTACCATTTCTTGCGCATTACGGTTCGAACACTCGAACACCTATACGGATTCCCCTATACAGTGACAGATATGTAAATACGGGGTTCCCGTACCATTTCTTGCGCATTACGGTTCGAACACTCGAACACCTATACGGATTCTCCTACACAGTGGCAGATATGTAAATACGGGGTTTACATACCATTTCTTGCGCATTACGGTTCGAACACACGAACACCTATACGGATTCTCCTGCATAGTGGCAGATATGTAAATACGGGGTTTCCTTACCATTTCTTGCGCATTACGGTTCGAACACTCGAACACCTATACGGATTCTCCTGCACAGTGGCAGATATGTAAATACGGGGTTTCCGTACCATTTCTTGCGCATTACGGTTCGAACACTCGAACACCTATACGGATTCTCCTGTACAGTGACAAATATGTAAATACGGGGTTCCCGTACCATTTCTTGCGCATTACGGTTCGAACACTCGAACACCTATACGGATTCTCCTGCACAGTGGCATTTATGTAAATAAGGGGTTTACATACCATTTCTTGCGCATTACGGTTCGAACACTCGAACACCTATACGGATTCTCCTGCACAGTGGCAGATATGTAAATACGGGGTTTACGTACCATTTCTTGCGCATTACGGTTCGAACACCAATACGGATTCTCCTGCACAGTGGCAAACATGTAAATATGGGGTTTCGGTACCATTTTTTGCGCATTACGGTTCGAACACTCGAACACCTATACGGATTCTCCTGCACAGTGGCAGATATGTAAATACGGGGTTTACATACCATTTCTTGCGCATTACGGTTCGAACACTCGAACACCTATGCGGATTCTCTCGCACAGTGGCAGATATGTAAATACGGGGTTTCCGTACCATTTCTTGCGCATTACGGTTCGAACACTCGAACACCGATACGGATTTTCCTGCACAGTGGCATATATGTAAATACGGGGTTTCCGTACCATTTCTTGCGCATTACGGTTCGAACACTCGAACACCTATACGGATTCCCCTATACAGTGACAGATATGTAAATACGGGGTTCCCGTACCATTTCTTGCGCATTACGGTTCGAACACTCGAACACCTATACGGATTCTCCTGCACAGTGACAGATATGTAAATACGGGGTTCCCGTACCATTTCTTGCGCATTACGGTTCGAACACTTGAACACCTATACGGATTCTCCTGCACAGTGACAGATATGTACATACGGGGTTCCCGTACCATTTCTTGCGCATTACGGTTCGAACACTCGAACTCCTATACGGATTCTCCTGCACAGTGGCAGATATGTAAATACGAGGTTTACATACCATTTCTTGCGCATTACGGTTCGAACACTCGAACACCTATACGGATTCTCCTGCACAGTGGCAGATATGTAAATACGGGGTTTCCTTACCATTTCTTGCGCATTACGGTTCGAACACTCGAACACCTGTACGGATTCTCCTGCACAGTGGCAGATATGTAAATATGGGGTTTCCGTACCATTTCTTGCGAATTACGGTTCGAACACTCGAACACCTATACGGATTCTCCTACATAGTGGCAGATATGTAAATACGGGGTTTACATACCATTTCTTGCGCATTACGGTTCGAACAATGGAACACCTATACGGATTCTCCTGCACAGTGGCAGATATGTAAATACGGGGTTTCTGTACCATTTCTTGCGCATTACGGTTCGAACACTCGAACACCTATACAGATTCTCCTGTACAGTGACAGATATGTAAATACGGGGTTCCCGTACCATTTCTTGCGCATTACGGTTCGAACACTCGAACACCTATACGGATTCTCCTGCACAGTGGCAGATATGTAAATACGGGGTTTACATACCATTTCTTGCGCATTACGGTTCGAACACTCGAACACTTATACGGATTCTCCTGCACAGTGGCAGATATGTAAATACGGGGTTTCCTTACCATTTCTTGCGCATTACGGTTCGAACACTCGAACACCTATACGGATTCTCCTGCACAGTGGCAGATATTTAAATACGGGGTTTCCGTACCATTTCTTGCGCATTACGGTTCGAACACTCGAACACCAATACGGATTCTCCTGCACAGTGACAGATATGTAAATACGGGGTTCCAGTACCATTTCTTGCGCATTACGGTTCGAACACTCGAACACCTATACGGATTCTCCTGCACAGTGACAGATATGTAAATACGGGGTTTCCGTACCATTTCTTGCGCATTACGGTTCGAACACTCGAACACTTATACGGATTCTCCTGCACAGTGGCAGATATGTAAATACGGGGTTTCCGTACCATTTCTTGCGCATTACGGTTCGAACACTCGAACACCTATACGGATTCTCCTGTACAGTGACAGATATGTAAATACGGGGTTCCCGTACCATTTCTTGCGCATTACGGTTCGAACACTCGAACACCTATACGGATTCTCCTACACAGTGGCAGATATGTAAATACGGGGTTTACATACCATTTCTTGCGCATTACGGTTCGAACACTCGAACACTTATACGGATTCTCCTGCACAGTGGCAGATATGTAAATACGGGGTTTCCTTACCATTTCTTGCGCATTACGGTTCGAACACTCGAACACCTATACGGATTCTCCTGCACAGTGGCAGATATGTAAATACGGGGTTTCCGTACCATTTCTTGCGCATTACGGTTCGAACACTCGAACACCTATACGGATTCTCCTGTACAGTGACAAATATGTAAATACGGGGTTCCCGTACCATTTCTTGCGCATTACGGTTCGAACACTCGAACACCTATACGGATTCTCCTGCACAGTGGCATTTATGTAAATAAGGGGTTTACATACCATTTCTTGCGCATTACGGTTCGAACACTCGAACACCTATACGGATTCTCCTGCACAGTGGCAGATATGTAAATACGGGGTTTACGTACCATTTCTTGCGCATTACGGTTCGAACACCAATACGGATTCTCCTGCACAGTGGCAAACATGTAAATATGGGGTTTCGGTACCATTTTTTGCGCATTACGGTTCGAACACTCGAACACCTATACGGATTCTCCTGCACAGTGGCAGATATGTAAATACGGGGTTTACATACCATTTCTTGCGCATTACGGTTCGAACACTCGAACACCTATGCGGATTCTCTCGCACAGTGGCAGATATGTAAATACGGGGTTTCCGTACCATTTCTTGCGCATTACGGTTCGAACACTCGAACACCGATACGGATTTTCCTGCACAGTGGCATATATGTAAATACGGGGTTTCCGTACCATTTCTTGCGCATTACGGTTCGAACACTCGAACACCTATACGGATTCCCCTATACAGTGACAGATATGTAAATACGGGGTTCCCGTACCATTTCTTGCGCATTACGGTTCGAACACTCGAACACCTATACGGATTCTCCTGCACAGTGACAGATATGTAAATACGGGGTTCCCGTACCATTTCTTGCGCATTACGGTTCGAACACTTGAACACCTATACGGATTCTCCTGCACAGTGACAGATATGTACATACGGGGTTCCCGTACCATTTCTTGCGCATTACGGTTCGAACACTCGAACTCCTATACGGATTCTCCTGCACAGTGGCAGATATGTAAATACGAGGTTTACATACCATTTCTTGCGCATTACGGTTCGAACACTCGAACACCTATACGGATTCTCCTGCACAGTGGCAGATATGTAAATACGGGGTTTCCTTACCATTTCTTGCGCATTACGGTTCGAACACTCGAACACCTGTACGGATTCTCCTGCACAGTGGCAGATATGTAAATATGGGGTTTCCGTACCATTTCTTGCGAATTACGGTTCGAACACTCGAACACCTATACGGATTCTTCTACATAGTGGCAGATATGTAAATACGGGGTTTACATACCATTTCTTGCGCATTACGGTTCGAACAATGGAACACCTATACGGATTCTCCTGCACAGTGGCAGATATGTAAATACGGGGTTTCTGTACCATTTCTTGCGCATTACGGTTCGAACACTCGAACACCTATACAGATTCTCCTGTACAGTGACAGATATGTAAATACGGGGTTCCCGTACCATTTCTTGCGCATTACGGTTCGAACACTCGAACACCTATACGGATTCTCCTGCACAGTGGCAGATATGTAAATACGGGGTTTACATACCATTTCTTGCGCATTACGGTTCGAACACTCGAACACTTATACGGATTCTCCTGCACAGTGGCAGATATGTAAATACGGGGTTTCCTTACCATTTCTTGCGCATTACGGTTCGAACACTCGAACACCTATACGGATTCTCCTGCACAGTGGCAGATATTTAAATACGGGGTTTCCGTACCATTTCTTGCGCATTACGGTTCGAACACTCGAACACCAATACGGATTCTCCTGCACAGTGACAGATATGTAAATACGGGGTTCCAGTACCATTTCTTGCGCATTACGGTTCGAACACTCGAACACCTATACGGATTCTCCTGCACAGTGACAGATATGTAAATACGGGGTTCCCGTACCATTTCTTGCGCATTACGGTTCGAACACTCGAATACCTATACGGATTCTCCTGCACAGTGGCAGATATGTAAATACGGGGTTTACATACCATTTCTTGCGCATTACGGTTCGAACACTCGAACACCTATACGGATTCTCCTGCACATTGGCAGATATGTAAATACGGGGTTTCCTTACCATTTCTTGCGCATTACGGTTCGAACACTCGAACACCTGTACGGATTCTCCTGCACAGTGGCAGATATGTAAATATGGGGTTTCCGTACCATTTCTTGCGCATTACGGTTCGAACACTCGAACACCTATACGGATTCTCCTACACAGTGGCAGATATGTAAATACGGGGTTTACATACCATTTCTTGCGCATTACGGTTCGAACAATGGAACACCTATACGGATTCTCCTGCACAGTGACAGATATGTAAATACGGGGTTCCCGTACCATTTCTTGCGCATTACGGTTCGAACACTCGAACACCTATACGGATTCTCCTGTACAGTGACAGATATGTAAATACGGGGTTCCCGTACCATTTTTTGCGCATTACGGTTCGAACACTCGAACACCTATACGGATTCTCCTGCACAGTGGCAGATATGTAAATACGGGGTTTACATACCATTTCTTGCGCATTACGGTTCGAACACTCGAACACTTATACGGATTCTCCTGCACAGTGGCAGATATGTAAATACGGGGTTTCCTTACCATTTCTTGCGCATTACGGTTCGAACACTCGAACACCTATACGGATTCTCCTGCACAGTGACAGATATGTAAATACGGGGTTCCCGTACCATTTCTTGCGCATTACGGTTCGAACACTTGAACACCTATACGGATTCTCCTGCACAGTGACAGATATGTACATACGGGGTTCCCGTACCATTTCTTGCGCATTACGGTTCGAACACTCGAACACCTATACGGATTCTCCTGCACAGTGGCAGATATGTAAATACGAGGTTTACATACCATTTCTTGCGCATTACGGTTCGAACACTCGAACACCTATACGGATTCTCCTGCACAGTGGCCGATATGTAAATACGGGGTTTCCTTACCATTTCTTGCGCATTACGGTTCGAACACTCGAACACCTGTACGGATTCTCCTGCACAGTGGCAGATATGTAAATATGGGGTTTCCGTACCATTTCTTGCGCATTACGGTTCGAACACTCGAACACCTATACGGATTCTCCTACATAGTGGCAGATATGTAAATACGGGGTTTACATACCATTTCTTACGCATTACGGTTCGAACAATGGAACACCTATACGGATTCTCCTGCACAGTGGCAGATATGTAAATACGGGGTTTCCGTACCATTTCTTGCGCATTACGGTTCGAACACTCGAACACCTATACGGATTCTCCTGTACAGTGACAGATATGTAAATACGGGGTTCCCGTACCATTTCTTGCGCATTACGGTTCGAACACTCGAACACCTATACGGATTCTCCTGCACAGTGGCAGATATGTAAATACGGGGTTTACATACCATTTCTTGCGCATTACGGTTCGAACACTCGAACACTTATACGGATTCTCCTGCACAGTGGCAGATATGTAAATACGGGGTTTCCTTACCATTTCTTGCGCATTACGGTTCGAACACTCGAACACCTATACGGATTCTCCTGCACAGTGGCAGATATTTAAATACGGGGTTTCCGTACCATTTCTTGCGCATTACGGTTCGAACACTCGAACACCAATACGGATTCTCCTGCACAGTGACAGATATGTAAATACGGGGTTCCCGTACCATTTCTTGCGCATTACGGTTCGAACACTCGAACACCTATACGGAATCTCCTGCACAGTGACAGATATGTAAATACGGGGTTCCCGTACCATTTCTTGCGCATTACGGTTCGAGCACTCGAATACCTATACGGATTCTCCTGCACAGTGGCAGATATGTAAATACGGGGTTTACATACCATTTCTTGCGCATTACGGTTCGAACACTCGAACACCTATACGGATTCTCCTGCACATTGGCAGATATGTAAATACGGGGTTTCCTTACCATTTCTTGCGCATTACGGTTCGAACACTCGAACACCTGTACGGATTCTCCTGCACAGTGGCAGATATGTAAATATGGGGTTTCCGTACCATTTCTTGCGCATTACGGTTCGAACACTCGAACACCTATACGGATTATCCTACACAGTGGCAGATATGTAAATACGGGGTTTACATACCATTTCTTGCGCATTACGGTTCGAACAATGGAACACCTATACGGATTCTCCTGCCCAGTGACAGATATGTAAATACGGGGTTCCCGTACCATTTCTTGCGCATTACGGTTCGAACACTCGAACACCTATACGGATTCTCCTGTACAGTGACAGATATGTAAATACGGGGTTCCCGTACCATTTCTTGCGCATTACGGTTCGAACACTCGAACACCTATACGGATTCTCCTGCACAGTGGCAGATATGTAAATACGGGGTTTACATACCATTTCTTGCGCATTACGGTTCGAACACTCGAACACTTATACGGATTCTCCTGCACAGTGGCAGATATGTAAATACGGGGTTTCCTTACCATTTCTTGCGCATTACGGTTCGAACACTCGAACACCTATACGGATTCTCCTGCACAGTGGCAGATATGTAAATACGGGGTTTCCGTACCATTTCTTGCGCATTACGGTTCGAACACTCGAACACCTATACGGATTCTCCTGTACAGTGACAGATATGTAAATACGGGGTTCCCATACCATTTCTTGCGCATTACGGTTCGAACACTCGAACACCTATACGGATTCTCCTGCACAGTGGCAGATATGTAAATAAGGGGTTTACATACCATTTCTTGCGCATTACGGTTCGAACACTCAAACACCTATACGGATTCTCCTGCACAGTGGCAGATATGTAAATACGGGGTTTCCTTACCATTTCTTGCGCATTACGGTTCGAACACTCGAACACCTATACGGATTCTCCTGCACAGTGACAGATATGTAAATACGGGGTTCCCGTACCATTTTTGCGCATTACGGTTCGAACACTCGAACACCTATACGGATTCTCCTGCACAGTGGCAGATATGTAAATACGGGGTTTACATACCATTTCTTGCGCATTACGGTTCGAACACTCGAACACCTATACGGATTCTCCTGCACAGTGGCAGATATGTAAATACGGGGTTTCCTTACCATTTCTTGCGCATTACGGTTCGAACACTCGAACACCTGTACGGATTCTCCTGCACAGTGGCAGATATGTAAATATGGGGTTTCCGTACCATTTCTTGCGCATTACGGTTCGAACACTCGAACACCTATACGGATTCTCCTACACAGTGGCAGATATGTAAATACGGGGTTTACATACCATTTCTTGCGCATTACGGTTCGAACAATGGAACACCTATACGGATTCTCCTGCACCGTGGCAGATATGTAAATACGGGGTTTCCGTACCATTTCTTGCGCATTACGGTTCGAACACTCGAACACCTATACGGATTCTCCTGTACAGTGACAGATATGTAAATACGGGGTTCCCGTACCATTTCTTGCGCATTACGGTTCGAACACTCGAACACCTATACGGATTCTCCTGCACAGTGGCAGATATGTAAATACGGGGTTTACATACCATTTCTTGCGCATTACGGTTCGAACACTCGAACACGTATACGGATTCTCCTGCACAGTGGCAGATATGTAAATACGGGGTTTCCTTACCATTTCTTGCGCATTACGGTTCGAACACTCGAACACCTATACGGATTCTCCTGCACAGTGGCAGATATGTAAATACGGGGTTTCCGTACCATTTCTTGCGCATTACGGTTCGAACACTCGAACACCTATACGGATTCTCCTGTACAGTGACAGATATGTAAATACGGGGTTCCCATAACATTTCTTGCGCATTACGGTTCGAACACTCGAACACCTATACGGATTCTCCTGCACAGTGGCAGATATGTAAATAAGGGGTTTATATACCATTTCTTGCGCATTACGGTTCGAACACTCGAACACTTATACGGATTCTCCTGCACAGTGGCAGATATGTAAATACGGGGTTTCCTTACCATTTCTTGCGCATTACGGTTCGAACACTCGAACACCTATACGGATTCTCCCGCACAGTGGCAGATATGTAAATGTGGGGTTTCGGTACCATTTCTTGCGCATTACGGTTCGAACACTCGAACACCTATACGGATTCTCCTGCACAGTGGCAGATATGTAAATACGGGGTTTACATACCATTTCTTGCGCATTACGGTTCGAACACTCGAACACCTATACGGATTCTCCTGCACAGTGGCAGATATGTAAATACGGGGTTTCCTTACCATTTCTTGCGCATTACGGTTCGAACACTCGAACACCTGTACGGATTCTCCTGCACAGTGGCAGATATGTAAATATGGGGTTTCCGTACCATTTCTTGCGCATTACGGTTCGAACACTCGAACACCTATACGGATTCTCCTACACAGTGGCAGATATGTAAATACAGGGTTTACATACCATTTCTTGCGCATTACGGTTCGAACAATGGAACACCTATACGGATTCTCCTGCACAGTGGCAGATATGTAAATACGGGGTTTCCGTACCATTTCTTGCGCATTACGGTTCGAACACTCGAACACCTATACGGATTCTCCTGTACAGTGACAGATATGTAAATACGGGGTTCCCGTACCATTTCTTGCGCATTACGGTTCGAACACTCGAACACCTATACGGATTCTCCTGCACAGTGGCAGATATGTAAATACGGGGTTTACATACCATTTCTTGCGCATTACGGTTCGAACACTCGAACACGTATACGGATTCTCCTGCACAGTGGCAGATATGTAAATACGGGGTTTCCTTACCATTTCTTGCGCATTACGGTTCGAACACTCGAACACCTATACGGATTCTCCTGCACAGTGGCAGATATGTAAATACGGGGTTTCCGTACCATTTCTTGCGCATTACGGTTCGAACACTCGAACACCTATACGGATTCTCCTGTACAGTGACAGATATGTAAATACGGGGTTCCCATACCATTTCTTGCGCATTACGGTTCGAACACTCGAACACCTATACGGATTCTCCTGCACAGTGGCAGATATGTAAATAAGGGGTTTACATACCATTTCTTAAGCATTACGGTTCGAACACTCGAACACCTATACGGATTCTCCTACACAGTGGCAGATATGTAAATACGGGGTTTCCTTACCATTTCTTGCGCATTACGGTTCGAACACTCGAACACCTATACGGATTCTCCTGCACAGTGACAGATATGTAAATACGGGGTTCCCGTACCATTTCTTGCGCATTACGGTTCGAACACTCGAACACCTATACGGATTCTCCTGCACAGTGGCAGATATGTAAATACGGGGTTTACATACCATTTCTTGCGCATTACGGTTCGAACACTCGAACACCTATACGGATTCTCCTGCACAGTGGCAGATATGTAAATACGGGGTTTCCTTTCCATTCCTTGCGCATTACGGTTCGAACACTCGAACACCTATACGGATTCTCCCGCACAGTGACAGATATGTAAATACGGGGTTCCCGTACCATTTCTTGCGCATTACGGTTCGAACACTCGAACACCTATACGGATTCTCCTGCACAGTGGCAGATATGTAAATACGGGGTTTACATACCATTTCTTGCGCATTACGGTTCGAACACTCGAACACTTATACGGATTCTCCTGCACAGTGGCAGATATGTAAATACGGGGTTTCCTTACCATTTCTTGCGCATTACGGTTCGAACACTCGAACACCTATACGGATTCTCCCGCACAGTGACAGATATGTAAATACGGGGTTCCCGTACCATTTCTTGCGCATTACGGTTCGAACACTCGAACACCTATACGGATTCTCCTGCACAGTGGCAGATATGTAAATACGGGGTTTACATACCATTTCTTGCGCATTACGGTTCGAACACTCGAACACCTATACGGATTCTCCTGCACAGTGGCAGATATGTAAATACGGGGTTTCCTTACCATTTCTTGCGCATTACGGTTCGAACACTCGAACACCTGTACGGATTCTCCTGCACAGTGGCAGATATGTAAATATGGGGTTTCCGTACCATTTCTTGCGCATTACGGTTCGAACACTCGAACACCTATATGGATTCTCCTACACAGTGGCAGATATGTAAATACGGGGTTTACATACCATTTCTTGCGCATTACGGTTCGAACAATGGAACACCTATACGGATTCTCCTGCACAGTGGCAGATATGTAAATACGGGGTTTCCGTACCATTTCTTGCGCATTACGGTTCGAACACTCGAACACCTATACGGATTCTCCTGTACAGTGACAGATATGTAAATACGGGGTTCCCGTACCATTTCTTGCGCATTACGGTTCGAACACTCGAACACCTATACGGATTCTCCTGCACAGTGGCAGATATGTAAATACGGGGTTTACATACCATTTCTTGCGCATTACGGTTCGAACACTCGAACACGTATACGGATTCTCCTGCACAGTGGCAGATATGTAAATACGGGGTTTCCTTAACATTTCTTGCGCATTACGGTTCGAACACTCGAACACCTATACGGATTCTCCTGCACAGTGGCAGATATGTAAATACGGGGTTTCCGTACCATTTCTTGCGCATTACGGTTCGAACACTCGAACACCTATACGGATTCTCCTGTACAGTGACAGATATGTAAATACGGGGTTCCCATACCATTTCTTGCGCATTACGGTTCGAACACTCGAACACCTATACGGATTCTCCTGCACAGTGGCAGATATGTAAATAAGGGGTTTACATACCATTTCTTAAGCATTACGGTTCGAACACTCGAACACCTATACGGATTCTCCTGCACAGTGGCAGATATGTAAATACGGGGTTTCCTTACCATTTCTTGCGCATTACGGTTCGAACACTCGAACACCTATACGGATTCTCCTGCACAGTGACAGATATGTAAATACGGGGTTCCCGTACCATTTCTTGCGCATTACGGTTCGAACACTCGAACACCTATACGGATTCTCCTGCACAGTGGCAGATATGTAAATACGGGGTTTACATACCATTTCTTGCGCATTACGGTTCGAACACTCGAACACCTATACGGATTCTCCTGCACAGTGGCAGATATGTAAATACGGGGTTTCCTTTCCATTCCTTGCGCATTACGGTTCGAACACTCGAACACCTGTACGGATTCTCCTGCACAGTGGCAGATATGTAAATATGGGGTTTCCGTACCATTTCTTGCGCATTACGGTTCGAACACTCGAACACCTATACGGATTCTCCTACACAGTGGCAGATATGCAAATACGGGGTTTACATACCATTTCTTGCGCATTACGGTTCGAACAATGGAACACCTATACGGATTCTCCTGCACAGTGGCAGATATGTAAATACGGGGTTTCCGTACCATTTCTTGCGCATTACGGTTCGAACACTCGAACACCGATACGGATTCTCCTGTACAGTGACAGATATGTAAATACGGGTTTCCCGTACCATTTCTTGCGCATTACGGTTCGAACACTCGAACACCTATACGGATTCTCCTGCACAGTGGCAGATATGTAAATACGGGGTTTACATACCATTTCTTGCGCATTACGGTTCGAACACTCGAACACTTATACGGATTCTCCTGCACAGTGGCAGATATGTAAATACGGGGTTTCCTTACCATTTCTTGCGCATTACGGTTCGAACACTCGAACACCTATACGGATTCTCCCGCACAGTGACAGATATGTAAATACGGGGTTCCCGTACCATTTCTTGCGCATTACGGTTCGAACACTCGAACACCTATACGGATTCTCCTGCACAGTGGCAGATATGTAAATACGGGGTTTACATACCATTTCTTGCGCATTACGGTTCGAACACTCGAACACGTATACGGATTCTCCTGCACAGTGGCAGATATGTAAATACGGGGTTTCCTTACCATTTCTTGCGCATTACGGTTCGAACACTCGAACACCTATACGGATTCTCCTGCACAGTGGCAGATATGTAAATACGGGGTTTCCGTACCATTTCTTGCGCATTACGGTTCGAACACTCGAACACCTATACGGATTCTCCTGTACAGTGACAGATATGTAAATACGGGGTTCCCATACCATTTCTTGCGCATTACGGTTCGAACACTCGAACACCTATACGGATTCTCCTGCACAGTGGCAGATATGTAAATAAGGGGTTTACATACCATTTCTTAAGCATTACGGTTCGAACACTCGAACACCTATACGGATTCTCCTACACAGTGGCAGATATGTAAATACGGGGTTTCCTTACCATTTCTTGCGCATTACGGTTCGAACACTCGAACACCTATACGGATTCTCCTGCACAGTGACAGATATGTAAATACGGGGTTCCCGTACCATTTCTTGCGCATTACGGTTCGAACACTCGAACACCTATACGGATTCTCCTGCACAGTGGCAGATATGTAAATACGGGGTTTACATACCATTTCTTGCGCATTACGGTTCGAACACTCGAACACCTATACGGATTCTCCTGCACAGTGGCAGATATGTAAATACGGGGTTTCCTTTCCATTCCTTGCGCATTACGGTTCGAACACTCGAACACCTATACGGATTCTCCCGCACAGTGACAGATATGTAAATACGGGGTTCCCGTACCATTTCTTGCGCATTACGGTTCGAACACTCGAACACCTATACGGATTCTCCTGCACAGTGGCAGATATGTAAATACGGGGTTTACATACCATTTCTTGCGCATTACGGTTCGAACACTCGAACACTTATACGGATTCTCCTGCACAGTGGCAGATATGTAAATACGGGGTTTCCTTACCATTTCTTGCGCATTACGGTTCGAACACTCGAACACCTATACGGATTCTCCCGCACAGTGACAGATATGTAAATACGGGGTTCCCGTACCATTTCTTGCGCATTACGGTTCGAACACTCGAACACCTATACGGATTCTCCTGCACAGTGGCAGATATGTAAATACGGGGTTTACATACCATTTCTTGCGCATTACGGTTCGAACACTCGAACACCTATACGGATTCTCCTGCACAGTGGCAGATATGTAAATACGGGGTTTCCTTACCATTTCTTGCGCATTACGGTTCGAACACTCGAACACCTGTACGGATTCTCCTGCACAGTGGCAGATATGTAAATATGGGGTTTCCGTACCATTTCTTGCGCATTACGGTTCGAACACTCGAACACCTATATGGATTCTCCTACACAGTGGCAGATATGTAAATACGGGGTTTACATACCATTTCTTGCGCATTACGGTTCGAACAATGGAACACCTATACGGATTCTCCTGCACAGTGGCAGATATGTAAATACGGGGTTTCCGTACCATTTCTTGCGCATTACGGTTCGAACACTCGAACACCTATACGGATTCTCCTGTACAGTGACAGATATGTAAATACGGGGTTCCCGTACCATTTCTTGCGCATTACGGTTCGAACACTCGAACACCTATACGGATTCTCCTGCACAGTGGCAGATATGTAAATACGGGGTTTACATACCATTTCTTGCGCATTACGGTTCGAACACTCGAACACGTATACGGATTCTCCTGCACAGTGGCAGATATGTAAATACGGGGTTTCCTTAACATTTCTTGCGCATTACGGTTCGAACACTCGAACACCTATACGGATTCTCCTGCACAGTGGCAGATATGTAAATACGGGGTTTCCGTACCATTTCTTGCGCATTACGGTTCGAACACTCGAACACCTATACGGATTCTCCTGTACAGTGACAGATATGTAAATACGGGGTTCCCATACCATTTCTTGCGCATTACGGTTCGAACACTCGAACACCTATACGGATTCTCCTGCACAGTGGCAGATATGTAAATAAGGGGTTTACATACCATTTCTTAAGCATTACGGTTCGAACACTCGAACACCTATACGGATTCTCCTGCACAGTGGCAGATATGTAAATACGGGGTTTCCTTACCATTTCTTGCGCATTACGGTTCGAACACTCGAACACCTATACGGATTCTCCTGCACAGTGACAGATATGTAAATACGGGGTTCCCGTACCATTTCTTGCGCATTACGGTTCGAACACTCGAACACCTATACGGATTCTCCTGCACAGTGGCAGATATGTAAATACGGGGTTTACATACCATTTCTTGCGCATTACGGTTCGAACACTCGAACACCTATACGGATTCTCCTGCACAGTGGCAGATATGTAAATACGGGGTTTCCTTTCCATTCCTTGCGCATTACGGTTCGAACACTCGAACACCTGTACGGATTCTCCTGCACAGTGGCAGATATGTAAATATGGGGTTTCCGTACCATTTCTTGCGCATTACGGTTCGAACACTCGAACACCTATACGGATTCTCCTACACAGTGGCAGATATGCAAATACGGGGTTTACATACCATTTCTTGCGCATTACGGTTCGAACAATGGAACACCTATACGGATTCTCCTGCACAGTGGCAGATATGTAAATACGGGGTTTCCGTACCATTTCTTGCGCATTACGGTTCGAACACTCGAACACCGATACGGATTCTCCTGTACAGTGACAGATATGTAAATACGGGTTTCCCGTACCATTTCTTGCGCATTACGGTTCGAACACTCGAACACCTATACGGATTCTCCTGCACAGTGGCAGATATGTAAATACGGGGTTTACATACCATTTCTTGCGCATTACGGTTCGAACACTCGAACACTTATACGGATTCTCCTGCACAGTGGCAGATATGTAAATACGGGGTTTCCTTACCATTTCTTGCGCATTACGGTTCGAACACTCGAACACCTATACGGATTCTCCTGCACAGTGGCAGATATGTAAATACGGGGTTTCCGTACCATTTCTTGCGCATTACGGTTCGAACACTCGAACACCTATACGGATTCTCCTGTACAGTGACAGATATGTAAATACGGGGTTCCCGTACCATTTCTTGCGCATTACTGTTCGAACACTCGAACACCTATACGGATTCTCCTGCACAGTGGCAGATATGTAAATAAGGGGTTTACATACCATTTCTTGCGCATTACGGTTCGAACACTCGAACACCTATACGGATTCTCCTGCAGAGTGGCAGATATGTAAATACGGGGTTTCCTTACCATTTCTTGCGCATTACGGTTCGAACACTCGATCACCTATACGGATTCTCCTGCACAGTGGCAGATATGTAAATACGGGGTTTCCGTACCATTTCTTGCGCATTACGGTTCGAACACTCGAACACCTATATGGATTCTCCTGCACAGTGGCAGATATGTAAATACGGGGTTCCCGTACCATTTCTTGCGCATTACGGTTCGAACACTCGAACACCAATACGGATTCTCCTGCACAGTGGCAGATATGTAAATATGGGGTTTCGGTACCATTTTTTGCGCATTACGGTTCGAACACTCGAACACCTATACGGATTCTCCCGCACAGTGACAGATATGTAAATACGGGGTTCCCGTACCATTTCTTGCGCATTACGGTTCGAACACTCGAACACCTATACGGATTCTCCTGCACAGTGGCAGATATGTAAATACGGGGTTTACATACCATTTCTTGCGCATTACGGTTCGAACACTCGAACACCTATACGGATTCTCCTGCACAGTGGCAGATATGTAAATACGGGGTTTCCTTACCATTTCTTGCGCATTACGGTTCGAACACTCGAACACCAATACGGATTCTCCTGCACAGTGGCAGATATGTAAATACGGGGTTCCCGTACCATTTCTTGCGCATTACGGTTCGAACACTCGAACACCTATACAGATTCTCCTGCACAGTGACAGATATGTAAATACGGGGTTCCCGTACCATTTCTTGCGCATTACAGTTCGAACACTCGAACACCTATACGGATTCTCCTGCACAGTGGCAGATATGTAAATACGGGGTTTACATACCATTTCTTGCGCATTACGGTTCGAACACTCGAACACCTATACGGATTCTCCTGCACAGTGGCAGATAAGTAAATACGGGGTTTCCTTACCATTTCTTGCGCATTACGGTTCGAACACTCGAACACCTGTACGGATTCTCCTGCACAGTGGCAGATATGTAAATATGGGGTTTCCGTACCATTTCTTGCGCATTACGGTTCGAACACTCGAACACCTATACGTATTCTCCTGCACAGTGGCAGATATGTAAATACGGGGTTTACATACCATTTCTTGCGCATTACGGTTCGAACAATGGAACACCTATACGGATTCTCCTGCACAGTGGCAGATATGTAAATGTGGGGTTTCCGTACCATTTCTTGCGCATTACGGTTCGAACACTCGAACTCCTATACGGATTCTCCTGTACAGTGACAGATATGTAAATACGGGGTTCCCGTACCATTTCTTGCGCATTACGGTTCGAACACTCGAACACCTATACGGATTCTCCTGCACAGTGGCAGATATGTAAATACGGGGTTTACATACCATTTCTTGCGCATTACGGTTCGAACACACGAACACCTATACGGATTCTCCTGCACAGTGGCAGATATGTAAATACGGGGTTTCCTTACCATTTCTTGCGCATTACGGTTCGAACACTCGAACACCTATACGGATTCTCCTGCACAGTGGCAGATATGTAAATACGGGGTTTCCGTACCATTTCTTGCGCATTACGGTTCGAACACTCGAACACCTATACGGATTCTCCTGTACAGTGACAGATATGTAAATACGGGTTTCCCGTACCATTTCTTGCGCATTACGGTTCGAACACTCGAACACCTATACGGATTCTCCTGCACAGTGGCAGATATGTAAATACGGGGTTTACATACCATTTCTTGCGCATTACGGTTCGAACACTCGAACACTTATACGGATTCTCCTGCACAGTGGCAGATATGTAAATACGGGGTTTCCTTACCATTTCTTGCGCATTACGGTTCGAACACTCGAACACCTATACGGATTCTCCTGCACAGTGGCAGATATGTAAATACGGGGTTTCCGTACCATTTCTTGCGCATTACGGTTCGAACACTCGAACACCTATACGGATTCTCCTGTACAGTGACAGATATGTAAATACGGGGTTCCCGTACCATTTCTTGCGCATTACGGTTCGAACACTCGAACACCTATACGGATTCTCCTGCACAGTGGCCGATATGTAAATACGGGGTTTCCGTACCATTTCTTGCGCATTACGGTTCGAACACTCGAACACCTATACGGATTCTCCTGCACAGTGGCAGATATGTAAATACGGGGTTTCCTTACCATTTCTTGCGCATTACGGTTCGAACACTCGATCACCTATACGAATTCTCCTGCACAGTGGCAGATATGTAAATACGGGGTTTCCGTACCATTTCTTGCGCATTACGGTTCGAACACTCGAACACCTATATGGATTCTCCTGCACAGTGGCAGATATGTAAATACGGGGTTCCCGTACCATTTCTTGCGCATTACGGTTCGAACACTCGAACACCAATACGGATTCTCCTGCACAGTGGCAGATATGTAAATATGGGGTTTCGGTACCATTTCTTGCGCATTACGGTTCGAACACTCGAACACCTATACGGATTCTCCTGCACAGTGGCAGATATGTAAATACGGGGTTTACATACCATTTCTTGCGCATTACGGTTCGAACACTCGAACACTTATACGGATTCTCCTGCACAGTGGCAGATATGTAAATACGGGGTTTCCTTACCATTTCTTGCGCATTACGGTTCGAACACTCGAACACCTATACGGATTCTCCCGCACAGTGACAGATATGTAAATACGGGGTTCCCGTACCATTTCTTGCGCATTACGGTTCGAACACTCGAACACCTATACGGATTCTCCTGCACAGTGGCAGATATGTAAATACGGGGTTTACATACCATTTCTTGCGCATTACGGTTCGAACACTCGAACACCTATACGGATTCTCCTGCACAGTGGCAGATATGTAAATACGGGGTTTCCTTACCATTTCTTGCGCATTACGGTTCGAACACTCGAACACCTGTACGGATTCTCCTGCACAGTGGCAGATATGTAAATATGGGGTTTCCGTACCATTTCTTGCGCATTACGGTTCGAACACTCGAACACCTATACGGATTCTCCTACACAGTGGCAGATATGTAAATACGGGGTTTACATACCATTTCTTGCGCATTACGGTTCGAACAATGGAACACCTATACGGATTCTCCTGCACAGTGGCAGATATGTAAATACGGGGTTTCCGTACCATTTCTTGCGCATTACGGTTCGAACACTCGAACACCTATACGGATTCTCCTGTACAGTGACAGATATGTAAATACGGGGTTCCCGTACCATTTCTTGCGCATTACGGTTCGAACACTCGAACACCTATACGGATTCTCCTGCACAGTGGCAGATATGTAAATACGGGGTTTACATACCATTTCTTGCGCATTACGGTTCGAACACTCGAACACGTATACAGATTCTCCTGCACAGTGGCAGATATGTAAATACGGGGTTTCCTTAACATTTCTTGCGCATTACGGTTCGAACACTCGAACACCTATACGGATTCTCCTGCACAGTGGCAGATATGTAAATACGGGGTTTCCGTACCATTTCTTGCGCATTACGGTTCGAACACTCGAACACCTATACGGATTCTCCTGTACAGTGACAGATATGTAAATACGGGGTTCCCATACCATTTCTTGCGCATTACGGTTCGAACACTCGAACACCTATACGGATTCTCCTGCACAGTGGCAGATATGTAAATAAGGGGTTTACATACCATTTCTTAAGCATTACGGTTCGAACACTCGAACACCTATACGGATTCTCCTGCACAGTGGCAGATATGTAAATACGGGGTTTCCTTACCATTTCTTGCGCATTACGGTTCGAACACTCGAACACCTATACGGATTCTCCTGCACAGTGACAGATATGTAAATACGGGGTTCCCGTACCATTTCTTGCGCATTACGGTTCGAACACTCGAACACCTATACGGATTCTCCTGCACAGTGCCAGATATGTAAATACGGGGTTTACATACCATTTCTTGCGCATTACGGTTCGAACACTCGAACACCTATACGGATTCTCCTGCACAGTGGCAGATATGTAAATACGGGGTTTCCTTTCCATTCCTTGCGCATTACGGTTCGAACACTCGAACACCTGTACGGATTCTCCTGCACAGTGGCAGATATGTAAATATGGGGTTTCCGTACCATTTCTTGCGCATTACGGTTCGAACACTCGAACACCTATACGGATTCTCCTACACAGTGGCAGATATGCAAATACGGGGTTTACATACCATTTCTTGCGCATTACGGTTCGAACAATGGAACACCTATACGGATTCTCCTGCACAGTGGCAGATATGTAAATACGGGGTTTCCGTACCATTTCTTGCGCATTACGGTTCGAACACTCGAACACCGATACGGATTCTCCTGTACAGTGACAGATATGTAAATACGGGTTTCCCGTACCATTTCTTGCGCATTACGGTTCGAACACTCGAACACCTATACGGATTCTCCTGCACAGTGGCAGATATGTAAATACGGGGTTTACATACCATTTCTTGCGCATTACGGTTCGAACACTCGAACACTTATACGGATTCTCCTGCACAGTGGCAGATATGTAAATACGGGGTTTCCTTACCATTTCTTGCGCATTACGGTTCGAACACTCGAACACCTATACGGATTCTCCTGCACAGTGGCAGATATGTAAATACGGGGTTTCCGTACCATTTCTTGCGCATTACGGTTCGAACACTCGAACACCTATACGGATTCTCCTGTACAGTGACAGATATGTAAATACGGGGTTCCCGTACCATTTCTTGCGCATTACTGTTCGAACACTCGAACACCTATACGGATTCTCCTGCACAGTGGCAGATATGTAAATAAGGGGTTTACATACCATTTCTTGCGCATTACGGTTCGAACACTCGAACACCTATACGGATTCTCCTGCAGAGTGGCAGATATGTAAATACGGGGTTTCCTTACCATTTCTTGCGCATTACGGTTCGAACACTCGATCACCTATACGGATTCTCCTGCACAGTGGCAGATATGTAAATACGGGGTTTCCGTACCATTTCTTGCGCATTACGGTTCGAACACTCGAACACCTATATGGATTCTCCTGCACAGTGGCAGATATGTAAATACGGGGTTCCCATACCATTTCTTGCGCATTACGGTTCGAACACTCGAACACCAATACGGATTCTCCTGCACAGTGGCAGATATGTAAATATGGGGTTTCGGTACCATTTTTTGCGCATTACGGTTCGAACACTCGAACACCTATACGGATTCTCCCGCACAGTGACAGATATGTAAATACGGGGTTCCCGTACCATTTCTTGCGCATTACGGTTCGAACACTCGAACACCTATACGGATTCTCCTGCACAGTGGCAGATATGTAAATACGGGGTTTACATACCATTTCTTGCGCATTACGGTTCGAACACTCGAACACCTATACGGATTCTCCTGCACAGTGGCAGATATGTAAATACGGGGTTTCCTTACCATTTCTTGCGCATTACGGTTCGAACACTCGAACACCAATACGGATTCTCCTGCACAGTGGCAGATATGTAAATACGGGGTTCCCGTACCATTTCTTGCGCATTACGGTTCGAACACTCGAACACCTATACAGATTCTCCTGCACAGTGACAGATATGTAAATACGGGGTTCCCGTACCATTTCTTGCGCATTACAGTTCGAACACTCGAACACCTATACGGATTCTCCTGCACAGTGGCAGATATGTAAATACGGGGTTTACATACCATTTCTTGCGCATTACGGTTCGAACACTCGAACACCTATACGGATTCTCCTGCACAGTGGCAGATAAGTAAATACGGGGTTTCCTTACCATTTCTTGCGCATTACGGTTCGAACACTCGAACACCTGTACGGATTCTCCTGCACAGTGGCAGATATGTAAATATGGGGTTTCCGTACCATTTCTTGCGCATTACGGTTCGAACACTCGAACACCTATACGTATTCTCCTGCACAGTGACAGATATGTAAATACGGGGTTTACATACCATTTCTTGCGCATTACGGTTCGAACAATGGAACACCTATACGGATTCTCCTGCACAGTGGCAGATATGTAAATGTGGGGTTTCCGTACCATTTCTTGCGCATTACGGTTCGAACACTCGAACTCCTATACGGATTCTCCTGTACAGTGACAGATATGTAAATACGGGGTTCCCGTACCATTTCTTGCGCATTACGGTTCGAACACTCGAACACCTATACGGATTCTCCTGCACAGTGGCAGATATGTAAATACGGGGTTTACATACCATTTCTTGCGCATTACGGTTCGAACACACGAACACCTATACGGATTCTCCTGCACAGTGGCAGATATGTAAATACGGGGTTTCCTTACCATTTCTTGCGCATTACGGTTCGAACACTCGAACACCTATACGGATTCTCCTGCACAGTGGCAGATATGTAAATACGGGGTTTCCGTACCATTTCTTGCGCATTACGGTTCGAACACTCGAACACCTATACGGATTCTCCTGTACAGTGACAGATATGTAAATACGGGTTTCCCGTACCATTTCTTGCGCATTACGGTTCGAACACTCGAACACCTATACGGATTCTCCTGCACAGTGGCAGATATGTAAATACGGGGTTTACATACCATTTCTTGCGCATTACGGTTCGAACACTCGAACACTTATACGGATTCTCCTGCACAGT
Organism: Camellia sinensis; assembly: GCF_055761805.1. Lineage (NCBI taxonomy): Eukaryota > Viridiplantae > Streptophyta > Magnoliopsida > Ericales > Theaceae > Camellia > Camellia sinensis. Next base: position 1,513,963 of record NC_138965.1, read on the forward strand.
GGCAGATATGTAAATACGGGGTTTCCTTACCATTTCTTGCGCATTACGGTTCGAACACTCGAACACCTATACGGATTCTCCTGCACAGTGGCAGATATGTAAATACGGGGTTTCCGTACCATTTCTTGCGCATTACGGTTCGAACACTCGAACACCTATACGGATTCTCCTGTACAGTGACAGATATGTAAATACGGGGTTCCCGTACCATTTCTTGCGCATTACGGTTCGAACACTCGAACACCTATACGGATTCTCCTGCACAGTGGCCGATATGTAAATACGGGGTTTCCGTACCATTTCTTGCGCATTACGGTTCGAACACTCGAACACCTATACGGATTCTCCTGCACAGTGGCAGATATGTAAATACGGGGTTTCCTTACCATTTCTTGCGCATTACGGTTCGAACACTCGATCACCTATACGAATTCTCCTGCACAGTGGCAGATATGTAAATACGGGGTTTCCGTACCATTTCTTGCGCATTACGGTTCGAACACTCGAACACCTATATGGATTCTCCTGCACAGTGGCAGATATGTAAATACGGGGTTCCCGTACCATTTCTTGCGCATTACGGTTCGAACACTCGAACACCAATACGGATTCTCCTGCACAGTGGCAGATATGTAAATATGGGGTTTCGGTACCATTTCTTGCGCATTACGGTTCGAACACTCGAACACCTATACGGATTCTCCTGCACAGTGGCAGATATGTAAATAAGGGGTTTACATACCATTTCTTGCGCATTACGGTTCGTACACTCGAACACCTATACGGATTCTCCTGCACAGTGGCAGATATGTAAATAAGGGGTTTACATACCATTTCTTGCGCATTACGGTTCGAACACTCGAACACCTATACGGATTCTCCTGCACAGTGGCAGATATGTAAATACGGGGTTTCCTTACCATTTCTTGCGCATTACTGTTCGAACACTCGAACACCTATACGGATTCTCCTGCACCGTGGCAGATATGTAAATACGGGGTTTCCGTACCATTTCTTGCGCATTACGGTTCGAACACTCGAACACTTATACTTATTCTCCTGCACAGTGGCAGATATGTAAATACGGGGTTCCCGTACCATTTCTTGCGCATTACGGTTCGAACACTCGAACACCTATACGGATTCTCCTGCACAGTGACAGATATGTAAATACGGGGTTCCCGTACCATTTCTTGCGCATTACGGTTCGAACACTCGAACACCTATACGGATTCTCCTGCACAGTGGCAGATATGTAATACGGGGTTTATGTACCATTTCTTGCGCATTACGGTTCGAACACTCGAACACCTATACGGATTCTCCTGCACAGTGGCAGATATGTAAATACGGGGTTTCCGTACCATTTCTTGCGCATTACGGTTCGAACACTCGAACACCTATACGGATTCTCCTGTACAGTGACAGATATGTAAATACGGGGTTCCCGTACCATTTCTTGCGCATTACGGTTCGAACACTCGAACACCTATACGGATTCTCCTGCACAGTGGCATTTATGTAAATAAGGGGTTTACATACCATTTCTTGCGCATTACGGTTCGAACACTCGAACACCTATACGGATTCTCCTGCACAGTGGCAGATATGTAAATACGGGGTTTCCTTACCATTTCTTGCGCATTACGGTTCGAACACTCGAACACCTATACGGATTCTCCTGCACAGTGGCAGATATGTAAATACGGGGTTTCCGTACCATTTCTTGCGCATTACGGTTCGAACACTCGAACACCTATACGGATTCTCCTGTACAGTGACAGATATGTAAATACGGGGTTCCCGTACCATTTCTTGCGCATTACGGTTCGAACACTCGAACACCTATACGGATTCTCCTGCACAGTGGCAGATATGTAAATAAGGGGTTTACATACCATTTCTTGCGCATTACGGTTCGAACACTCGAACACCTATACGGATTCTCCTGCACAGTGGCAGATATGTAAATACGGGGTTTCCGTACCATTTCTTGCGCATTACGGTTCGAACACTCGAACACCTATATGGATTCTCCTGCACAGTGGCAGATATGTAAATACGGGGTTCTCGTACCATTTCTTGCGCATTACGGTTCGAACACTCGAACACCAATACGGATTCTCCTGCACAGTGGCAGATATGTAAATATGGGGTTTCGGTACCATTTCTTGCGCATTACGGTTCGAACACTCGAACACCTATACGGATTCTCCTGCACAGTGGCAGATATGTAAATAAGGGGTTTACATACCATTTCTTGCGCATTACGGTTCGTACACTCGAACACCTATACGGATTCTCCTGCACAGTGGCAGATATGTAAATAAGGGGTTTACATACCATTTCTTGCGCATTACGGTTCGAACACTCGAACACCTATACGGATTCTCCTGCACAGTGGCAGATATGTAAATACGGGGTTTCCTTACCATTTCTTGCGCATTACTGTTCGAACACTCGAACACCTATACGGATTCTCCTGCACCGTGGCAGATATGTAAATACGGGGTTTCCGTACCATTTCTTGCGCATTACGGTTCGAACACTCGAACACTTATACTTATTCTCCTGCACAGTGGCAGATATGTAAATACGGGGTTCCCGTACCATTTCTTGCGCATTACGGTTCGAACACTCGAACACCTATACGGATTCTCCTGCACAGTGACAGATATGTAAATACGGGGTTCCCGTACCATTTCTTGCGCATTACGGTTCGAACACTCGAACACCTATACGGATTCTCCTGCACAGTGGCAGATATGTAATACGGGGTTTATGTACCATTTCTTGCGCATTACGGTTCGAACACTCGAACACCTATACGGATTCTCCTGCACAGTGGCAGATATTTAAATACGGGGTTTCCGTACCATTTCTTGCGCATTACGGTTCGAACACTCGAACACCTATACGGATTCTCCTGTACAGTGACAGATATGTAAATACGGGGTTCCCGTACCATTTCTTGCGCATTACGGTTCGAACACTCGAACACCTATACGGATTCTCCTGCACAGTGGCATTTATGTAAATAAGGGGTTTACATACCATTTCTTGCGCATTACGGTTCGAACACTCGAACACCTATACGGATTCTCCTGCACAGTGGCAGATATGTAAATACGGGGTTTCCTTACCATTTCTTGCGCATTACGGTTCGAACACTCGAACACCTATACGGATTCTCCTGCACAGTGGCAGATATGTAAATACGGGGTTTCCGTACCATTTCTTGCGCATTACGGTTCGAACACTCGAACACCTATACGGATTCTCCTGTACAGTGACAGATATGTAAATACGGGGTTCCCGTACCATTTCTTGCGCATTACGGTTCGAACACTCGAACACCTATACGGATTCTCCTGCACAGTGGCAGATATGTAAATAAGGGGTTTACATACCATTTCTTGCGCATTACGGTTCGAACACTCGAACACCTATACGGATTCTCCTGCACAGTGGCAGATATGTAAATACGGGGTTTCCTTACCATTTCTTGCGCATTACGGTCCGAACACTCGAACACCTATACGGATTCTCCTGCACCGTGGCAGATATGTAAATACGGGGTTTCCGTACCATTTCTTGCGCATTACGGTTCGAACACTCGAACACTTATACTTATTCTCCTACACAGTGGCAGATATGTAAATACGGGGTTCCCGTACCATTTCTGGCGCATTACGGTTCGAACACTCGAACAACTATACGGATTCTCCTGCACAGTGACAGATATGTAAATACGGGGTTCCCGTACCATTTCTTGCGCATTACGGTTCGAACACTCGAACACCTATACGGATTCTCCTGCACAGTGGCAGATATGTAAATACGGGGTTTCCGTACCATTTCTTGCGCATTACGGTTCGAACACTCGAACACCTATACGGATTCTCCTGTACAGTGACAGATATGTAAATACGGGGTTCCCGTACCATTTCTTGCGCATTACGGTTCGAACACTCGAACACCTATACGGATTCTCCTGCACAGTGGCAGATATGTAAATACGGGGTTTACATACCATTTCTTGCGCATTACGGTTCGAACACTCGAACACTTATACGGATTCTCCTGCACAGTGGCAGATATGTAAATACGGGGTTTCCTTACCATTTCTTGCGCATTACGGTTCGAACACTCGATCACCTATACGGATTCTCCTGCACAGTGGCAGATATGTAAATACGGGGTTTCCGTACCATTTCTTGCGCATTACGGTTCGAACACTCGAACACCTATATGGATTCTCCTGCACAGTGGCAGATATGTAAATACGGGGTTCCCGTACCATTTCTTGCGCATTACGGTTCGAACACTCGAACACCAATACGGATTCTCCTGCACAGTGGCAGATATGTGAATATGGGGTTTCGGTACCATTTCTTGCGCATTACGGTTCGAACACTCGAACACCTATACGGATTCTCCTGCACAGTGGCAGATATGTAAATAAGGGGTTTACATACCATTTCTTGCGCATTACGGTTCGAACACTCGAACACCAATACGGATTCTCCTGCACAGTGACAGATATGTAAATACGGGGTTCCCGTACCATTTTTTGCGCATTACGGTTCGAACACTCGAACACCTATACGGATTCTCCTGCACAGTGGCAGATATGTAAATAAGGGGTTTACATACCATTTCTTGCGCATTACGGTTCGAACAATCGAACACCTATACGGATTCTCCTGCACAGTGGCAGATATGTAAATACGGGGTTTCCTTACCATTTCTTGCGCATTACGGTTCGAACACTCGAACACCTATACGGATTCTCCTGCACCGTGGCAGATATGTAAATACGGGGTTTTCGTACCATTTCTTGCGCATTACGTTTCGAACACTCGAACACTTATACTTATTCTCCTGCACAGTGGCAGATATGTAAATACGGGGTTCCCGTACCATTTCTTGCGCATTACGGTTCGAACACTCGAACACCTATACGGATTCTCCTGCACAGTGACAGATATGTAAATACGGGGTTCCCGTACCATTTCTTGCGCATTACGGTTCGAACACTCGAACACCTATACGGATTCTCCTGCACAGTGGCAGATATGTAAATACGGGGTTTACATACCATTTCTTGCGCATTACGGTTCGAACACTCGAACACCTATACGGATTCTCCTGCACAGTGGCAGATATGTAAATACGGGGTTTCCGTACCATTTCTTGCGCATTACGGTTCGAACACTCGAACACCTATACGGATTCTCCTGCACAGTGGCAGATATGTAAATACGGGGTTCCCGTACCATTTCTTGCGCATTTCGGTTCGAACACTCGAACACCTATACGGATTCTCCTGCACAGTGGCCGATATGTAAATACGGGGTTTCCGTACCATTTCTTGCGCATTACGGTTCGAACACTCGAACACCTATACGGATTCTCCTGCACAGTGGCAGATATGTAAATACGGGGTTTCCTTACCATTTCTTGCGCATTACGGTTCGAACACTCGATCACCTATACGAATTCTCCTGCACAGTGGCAGATATGTAAATACGGGGTTTCCGTACCATTTCTTGCGCATTACGGTTCGAACACTCGAACACCTATATGGATTCTCCTGCACAGTGGCAGATATGTAAATACGGGGTTCCCGTACCATTTCTTGCGCATTACGGTTCGAACACTCGAACACCAATACGGATTCTCCTGCACAGTGGCAGATATGTAAATATGGGGTTTCGGTACCATTTCTTGCGCATTTCGGTTCGAACACTCGAACACCTATACGGATTCTCCTGCACAGTGGCAGATATGTAAATAAGGGGTTTACATACCATTTCTTGCGCATTACGGTTCGTACACTCGAACACCTATACGGATTCTCCTGCACAGTGGCAGATATGTAAATAAGGGGTTTACATACCATTTCTTGCGCATTACGGTTCGAACACTCGAACACCTATACGGATTCTCCTGCACAGTGGCAGATATGTAAATACGGGGTTTCCTTACCATTTCTTGCGCATTACTGTTCGAACACTCGAACACCTATACGGATTCTCCTGCACCGTGGCAGATATGTAAATACGGGGTTTCCGTACCATTTCTTGCGCATTACGGTTCGAACACTCGAACACTTATACTTATTCTCCTGCACAGCGGCAGATATGTAAATACGGGGTTCCCGTACCATTTCTTGCGCATTACGGTTCGAACACTCGAACACCTATACGGATTCTCCTGCACAGTGACAGATATGTAAATACGGGGTTCCCGTACCATTTCTTGCGCATTACGGTTCGAACACTCGAACACCTATACGGATTCTCCTGCACAGTGGCAGATATGTAAATACGGGGTTTATGTACCATTTCTTGCGCATTACGGTTCGAACACTCGAACACCTATACGGATTCTCCTGCACAGTGGCAGATATGTAAATACGGGGTTTCCGTACCATTTCTTGCGCATTACGGTTCGAACACTCGAACACCTATACGGATTCTCCTGTACAGTGACAGATATGTAAATACGGGGTTCCCGTACCATTTCTTGCGCATTACGGTTCGAACACTCGAACACCTATACGGATTCTCCTGCACAGTGGCATTTATGTAAATAAGGGATTTACATACCATTTCTTGCGCATTACGGTTCGAACACTCGAACACCTATACGGATTCTCCTGCACAGTGGCAGTTATGTAAATACGGGGTTTCCTTACCATTTCTTGCGCATTACGGTTCGAACACTCGAACACCTATACGGATTCTCCTGCACAGTGGCAGATATGTAAATACGGGGTTTCCGTACCATTTCTTGCGCATTACGGTTCGAACACTCGAACACCTATACGGATTCTCCTGTACAGTGACAGATATGTAAATACGGGGTTCCCGTACCATTTCTTGCGCATTACGGTTCGAACACTCGAACACCTATACGGATTCTCCTGCACAGTGGCAGATATGTAAATAAGGGGTTTACATACCATTTCTTGCGCATTACGGTTCGAACACTCGAACACCTATACGGATTCTCCTGCACAGTGGCAGATATGTAAATACGGGGTTTCCTTACCATTTCTTGCGCATTACGGTCCGAACACTCGAACACCTATACGGATTCTCCTGCACCGTGGCAGATATGTAAATACGGGGTTTCCGTACCATTTCTTGCGCATTACGGTTCGAACACTCGAACACTTATACTTATTCTCCTACACAGTGGCAGATATGTAAATACGGGGTTCCCGTACCATTTCTGGCGCATTACGGTTCGAACACTCGAACACCTATACGGATTCTCTTGCACAGTGACAGATATGTAAATACGGGGTTCCCGTACCATTTCTTGCGCATTACGGTTCGAACACTCGAACACCTATACGGATTCTCCTGCACAGTGGCAGATATGTAAATACGGGGTTTCCGTACCATTTCTTGCGCATTACGGTTCGAACACTCGAACACCTATACGGATTCTCCTGTACAGTGACAGATATGTAAATACGGGGTTCCCGTACCATTTCTTGCGCATTACGGTTCGAACACTCGAACACCTATACGGATTCTCCTGCACAGTGGCAGATATGTAAATACGGGGTTTACATACCATTTCTTGCGCATTACGGTTCGAACACTCGAACACTTATACGGATTCTCCTGCACAGTGGCAGATATGTAAATACGGGGTTTCCTTACCATTTCTTGCGCATTACGGTTCGAACACTCGATCACCTATACGGATTCTCCTGCACAGTGGCAGATATGTAAATACGGGGTTTCCGTACCATTTCTTGCGCATTACGGTTCGAACACTCGAACACCTATATGGATTCTCCTGCACAGTGGCAGATATGTAAATACGGGGTTCCCGTACCATTTCTTGCGCATTACGGTTCGAACACTCGAACACCAATACGGATTCTCCTGCACAGTGGCAGATATGTGAATATGGGGTTTCGGTACCATTTCTTGCGCATTACGGTTCGAACACTCGAACACCTATACGGATTCTCCTGCACAGTGGCAGATATGTAAATAAGGGGTTTACATACCATTTCTTGCGCATTACGGTTCGAACACTCGAACACCAATACGGATTCTCCTGCACAGTGACAGATATGTAAATACGGGGTTCCCGTACCATTTTTTGCGCATTACGGTTCGAACACTCGAACACCTATACGGATTCTCCTGCACAGTGGCAGATATGTAAATAAGGGGTTTACATACCATTTCTTGCGCATTACGGTTCGAACAATCGAACACCAATACGGATTCTCCTGCACAGTGGCAGATATGTAAATACGGGGTTTCCTTACCATTTCTTGCGCATTACGGTTCGAACACTCGAACACCTATACGGATTCTCCTGCACCGTGGCAGATATGTAAATACGGGGTTTTCGTACCATTTCTTGCGCATTACGTTTCGAACACTCGAACACTTATACTTATTCTCCTGCACAGTGGCAGATATGTAAATACGGGGTTCCCGTACCATTTCTTGCGCATTACGGTTCGAACACTCGAACACCTATACGGATTCTCCTGCACAGTGACAGATATGTAAATACGGGGTTCCCGTACCATTTCTTGCGCATTACGGTTCGAACACTCGAACACCTATACGGATTCTCCTGCACAGTGGCAGATATGTAAATACGGGGTTTACATACCATTTCTTGCGCATTACGGTTCGAACACTCGAACACCTATACGGATTCTCCTGCACAGTGGCAGATATGTAAATACGGGGTTTCCTTACAATTTCTTACGCATTACGGTTCGAACACTCGAACATCTGTACGGATTCTCTTGCACAGTGGCAGATATGTAAATATGGGGTTTCCGTACCATTTCTTGCGCATTACGGTTCGAACACTCGAACACCTATACGGATTCTCCTACACAGAGGCAGATATGTAAATACGGGGTTTACATACCATTTCTTGCGCATTACGGTTCGAACAATGGAACACCTATACGGATTCTCCTGCACAGTGGCAGATATGTAAATACGGGGTTTCCGTACCATTTCTTGCGCATTACGGTTCGAACACTCGAACACCTATACGGATTCTCCTGTACAGTGACAGATATGTAAATACGGGGTTTCCTTACCATTTCTTGCGCATTACGGTTCGAACACTCGAACACCTATACGGATTCTCCTGCACAGTGGCAGATATGTAAATACGGGGTTTCCGTACCATTTCTTGCGCATTACGGTTCGAACACTCGAACAGCTATACGGATTCTCCTGTACAGTGACAGATATGTAAATACGGGGTTCCCGTACCATTTCTTGCGCATTACGGTTCGAACACTCGAACACCTATACGGATTCTCCTGCACAGTGGCATTTATGTAAATAAGGGGTTTACATACCATTTCTTGCGCATTACGGTTCGAACACTCGAACACCTATACGGATTCTCCTGCACAGTGGCAGATATGTAAATACGGGGTTTCCTTACCATTTCTTGCGCATTACGGTTCGAACACTCGAACACCTATACGGATTCTCCTGCACAGTGGCAGATATGTAAATACGGGGTTTCCGTACCATTTCTTGCGCATTACGGTTCGAACACTCGAACACCTATACGGATTCTCCTGTACAGTGACAGATATGTAAATACGGGGTTCCCGTACCATTTCTTGCGCATTACGGTTCGAACACTCGAACACCTATACGGATTCTCCTGCACAGTGGCAGATATGTAAATAAGGGGTTTACATACCATTTCTTGCGCATTACGGTTCGAACACTCGAACACCTATACGGATTCTCCTGCACAGTGGCAGATATGTAAATACGGGGTTTCCTTACCATTTCTTGCGCATTACGGTCCGAACACTCGAACACCTATACGGATTCTCCTGCACCGTGGCAGATATGTAAATACGGGGTTTCCGTACCATTTCTTGCGCATTACGGTTCGAACACTCGAACACTTATACTTATTCTCCTACACAGTGGCAGATATGTAAATACGGGGTTCCCGTACCATTTCTGGCGCATTACGGTTCGAACACTCGAACACCTATACGGATTCTCCTGCACAGTGACAGATATGTAAATACGGGGTTCCCGTACCATTTCTTGCGCATTACGGTTCGAACACTCGAACACCTATACGGATTCTCCTGCACAGTGGCAGATATGTAAATACGGGGTTTCCGTACCATTTCTTGCGCATTACGGTTCGAACACTCGAACACCTATACGGATTCTCCTGTATAGTGACAGATATGTAAATACGGGGTTCCCGTACCATTTCTTGCGCATTACGGTTCGAACACTCGAACACCTATACGGATTCTCCTGCACAGTGGCAGATATGTAAATACGGGGTTTACATACCATTTCTTGCGCATTACGGTTCGAACACTCGAACACTTATACGGATTCTCCTGCACAGTGGCAGATATGTAAATACGGGGTTTCCTTACCATTTCTTGCGCATTACGGTTCGAACACTCGAACACCTATACGGATTCTCCTGCACAGTGGCAGATATGTAAATACGGGGTTTCTGTACCATTTCTTGCGCATTATGGTTCGAACACTCGAACACCTATACGGATTCTCCTGCACAGTGGCAGATATGTAAATACGGGGTTTCCGTACCATTTCTTGCGCATTACGGTTCGAACACTCGAACACCTATACGGATTCTCCTGCACAGTGGCAGATATGTAAATACGGGGTTTCCGTACCATTTCTTGCGCAATACGGTTCGAACACTCGAACACCTATACGGATTCTCCTGCACAGTGGCAGATATGTAAATACGGGGTTTCCTTACCATTTGTTGCGCATTACGGTTCGAACACTCGAACACCTATACGGATTCTCCTGCACAGTGGCAGATATGTAAATACGGGGTTTCCGTACCATTTCTTGCGCATTACGGTTCGAACACTCGAACACCTATACGGATTCTCCTGCACAGTGGCAGATATGTAAATACGGGGTTTCCGTACCATTTCTTGCGCATTACGGTTCGAACACTCGAACACATATACGGATTCTCCTGCACAGTGGCAGATATGTAAATACGGGGTTTCCGTACCATTTCTTTCGCATTACGGTTCGAACACTCGAACACCTATACGGATTCTCCTGCACAGTGGCAGATATGTAAATACGGGGTTTCCTTACCATTTCTTGCGCATTACGGTTCGAACACTCGAACACCTATACGGATTCTCCTGCACCGTGGCAGATATGTAAATACGGGGTTTCCGTACCATTTCTTGCGCATTACGGTTCGAACACTCGAACACTTATACTTATTCTCCTACACAGTGGCAGATATGTAAATACGGGGTTCCCGTACCATTTCTGGCGCATTACGGTTCGAACACTCGAACACCTATACGGATTCTCCTGCACAGTGACAGATATGTAAATACGGGGTTCCCGTACCATTTCTTGCGCATTACGGTTCGAACACTCGAGCACCTATACGGATTCTCCTGCACAGTGGCAGATATGTAAATACGGGGTTTACATACCATTTCTTGCGCATTACGGTTCGAACACTCGAACACCTATACGGATTCTCCTGCACAGTGGCAGATATGTAAATACGGGGTTTCCTTACAATTTCTTACGCATTACGGTTCGAACACTCGAACACCTGTACGGATTCTCTTGCACAGTGGCAGATATGTAAATATGGGGTTTCCGTACCATTTCTTGCGCATTACGGTTCGAACACTCGAACACCTATACGGATTCTCCTACACAGAGGCAGATATGTAAATACGGGGTTTACATACCATTTCTTGCGCATTACGGTTCGAACACTCGAACACCTATACGGATTCTCCTGCACCGTGGCAGATATGTAAATACGGGGTTTCCGTACCATTTCTTGCGCATTACGGTTCGAACACTCGAACACCTATACGGATTCTCCTGCACAGTGGCAGATATGTAAATACGGGGTTTACATACCATTTCTTGCGCATTACGGTTCGAACACTCGAACACTTATACGGATTCTCCTGCACAGTGGCAGATATGTAAATACGGGGTTTCCTTACCATTTCCTGCGCATTACGGTTCGAACACTCGAACACCTATACGGATTCTCCTGCACAGTGGCAGATATGTAAATACGGGGTTTCTGTACCATTTCTTGCGCATTATGGTTCGAACACTCGAACACCTATACGGATTCTCCTGCACAGTGGCAGATATGTAAATACGGGGTTTCCGAACCATTTCTTGCGCATTACGGTTCGAACACTCGAACACCTATACGGATTCTCCTGCACAGTGGCAGATATGTAAATACGGGGTTTCCGTACCATTTCTTGCGCATTAAGGTTCGAACACTCGAACACCTATACGCCCTCTCCTGCACAGTGGCAGATATGTAAATACGGGGTTTCCGTACCATTTCTTGCGCATTACGGTTCGAACACTCGAACACCTATACGGATTCTCCTGCACAGTGGCAGATATGTAAATACGGGGTTTCCTTACCATTTCTTGCGCATTACGGTTCGAACACTCGAACACCTATACGGATTCTCCTGCACAGTGGCAGATATGTAAATACGGGGTTTCCGTACCATTTCTTTCGCATTACGGTTCGAACACTCGAACACCTATACGGATTCTCCTGCACAGTGGCAGATATGTAAATACGGGGTTTCCTTACCATTTCTTGCGCATTACGGTTCGAACACTCGAACACCTATACGGATTCTCCTGCACCGTGGCAGATATGTAAATACGGGGTTTCCGTACCATTTCTTGCGCATTACGGTTCGAACACTCGAACACCTATACGGATTCTCCTGCACAGTGGCAGATATGTAAATACGGGGTTTCCGTACCATTTCTTTCGCATTACGGTTCGAACACTCGAACACCTATACGGATTCTCCTGCAAAGTGGCAGATATGTAAATACGGGGTTTCCGTACCATTTCTTTCGCATTACGGTTCGAACACTCGAACACCTATACGGATTCTCCTGCACAGTGGCAGATATGTAAATACGGGGTTTCCGTACCATTTCTTGCGCATTACGGTTCGAACACTCGAACACCTATACGGATTCTCCTGCACAGTGGCAGATATGTAAATACGGGGTTTCCGTACCATTTCTTTCGCATTACGGTTCGAACACTCGAACACCTATACGGATTCTCCTACACAGAGGCAGATATGTAAATACGGGGTTTACATACCATTTCTTGCGCATTACGGTTCGAACAATGGAACACCTATACGGATTCTCCTGCACAGTGGCAGATATTTAAATACGGGGTTTCCGTACCATTTCTTGCGCATTACGGTTCGAACACTCGAACACCTATACGGATTCTCCTGTACAGTGACAGATATGTAAATACGGGGTTTCCTTACCATTTCTTGCGCATTACGGTTCGAACACTCGAACACCTATACGGATTCTCCTGCATAGTGGCAGATATGTAAATACGGGGTTTCCGTACCATTTCTTGCGCATTACGGTTCGAACACTCGAACAGCTATACGGATTCTCCTGTACAGTGACAGATATGTAAATACGGGGTTCCCGTACCATTTCTTGCGCATTACGGTTCGAACACTCGAACACCTATACGGATTCTCCTGCACAGTGGCATTTATGTAAATAAGGGGTTTACATACCATTTCTTGCGCATTACGGTTCGAACACTCGAACACCTATACGGATTCTCCTGCACAGTGGCAGATTTGTAAATACGGGGTTTCCTTACCATTTCTTGCGCATTACGGTTCGAACACTCGAACACCTATACGGATTCTCCTGCATAGTGGCAGATATGTAAATACGGGGTTTCCGTACCATTTCTTGCGCATTACGGTTCGAACACTCGAACACCTATACGGATTCTCCTGTACAGTGACAGATATGTAAATACGGGGTTCCCGTACCATTTCTTGCGCATTACGGTTCGAACACTCGAACACCTATACGGATTCTCCTGCACAGTGGCAGATATGTAAATAAGGGGTTTACATACCATTTCTTGCGCATTACGGTTCGAACACTCGAACACCTATACGGATTCTCCTGCACAGTGGCAGATATGTAAATACGGGGTTTCCTTACCATTTCTTGCGCATTACGGTCCGAACACTCGAACACCTATACGGATTCTCCTGCACCGTGGCAGATATGTAAATACGGGGTTTCCGTACCATTTCTTGCGCATTACGGTTCGAACACTCGAACACTTATACTTATTCTCCTACACAGTGGCAGATATGTAAATACGGGGTTCCCGTACCATTTCTGGCGCATTACGGTTCGAACACTCGAACACCTATACGGATTCTCCTGCACAGTGACAGATATGTAAATACGGGGTTCCCGTACCATTTCTTGCGCATTACGGTTCGAACACTCGAACACCTATACGGATTCTCCTGCACAGTGGCAGATATGTAAATACGGGGTTTCCGTACCATTTCTTGCGCATTACGGTTCGAACACTCGAACACCTATACGGATTCTCCTGTATAGTGACAGATATGTAAATACGGGGTTCCCGTACCATTTCTTGCGCATTACGGTTCGAACACTCGAACACCTATACGGATTCTCCTGCACAGTGGCAGATATGTAAATACGGGGTTTACATACCATTTCTTGCGCATTACGGTTCGAACACTCGAACACTTATACGGATTCTCCTGCACAGTGGCAGATATGTAAATACGGGGTTTCCTTACCATTTCTTGCGCATTACGGTTCGAACACTCGAACACCTATACGGATTCTCCTGCACAGTGGCAGATATGTAAATACGGGGTTTCTGTACCATTTCTTGCGCATTATGGTTCGAACACTCGAACACCTATACGGATTCTCCTGCACAGTGGCAGATATGTAAATACGGGGTTTCCGTACCATTTCTTGCGCATTACGGTTCGAACACTCGAACACCTATACGGATTCTCCTGCACAGTGGCAGATATGTAAATACGGGGTTTCCGTACCATTTCTTGCGCATTACGGTTCGAACACTCGAACACCTATACGGATTCTCCTGCACAGTGGCAGATATGTAAATACGGGGTTTCCTTACCATTTGTTGCGCATTACGGTTCGAACACTCGAACACCTATACGGATTCTCCTGCACAGTGGCAGATATGTAAATACGGGGTTTCCGTACCATTTCTTGCGCATTACGGTTCGAACACTCGAACACCTATACGGATTCTCCTGCACAGTGGCAGATATGTAAATACGGGGTTTCCGTACCATTTCTTGCGCATTACGGTTCGAACACTCGAACACATATACGGATTCTCCTGCACAGTGGCAGATATGTAAATACGGGGTTTCCGTACCATTTCTTTCGCATTACGGTTCGAACACTCGAACACCTATACGGATTCTCCTGCACAGTGGCAGATATGTAAATACGGGGTTTCCTTACCATTTCTTGCGCATTACGGTTCGAACACTCGAACACCTATACGGATTCTCCTGCACCGTGGCAGATATGTAAATACGGGGTTTTCGTACCATTTCTTGCGCATTACGGTTCGAACACTCGAACACTTATACTTATTCTCCTACACAGTGGCAGATATGTAAATACGGGGTTCCCGTACCATTTCTGTCGCATTACGGTTCGAACACTCGAACACCTATACGGATTCTCCTGCACAGTGACAGATATGTAAATACGGGGTTCCCGTACCATTTCTTGCGCATTACGGTTCGAACACTCGAGCACCTATACGGATTCTCCTGCACAGTGGCAGATATGTAAATACGGGGTTTACATACCATTTCTTGCGCATTACGGTTCGAACACTCGAACACCTATACGGATTCTCCTGCACAGTGGCAGATATGTAAATACGGGGTTTCCTTACAATTTCTTACGCATTACGGTTCGAACACTCGAACACCTGTACGGATTCTCTTGCACAGTGGCAGATATGTAAATATGGGGTTTCCGTACCATTTCTTGCGCATTACGGTTCGAACACTCGAACACCTATACGGATTCTCCTACACAGAGGCAGATATGTAAATACGGGGTTTACATACCATTTCTTGCGCATTACGGTTCGAACACTCGAACACCTATACGGATTCTCCTGCACCGTGGCAGATATGTAAATACGGGGTTTCCGTACCATTTCTTGCGCATTACGGTTCGAACACTCGAACACCTATACGGATTCTCCTGCACAGTGGCAGATATGTAAATACGGGGTTTACATACCATTTCTTGCGCATTACGGTTCGAACACTCGAACACTTATACGGATTCTCCTGCACAGTGGCAGATATGTAAATACGGGGTTTCCTTACCATTTCCTGCGCATTACGGTTCGAACACTCGAACACCTATACGGATTCTCCTGCACAGTGGCAGATATGTAAATACGGGGTTTCTGTACCATTTCTTGCGCATTATGGTTCGAACACTCGAACACCTATACGGATTCTCCTGCACAGTGGCAGATATGTAAATACGGGGTTTCCGAACCATTTCTTGCGCATTACGGTTCGAACACTCGAACACCTATACGGATTCTCCTGCACAGTGGCAGATATGTAAATACGGGGTTTCCGTACCATTTCTTGCGCATTAAGGTTCGAACACTCGAACACCTATACGCCCTCTCCTGCACAGTGGCAGATATGTAAATACGGGGTTTCCGTACCATTTCTTGCGCATTACGGTTCGAACACTCGAACACCTATACGGATTCTCCTGCACAGTGGCAGATATGTAAATACGGGGTTTCCTTACCATTTCTTGCGCATTACGGTTCGAACACTCGAACACCTATACGGATTCTCCTGCACAGTGGCAGATATGTAAATACGGGGTTTCCGTACCATTTCTTTCGCATTACGGTTCGAACACTCGAACACCTATACGGATTCTCCTGCACAGTGGCAGATATGTAAATACGGGGTTTCCTTACCATTTCTTGCGCATTACGGTTCGAACACTCGAACACCTATACGGATTCTCCTGCACCGTGGCAGATATGTAAATACGGGGTTTCCGTACCATTTCTTGCGCATTACGGTTCGAACACTCGAACACCTATACGGATTCTCCTGCACAGTGGCAGATATGTAAATACGGGGTTTCCGTACCATTTCTTTCGCATTACGGTTCGAACACTCGAACACCTATACGGATTCTCCTGCAAAGTGGCAGATATGTAAATACGGGGTTTCCGTACCATTTCTTTCGCATTACGGTTCGAACACTCGAACACCTATACGGATTCTCCTGCACAGTGGCAGATATGTAAATACGGGGTTTCCGTACCATTTCTTGCGCATTACGGTTCGAACACTCGAACACCTATACGGATTCTCCTGCACAGTGGCAGATATGTAAATACGGGGTTTCCGTACCATTTCTTTCGCATTACGGTTCGAACACTCGAACACCTATACGGATTCTCCTGCAAAGTGGCAGATATGTAAATACGGGGTTTCCGTACCATTTCTTTCGCATTACGGTTCGAACACTCGAACACCTATACGGATTCTCCTGCACAGTGGCAGATATGTAAATACGGGGTTTCCTTACCATTTGTTGCGCATTACGGTTCGAACACTCGAACACCTATACGGATTCTCCTGCACAGTGGCAGATATGTAAATACGGGGTTACCGTACCATTTCTTGCGCATTACGGTTCGAACACTCGAACACCTATACGGATTCTCCTGCACAGTGGCAGATATGTAAATACGGGGTTTCCTTACCATTTGTTGCGCATTACGGTTCGAACACTCGAACACCTATACGGATTCTCCTGCACAGTGGCAGATATGTAAATACGGGGTTTCCGTACCATTTCTTGCGCATTACGGTTCGAACACTCGAACACCTATACGGATTCTCCTGCACAGTGGCAGATATGTAAATACGGGGTTTCCGTACCATTTCTTGCGCATTACGGTTCGAACACTCGAACACATATACGGATTCTCCTGCACAGTGGCAGATATGTAAATACGGGGTTTCCGTACCATTTCTTTCGCATTACGGTTCGAACACTCGAACACCTATACGGATTCTCCTGCACAGTGGCAGATATGTAAATACGGGGTTTCCTTACCATTTCTTGCGCATTACGGTTCGAACACTCGAACACCTATACGGATTCTCCTGCACCGTGGCAGATATGTAAATACGGGGTTTCCGTACCATTTCTTGCGCATTACGGTTCGAACACTCGAACACTTATACTTATTCTCCTACACAGTGGCAGATATGTAAATACGGGGTTCCCGTACCATTTCTGTCGCATTACGGTTCGAACACTCGAACACCTATACGGATTCTCCTGCACAGTGACAGATATGTAAATACGGGGTTCCCGTACCATTTCTTGCGCATTACGGTTCGAACACTCGAGCACCTATACGGATTCTCCTGCACAGTGGCAGATATGTAAATACGGGGTTTACATACCATTTCTTGCGCATTACGGTTCGAACACTCGAACACCTATACGGATTCTCCTGCACAGTGGCAGATATGTAAATACGGGGTTTCCTTACAATTTCTTACGCATTACGGTTCGAACACTCGAACACCTGTACGGATTCTCTTGCACAGTGGCAGATATGTAAATATGGGGTTTCCGTACCATTTCTTGCGCATTACGGTTCGAACACTCGAACACCTATACGGATTCTCCTACACAGAGGCAGATATGTAAATACGGGGTTTACATACCATTTCTTGCGCATTACGGTTCGAACACTCGAACACCTATACGGATTCTCCTGCACCGTGGCAGATATGTAAATACGGGGTTTCCGTACCATTTCTTGCGCATTACGGTTCGAACACTCGAACACCTATACGGATTCTCCTGCACAGTGGCAGATATGTAAATACGGGGTTTACATACCATTTCTTGCGCATTACGGTTCGAACACTCGAACACTTATACGGATTCTCCTGCACAGTGGCAGATATGTAAATACGGGGTTTCCTTACCATTTCCTGCGCATTACGGTTCGAACACTCGAACACCTATACGGATTCTCCTGCACAGTGGCAGATATGTAAATACGGGGTTTCTGTACCATTTCTTGCGCATTATGGTTCGAACACTCGAACACCTATACGGATTCTCCTGCACAGTGGCAGATATGTAAATACCGGGTTTCCGAACCATTTCTTGCGCATTACGGTTCGAACACTCGAACACCTATACGGATTCTCCTGCACAGTGGCAGATATGTAAATACGGGGTTTCCGTACCATTTCTTGCGCATTAAGGTTCGAACACTCGAACACCTATACGCCCTCTCCTGCACAGTGGCAGATATGTAAATACGGGGTTTCCGTACCATTTCTTGCGCATTACGGTTCGAACACTCGAACACCTATACGGATTCTCCTGCACAGTGGCAGATATGTAAATACGGGGTTTCCTTACCATTTCTTGCGCATTACGGTTCGAACACTCGAACACCTATACGGATTCTCCTGCACAGTGGCAGATATGTAAATACGGGGTTTCCGTACCATTTCTTTCGCATTACGGTTCGAACACTCGAACACCTATACGGATTCTCCTGCACAGTGGCAGATATGTAAATACGGGGTTTCCTTACCATTTCTTGCGCATTACGGTTCGAACACTCGAACACCTATACGGATTCTCCTGCACAGTGGCAGATATGTAAATACGGGGTTTCCGTACCATTTCTTGCGCATTACGGTTCGAACACTCGAACACCTATACGGATTCTCCTGCACCGTGGCAGATATGTAAATACGGGGTTTCCGTACCATTTCTTGCGCATTACGGTTCGAACACTCGAACACCTATACGGATTCTCCTGCACAGTGGCAGATATGTAAATACGGGGTTTACATACCATTTCTTGCGCATTACGGTTCGAACACTCGAACACTTATACGGATTCTCCTGCACAGTGGCAGATATGTAAATACGGGGTTTCCTTACCATTTCCTGCGCATTACGGTTCGAACACTCGAACACCTATACGGATTCTCCTGCACAGTGGCAGATATGTAAATACGGGGTTTCTGTACCATTTCTTGCGCATTATGGTTCGAACACTCGAACACCTATACGGATTCTCCTGCACAGTGGCAGATATGTAAATACCGGGTTTCCGAACCATTTCTTGCGCATTACGGTTCGAACACTCGAACACCTATACGGATTCTCCTGCACAGTGGCAGATATGTAAATACGGGGTTTCCGTACCATTTCTTGCGCATTAAGGTTCGAACACTCGAACACCTATACGCCCTCTCCTGCACAGTGGCAGATATGTAAATACGGGGTTTCCGTACCATTTCTTGCGCATTACGGTTCGAACACTCGAACACCTATACGGATTCTCCTGCACAGTGGCAGATATGTAAATACGGGGTTTCCTTACCATTTCTTGCGCATTACGGTTCGAACACTCGAACACCTATACGGATTCTCCTGCACAGTGGCAGATATGTAAATACGGGGTTTCCGTACCATTTCTTTCGCATTACGGTTCGAACACTCGAACACCTATACGGATTCTCCTGCACAGTGGCAGATATGTAAATACGGGGTTTCCTTACCATTTCTTGCGCATTACGGTTCGAACACTCGAACACCTATACGGATTCTCCTGCACCGTGGCAGATATGTAAATACGGGGTTTCCGTACCATTTCTTGCGCATTACGGTTCGAACACTCGAACACCTATACGGATTCTCCTGCACAGTGGCAGATATGTAAATACGGGGTTTCCGTACCATTTCTTTCGCATTACGGTTCGAACACTCGAACACCTATACGGATTCTCCTGCAAAGTGGCAGATATGTAAATACGGGGTTTCCGTACCATTTCTTTCGCATTACGGTTCGAACACTCGAACACCTATACGGATTCTCCTGCACAGTGGCAGATATGTAAATACGGGGTTTCCGTACCATTTCTTGCGCATTACGGTTCGAACACTCGAACACCTATACGGATTCTCCTGCACAGTGGCAGATATGTAAATACGGGGTTTCCGTACCATTTCTTTCGCATTACGGTTCGAACACTCGAACACCTATACGGATTCTCCTGCAAAGTGGCAGATATGTAAATACGGGGTTTCCGTACCATTTCTTTCGCATTACGGTTCGAACACTCGAACACCTATACGGATTCTCCTGCACAGTGGCAGATATGTAAATACGGGGTTTCCTTACCATTTGTTGCGCATTACGGTTCGAACACTCGAACACCTATACGGATTCTCCTGCACAGTGGCAGATATGTAAATACGGGGTTTCCGTACCATTTCTTGCGCATTACGGTTCGAACACTCGAACACCTATACGGATTCTCCTGCACAGTGGCAGATATGTAAATACGGGGTTTCCTTACCATTTGTTGCGCATTACGGTTCGAACACTCGAACACCTATACGGATTCTCCTGCACAGTGGCAGATATGTAAATACGGGGTTTCCGTACCATTTCTTGCGCATTACGGTTCGAACACTCGAACACCTATACGGATTCTCCTGCACAGTGGCAGATATGTAAATACGGGGTTTCCGTACCATTTCTTGCGCATTACGGTTCGAACACTCGAACACATATACGGATTCTCCTGCACAGTGGCAGATATGTAAATACGGGGTTTCCGTACCATTTCTTTCGCATTACGGTTCGAACACTCGAACACCTATACGGATTCTCCTGCACAGTGGCAGATATGTAAATACGGGGTTTCCTTACCATTTCTTGCGCATTACGGTTCGAACACTCGAACACCTATACGGATTCTCCTGCACCGTGGCAGATATGTAAATACGGGGTTTCCGTACCATTTCTTGCGCATTACGGTTCGAACACTCGAACACTTATACTTATTCTCCTACACAGTGGCAGATATGTAAATACGGGGTTCCCGTACCATTTCTGTCGCATTACGGTTCGAACACTCGAACACCTATACGGATTCTCCTGCACAGTGACAGATATGTAAATACGGGGTTCCCGTACCATTTCTTGCGCATTACGGTTCGAACACTCGAGCACCTATACGGATTCTCCTGCACAGTGGCAGATATGTAAATACGGGGTTTACATACCATTTCTTGCGCATTACGGTTCGAACACTCGAACACCTATACGGATTCTCCTGCACAGTGGCAGATATGTAAATACGGGGTTTCCTTACAATTTCTTACGCATTACGGTTCGAACACTCGAACACCTGTACGGATTCTCTTGCACAGTGGCAGATATGTAAATATGGGGTTTCCGTACCATTTCTTGCGCATTACGGTTCGAACACTCGAACACCTATACGGATTCTCCTACACAGAGGCAGATATGTAAATACGGGGTTTACATACCATTTCTTGCGCATTACGGTTCGAACACTCGAACACCTATACGGATTCTCCTGCACCGTGGCAGATATGTAAATACGGGGTTTCCGTACCATTTCTTGCGCATTACGGTTCGAACACTCGAACACCTATACGGATTCTCCTGCACAGTGGCAGATATGTAAATACGGGGTTTACATACCATTTCTTGCGCATTACGGTTCGAACACTCGAACACTTATACGGATTCTCCTGCACAGTGGCAGATATGTAAATACGGGGTTTCCTTACCATTTCCTGCGCATTACGGTTCGAACACTCGAACACCTATACGGATTCTCCTGCACAGTGGCAGATATGTAAATACGGGGTTTCTGTACCATTTCTTGCGCATTATGGTTCGAACACTCGAACACCTATACGGATTCTCCTGCACAGTGGCAGATATGTAAATACGGGGTTTCCGAACCATTTCTTGCGCATTACGGTTCGAACACTCGAACACCTATACGGATTCTCCTGCACAGTGGCAGATATGTAAATACGGGGTTTCCGTACCATTTCTTGCGCATTAAGGTTCGAACACTCGAACACCTATACGCCCTCTCCTGCACAGTGGCAGATATGTAAATACGGGGTTTCCGTACCATTTCTTGCGCATTACGGTTCGAACACTCGAACACCTATACGGATTCTCCTGCACAGTGGCAGATATGTAAATACGGGGTTTCCATACCATTTCTTGCGCATTACGGTTCGAACACTCGAACACCTATACGGATTCTCCTGCACAGTGGCAGATATGTAAATACGGGGTTTCCGTACCATTTCTTTCGCATTACGGTTCGAACACTCGAACACCTATACGGATTCTCCTGCACAGTGGCAGATATGTAAATACGGGGTTTCCTTACCATTTCTTGCGCATTACGGTTCGAACACTCGAACACCTATACGGATTCTCCTGCACCGTGGCAGATATGTAAATACGGGGTTTCCGTACCATTTCTTGCGCATTACGGTTCGAACACTCGAACACCTATACGGATTCTCCTGCACAGTGGCAGATATGTAAATACGGGGTTTCCGTACCATTTCTTTCGCATTACGGTTCGAACACTCGAACACCTATACGGATTCTCCTGCAAAGTGGCAGATATGTAAATACGGGGTTTCCGTACCATTTCTTTCGCATTACGGTTCGAACACTCGAACACCTATACGGATTCTCCTGCACAGTGGCAGATATGTAAATACGGGGTTTCCGTACCATTTCTTGCGCATTACGGTTCGAACACTCGAACACCTATACGGATTCTCCTGCACAGTGGCAGATATGTAAATACGGGGTTTCCGTACCATTTCTTTCGCATTACGGTTCGAACACTCGAACACCTATACGGATTCTCCTGCAAAGTGGCAGATATGTAAATACGGGGTTTCCGTACCATTTCTTTCGCATTACGGTTCGAACACTCGAACACCTATACGGATTCTCCTGCACAGTGGCAGATATGTAAATACGGGGTTTCCTTACCATTTGTTGCGCATTACGGTTCGAACACTCGAACACCTATACGGATTCTCCTGCACAGTGGCAGATATGTAAATACGGGGTTTCCGTACCATTTCTTGCGCATTACGGTTCGAACACTCGAACACCTATACGGATTCTCCTGCACAGTGGCAGATATGTAAATACGGGGTTTCCGTACCATTTCTTGCGCATTACGGTTCGAACACTCGAACACCTATACGCCTTCTCCTGCACAGTGGCAGATATGTAAATACGGGGTTTCCGTACCATTTCTTGCGCATTACGGTTCGAACACTCGAACACCTATACGGATTCTCCTGCACAGTGGCAGATATGTAAATACGGGGTTTCCTTACCATTTCTTGCGCATTACGGTTCGAACACTCGAACACCAATACGGATTCTCCTGCACAATGGCAGATATGTAAATACGGGGTTTCTGTACCATTTCTTGCGCATTATGGTTCGAACACTCGAACACCTATACGGATTCTCCTGCACAGTGGCAGATATGTAAATACGGGGTTTCCGTACCATTTCTTGCGCATTACGGTTCGAACACTCGAACACCTATACGAATTCTCCTGCACACTGGCAAATACGTAAATACGGGGTTTCCGTACCATTTCTTGCGCATTACGGTTCGAACACTCGAACACCTATACGGATTCTCCTGCACAGTGGCAGATATGTAAATACGGGGTTTCCGTACCATTTCTTGCACATTACGGTTCGAACACTCGAACACCTAAACGGATTCTCCTGCACAGTGGCAGATATGTAAATACGGGGTTTCCGTACCATTTCTTTCGCATTACGGTTCGAACATTCGAACACCAATACGGATTCTCCTGCACAGTGGCAGATATGTAAATACGGGGTTTCCGTACCATTTCTTGCGCATTACGGTTCGAACACTCGAACACCTAAACGGATTCTCCTGCACAGTGGCAGATATGTAAATACGAGGTTTCCGTACCATTTCTTGCGCATTACGGTTCGAACACTCGAACACCTAAACGGATTCTCCTGTACAGTGGCAGATATGTAAATACGGGGTTTCCGTACCATTTGTTGCGCATTACGGTTCGAACACTCGAACACTTATACTTATTCTCCTACACAGTGGCAGATATGTAAATACGGGGTTCCCGTACCATTTCTGTCGCATTACGGTTCGAACACTCGAACACCTATACGGATTCTCCTGCACAGTGACAGATATGTAAATACGGGGTTCCCGTACCATTTCTTGCGCATTACGGTTCGAACACTCGAGCACCTATACGGATTCTCCTGCACAGTGGCAGATATGTAAATACGGGGTTTACATACCATTTCTTGCGCATTACGGTTCGAACACTCGAACACCTATACGGATTCTCCTGCACAGTGGCAGATATGTAAATACGGGGTTTCCTTACAATTTCTTACGCATTACGGTTCGAACACTCGAACACCTGTACGGATTCTCTTGCACAGTGGCAGATATGTAAATATGGGGTTTCCGTACCATTTCTTGCGCATTACGGTTCGAACACTCGAACACCTATACGGATTCTCCTACACAGAGGCAGATATGTAAATACGGGGTTTACATACCATTTCTTGCGCATTACGGTTCGAACACTCGAACACCTATACGGATTCTCCTGCACCGTGGCAGATATGTAAATACGGGGTTTCCGTACCATTTCTTGCGCATTACGGTTCGAACACTCGAACACCTATACGGATTCTCCTGCACAGTGGCAGATATGTAAATACGGGGTTTACATACCATTTCTTGCGCATTACGGTTCGAACACTCGAACACTTATACGGATTCTCCTGCACAGTGGCAGATATGTAAATACGGGGTTTCCTTACCATTTCCTGCGCATTACGGTTCGAACACTCGAACACCTATACGGATTCTCCTGCACAGTGGCAGATATGTAAATACGGGGTTTCTGTACCATTTCTTGCGCATTATGGTTCGAACACTCGAACACCTATACGGATTCTCCTGCACAGTGGCAGATATGTAAATACGGGGTTTCCGAACCATTTCTTGCGCATTACGGTTCGAACACTCGAACACCTATACGGATTCTCCTGCACAGTGGCAGATATGTAAATACGGGGTTTCCGTACCATTTCTTGCGCATTAAGGTTCGAACACTCGAACACCTATACGCCCTCTCCTGCACAGTGGCAGATATGTAAATACGGGGTTTCCGTACCATTTCTTGCGCATTACGGTTCGAACACTCGAACACCTATACGGATTCTCCTGCACAGTGGCAGATATGTAAATACGGGGTTTCCATACCATTTCTTGCGCATTACGGTTCGAACACTCGAACACCTATACGGATTCTCCTGCACAGTGGCAGATATGTAAATACGGGGTTTCCGTACCATTTCTTTCGCATTACGGTTCGAACACTCGAACACCTATACGGATTCTCCTGCACAGTGGCAGATATGTAAATACGGGGTTTCCTTACCATTTCTTGCGCATTACGGTTCGAACACTCGAACACCTATACGGATTCTCCTGCACCGTGGCAGATATGTAAATACGGGGTTTCCGTACCATTTCTTGCGCATTACGGTTCGAACACTCGAACACCTATACGGATTCTCCTGCACAGTGGCAGATATGTAAATACGGGGTTTCCGTACCATTTCTTTCGCATTACGGTTCGAACACTCGAACACCTATACGGATTCTCCTGCAAAGTGGCAGATATGTAAATACGGGGTTTCCGTACCATTTCTTTCGCATTACGGTTCGAACACTCGAACACCTATACGGATTCTCCTGCACAGTGGCAGATATGTAAATACGGGGTTTCCGTACCATTTCTTGCGCATTACGGTTCGAACACTCGAACACCTATACGGATTCTCCTGCACAGTGGCAGATATGTAAATACGGGGTTTCCGTACCATTTCTTTCGCATTACGGTTCGAACACTCGAACACCTATACGGATTCTCCTGCAAAGTGGCAGATATGTAAATACGGGGTTTCCGTACCATTTCTTTCGCATTACGGTTCGAACACTCGAACACCTATACGGATTCTCCTGCACAGTGGCAGATATGTAAATACGGGGTTTCCTTACCATTTGTTGCGCATTACGGTTCGAACACTCGAACACCTATACGGATTCTCCTGCACAGTGGCAGATATGTAAATACGGGGTTTCCGTACCATTTCTTGCGCATTACGGTTCGAACACTCGAACACCTATACGGATTCTCCTGCACAGTGGCAGATATGTAAATACGGGGTTTCCGTACCATTTCTTGCGCATTACGGTTCGAACACTCGAACACCTATACGCCTTCTCCTGCACAGTGGCAGATATGTAAATACGGGGTTTCCGTACCATTTCTTGCGCATTACGGTTCGAACACTCGAACACCTATACGGATTCTCCTGCACAGTGGCAGATATGTAAATACGGGGTTTCCTTACCATTTCTTGCGCATTACGGTTCGAACACTCGAACACCAATACGGATTCTCCTGCACAATGGCAGATATGTAAATACGGGGTTTCTGTACCATTTCTTGCGCATTATGGTTCGAACACTCGAACACCTATACGGATTCTCCTGCACAGTGGCAGATATGTAAATACGGGGTTTCCGTACCATTTCTTGCGCATTACGGTTCGAACACTCGAACACCTATACGAATTCTCCTGCACACTGGCAAATACGTAAATACGGGGTTTCCGTACCATTTCTTGCGCATTACGGTTCGAACACTCGAACACCTATACGGATTCTCCTGCACAGTGGCAGATATGTAAATACGGGGTTTCCGTACCATTTCTTGCACATTACGGTTCGAACACTCGAACACCTAAACGGATTCTCCTGCACAGTGGCAGATATGTAAATACGGGGTTTCCGTACCATTTCTTTCGCATTACGGTTCGAACATTCGAACACCAATACGGATTCTCCTGCACAGTGGCAGATATGTAAATACGGGGTTTCCGTACCATTTCTTGCGCATTACGGTTCGAACACTCGAACACCTAAACGGATTCTCCTGCACAGTGGCAGATATGTAAATACGAGGTTTCCGTACCATTTCTTGCGCATTACGGTTCGAACACTCGAACACCTAAACGGATTCTCCTGTACAGTGGCAGATATGTAAATACGGGGTTTCCGTACCATTTGTTGCGCATTACGGTTCGAACACTCGAACACCTATACGGATTATCCTGCATAGTGGCAGATATGTAAATACGGGGTTTCCGTACCATTTCTTGCGCATTACGGTTCGAACACTCGAACACCTATACGGATTCTCCTGCACAGTGGCAGATATGTAAATACGGGGTTTCCGTACCATTTCTTGCGCATTACGGTTCGAACACTCGAACACCTATACGGCTTCTCCTGCACAGTTTCAGATATGTAAATACGGGGTTTCCGTACCATTTCTTGCGCATTACGGTTCGAACACTCGAACACCTATACGGATTCTCCTGCACAGTGGCAGATATGTAAATACGGGGTTTCCTTACCATTTCTTGCGCATTACGGTTCGAACACTCGAACACCAATACGGATTCTCCTGCACAATGGCAGATATGTAAATACGGGGTTTCTGTACCATTTCTTGCGCATTATGGTTCGAACACTCGAACACCTATACGGATTCTCCTGCACAGTGGCAGATATATAAATACGGGGTTTCCGTACCATTTCTTGCGCATTACGGTTCGAACACTCGAACACCTATACGAATTCTCCTGCACACTGGCAAATACGTAAATACGGGGTTTCCGTACCATTTCTTGCGCATTACGGTTCGAACTCTCGAACACCTATACGGATTCTCCTGCACAGTGGCAGATATGTAAATACGGGGTTTCCGTACCATTTCTTGCACATTACGGTTCGAACACTCGAACACCTAAACGGATTCTCCTGCACAGTGGCAGATATGTAAATACGGGGTTTCCGTACCATTTCTTTCGCATTACGGTTCGAACACTCGAACACCAATACGGATTCTCCTGCACAGTGGCAGATATGTAAATACGGGGTTTCCGTACCATTTCTTGCGCATTACGGTTCGAACACTCGAACACCTAAACGGATTCTCCTGCACAGTGGTAGATATGTAAATACGGGGTTTCCGTACCATTTCTTGCGCATTACGGTTCGAACACTCGAACACCTAAACGGATTCTCCTGCACAATGGCAGATATGTAAATACGGGGTTTCCGAACCATTTCTTTCGCATTACGGTTCGAACACTCGAACACCTATACGGATTCTCCTGCACAGTGGCAGATATGTAAATACGGGGTTTCCTTACCATTTGTTGCGCATTACGGTTCGAACACTCGAACACCTATACGGATTCTCCTGCACAGTGGCAGATATGTAAATACGGGGTTTCCGTACCATTTCTTGCGCATTACGGTTCGAACACTCGAACACCTATACGGATTCTCCTGCACAGTGGCAGATATGTAAATACGGGGTTTCCGTACCATTTCTTGCGCATTACGGTTCGAACACTCGAACACCTATACGGATTCTCCTGCACAGTGGCAGATATGTAAATACGGGGTTTCCGTACCATTTCTTGCGCATTACGGTTCGAACACTCGAACACCTATACGGATTCTCCTGCACAGTGGCAGATATGTAAATACGGGGTTTCTGTACCATTTCTTGCGCATTATGGTTCGAACACTCGAACACCTATACGGATTCTCCTGCACAGTGGCAGATATGTAAATACGGGGTTTCCGTACCATTTCTTGCGCATTACGGTTCGAACACTCGAACACCTATACGGATTCTCCTGCACAGTGGCAGATATGTAAATACAGGGTTTCCGTACCATTTCTTGCGCATTACGGTTCGAACACTCGAACACCTATACGGCTTCTCCTGCACAGTGGCCGATATGTAAATACGGGGTTTCCGTACCATTTCTTGCGCATTACGGTTCGAACACTCGAACACCTATACGGATTCTCCTGCACAGTGGCAGATATGTAAATACGGGGTTTCCTTACCATTTCTTGCGCATTACGGTTCGAACACTCGAACACCAATACGGATTCTCCTGCACAATGGCAGATATGTAAATACGGGGTTTCCGTACCATTTCTTTCGCATTACGGTTCGAACACTCGAACACCTATACGGATTCTCCTGCACAGTGGCAGATATGTAAATACGGGGTTTCCGTACCATTTCTTGCGCATTACGGTTCGAACACTCGAACACCTATAGGAATTCTCCTGCACACTAGCAAATACGTAAATACGGGGTTTCCGTACCATTTCTTGCGCATTACGGTTCGAACACTCGAACACCTATACGGATTCTCCTACACAGTGGCAGATATGTAAATACGGGGTTTCCGTACCATTTCTTGCGCATTACGGTTCGAACACTCGAACACCTATACGGCTTCTCCTGCACAGTGGCCGATATGTAAATACGGGGTTTCCGTACCATTTCTTGCGCATTACGGTTCGAACACTCGAACACCTATACGGATTCTCCTGCACAGTGGCAGATATGTAAATACGGGGTTTCCTTACCATTTCTTGCGCATTACGGTTCGAACACTCGAACACCAATACGGATTCTCCTGCACAATGACAGATATGTAAATACGGGGTTTCCGTACCATTTCTTTCGCATTACGGTTCGAACACTCGAACACCTATACGGATTCTCCTGCACAGTGGCAGATATGTAAATACGGGGTTTCCGTACCATTTCTTGCGCATTACGGTTCGAACACTCGAACACCTATACGGATTCTCCTGCACAGTGGCAGATATGTAAATACGGGGTTTATGTACCATTTCTTGCGCATTATGGTTCGAACACTCGAACACCTATACGGATTCTCCTGCACAGTGGCAGATATGTAAATACGGGGTTTCCGTACCATTTCTTGCGCATTACGGTTCGAACACTCGAACACCTATACGGATTCTCCTGCACAGTGGCAGATATGTAAATACGGGGTTTCCGTACCATTTCTTGCGCATTACGGTTCGAACACTCGAACACCTATACGGCTTCTCCTGCACAGTGGCCGATATGTAAATACGGGGTTTCCGTACCATTTCTTGCGCATTACGGTTCGAACACTCGAACACCTATACGGATTCTCCTGCACAGTGGCAGATATGTAAATACGGGGTTTCCTTACCATTTCTTGCGCATTACGGTTCGAACACTCGAACACCAATACGGATTCTCCTGCACAATGGCAGATATGTAAATACGGGGTTTCCGTACCATTTCTTTCGCATTACGGTTCGAACACTCGAACACCTATACGGATTCTCCTGCACAGTGGCAGATATGTAAATACGGGGTTTCCGTACCATTTCTTGCGCATTACGGTTCGAACACTCGAACACCTATAGGAATTCTCCTGCACACTAGCAAATACGTAAATACGGGGTTTCCGTACCATTTCTTGCGCATTACGGTTCGAACACTCGAACACCTATACGGATTCTCCTACACAGTGGCAGATATGTAAATACGGGGTTTCCGTACCATTTCTTTCGCATTACGGTTCGAACACTCGAACACCTATACGGATTCTCCTGCACAGTGGCAGATATGTAAATACGGGGTTTCCTTACCATTTGTTGCGCATTACGGTTCGAACACTCGAACACCTATACGGATTCTCCTGCACAGTGGCAGATATGTAAATACGGGGTTTCCGTACCATTTCTTGCGCATTACGGTTCGAACACTCGAACACCTATACGGATTCTCCTGCACAGTGGCAGATATGTAAATACGGGGTTTCCGTACCATTTCTTGCGCATTACGGTTCGAACACTCGAACACCTATACGGATTCTCCTGCACAGTGGCAGATATGTAAATACGGGGTTTCCGTACCATTTCTTGCGCATTACGGTTCGAACACTCGAACACCTATACGGATTCTCCTGCACAGTGGCAGATATGTAAATACGGGGTTTCCTGACCATTTCTTGCGCATTACGGTTCGAACACTCGAACACCAATACGGATTCTCCTGCACAATGGCAGATATGTAAATACGGGGTTTCTGTACCATTTCTTGCGCATTATGGTTCGAACACTCGAACACCTATACGGATTCTCCTGCACAGTGGCAAATATGTAAATACGGGGTTTCCGTACCATTTCTTGCGCATTACGGTTCGAACACTCGAACACCTATACGAATTCTCCTGCACACTGGCAAATACGTAAATACGGGGTTTCCGTACCATTTCTTGCGCATTACGGTTCGAACACTCGAACACCTATACGGATTCTCCTGCACAGTGGCAGATATGTAAATACGGGGTTTCCGTACCATTTCTTTCGCATTACGGTTCGAACACTCGAACACCTATACGGATTCTCCTACACAGTGGCAGATATGTAAATACGGGGTTTCCTTACCATTTGTTGCGCATTACGGTTCGAACACTCGAACACCTATACGGATTCTCCTGCACAGTGGCAGATATGTAAATACGGGGTTTCCGTACCATTTCTTGCGCATTACGGTTCGAACACTCGAACACCTATACGGATTCTCCTGCACAGTGGCAGATATGTAAATACGGGGTTTCCGTACCATTTCTTGCGCATTACGGTTCGAACACTCGAACACCTATACGGATTCTCCTACACAGTGGCAGATATGTAAATACGGGGTTTCCGTACCATTTCTTGCGCATTACGGTTCGAACACTCGAACACCTATACGGATTCTCCTGCACAGTGGCAGATATGTAAATACGGGGTTTCCTTACCATTTCTTGCGCATTACGGTTCGAACACTCGAACACCAATACGGATTCTCCTGCACAGTGGCAGATATGTAAATACGGGGTTTCCGTACCATTTCTTTCGCATTACGGTTCGAACACTCGAACACCTATACGGATTCTCCTGCACAGTGGCAGATATGTAAATACGGGGTTTCCGTACCATTTCTTGCGCATTACGGTTCGAACACTCGAACACCTATACGAATTCTCCTGCACACTGGCAAATATGTAAATACGCGGTTTCCGTACCATTTCTTGCGCATTACGGTTCGAACACTCGAACACCTATACGGATTCTCCTGCACAGTGGCAGATATGTAAATACGGGGTTTCCGTACCATTTCTTTCGCATTACGGTTCGAACACTCGAACACCTATACGGATTCTCCTGCAAAGTGGCAGATATGTAAATACGGGGTTTCCGTACCATTTCTTTCGCATTACGGTTCGAACACTCGAACACCTATACGGATTCTCCTGCACAGTGGCAGATATGTAAATACGGGGTTTCCTTACCATTTCTTGCGCATTACGGTTCGAACACTCGAACACCAATACGGATTCTCCTGCACAATGGCAGATATGTAAATACGGGGTTTCCCTACCATTTCTCTCGCATTACGGTTCGAACACTCGAACACCTATACGGATTCTCCTGCAAAGTGGCAGATATGTAAATACGGGGTTTCCGTACCATTTCTTTCGCATTACGGTTCGAACACTCGAACACCTATACGGATTCTCCTCCACAGTGGCAGATATGTAAATACGGGGTTTCTGTACCATTTCTTGCGCATTATGGTTCGAACACTCGAACACCTATACGGATTCTCCTGCACAGTGGCAGATATGTAAATACGGGGTTTCCGTACCATTTCTTGCGCATTACGGTTCGAACACTCGAACACCTATACGGATTCTCCTGCACAGTGGCAGATATGTAAATACGGGGTTTCCGTACCATTTCTTGCGCATTACGGTTCGAACACTCGAACACCTATGCGGCTTCTCCTGCACAGTGGCAGATATGTAAATACGGGGTTTCCGTACCATTTCTTGCGCATTACGGTTCGAACACTCGAACACCTATACGGATTCTCCTGCACAGTGGCAGATATGTAAATACGGGGTTTCCGTACCATTTCTTGCGCATTACGGTTCGAACACTCGAACACCTATACGGATTCTCCTGCACAGTGGCAGATATGTAAATACGGGGTTTCCGTACCATTTCTTGCGCATTACGGTTCGAACACTCGAACACCTATACGGATTATCCTGCACAGTGGCAGATATGTAAATACGGGGTTTCCTGACCATTTCTTGCGCATTACGGTTCGAACACTCGAACACCAATACGGATTCTTCTGCACAGTGGCAGATATGTAAATACGGGGTTTCTGTACCATTTCTTGCGCATTATGGTTCGAACACTCGAACACCTATACGGATTCTCCTGCACAGTGGCAGATATGTAAATACGGGGTTTCCGTACCATTTCTTGCGCATTACGGTTCGAACACTCGAACACCTATACGAATTCTCCTGCACACTGGCAAATACGTAAATACGGGGTTTCCGTACCATTTCTTGCGCATTACGGTTCGAACACTCGAACACCTATACGGATTCTCCTGCACAGTGGCAGATATGTAAATACGGGGTTTCCGTACCATTTCTTTTGCATTACGGTTCGAACACTCGAACACCTATACGGATTCTCCTACACAGTGGCAGATATGTAAATACGGGGTTTCCTTACCATTTCTTGCGCATTACGGTTCGAACACTCGAACACCTATACGGATTCTCCTGCACAGTGGCAGATATGTAAATACGGGGTTTCCGTACCATTTCTTGCGCATTACGGTTCGAACACTCGAACACCAATACGGATTCTCCTGCACAGTGGCAGATATGTAAATACGGGGTTTCCTTACCATTTCTTGCGCATTACGGTTCGAACACTCGAACACCAATACGGATTCTCCTGCACAGTGGCAGATATGTAAATACGGGGTTTCTGTACCATTTCTTGCGCATTATGGTTCGAACACTCGAACACCTATACGGATTCTCCTGCACAGTGGCAGATATGTAAATACGGGGTTTCCGTACCATTTCTTGCGCATTACGGTTCGAACACTCGAACACCTATACGAATTCTCCTGCACACTGGCAAATATGTAAATACGCGGTTTCCGTACCATTTCTTGCGCATTACGGTTCGAACACTCGAACACCTATACGGATTCTCCTGCACAGTGGCAGATATGTAAATACGGGGTTTCCGTACCATTTCTTTCGCATTACGGTTCGAACACTCGAACACCTATACGGATTCTCCTGCAAAGTGGCAGATATGTAAATACGGGGTTTTCGTACCATTTCTTTCGCATTACGGTTCGAACACTCGAACACCTATACGGATTCTCCTGCACAGTGGCAGATATGTAAATACGGGGTTTCCGTACCATTTCTTGCGCATTACGGTTCGAACACTCGAACACCTATACGGCTTCTCCTGCACAGTGGCAGATATGTAAATACGGGGTTTCCGTACCATTTCTTGCGCATTACGGTTCGAACACTCGAACACCTATACGGATTCTCCTGCACAGTGGCAGATATGTAAATACGGGGTTTCCTTACCATTTCTTGCGCATTACGGTTCGAACACTCGAACACCAATACGGATTCTCCTGCACAATGGCAGATATGTAAATACGGGGTTTCTGTACCATTTCTTGCGCATTATGGTTCGAACACTCGAACACCTATACGGATTCTCCTGCACAGTGGCAGATATGTAAATACGGGGTTTCCGTACCATTTCTTGCGCATTACGGTTCGAACACTCGAACACCTATACGAATTCTCCTGCACACTAGCAAATACGTAAATACGGGGTTTCCGTACCATTTCTTGCGCATTACGGTTCGAACACTCGAACACCTATACGGATTCTCCTGCACAGTGGCAGATATGTAAATACGGGGTTTCCGTACCATTTCTTTCGCATTACGGTTCGAACACTCGAACACCTATACGGATTCTCCTGCACAGTGGCAGATATGTAAATACGGGGTTTCCTTACCATTTGTTGCGCATTACGGTTCGAACACTCGAACACCTATACGGATTCTCCTGCACAGTGGCAGATATGTAAATACGGGGTTTCCGTACCATTTCTTCCGCATTACGGTTCGAACACTCGAACACCTATACGGATTCTCCTGCACAGTGGCAGATATGTAAATACGGGGTTTCCGTACCATTTCTTGCGCATTACGGTTCGAACACTCGAACACATATACGGATTCTCCTGCACAGTGGCAGATATGTAAATACGGGGTTTCCGTACCATTTCTTGCGCATTACGGTTCGAACACTCGAACACCTATACGGATTCTCCTGCACAGTGGCAGATATGTAAATACGGGGTTTCCTGACCATTTCTTGCGCATTACGGTTCGAACACTCGAACACCAATACGGATTCTCCTGCACAGTGGAAGATATGTAAATACGGGGTTTCTGTACCATTTCTTGCGCATTATGGTTCGAACACTCGAACACCTATACGGATTCTCCTGCACAGTGGCAGATATGTAAATACGGGGTTTCCGTACCATTTCTTGCGCATTACGGTTCGAACACTCGAACACCTATACGAATTCTCCTGCACACTGGCAAATACGTAAATACGGGGTTTCCGTACCATTTCTTGCGCATTACGGTTCGAACACTCGAACACCTATACGGATTCTCCTGCACAGTGGCAGATATGTAAATACGGGGTTTCCGTACCATTTCTTTCGCATTACGGTTCGAACACTCGAACACCTATACGGATTCTCCTGCACAGTGGCAGATATGTAAATACGGGGTTTCCTTACCATTTGTTGCGCATTACGGTTCGAACACTCGAACACCTATATGGATTCTCCTGCACAGTGGCAGATATGTAAATACGGGGTTTCCGTACCATTTCTTGCGCATTACGGTTCGAACACTCGAACACCTATACGGCTTCTCCTGCACAGTGGCAGATATGTAAATACGGGGTTTCCGTACCATTTCTTGCGCATTACGGTTCGAACACTCGAACACCTATACGGATTCTCCTGCACAGTGGCAGATATGTAAATACGGGGTTTCCGTACCATTTCTTGCGCATTACGGTTCGAACACTCGAACACCTATACGGATTCTCCTGCACAGTGGCAGATATGTAAATACGGGGTTTCCGTACCATTTCTTGCGCATTACGGTTCGAACACTCGAACACCTATGCGGCTTCTCCTGCACAGTGGCAGATATGTAAATACGGGGTTTCCGTACCATTTCTTGCGCATTACGGTTCGAACACTCGAACACCTATACGGATTCTCCTGCACAGTGGCAGATATGTAAATACGGGGTTTCCGTACCATTTCTTGCGCATTACGGTTCGAACACTCGAACACCTATACGGATTCTCCTGCACAGTGGCAGATATGTAAATACGGGGTTTCCGTACCATTTCTTGCGCATTACGGTTCGAACACTCGAACACCTATACGGATTATCCTGCACAGTGGCAGATATGTAAATACGGGGTTTCCTGACCATTTCTTGCGCATTACGGTTCGAACACTCGAACACCAATACGGATTCTTCTGCACAGTGGCAGATATGTAAATACGGGGTTTCTGTACCATTTCTTGCGCATTATGGTTCGAACACTCGAACACCTATACGGATTCTCCTGCACAGTGGCAGATATGTAAATACGGGGTTTCCGTACCATTTCTTGCGCATTACGGTTCGAACACTCGAACACCTATACGAATTCTCCTGCACACTGGCAAATACGTAAATACGGGGTTTCCGTACCATTTCTTGCGCATTACGGTTCGAACACTCGAACACCTATACGGATTCTCCTGCACAGTGGCAGATATGTAAATACGGGGTTTCCGTACCATTTCTTTTGCATTACGGTTCGAACACTCGAACACCTATACGGATTCTCCTACACAGTGGCAGATATGTAAATACGGGGTTTCCTTACCATTTCTTGCGCATTACGGTTCGAACACTCGAACACCTATACGGATTCTCCTGCACAGTGGCAGATATGTAAATACGGGGTTTCCGTACCATTTCTTGCGCATTACGGTTCGAACACTCGAACACCAATACGGATTCTCCTGCACAGTGGCAGATATGTAAATACGGGGTTTCCTTACCATTTCTTGCGCATTACGGTTCGAACACTCGAACACCAATACGGATTCTCCTGCACAGTGGCAGATATGTAAATACGGGGTTTCTGTACCATTTCTTGCGCATTATGGTTCGAACACTCGAACACCTATACGGATTCTCCTGCACAGTGGCAGATATGTAAATACGGGGTTTCCGTACCATTTCTTGCGCATTACGGTTCGAACACTCGAACACCTATACGAATTCTCCTGCACACTGGCAAATATGTAAATACGCGGTTTCCGTACCATTTCTTGCGCATTACGGTTCGAACACTCGAACACCTATACGGATTCTCCTGCACAGTGGCAGATATGTAAATACGGGGTTTCCGTACCATTTCTTTCGCATTACGGTTCGAACACTCGAACACCTATACGGATTCTCCTGCAAAGTGGCAGATATGTAAATACGGGGTTTTCGTACCATTTCTTTCGCATTACGGTTCGAACACTCGAACACCTATACGGATTCTCCTGCACAGTGGCAGATATGTAAATACGGGGTTTCCGTACCATTTCTTGCGCATTACGGTTCGAACACTCGAACACCTATACGGCTTCTCCTGCACAGTGGCAGATATGTAAATACGGGGTTTCCGTACCATTTCTTGCGCATTACGGTTCGAACACTCGAACACCTATACGGATTCTCCTGCACAGTGGCAGATATGTAAATACGGGGTTTCCTTACCATTTCTTGCGCATTACGGTTCGAACACTCGAACACCAATACGGATTCTCCTGCACAATGGCAGATATGTAAATACGGGGTTTCTGTACCATTTCTTGCGCATTATGGTTCGAACACTCGAACACCTATACGGATTCTCCTGCACAGTGGCAGATATGTAAATACGGGGTTTCCGTACCATTTCTTGCGCATTACGGTTCGAACACTCGAACACCTATACGAATTCTCCTGCACACTAGCAAATACGTAAATACGGGGTTTCCGTACCATTTCTTGCGCATTACGGTTCGAACACTCGAACACCTATACGGATTCTCCTGCACAGTGGCAGATATGTAAATACGGGGTTTCCGTACCATTTCTTTCGCATTACGGTTCGAACACTCGAACACCTATACGGATTCTCCTGCACAGTGGCAGATATGTAAATACGGGGTTTCCTTACCATTTGTTGCGCATTACGGTTCGAACACTCGAACACCTATACGGATTCTCCTGCACAGTGGCAGATATGTAAATACGGGGTTTCCGTACCATTTCTTCCGCATTACGGTTCGAACACTCGAACACCTATACGGATTCTCCTGCACAGTGGCAGATATGTAAATACGGGGTTTCCGTACCATTTCTTGCGCATTACGGTTCGAACACTCGAACACATATACGGATTCTCCTGCACAGTGGCAGATATGTAAATACGGGGTTTCCGTACCATTTCTTGCGCATTACGGTTCGAACACTCGAACACCTATACGGATTCTCCTGCACAGTGGCAGATATGTAAATACGGGGTTTCCTGACCATTTCTTGCGCATTACGGTTCGAACACTCGAACACCAATACGGATTCTCCTGCACAGTGGAAGATATGTAAATACGGGGTTTCTGTACCATTTCTTGCGCATTATGGTTCGAACACTCGAACACCTATACGGATTCTCCTGCACAGTGGCAGATATGTAAATACGGGGTTTCCGTACCATTTCTTGCGCATTACGGTTCGAACACTCGAACACCTATACGAATTCTCCTGCACACTGGCAAATACGTAAATACGGGGTTTCCGTACCATTTCTTGCGCATTACGGTTCGAACACTCGAACACCTATACGGATTCTCCTGCACAGTGGCAGATATGTAAATACGGGGTTTCCGTACCATTTCTTTCGCATTACGGTTCGAACACTCGAACACCTATACGGATTCTCCTGCACAGTGGCAGATATGTAAATACGGGGTTTCCTTACCATTTGTTGCGCATTACGGTTCGAACACTCGAACACCTATATGGATTCTCCTGCACAGTGGCAGATATGTAAATACGGGGTTTCCGTACCATTTCTTGCGCATTACGGTTCGAACACTCGAACACCTATACGGATTCTCCTGCACAGTGGCAGATATGTAAATACGGGGTTTCCGTACCATTTCTTGCGCATTACGGTTCGAACACTCGAACACCTATACGGATTCTCCTGCACAGTGGCAGATATGTAAATACGGGGTTTCCGTACCATTTCTTGCGCATTACGGTTCGAACACTCGAACACCTATACGGATTCTCCTGCACAGTGGCAGATATGTAAATACGGGGTTTCCTTACCATTTCTTGCGCATTACGGTTCGAACACTCGAACACCAATACGGATTCTCCTGCACAGTGGCAGATATGTAAATACGGGGTTTCTGTACCATTTCTTGCGCATTATGGTTCGAACACTCGAACACCTATACGGATTCTCCTGCACAGTGGCAGATATGTAAATACGGGGTTTCCGTACCATTTCTTGCGCATTACGGTTCGAACACTCGAACACCTATACGAATTCTCCTGCACACTGGCAAATATGTAAATACGCGGTTTCCGTACCATTTCTTGCGCATTACGGTTCGAACACTCGAACACCTATACGGATTCTCCTGCACAGTGGCAGATATGTAAATACGGGGTTTCCGTACCATTTCTTTCGCATTACGGTTCGAACACTCGAACACCTATACGGATTCTCCTGCAAAGTGGCAGATATGTAAATACGGGGTTTCCGTACCATTTCTTTCGCATTACGGTTCGAACACTCGACCACCTATACGGATTCTCCTGCACAGTGGCAGATATGTAAATACGGGGTTTCCTTACCATTTCTTGCGCATTACGGTTCGAACACTCGAACACCAATACGGATTCTCCTGCACAATGGCAGATATGTAAATACGGGGTTTCCGTACCCTTTCTTTCGCATTACGGTTCGAACACTCGAACACCTATACGGATTCTCCTGCAAAGTGGCAGATATGTAAATACGGGGTTTCCGTACCATTTCTTTCGCATTACGGTTCGAACACTCGAACACCTATACGGATTCTCCTGCACAGTGGCAGATATGTAAATACGGGGTTTCTGTACCATTTCTTGCGCATTATGGTTCGAACACTTGAACACCTATACGGATTCTCCTGCACAGTGGCAGATATGTAAATACGGGGTTTCCGTACCAGTTCTTGCGCATTACGGTTCGAACACTCGAACACCTATACGGATTCTCCTGCACAGTGGCAGATATGTAAATACGGGGTTTCCGTACCATTTCTTGCGCATTACGGTTCGAACACTCGAACACCTATGCGGCTTCTCCTGCACAGTGGCAGATATGTAAATACGGGGTTTCCGTACCATTTCTTGCGCATTACGGTTCGAACACTCGAACACCTATACGGCTTCTCCTGCACAGTGGCCGATATGTAAATACGGGGTTTCCGTACCATTTCTTGCGCATTACGGTTCGAACACTCGAACACCTATACGGATTCTCCTGCACAGTGGCAGATATGTAAATACGGGGTTTCCTTACCATTTCTTGCGCATTACGGTTCGAACACTCGAACACCAATACGGATTCTCCTGCACAGTGGCAGATATGTAAATACGGGGTTTCTGTACCATTTCTTGCGCATTATGGTTCGAACACTCGAACACCTATACGGATTCTCCTGCACAGTGGCAGATATGTAAATACGGGGTTTCCGTACCATTTCTTGCGCATTACGGTTCGAACACTCGAACACCTATACGAATTCTCCTGCACACTGGCAAATATGTAAATACGCGGTTTCCGTACCATTTCTTGCGCATTACGGTTCGAACACTCGAACACCTATACGGATTCTCCTGCACAGTGGCAGATATGTAAATACGGGGTTTCCGTACCATTTCTTTCGCATTACGGTTCGAACACTCGAACACCTATACGGATTCTCCTGCACAGTGGCAGATATGTAAATACGGGGTTTCCTGACCATTTCTTGCGCATTACGGTTCGAACACTCGAACACCAATACGGATTCTTCTGCACAGTGGCAGATATGTAAATACGGGGTTTCTGTACCATTTCTTGCGCATTATGGTTCGAACACTCGAACACCTATACGGATTCTCCTGCACAGTGGCAGATATGTAAATACGGGGTTTCCGTACCATTTCTTGCGCATTACGGTTCGAACACTCGAACACCTATACGAATTCTCCTGCACACTGGCAAATACGTAAATACGGGGTTTCCGTACCATTTCTTGCGCATTACGGTTCGAACACTCGAACACCTATACGGATTCTCCTGCACAGTGGCAGATATGTAAATACGGTGTTTCCGTACCATTTCTTTTGCATTACGGTTCGACCACTCGAACACCTATACGGATTCTCCTACACAGTGGCAGATATGTAAATACGGGGTTTCCTTACCATTTGTTGCGCATTACGGTTCGAACACTCGAACACCTATACGGATTCTCCTGCACAGTGGCAGATATGTAAATACGGGGTTTCCGTACCATTTCTTGCGCATTACGGTTCGAACACTCGAACACCTATACGGATTCTCCTGCACAGTGGCAGATATGTAAATACGGGGTTTCCATACCATTTCTTGCGCATTACGGTTCGAACACTCGAACACCTATACGGATTCTCCTGCACAGTGGCAGATATGTAAATACGGGGTTTCCGTACCATTTCTTGCGCATTACGGTTCGAACACTCGAACACCAATACGGATTCTCCTGCACAGT
This sequence comes from Camellia sinensis, assembly GCF_055761805.1. Classification (NCBI taxonomy): domain Eukaryota; kingdom Viridiplantae; phylum Streptophyta; class Magnoliopsida; order Ericales; family Theaceae; genus Camellia; species Camellia sinensis. The sequence continues at coordinate 1,556,681 of NC_138965.1, forward strand.
GGCAGATATGTAAATACGGGGTTTCCTTACCATTTCTTGCGCATTACGGTTCGAACACTCGAACACCAATACGGATTCTCCTGCACAGTGGCAGATATGTAAATACGGGGTTTCTGTACCATTTCTTGCGCATTATGGTTCGAACACTCGAACACCTATACGGATTCTCCTGCACAGTGGCAGATATGTAAATACGGGGTTTCCGTACCATTTCTTGCGCATTACGGTTCGAACACTCGAACACCTATACGAATTCTCCTGCACACTGGCAAATATGTAAATACGCGGTTTCCGTACCATTTCTTGCGCATTACGGTTCGAACACTCGAACACCTATACGGATTCTCCTGCACAGTGGCAGATATGTAAATACGGGGTTTCCGTACCATTTCTTTCGCATTACGGTTCGAACACTCGAACACCTATACGGATTCTCCTGCAAAGTGGCAGATATGTAAATACGGGGTTTCCGTACCATTTCTTTCGCATTACGGTTCGAACACTCGAACACCTATACGGATTCTCCTGCACAGTGGCAGATATGTAAATACGGGGTTTCCTTACCATTTCTTGCGCATTACGGTTCGAACACTCGAACACCAATACGGATTCTCCTGCACAATGGCAGATATGTAAATACGGGGTTTCCGTACCATTTCTTTCGCATTACGGTTCGAACACTCGAACAGCTATACGGATTCTCCTGCAAAGTGGCAGATATGTAAATACGGGGTTTCCGTACCATTTCTTTCGCATTACGGTTTGAACACTCGAACACCAATACGGATTCTCCTGCACAGTGGCAGATATGTAAATACGGGGTTTCTGTACCATTTCTTGCGCATTATGGTTCGAACACTCGAACACCTATACGGATTCTCCTGCACAGTGGCAGATATGTAAATACGGGGTTTCCGTACCATTTCTTGCGCATTACGGTTCGAACACTCGAACACCTATACGAATTCTCCTGCACACTGGCAAATATGTAAATACGCGGTTTCCGTACCATTTCTTGCGCATTACGGTTCGAACACTCGAACACCTATACGGATTCTCCTGCACAGTGGCAGATATGTAAATACGGGGTTTCCGTACCATTTCTTTCGCATTACGGTTCGAACACTTGAACACCTATACGGATTCTCCTGCAAAGTGGCAGATATGTAAATACGGGGTTTCCGTACCATTTCTTTCGCATTACGGTTCGAACACTCGAACACCTATACGGATTCTCCTGCACAGTGGCAGATATGTAAATACGGGGTTTCCGTACCATTTCTTGCGCATTACGGTTCGAACACTCGAACACCTATACGGCTTCTCCTGCACAGTGGCAGATATGTAAATACGGGGTTTCCGTACCATTTCTTGCGCATTACGGTTCGAACACTCGAACACCTATACGGATTCTCCTGCACAGTGGCAGATATGTAAATACGGGGTTTCCTTACCATTTCTTGCGCATTACGGTTCGAACACTCGAACACCAATACGGATTCTCCTGCACAATGGCAGATATGTAAATACGGGGTTTCTGTACCATTTCTTGCGGATTATGGTTCGAACACTCGAACACCTATACGGATTCTCCTGCACAGTGGCAGATATGTAAATACGGGGTTTCCGTACCATTTCTTGCGCATTACGGTTCGAACACTCGAACACCTATACGAATTCTCCTGCACACTAGCAAATACGTAAATACGGGGTTTCCGTACCATTTCTTGCGCATTACGGTTCGAACACTCGAACACCTATACGGATTCTCCTGCACAGTGGCAGATATGTAAATACGGGGTTTCCGTACCATTTCTTTCGCATTACGGTTCGAACACTCGAACACCTATACGGATTCTCCTGCACAGTGGCAGATATGTAAATACGGGGTTTCCTTAGCATTTGTTGCGCATTACGGTTCGAACACTCGAACACCTATACGGATTCTCCTGCACAGTGGCAGATATGTAAATACGGGGTTTCCGTACCATTTCTTCCGCATTACGGTTCGAACACTCGAACACCTATACGGATTCTCCTGCACAGTGGCAGATATGTAAATACGGGGTTTCCGTACCATTTCTTGCGCATTACGGTTCGAACACTCGAACACCTATACGGATTCTCCTGCACAGTGGCAGATATGTAAATACGGGGTTTCCGTACCATTTCTTGCGCATTACGGTTCGAACACTCGAACACCTATACGGATTCTCCTGCACAGTGGCAGATATGTAAATACGGGGTTTCCTGACCATTTCTTGCGCATTACGGTTCGAACACTCGAACACCAATACGGATTCTCCTGCACAGTGGAAGATATGTAAATACGGGGTTTCTGTACCATTTCTTGCGCATTATGGTTCGAACACTCGAACACCTATACGGATTCTCCTGCACAGTGGCAGATATGTAAATACGGGGTTTCCGTACCATTTCTTGCGCATTACGGTTCGAACACTCGAACACCTATACGAATTCTCCTGCACACTGGCAAATACGTAAATACGGGGTTTCCGTACCATTTCTTGCGCATTACGGTTCGAACACTCGAACACCTATACGGATTCTCCTGCACAGTGGCAGATATGTAAATACGGGGTTTCCGTACCATTTCTTTCGCATTACGGTTCGAACACTCGAACACCTATATGGATTCTCCTGCACAGTGGCAGATATGTAAATACGGGGTTTCCTTACCATTTGTTGCGCATTACGGTTCGAACACTCGAACACCTATATGGATTCTCCTGCACAGTGGCAGATATGTAAATACGGGGTTTCCGTACCATTTCTTGCGCATTACGGTTCGAACACTCGAACACCTATACGGATTCTCCTGCACAGTGGCAGATATGTAAATACGGGGTTTCCGTACCATTTCTTGCGCATTACGGTTCGAACACTCGAACACCTATACGGATTCTCCTGCACAGTGGCAGATATGTAAATACGGGGTTTCCGTACCATTTCTTGCGCATTACGGTTCGAACACTCGAACACCTATACGGATTCTCCTGCACAGTGGCAGATATGTAAATACGGGGTTTCCTTACCATTTCTTGCGCATTACGGTTCGAACACTCGAACACCAATACGGATTCTCCTACACAGTGGCAGATATGTAAATACGGGGTTTCTGTACCATTTCTTGCGCATTATGGTTCGAACACTCGAACACCTATACGGATTCTCCTGCACAGTGGCAGATATGTAAATACGGGGTTTCCGTACCATTTCTTGTGCATTACGGTTCGAACACTCGAACACCTATACGAATTCTCCTGCACACTGGCAAATATGTAAATACGCGGTTTCCGTACCATTTCTTGCGCATTACGGTTCGAACACTCGAACACCTATACGGATTCTCCTGCACAGTGGCAGATATGTAAATACGGGGTTTCCGTACCATTTCTTTCGCATTACGGTTCGAACACTCGAACACCTATACGGATTCTCCTGCAAAGTGGCAGATATGTAAATACGGGGTTTCCGTACCATTTCTTTCGCATTACGGTTCGAACACTCGACCACCTATACGGATTCTCCTGCACAGTGGCAGATATGTAAATACGGGGTTTCCTTACCATTTCTTGCGCATTACGGTTCGAACACTCGAACACCAATACGGATTCTCCTGCACAATGGCAGATATGTAACTACGGGGTTTCCGTACCATTTCTTTCGCATTACGGTTCGAACACTCGAACACCTATACGGATTCTCCTGCAAAGTGGCAGATATGTAAATACGGGGTTTCCGTACCATTTCTTTCGCATTACGGTTCGAACACTCGAACACCTATACGGATTCTCCTGCACAGTGGCAGATATGTAAATACGGGGTTTCTGTACCATTTCTTGCGCATTATGGTTCGAACACTTGAACACCTATACGGATTGTCCTGCACAGTGGCAGATATGTAAATACGGGGTTTCCGTACCAGTTCTTGCGCATTACGGTTCGAACACTCGAACACCTATACGGATTCTCCTGCACAGTGGCAGATATGTAAATACGGGGTTTCCGTACCATTTCTTGCGCATTACGGTTCGAACACTCGAACACCTATGCGGCTTCTCCTGCACAGTGGCAGATATGTAAATACGGGGTTTCCGTACCATTTCTTGCGCATTACGGTTCGAACACTCGAACACCTATACGGCTTCTCCTGCACAGTGGCCGATATGTAAATACGGGGTTTCCGTACCATTTCTTGCGCATTACGGTTCGAACACTCGAACACCTATACGGATTCTCCTGCACAGTGGCAGATATGTAAATACGGGGTTTCCTTACCATTTCTTGCGCATTACGGTTCGAACACTCGAACACCAATACGGATTCTCCTGCACAGTGGCAGATATGTAAATACGGGGTTTCTGTACCATTTCTTGCGCATTATGGTTCGAACACTCGAACACCTATACGGATTCTCCTGCACAGTGGCAGATATGTAAATACGGGGTTTCCGTACCATTTCTTGCGCATTACGGTTCGAACACTCGAACACCTATACGAATTCTCCTGCACACTGGCAAATATGTAAATACGCGGTTTCCGTACCATTTCTTGCGCATTACGGTTCGAACACTCGAACACCTATACGGATTCTCCTACACAGTGGCAGATATGTAAATACGGGGTTTCCGTACCATTTCTTTCGCATTACGGTTCGAACACTCGAACACCTATACGGATTCTCCTGCAAAGTGGCAGATATGTAAATACGGGGTTTCCGTACCATTTCTTTCGCATTACGGTTCGAACACTCGAACACCTATACGGATTCTCCTGCACAGTGGCAGATATGTAAATACGGGGTTTCCTTACCATTTCTTGCGCATTACGGTTCGAACACTCGAACACCAATACGGATTCTCCTGCACAATGGCAGATATGTAAATACGGGGTTTCCGTACCATTTCTCTCGCATTACGGTTCGAACACTCGAACACCTATACGGATTCTCCTGCAAAGTGGCAGATATGTAAATACGGGGTTTCCGTACCATTTCTTTCGCATTACGGTTCGAACACTCGAACACCTATACGGATTCTCCTCCACAGTGGCAGATATGTAAATACGGGGTTTCTGTACCATTTCTTGCGCATTATGGTTCGAACACTCGAACACCTATACGGATTCTCCTGCACAGTGGCAGATATGTAAATACGGGGTTTCCGTACCATTTCTTACGCATTACGGTTCGAACACTCGAACACCTATACGGATTCTCCTACACAGTGGCAGATATGTAAATACGGGGTTTCCGTACCATTTCTTGCGCATTACGGTTCGAACACTCGAACACCTATGCGGCTTCTCCTGCACAGTGGCAGATATGTAAATACGGGGTTTCCGTACCATTTCTTGCGCATTACGGTTCGAACACTCGAACACCTATACGGATTCTCCTGCACAGTGGCAGATATGTAAATACGGGGTTTCCGTACCATTTCTTGCGCATTACGGTTCGAACACTCGAACACCTATACGGATTCTCCTGCACAGTGGCAGATATGTAAATACGGGGTTTCCGTACCATTTCTTGCGCATTACGGTTCGAACACTCGAACACCTATACGGATTCTCCTGCACAGTGGCAGATATGTAAATACGGGGTTTCCTGACCATTTCTTGCGCATTACGGTTCGAACACTCGAACACCAATACGGATTCTTCTGCACAGTGGCAGATATGTAAATACGGGGTTTCTGTACCATTTCTTGCGCATTATGGTTCGAACACTCGAACACCTATACGGATTCTCCTGCACAGTGGCAGATATGTAAATACGGGGTTTCCGTACCATTTCTTGCGCATTACGGTTCGAACACTCGAACACCTATTCGAATTCTCCTGCACACTGGCAAATACGTAAATACGGGGTTTCCGTACCATTTCTTGCGCATTACGGTTCGAACACTCGAACACCTATACGGATTCTCCTGCACAGTGGCAGATATGTAAATACGGGGTTTCCGTACCATTTCTTTCACATTACGGTTCGAACACTCGAACACCTATACGGATTCTCCTACACAGTGGCAGATATGTAAATACGGGGTTTCCTTACCATTTGTTGCGCATTACGGTTCGAACACTCGAACACCTATACGGATTCTCCTGCACAGTGGCAGATATGTAAATACGGGGTTTCCGTACCATTTCTTGCGCATTACGGTTCGAACACTCGAACACCTATACGGATTCTCCTGCACAGTGGCAGATATGTAAATACGGGGTTTCCGTACCATTTCTTGCGCATTACGGTTCGAACACTCGAACACCTATACGAATTCTCCTGCACACTGGCAAATATGTAAATACGCGGTTTCCGTACCATTTCTTGCGCATTACGGTTCGAACACTCGAACACCTATACGGATTCTCCTGCACAGTGGCAGATATGTAAATACGGGGTTTCCGTACCATTTCTTTCGCATTACGGTTCGAACACTCGAACACCTATACGGATTCTCCTGCAAAGTGGCAGATATGTAAATACGGGGTTTCCGTACCATTTCTTGCGCATTACGGTTCGAACACTCGAACACCTATACGAATTCTCCTGCACACTGGCAAATATGTAAATACGCGGTTTCCGTACCATTTCTTGCGCATTACGGTTCGAACACTCGAACACCTATACGGATTCTCCTGCACAGTGGCAGATATGTAAATACGGGGTTTCCGTACCATTTCTTTCGCATTACGGTTCGAACACTCGAACACCTATACGGATTCTCCTGCAAAGTGGCAGATATGTAAATACGGGGTTTCCGTACCATTTCTTTCGCATTACGGTTCGAACACTCGAACACCTATACGGATTCTCCTGCACAGTGGCAGATATGTAAATACGGGGTTTCCTTACCATTTCTTGCGCATTACGGTTCGAACACTCGAACACCAATACGGATTCTCCTGCACAATGGCAGATATGTAAATACGGGGTTTCCGTACCATTTCTTTCGCATTACGGTTCGAACACTCGAACAGCTATACGGATTCTCCTGCAAAGTGGCAGATATGTAAATACGGGGTTTCCGTACCATTTCTTTCGCATTACGGTTTGAACACTCGAACACCAATACGGATTCTCCTGCACAGTGGCAGATATGTAAATACGGGGTTTCTGTACCATTTCTTGCGCATTATGGTTCGAACACTCGAACACCTATACGGATTCTCCTGCACAGTGGCAGATATGTAAATACGGGGTTTCCGTACCATTTCTTGCGCATTACGGTTCGAACACTCGAACACCTATACGAATTCTCCTGCACACTGGCAAATATGTAAATACGCGGTTTCCGTACCATTTCTTGCGCATTACGGTTCGAACACTCGAACACCTATACGGATTCTCCTGCACAGTGGCAGATATGTAAATACGGGGTTTCCGTACCATTTCTTTCGCATTACGGTTCGAACACTTGAACACCTATACGGATTCTCCTGCAAAGTGGCAGATATGTAAATACGGGGTTTCCGTACCATTTCTTTCGCATTACGGTTCGAACACTCGAACACCTATACGGATTCTCCTGCACAGTGGCAGATATGTAAATACGGGGTTTCCGTACCATTTCTTGCGCATTACGGTTCGAACACTCGAACACCTATACGGCTTCTCCTGCACAGTGGCAGATATGTAAATACGGGGTTTCCGTACCATTTCTTGCGCATTACGGTTCGAACACTCGAACACCTATACGGATTCTCCTGCACAGTGGCAGATATGTAAATACGGGGTTTCCTTACCATTTCTTGCGCATTACGGTTCGAACACTCGAACACCAATACGGATTCTCCTGCACAATGGCAGATATGTAAATACGGGGTTTCTGTACCATTTCTTGCGGATTATGGTTCGAACACTCGAACACCTATACGGATTCTCCTGCACAGTGGCAGATATGTAAATACGGGGTTTCCGTACCATTTCTTGCGCATTACGGTTCGAACACTCGAACACCTATACGAATTCTCCTGCACACTAGCAAATACGTAAATACGGGGTTTCCGTACCATTTCTTGCGCATTACGGTTCGAACACTCGAACACCTATACGGATTCTCCTGCACAGTGGCAGATATGTAAATACGGGGTTTCCGTACCATTTCTTTCGCATTACGGTTCGAACACTCGAACACCTATACGGATTCTCCTGCACAGTGGCAGATATGTAAATACGGGGTTTCCTTAGCATTTGTTGCGCATTACGGTTCGAACACTCGAACACCTATACGGATTCTCCTGCACAGTGGCAGATATGTAAATACGGGGTTTCCGTACCATTTCTTCCGCATTACGGTTCGAACACTCGAACACCTATACGGATTCTCCTGCACAGTGGCAGATATGTAAATACGGGGTTTCCGTACCATTTCTTGCGCATTACGGTTCGAACACTCGAACACCTATACGGATTCTCCTGCACAGTGGCAGATATGTAAATACGGGGTTTCCGTACCATTTCTTGCGCATTACGGTTCGAACACTCGAACACCTATACGGATTCTCCTGCACAGTGGCAGATATGTAAATACGGGGTTTCCTGACCATTTCTTGCGCATTACGGTTCGAACACTCGAACACCAATACGGATTCTCCTGCACAGTGGAAGATATGTAAATACGGGGTTTCTGTACCATTTCTTGCGCATTATGGTTCGAACACTCGAACACCTATACGGATTCTCCTGCACAGTGGCAGATATGTAAATACGGGGTTTCCGTACCATTTCTTGCGCATTACGGTTCGAACACTCGAACACCTATACGAATTCTCCTGCACACTGGCAAATACGTAAATACGGGGTTTCCGTACCATTTCTTGCGCATTACGGTTCGAACACTCGAACACCTATACGGATTCTCCTGCACAGTGGCAGATATGTAAATACGGGGTTTCCGTACCATTTCTTTCGCATTACGGTTCGAACACTCGAACACCTATATGGATTCTCCTGCACAGTGGCAGATATGTAAATACGGGGTTTCCTTACCATTTGTTGCGCATTACGGTTCGAACACTCGAACACCTATATGGATTCTCCTGCACAGTGGCAGATATGTAAATACGGGGTTTCCGTACCATTTCTTGCGCATTACGGTTCGAACACTCGAACACCTATACGGATTCTCCTGCACAGTGGCAGATATGTAAATACGGGGTTTCCGTACCATTTCTTGCGCATTACGGTTCGAACACTCGAACACCTATACGGATTCTCCTGCACAGTGGCAGATATGTAAATACGGGGTTTCCGTACCATTTCTTGCGCATTACGGTTCGAACACTCGAACACCTATACGGATTCTCCTGCACAGTGGCAGATATGTAAATACGGGGTTTCCTTACCATTTCTTGCGCATTACGGTTCGAACACTCGAACACCAATACGGATTCTCCTACACAGTGGCAGATATGTAAATACGGGGTTTCTGTACCATTTCTTGCGCATTATGGTTCGAACACTCGAACACCTATACGGATTCTCCTGCACAGTGGCAGATATGTAAATACGGGGTTTCCGTACCATTTCTTGTGCATTACGGTTCGAACACTCGAACACCTATACGAATTCTCCTGCACACTGGCAAATATGTAAATACGCGGTTTCCGTACCATTTCTTGCGCATTACGGTTCGAACACTCGAACACCTATACGGATTCTCCTGCACAGTGGCAGATATGTAAATACGGGGTTTCCGTACCATTTCTTTCGCATTACGGTTCGAACACTCGAACACCTATACGGATTCTCCTGCAAAGTGGCAGATATGTAAATACGGGGTTTCCGTACCATTTCTTTCGCATTACGGTTCGAACACTCGACCACCTATACGGATTCTCCTGCACAGTGGCAGATATGTAAATACGGGGTTTCCTTACCATTTCTTGCGCATTACGGTTCGAACACTCGAACACCAATACGGATTCTCCTGCACAATGGCAGATATGTAACTACGGGGTTTCCGTACCATTTCTTTCGCATTACGGTTCGAACACTCGAACACCTATACGGATTCTCCTGCAAAGTGGCAGATATGTAAATACGGGGTTTCCGTACCATTTCTTTCGCATTACGGTTCGAACACTCGAACACCTATACGGATTCTCCTGCACAGTGGCAGATATGTAAATACGGGGTTTCTGTACCATTTCTTGCGCATTATGGTTCGAACACTTGAACACCTATACGGATTGTCCTGCACAGTGGCAGATATGTAAATACGGGGTTTCCGTACCAGTTCTTGCGCATTACGGTTCGAACACTCGAACACCTATACGGATTCTCCTGCACAGTGGCAGATATGTAAATACGGGGTTTCCGTACCATTTCTTGCGCATTACGGTTCGAACACTCGAACACCTATGCGGCTTCTCCTGCACAGTGGCAGATATGTAAATACGGGGTTTCCGTACCATTTCTTGCGCATTACGGTTCGAACACTCGAACACCTATACGGCTTCTCCTGCACAGTGGCCGATATGTAAATACGGGGTTTCCGTACCATTTCTTGCGCATTACGGTTCGAACACTCGAACACCTATACGGATTCTCCTGCACAGTGGCAGATATGTAAATACGGGGTTTCCTTACCATTTCTTGCGCATTACGGTTCGAACACTCGAACACCAATACGGATTCTCCTGCACAGTGGCAGATATGTAAATACGGGGTTTCTGTACCATTTCTTGCGCATTATGGTTCGAACACTCGAACACCTATACGGATTCTCCTGCACAGTGGCAGATATGTAAATACGGGGTTTCCGTACCATTTCTTGCGCATTACGGTTCGAACACTCGAACACCTATACGAATTCTCCTGCACACTGGCAAATATGTAAATACGCGGTTTCCGTACCATTTCTTGCGCATTACGGTTCGAACACTCGAACACCTATACGGATTCTCCTACACAGTGGCAGATATGTAAATACGGGGTTTCCGTACCATTTCTTTCGCATTACGGTTCGAACACTCGAACACCTATACGGATTCTCCTGCAAAGTGGCAGATATGTAAATACGGGGTTTCCGTACCATTTCTTTCGCATTACGGTTCGAACACTCGAACACCTATACGGATTCTCCTGCACAGTGGCAGATATGTAAATACGGGGTTTCCTTACCATTTCTTGCGCATTACGGTTCGAACACTCGAACACCAATACGGATTCTCCTGCACAATGGCAGATATGTAAATACGGGGTTTCCGTACCATTTCTCTCGCATTACGGTTCGAACACTCGAACACCTATACGGATTCTCCTGCAAAGTGGCAGATATGTAAATACGGGGTTTCCGTACCATTTCTTTCGCATTACGGTTCGAACACTCGAACACCTATACGGATTCTCCTCCACAGTGGCAGATATGTAAATACGGGGTTTCTGTACCATTTCTTGCGCATTATGGTTCGAACACTCGAACACCTATACGGATTCTCCTGCACAGTGGCAGATATGTAAATACGGGGTTTCCGTACCATTTCTTACGCATTACGGTTCGAACACTCGAACACCTATACGGATTCTCCTACACAGTGGCAGATATGTAAATACGGGGTTTCCGTACCATTTCTTGCGCATTACGGTTCGAACACTCGAACACCTATGCGGCTTCTCCTGCACAGTGGCAGATATGTAAATACGGGGTTTCCGTACCATTTCTTGCGCATTACGGTTCGAACACTCGAACACCTATACGGATTCTCCTGCACAGTGGCAGATATGTAAATACGGGGTTTCCGTACCATTTCTTGCGCATTACGGTTCGAACACTCGAACACCTATACGGATTCTCCTGCACAGTGGCAGATATGTAAATACGGGGTTTCCGTACCATTTCTTGCGCATTACGGTTCGAACACTCGAACACCTATACGGATTCTCCTGCACAGTGGCAGATATGTAAATACGGGGTTTCCTGACCATTTCTTGCGCATTACGGTTCGAACACTCGAACACCAATACGGATTCTTCTGCACAGTGGCAGATATGTAAATACGGGGTTTCTGTACCATTTCTTGCGCATTATGGTTCGAACACTCGAACACCTATACGGATTCTCCTGCACAGTGGCAGATATGTAAATACGGGGTTTCCGTACCATTTCTTGCGCATTACGGTTCGAACACTCGAACACCTATTCGAATTCTCCTGCACACTGGCAAATACGTAAATACGGGGTTTCCGTACCATTTCTTGCGCATTACGGTTCGAACACTCGAACACCTATACGGATTCTCCTGCACAGTGGCAGATATGTAAATACGGGGTTTCCGTACCATTTCTTTCACATTACGGTTCGAACACTCGAACACCTATACGGATTCTCCTACACAGTGGCAGATATGTAAATACGGGGTTTCCTTACCATTTGTTGCGCATTACGGTTCGAACACTCGAACACCTATACGGATTCTCCTGCACAGTGGCAGATATGTAAATACGGGGTTTCCGTACCATTTCTTGCGCATTACGGTTCGAACACTCGAACACCTATACGGATTCTCCTGCACAGTGGCAGATATGTAAATACGGGGTTTCCGTACCATTTCTTGCGCATTACGGTTCGAACACTCGAACACCTATACGAATTCTCCTGCACACTGGCAAATATGTAAATACGCGGTTTCCGTACCATTTCTTGCGCATTACGGTTCGAACACTCGAACACCTATACGGATTCTCCTGCACAGTGGCAGATATGTAAATACGGGGTTTCCGTACCATTTCTTTCGCATTACGGTTCGAACACTCGAACACCTATACGGATTCTCCTGCAAAGTGGCAGATATGTAAATACGGGGTTTCCGTACCATTTCTTTCGCATTACGGTTCGAACACTCGAACACCTATACGGATTCTCCTGCACAGTGGCAGATATGTAAATACGGGGTTTCCTTACCATTTCTTGCGCATTACGGTTCGAACACTCGAACACCAATACGGATTCTCCTGCACAATGGCAGATATGTAAATACGGGGTTTCCGTACCATTTCTTTCGCATTACGGTTCGAACACTCGAACAGCTATACGGATTCTCCTGCAAAGTGGCAGATATGTAAATACGGGGTTTCCGTACCATTTCTTTCGCATTACGGTTCGAACACTCGAACACCTATACGGATTCTCCTGCATAGTGGCAGATATGTAAATACGGGGTTTCTGTACCATTTCTTGCGCATTATGGTTCGAACACTCGAACACCTATACGGATTCTCCTGCACAGTGGCAGATATGTAAATACGGGATTTCCGTACCATTTCTTGCGCATTACGGTTCGAACACTCGAACACCTATACGGATTCTCCTGCACAGTGGCAGATATGTAAATACGGGGTTTCCGTACCATTTCTTGCGCATTACGGTTCGAACACTCGAACACCTATGCGGCTTCTCCTGCACAGTGGCAGATATGTAAATACGGGGTTTCCGTACCATTTCTTGCGCATTACGGTTCGAACACTCGAACACCTATACGGATTCTCCTGCACAGTGGCAGATATGTAAATACGGGGTTTCCGTACCATTTCTTGCGCATTACGGTTCGAACACTCGAACACCTATACGGATTCTCCTGCACAGTGGCAGATATGTAAATACGGGGTTTCCGTACCATTTCTTGCGCATTACGGTTCGAACACTCGAACACCTATACGGATTCTCCTGCACAGTGGCAGATATGTAAATACGGGGTTTCCTGACCATTTCTTGCGCATTACGGTTCGAACACTCGAACACCAATACGGATTCTTCTGCACAGTGGCAGATATGTAAATACGGGGTTTCTGTACCATTTCTTGCGCATTATGGTTCGAACACTCGAACACCTATACGGATTCTCCTGCACAGTGGCAGATATGTAAATACGGGGTTTCCGTACCATTTCTTGCGCATTACGGTTCGAACACTCGAACACCTATTCGAATTCTCCTGCACACTGGCAAATACGTAAATACGGGGTTTCCGTACCATTTCTTGCGCATTACGGTTCGAACACTCGAACACCTATACGGATTCTCCTGCACAGTGGCAGATATGTAAATACGGGGTTTCCGTACCATTTCTTTCGCATTACGGTTCGAACACTCGAACACCTATACGGATTCTCCTACACAGTGGCAGATATGTAAATACGGGGTTTCCTTACCATTTGTTGCGCATTACGGTTCGAACACTCGAACACCTATACGGATTCTCCTGCACAGTGGCAGATATGTAAATACGGGGTTTCCGTACCATTTCTTGCGCATTACGGTTCGAACACTCGAACACCTATACGGATTCTCCTGCACAGTGGCAGATATGTAAATACGGGGTTTCCGTACCATTTCTTGCGCATTACGGTTCGAACACTCGAACACCTATACGAATTCTCCTGCACACTGGCAAATATGTAAATACGCGGTTTCCGTACCATTTCTTGCGCATTACGGTTCGAACACTCGAACACCTATACGGATTCTCCTGCACAGTGGCAGATATGTAAATACGGGGTTTCCGTACCATTTCTTTCGCATTACGGTTCGAACACTCGAACACCTATACGGATTCTCCTGCAAAGTGGCAGATATGTAAATACGGGGTTTCCGTACCATTTCTTTCGCATTACGGTTCGAACACTCGAACACCTATACGGATTCTCCTGCACAGTGGCAGATATGTAAATACGGGGTTTCCTTACCATTTCTTGCGCATTACGGTTCGAACACTCGAACACCAATACGGATTCTCCTGCACAATGGCAGATATGTAAATACGGGGTTTCCGTACCATTTCTTTCGCATTACGGTTCGAACACTCGAACAGCTATACGGATTCTCCTGCAAAGTGGCAGATATGTAAATACGGGGTTTCCGTACCATTTCTTTCGCATTACGGTTCGAACACTCGAACACCTATACGGATTCTCCTGCATAGTGGCAGATATGTAAATACGGGGTTTCTGTACCATTTCTTGCGCATTATGGTTCGAACACTCGAACACCTATACGGATTCTCCTGCACAGTGGCAGATATGTAAATACGGGGTTTCCGTACCATTTCTTGCGCATTACGGTTCGAACACTCGAACACCTATACGGATTCTCCTGCACAGTGGCAGATATGTAAATACGGGGTTTCCGTACCATTTCTTGCGCATTACGGTTCGAACACTCGAACACCTATGCGGCTTCTCCTGCACAGTGGCAGATATGTAAATACGGGGTTTCCGTACCATTTCTTGCGCATTACGGTTCGAACACTCGAACACCTATACGGATTCTCCTGCACAGTGGCAGATATGTAAATACGGGGTTTCCGTACCATTTCTTTCGCATTACGGTTCGAACACTCGAACACCTATACGGATTCTCCTGCAAAGTGGCAGATATGTAAATACGGGGTTTCCGTACCATTTCTTTCGCATTACGGTTCGAACACTCGAACACCTATACGGATTCTCCTGCACAGTGGCAGATATGTAAATACGGGGTTTCCTTACCATTTCTTGCGCATTACGGTTCGAACACTCGAACAGCAATACGGATTCTCCTGCACAATGGCAGATATGTAAATACGGGGTTTCCGTACCATTTCTTTCGCATTACGGTTCGAACACTCGAACACCTATACGGATTCTCCTGCAAAGTGGCAGATATGTAAATACGGGGTTTCCGTACCATTTCTTGCGCATTACGGTTCGAACACTCGAACACCTATACGGATTCTCCTGCACAGTGGCAGATATGTAAATACGGGGTTTCTGTACCATTTCTTGCGCATTATGGTTCGAACACTCGAACACCTATACGGATTCTCCTGCACAGTGGCAGATATGTAAATACGGGGTTTCCGTACCATTTCTTGCGCATTACGGTTCGAACACTCGAACACCTATACGGATTCTCCTGCACAGTGGCAGATATGTAAATACGGGGTTTCCGTACCATTTCTTGCGCATTACGGTTCGAACACTCGAACACCTATACGGCTTCTCCTGCACAGTGGCAGATATGTAAATACGGGATTTCCGTACCATTTCTTGCGCATTACGGTTCGAACACTCGAACACCTATACGGATTCTCCTGCACAGTGGCAGATATGTAAATACGGGGTTTCCTTACCATTTCTTGCGCATTACGGTTCGAACACTCGAACACCAATACGGATTCTCCTGCACAATGGCAGATATGTAAATACGGGGTTTCTGTACCATTTCTTGCGCATTATGGTTCGAACACTCGAACACCTATACGGATTCTCCTGCACAGTGGCAGATATGTAAATACGGGGTTTCCGTACCATTTCTTGCGCATTACGGTTCGAACACTCGAACACCTATACGAATTCTCCTGCACACTAGCAAATACGTAAATACGGGGTTTCCGTACCATTTCTTGCGCATTACGGTTCGAACACTCGAACACCTATACGGATTCTCCTGCACAGTGGCAGATATGTAAATACGGGGTTTCCGTACCATTTCTTTCGCATTACGGTTCGAACACTCGAACACCTATACGGATTCTCCTGCACAGTGGCAGATATGTAAATACGGGGTTTCCTTACCATTTGTTGCGCATTACGGTTCGAACACTCGAACACCTATACGGATTCTCCTGCACAGTGGCAGATATGTAAATACGGGGTTTCCGTACCATTTCTTCCGCAGTACGGTTCGAACACTCGAACACCTATACGGATTCTCCTGCACAGTGGCAGATATGTAAATACGGGGTTTCCGTACCATTTCTTGCGCATTACGGTTCGAACACTCGAACACCTATACGGATTCTCCTGCACAGTGGCAGATATGTAAATACGGGGTTTCCGTACCATTTCTTGCGCATTACGGTTCGAACACTCGAACACCTATACGAATTCTCCTGCACACTGGCAAATACGTAAATACGGGGTTTCCGTACCATTTCTTGCGCATTACGGTTCGAACACTCGAACACCTATACGGATTCTCCTGCACAGTGGCAGATATGTAAATACGGGGTTTCCGTACCATTTCTTTCGCATTACGGTTCGAACACTCGAACACCTATACGGATTCTCCTGCACAGTGGCAGATATGTAAATACGGGGTTTCCTTACCATTTGTTGCGCATTACGGTTCGAACACTCGAACACCTATATGGATTCTCCTGCACAGTGGCAGATATGTAAATACGGGGTTTCCGTACCATTTCTTGCGCATTACGGTTCGAACACTCGAACACCTATACGGATTCTCCTGCACAGTGGCAGATATGTAAATACGGGGTTTCCGTACCATTTCTTGCGCATTACGGTTCGAACACTCGAACACCTATACGAATTCTCCTGCACACTGGCAAATACGTAAATACGGGGTTTCCGTACCATTTCTTGCGCATTACGGTTCGAACACTCGAACAGCTATACGGATTCTCCTGCACAGTGGCAGATATGTAAATACGGGGTTTCCGTACCATTTCTTGCGCATTACGGTTCGAACACTCGAACACCTATACGGATTCTCCTGCACAGTGGCAGATATGTAAATACGGGGTTTCCGTACCATTTCTTTCGCATTACGGTTCGAACACTCGAACACCTATACGGATTCTCCTGCATAGTGGCAGATATGTAAATACGGGGTTTCTGTACCATTTCTTGCGCATTATGGTTCGAACACTCGAACACCTATACGGATTCTCCTGCACAGTGGCAGATATGTAAATACGGGATTTCCGTACCATTTCTTGCGCATTACGGTTCGAACACTCGAACACCTATACGGATTCTCCTGCACAGTGGCAGATATGTAAATACGGGGTTTCCGTACCATTTCTTGCGCATTACGGTTCGAACACTCGAACACCTATGCGGCTTCTCCTGCACAGTGGCAGATATGTAAATACGGGGTTTCCGTACCATTTCTTGCGCATTACGGTTCGAACACTCGAACACCTATACGGATTCTCCTGCACAGTGGCAGATATGTAAATACGGGGTTTCCGTACCATTTCTTGCGCATTACGGTTCGAACACTCGAACACCTATACGGATTCTCCTGCACAGTGGCAGATATGTAAATACGGGGTTTCCGTACCATTTCTTGCGCATTACGGTTCGAACACTCGAACACCTATACGGATTCTCCTGCACAGTGGCAGATATGTAAATACGGGGTTTCCTGACCATTTCTTGCGCATTACGGTTCGAACACTCGAACACCAATACGGATTCTTCTGCACAGTGGCAGATATGTAAATACGGGGTTTCTGTACCATTTCTTGCGCATTATGGTTCGAACACTCGAACACCTATACGGATTCTCCTGCACAGTGGCAGATATGTAAATACGGGGTTTCCGTACCATTTCTTGCGCATTACGGTTCGAACACTCGAACACCTATTCGAATTCTCCTGCACACTGGCAAATACGTAAATACGGGGTTTCCGTACCATTTCTTGCGCATTACGGTTCGAACACTCGAACACCTATACGGATTCTCCTGCACAGTGGCAGATATGTAAATACGGGGTTTCCGTACCATTTCTTTCGCATTACGGTTCGAACACTCGAACACCTATACGGATTCTCCTACACAGTGGCAGATATGTAAATACGGGGTTTCCTTACCATTTGTTGCGCATTACGGTTCGAACACTCGAACACCTATACGGATTCTCCTGCACAGTGGCAGATATGTAAATACGGGGTTTCCGTACCATTTCTTGCGCATTACGGTTCGAACACTCGAACACCTATACGGATTCTCCTGCACAGTGGCAGATATGTAAATACGGGGTTTCCGTACCATTTCTTGCGCATTACGGTTCGAACACTCGAACACCTATACGAATTCTCCTGCACACTGGCAAATATGTAAATACGCGGTTTCCGTACCATTTCTTGCGCATTACGGTTCGAACACTCGAACACCTATACGGATTCTCCTGCACAGTGGCAGATATGTAAATACGGGGTTTCCGTACCATTTCTTTCGCATTACGGTTCGAACACTCGAACACCTATACGGATTCTCCTGCAAAGTGGCAGATATGTAAATACGGGGTTTCCGTACCATTTCTTTCGCATTACGGTTCGAACACTCGAACACCTATACGGATTCTCCTGCACAGTGGCAGATATGTAAATACGGGGTTTCCTTACCATTTCTTGCGCATTACGGTTCGAACACTCGAACACCAATACGGATTCTCCTGCACAATGGCAGATATGTAAATACGGGGTTTCCGTACCATTTCTTTCGCATTACGGTTCGAACACTCGAACAGCTATACGGATTCTCCTGCAAAGTGGCAGATATGTAAATACGGGGTTTCCGTACCATTTCTTTCGCATTACGGTTCGAACACTCGAACACCTATACGGATTCTCCTGCATAGTGGCAGATATGTAAATACGGGGTTTCTGTACCATTTCTTGCGCATTATGGTTCGAACACTCGAACACCTATACGGATTCTCCTGCACAGTGGCAGATATGTAAATACGGGGTTTCCGTACCATTTCTTGCGCATTACGGTTCGAACACTCGAACACCTATACGGATTCTCCTGCACAGTGGCAGATATGTAAATACGGGGTTTCCGTACCATTTCTTGCGCATTACGGTTCGAACACTCGAACACCTATGCGGCTTCTCCTGCACAGTGGCAGATATGTAAATACGGGGTTTCCGTACCATTTCTTGCGCATTACGGTTCGAACACTCGAACACCTATACGGATTCTCCTGCACAGTGGCAGATATGTAAATACGGGGTTTCCGTACCATTTCTTTCGCATTACGGTTCGAACACTCGAACACCTATACGGATTCTCCTGCAAAGTGGCAGATATGTAAATACGGGGTTTCCGTACCATTTCTTTCGCATTACGGTTCGAACACTCGAACACCTATACGGATTCTCCTGCACAGTGGCAGATATGTAAATACGGGGTTTCCTTACCATTTCTTGCGCATTACGGTTCGAACACTCGAACAGCAATACGGATTCTCCTGCACAATGGCAGATATGTAAATACGGGGTTTCCGTACCATTTCTTTCGCATTACGGTTCGAACACTCGAACACCTATACGGATTCTCCTGCAAAGTGGCAGATATGTAAATACGGGGTTTCCGTACCATTTCTTGCGCATTACGGTTCGAACACTCGAACACCTATACGGATTCTCCTGCACAGTGGCAGATATGTAAATACGGGGTTTCTGTACCATTTCTTGCGCATTATGGTTCGAACACTCGAACACCTATACGGATTCTCCTGCACAGTGGCAGATATGTAAATACGGGGTTTCCGTACCATTTCTTGCGCATTACGGTTCGAACACTCGAACACCTATACGGATTCTCCTGCACAGTGGCAGATATGTAAATACGGGGTTTCCGTACCATTTCTTGCGCATTACGGTTCGAACACTCGAACACCTATACGGCTTCTCCTGCACAGTGGCAGATATGTAAATACGGGATTTCCGTACCATTTCTTGCGCATTACGGTTCGAACACTCGAACACCTATACGGATTCTCCTGCACAGTGGCAGATATGTAAATACGGGGTTTCCTTACCATTTCTTGCGCATTACGGTTCGAACACTCGAACACCAATACGGATTCTCCTGCACAATGGCAGATATGTAAATACGGGGTTTCTGTACCATTTCTTGCGCATTATGGTTCGAACACTCGAACACCTATACGGATTCTCCTGCACAGTGGCAGATATGTAAATACGGGGTTTCCGTACCATTTCTTGCGCATTACGGTTCGAACACTCGAACACCTATACGAATTCTCCTGCACACTAGCAAATACGTAAATACGGGGTTTCCGTACCATTTCTTGCGCATTACGGTTCGAACACTCGAACACCTATACGGATTCTCCTGCACAGTGGCAGATATGTAAATACGGGGTTTCCGTACCATTTCTTTCGCATTACGGTTCGAACACTCGAACACCTATACGGATTCTCCTGCACAGTGGCAGATATGTAAATACGGGGTTTCCTTACCATTTGTTGCGCATTACGGTTCGAACACTCGAACACCTATACGGATTCTCCTGCACAGTGGCAGATATGTAAATACGGGGTTTCCGTACCATTTCTTCCGCAGTACGGTTCGAACACTCGAACACCTATACGGATTCTCCTGCACAGTGGCAGATATGTAAATACGGGGTTTCCGTACCATTTCTTGCGCATTACGGTTCGAACACTCGAACACCTATACGGATTCTCCTGCACAGTGGCAGATATGTAAATACGGGGTTTCCGTACCATTTCTTGCGCATTACGGTTCGAACACTCGAACACCTATACGAATTCTCCTGCACACTGGCAAATACGTAAATACGGGGTTTCCGTACCATTTCTTGCGCATTACGGTTCGAACACTCGAACACCTATACGGATTCTCCTGCACAGTGGCAGATATGTAAATACGGGGTTTCCGTACCATTTCTTTCGCATTACGGTTCGAACACTCGAACACCTATACGGATTCTCCTGCACAGTGGCAGATATGTAAATACGGGGTTTCCTTACCATTTGTTGCGCATTACGGTTCGAACACTCGAACACCTATATGGATTCTCCTGCACAGTGGCAGATATGTAAATACGGGGTTTCCGTACCATTTCTTGCGCATTACGGTTCGAACACTCGAACACCTATACGGATTCTCCTGCACAGTGGCAGATATGTAAATACGGGGTTTCCGTACCATTTCTTGCGCATTACGGTTCGAACACTCGAACACCTATACGAATTCTCCTGCACACTGGCAAATACGTAAATACGGGGTTTCCGTACCATTTCTTGCGCATTACGGTTCGAACACTCGAACAGCTATACGGATTCTCCTGCACAGTGGCAGATATGTAAATACGGGGTTTCCGTACCATTTCTTGCGCATTACGGTTCGAACACTCGAACACCTATACGGATTCTCCTGCACAGTGGCAGATATGTAAATACGGGGTTTCCGTACCATTTCTTGCGCATTACGGTTCGAACACTCGAACACCTATACGGATTCTCCTGCACAGTGGCAGATATGTAAATACGGGGTTTCCGTACCATTTCTTGCGCATTACGGTTCGAACACTCGAACACCTTTACGGATTCTCCTGCACAGTGGCAGATATGTAAATACGGGGTTTCCTTACCATTTCTTGCACATTACGGTTCGAACACTCGAACACCAATACGGATTCTCCTGCACAGTGGCAGATATGTAAATACGGGGTTTCTGTACCATTTCTTGCGCATTATGGTTCGAACACTCGAACACCTATACGGATTCTCCTGCACAGTGGCAGATATGTAAATACGGGGTTTCCGTACCATTTCTTGCGCATTACGGTTCGAACACTCGAACACCTATACGAATTCTCCTGCACACTGGCAAATATGTAAATACGCGGTTTCCGTACCATTTCTTGCGCATTACGGTTCGAACACTCGAACACCTATACGGATTCTCCTGCACAGTGGCAGATATGTAAATACGGGGTTTCCGTACCATTTCTTGCGCATTACGGTTCGAACACTCGAACACCAATACGGATTCTCCTGCACAGTGGCAGATATGTAAATACGGGGTTTCCTTACCATTTCTTGCGCATTACGGTTCGAACACTCGAACACCAATACGGATTCTCCTGCACAGTGGCAGATATGTAAATACGGGGTTTCTGTACCATTTCTTGCGCATTATGGTTCGAACACTCGAACACCTATACGGATTCTCCTGCACAGTGGCAGATATGTAAATACGGGGTTTCCGTACCATTTCTTGCGCATTACGGTTCGAACACTCGAACACCTATACGAATTCTCCTGCACACTGGCAAATATGTAAATACGCGGTTTCCGTACCATTTCTTGCGCATTACGGTTCGAGCACTCGAACACCTATACGGATTCTCCTGCACAGTGGCAGATATGTAAATACGGGGTTTCCGTACCATTTCTTTCGCATTACGGTTCGAACACTCGAACACCTATACGGATTCTCCTGCAAAGTGGCAGATATGTAAATACGGGGTTTCCGTACCATTTCTTTCGCATTACGGTTCGAACACTCGAACACCTATACGGATTCTCCTGCACAGTGGCAGATATGTAAATACGGGGTTTCCTTACCATTTCTTGCGCATTACGGTTCGAACACTCGAACACCAATACGGATTCTCCTGCACAATGGCAGATATGTAAATACGGGGTTTCCGTACCATTTCTTTCGCATTACGGTTCGAACACTCGAACAGCTATACGGATTCTCCTGCAAAGTGGCAGATATGTAAATACGGGGTTTCCGTACCATTTCTTTCGCATTACGGTTCGAACACTCGAACACCAATACGGATTCTCCTGCACAGTGGCAGATATGTAAATACGGGGTTTCTGTACCATTTCTTGCGCATTATGGTTCGAACACTCGAACACCTATACGGATTCTCCTGCACAGTGGCAGATATGTAAATACGGGGTTTCCGTACCATTTCTTGCGCATTACGGTTCGAACACTCGAACACCTATACGAATTCTCCTGCACACTGGCAAATATGTAAATACGCGGTTTCCGTACCATTTCTTGCGCATTACGGTTCGAACACTCGAACACCTATACGGATTCTCCTGCACAGTGGCAGATATGTAAATACGGGGTTTCCGTACCATTTCTTTCGCATTACGGTTCGAACACTCGAACACCTATACGGATTCTCCTGCAAAGTGGCAGATATGTAAATACGGGGTTTCCGTACCATTTCTTTCGCATTACGGTTCGAACACTCGAACACCTATACGGATTCTCCTGCACAGGGGCAGATATGTAAATACGGGGTTTCCTTACCATTTCTTGCGCATTACGGTTCGAACACTCGAACACCAATACGGATTCTCCTGCACAATGGCAGATATGTAAATACGGGGTTTCCGTACCATTTCTTTCGCATTACGGTTCGAACACTCGAACAGCTATACGGATTCTCCTGCAAAGTGGCAGATATGTAAATACGGGGTTTCCGTACCATTTCTTTCGCATTACGGTTCGAACACTCGAACACCTATACGGATTCTCCTGCACAGTGGCAGATATGTAAATACGGGGTTTCTGTACCATTTCTTGCGCATTATGGTTCGAACACTCGAACACCTATACGGATTCTCCTGCACAGCGGCAGATATGTAAATACGGGGTTTCCGTACCATTTCTTGCGCATTACGGTTCGAACACTCGAACACCTATACGGATTCTCCTGCACAGTGGCAGATATGTAAATACGGGGTTTCCGTACCATTTCTTGCGCATTACGGTTCGAACACTCGAACACCTATGCGGCTTCTCCTCCACAGTGGCAGATATGTAAATACGGGGTTTCCGTACCATTTCTTGCGCATTACGGTTCGAACACTCGAACACCTATACGGATTCTCCTGCACAGTGGCAGATATGTAAATACGGGGTTTCCGTACCATTTCTTTCGCATTACGGTTCGAACACTCGAACACCTATACGGATTCTCCTGCAAAGTGGCAGATATGTAAATACGGGGTTTCCGTACCATTTCTTTCGCATTACGGTTCGAACACTCGAACACCTATACGGATTCTCCTGCACAGTGGCAGATATGTAAATACGGGGTTTCCTTACCATTTCTTGCGCATTACGGTTCGAACACTCGAACAGCAATACGGATTCTCCTGCACAATGGCAGATATGTAAATACGGGGTTTCCGTACCATTTCTTTCGCATTACGGTTCGAACACTCGAACACCTATACGGATTCTCCTGCAAAGTGGCAGATATGTAAATACGGGGTTTCCGTACCATTTCTTGCGCATTACGGTTCGAACACTCGAACACCTATACGGATTCTCCTGCACAGTGGCAGATATGTAAATACGGGGTTTCTGTACCATTTCTTGCGCATTATGGTTCGAACACTCGAACACCTATACGGATTCTCCTGCACAGTGGCAGATATGTAAATACGGGGTTTCCGTACCATTTCTTGCGCATTACGGTTCGAACACTCGAACACCTATACGGATTCTCCTGCACAGTGGCAGATATGTAAATACGGGGTTTCCGTACCATTTCTTGCGCATTACGGTTCGAACACTCGAACACCTATACGGCTTCTCCTGCACAGTGGCAGATATGTAAATACGGGATTTCCGTACCATTTCTTGCGCATTACGGTTCGAACACTCGAACACCTATACGGATTCTCCTGCACAGTGGCAGCTATGTAAATACGGGGTTTCCTTACCATTTCTTGCGCATTACGGTTCGAACACTCGAACACCAATACGGATTCTCCTGCACAATGGCAGATATGTAAATACGGGGTTTCTGTACCATTTCTTGCGCATTATGGTTCGAACACTCGAACACCTATACGGATTCTCCTGCACAGTGGCAGATATGTAAATACGGGGTTTCCGTACCATTTCTTGCGCATTACGGTTCGAACACTCGAACACCTATACGAATTCTCCTGCACACTAGCAAATACGTAAATACGGGGTTTCCGTACCATTTCTTGCGCATTACGGTTCGAACACTCGAACACCTATACGGATTCTCCTGCACAGTGGCAGATATGTAAATACGGGGTTTCCGTACCATTTCTTTCGCATTACGGTTCGAACACTCGAACACCTATACGGATTCTCCTGCACAGTGGCAGATATGTAAATACGGGGTTTCCTTACCATTTGTTGCGCATTACGGTTCGAACACTCGAACACCTATACGGATTCTCCTGCACAGTGGCAGATATGTAAATACGGGGTTTCCGTACCATTTCTTCCGCAGTACGGTTCGAACACTCGAACACCTATACGGATTCTCCTGCACAGTGGCAGATATGTAAATACGGGGTTTCCGTACCATTTCTTGCGCATTACGGTTCGAACACTCGAACACCTATACGGATTCTCCTGCATAGTGGCAGATATGTAAATACGGGGTTTCCGTACCATTTCTTGCGCATTACGGTTCGAACACTCGAACACCTATGCGGCTTCTCCTGCACAGTGGCAGATATGTAAATACGGGGTTTCCGTACCATTTCTTGCGCATTACGGTTCGAACACTCGAACACCTATACGGATTCTCCTGCACAGTGGCAGATATGTAAATACGGGGTTTCCGTACCATTTCTTTCGCATTACGGTTCGAACACTCGAACACCTATACGGATTCTCCTGCACAGTGGCAGATATGTAAATACGGGGTTTCTTTACCATTTGTTGCGCATTACGGTTCGAACACTCGAACACCTATATGGATTCTCCTGCACAGTGGCAGATATGTAAATACGGGGTTTCCGTACCATTTCTTGCGCATTACGGTTCGAACACTCGAACACCTATATGGATTCTCCTGCACAGTGGCAGATATGTAAATACGGGGTTTCTGTACCATTTCTTGCGCATTACGGTTCGAACACTCGAACACCTATACGGATTCTCCTGCACAGTGGCAGATATGTAAATACGGGGTTTCCGTACCATTTCTTTCGCATTACGGTTCGAACACTCGAACACCTATACGGATTCTCCTGCAAAGTGGCAGATATGTAAATACGGGGTTTCCGTACCATTTCTTTCGCATTACGGTTCGAACACTCGAACACCTATACGGATTCTCCTGCACAGTGGCAGATATGTAAATACGGGGTTTCCTTACCATTTCTTGCGCATTACGGTTCGAACACTCGAACACCAATACGGATTCTCCTGCACGATGGCAGATATGTAAATACGGGGTTTCCGTACCATTTCTTTCGCATTACGGTTCGAACACTCGAACAGCTATACGGATTCTCCTGCAAAGTGGCAGATATGTAAATACGGGGTTTCCGTACCATTTCTTTCGCATTACGGTTCGAACACTCGAACACCTATACGGATTCTCCTGCACAGTGGCAGATATGTAAATACGGGGTTTCTGTACCATTTCTTGCGCATTATGGTTCGAACACTCGAACACCTATACGGATTCTCCTGCACAGTGGCAGATATGTAAATACGGGGTTTCCGTACCATTTCTTGCGCATTACGGTTCGAACACTCGAACACCTATACGGATTCTCCTGCACAGTGGCAGATATGTAAATACGGGGTTTCCGTACCATTTCTTGCGCATTACGGTTCGAACACTCGAACACCTATGCGGCTTCTCCTGCACAGTGGCAGATATGTAAATACGGGGTTTCCTTACCATTTGTTGCGCATTACGGTTCGAACACTCGAACACCTATACGGATTCTCCTGCACAGTGGCAGATATGTAAATACGGGGTTTCCGTACCATTTCTTGCGCATTACGGTTCGAACACTCGAACACCTATACGGATTCTCCTGCACAGTGGCAGATATGTAAATACGGGGTTTCCGTACCATTTCTTTCGCATTACGGTTCGAACACTCGAACACCTATACGGATTCTCCTGCACAGTGGCAGATATGTAAATACGGGGTTTCCTTACCATTTGTTGCGCATTACGGTTCGAACACTCGAACACCTATACGGATTCTCCTGCACAGTGGCAGATATGTAAATACGGGGTTTCCGTACCATTTCTTGCGCATTACGGTTCGAACACTCGAACACCTATACGGATTCTCCTGCACAGTGGCAGATATGTAAATACGGGGTTTCCGTACCATTTCTTGCGCATTACGGTTCGAACACTCGAACACCTATACGGATTCTCCTGCACAATGGCAGATCTGTAAATACGGGGTTTCCGTACCATTTCTTGCGCATTACGGTTCGAACACTCGAACACCTATACGGATTCTCCTGCACAGTGGCAGATATGTAAATACGGGGTTTCCGTACCATTTCTTGCGCATTACGGTTCGAACACTCGAACACCTATACGGATTCTCCTGCACAGTGGCAGATATGTAAATACGGGGTTTCCGTACCATATCTTGCGCATTACGGTTCGAACACTCGAACACCTATACGGATTCTCCTGCACAGTGGCAGATATGTAAATACGGGGTTTCCTTACCATTTCTTGCGCATTACGGTTCGAACACTCGAACACCAATACGGATTCTCCTGCACAGTGGCAGATATGTAAATACGGGGTTTCTGTACCATTTCTTGCGCATTATGGTTCGAACACTCGAACACCTATACGGATTCTCCTGCACAGTGGCAGATATGTAAATACGGGGTTTCCGTACCATTTCTTGCGCATTACGGTTCGAACACTCGAACACCTATACGGATTCTCCTGCACAGTGGCAGATATGTAAATACGGGGTTTCCGTACCATTTCTTGCGCATTACGGTTCGAACACTCGAACACCTATACGGATTCTCCTGCACAGTGGCAGATATGTAAATACGGGGTTTCCGTACCATTTCTTGCGCATTACGGTTCGAACACTCGAACACCTATACGGATTCTCCTGCACAGTGGCAGATATGTAAATACGGGGTTTCCGTACCATTTCTTGCGCATTACGGTTCGAACACTCGAACACCAATACGGATTCTCCTGCACAATGGCAGATATGTAAATACGGGGTTTCCGTACCATTTCTTTCGCATTACGGTTCGAACACTCGAACACCTATACGGATTCTCCTGCAAAGTGGCAGATATGTAAATACGGGGTTTCCGTACCATTTCTTTCGCATTACGGTTCGAACACTCGAACACCTATACGGATTCTCCTGCACAGTGGCAGATATGTAAATACGGGGTTTCCTTACCATTTCTTGCGCATTACGGTTCGAACACTCGAACACCAATACGGATTCTCCTGCACAATGGCAGATATGTAAATACGGGGTTTCTGTACCATTTCTTGCGCATTATGGTTCGAACACTCGAACACCTATACGGATTCTCCTGCACAGTGGCAGATATGTAAATACGGGGTTTCCGTACCATTTCTTGCGCATTACGGTTCGAACACTCGAACACCTATACGAATTCTCCTGCACACTGGCAAATACGTAAATACGGGGTTTCCGTACCATTTCTTGCGCATTACGGTTCGAACACTCGAACACCTATACGGATTCTCCTGCACAGTGGCAGATATGTAAATACGGGGTTTCCGTACCATTTCTTGCGCATTACGGTTCGAACACTCGAACACCTATACGGATTCTCCTGCACAGTGGCAGATATGTAAATACGGGGTTTCCTTACCATTTCTTGCGCATTACGGTTCGAACACTCGAACACCAATACGGATTCTCCTGCACAGTGGCAGATATGTAAATACGGGGTTTCTGTACCATTTCTTGCGCATTATGGTTCGAACACTCGAACACCTATACGGATTCTCCTGCACAGTGGCAGATATGTAAATACGGGGTTTCCGTACCATTTCTTGCGCATTACGGTTCGAACACTCGAACACCTATACGAATTCTCCTGCACACTGGCAAATACGTAAATACGGGGTTTCCGTACCATTTCTTGCGCATTACGGTTCGAACACTCGAACACCTATACGGATTCTCCTGCACAGTGGCAGATATGTAAATACGGGGTTTCCGTACCATTTCTTTCGCATTACGGTTCGAACACTCGAACACCTATACGGATTCTCCTGCACAGTGGCAGATATGTAAATACGGGGTTTCCTTACCATTTGTTGCGCATTACGGTTCGAACACTCGAACACCTATACGGATTCTCCTGCACAGTGGCAGATATGTAAATACGGGGTTTCCGTACCATTTCTTGCGCATTACGGTTCGAACACTCGAACACCTATACGGATTCTCCTGCACAGTGGCAGATATGTAAATACGGGGTTTCCGTACCATTTCTTGCGCATTACGGTTCGAACACTCGAACACCTATACGGATTCTCCTGCACAATGGCAGATCTGTAAATACGGGGTTTCCGTACCATTTCTTGCGCATTACGGTTCGAACACTCGAACACCTATACGGATTCTCCTGCACAGTGGCAGATATGTAAATACGGGGTTTCCGTACCATTTCTTGCGCATTACGGTTCGAACACTCGAACACCTATACGGATTCTCCTGCACAGTGGCAGATATGTAAATACGGGGTTTCCGTACCATATCTTGCGCATTACGGTTCGAACACTCGAACACCTATACGGATTCTCCTGCACAGTGGCAGATATGTAAATACGGGGTTTCCTTACCATTTCTTGCGCATTACGGTTCGAACACTCGAACACCAATACGGATTCTCCTGCACAGTGGCAGATATGTAAATACGGGGTTTCTGTACCATTTCTTGCGCATTATGGTTCGAACACTCGAACACCTATACGGATTCTCCTGCACAGTGGCAGATATGTAAATACGGGGTTTCCGTACCATTTCTTGCGCATTACGGTTCGAACACTCGAACACCTATACGGATTCTCCTGCACAGTGGCAGATATGTAAATACGGGGTTTCCGTACCATTTCTTGCGCATTACGGTTCGAACACTCGAACACCTATACGGATTCTCCTGCACAGTGGCAGATATGTAAATACGGGGTTTCCTTACCATTTCTTGCGCATTACGGTTCGAACACTCGAACACCTATACGGATTCTCCTGCAAAGTGGCAGATATGTAAATACGGGGTTTCCGTACCATTTCTTTCGCATTACGGTTCGAACACTCGAACACCTATACGGATTCTCCTGCACAGTGGCAGATATGTAAATACGGGGTTTCCGTACCATTTCTTGCGCATTACGGTTCGAACACTCGAACACCTATACGGATTCTCCTGCACAGTGGCAGATATGTAAATACGGGGTTTCCGTACCATTTCTTGCGCATTACGGTTCGAACACTCGAACACATATACGGATTCTCCTGCACAGTGGCAGATATGTAAATACGGGGTTTCCGTACCATTTCTTGCGCATTACGGTTCGAACACTCGAACACCAATACGGATTCTCCTGCACAGTGACAGATATGTAAATACGGGGTTTCCGTACCATTTCTTGTGCATTACGGTTCGAACACTCGAACACCTATACGGATTCTCCTGCACAGTGGCAGATATGTAAATACGGGGTTTCCTTACCATTTGTTGCGCATTACGGTTCGAACACTCGAACACCTATACGGATTCTCCTGCACAGTGGCAGATATGTAAATACGGGGTTTCCGTACCATTTCTTGCGCATTACGGTTCGAACACTCGAACACTTATACGGATTCTCCTGCACAGTGGCAGATATGTAAATACGGGGTTTCCGTACCATTTCTTGCGCATTACGGTTCGAACACTCGAACACCTATACGGATTCTCCTACACAGTGGCAGATATGTAAATACGGGGTTTACATACCATTTCTCACGCCATACGGTTCGAACACTCGAACACCTATACGGATTCTCATGCACTGTGGCAGATATGTAAATACGGGGTTTACATGCCATTTCTTGCGCATTACGGTTCGAACACTCGAACACCTATACGGATTCTCCTGCACAGTGGCAGATATGTAAATACGGGGTTTCCGTACCATTTCTTGCGCATTACGGTTCGAACACTCGAACACCTATACGGATTCTCCTACACAGTGGCAGATATGTAAATACGGGGTTTCCGTACCATTTCTTGCGCATTACGGTTCGAACACTCGAACACCTATGCAGATTCTCCTGCACAGTGGTAGATATGTAAATACGGGGTTTACATACCATTTCTTGCGCATTACGGTTCGAACACTCGTACACCTATACGGATTCTCCTGCACAGTGGTTGATATGTAAATACGGTGTTTCCGTACCATTTCTTGCGCATTACGGTTCGAACACTCGAACACCTATACGGATTCTCCTGCACAGTGGCAGATATGTAAATACGGGGTTTCCGTACCATTTCTTGCGCATTACGGTTCGAACACTCGAACACCTATACGGATTCTCCTGCACAGTGGCAGATATGTAAATACGGGGTTTCTGTACCATTTCTTGCGCATTACGGTTCGAACACTCGAACACCTATACGAATTCTCCTGCACAGTGGCAGATATGTAAATACGGGGTTTCCGTACCATTTCTTGCGCATTACGGTTCGAACACTCGAACACATATACGGATTCTCCTGCACAGTGGCAGATATGTAAATACGGGGTTTCCGTACCATTTCTTGCGCATTACGGTTCGAACACTCGAACACCAATACGGATTCTCCTGCACAGTGACAGATATGTAAATACGGGGTTTCCGTACCATTTCTTGTGCATTACGGTTCGAACACTCGAACACCTATACGGATTCTCCTGCACAGTGGCAGATATGTAAATAGGGGGTTTCCGTACCATTTCTTGCGCATTACGGTTCGAACACTCGAACACATATACGGATTCTCCTGCACAGTGGCAGATATGTAAATACGGGGTTTCCGTACCATTTCTTGCGCATTACGGTTCGAACACTCGAACACCTATACGGATTCTCCTGCACAGTGGCAGATATGTAAATACGGGGTTTCCGTACCATTTCTTGCGTATTACGGTTTGAACACTCGAACACCTATACGGATTCTCCTGCACAGTGGCAGATATGTAAATACGGGGTTTCCGTACCATTTCTTGCGCATTACGGTTCGAACACTCGAAAACCAATACGGATTCTCCTGCACAGTGACAGATATGTAAATACGGGGTTTCCGTACCATTTCTTGTGCATTACGGTTCGAACACTCGAACACCTATACGGATTCTCCTGCACAGTGGCAGATATGTAAATAGGGGGTTTCCGTACCATTTCTTGCGCATTACAGTTCGAACACTCGAACACATATACGGATTCTCCTGCACAGTGGCAGATATGTAAATACGGGGTTTCCGTACCATTTCTTGCGCATTACGGTTCGAACACTCGAACACCTATACGGATTCTCCTGCACAGTGGCAGATATGTAAATACGGGGTTTCCGTACCATTTCTTGCGCATTACGGTTCGAACACTCGAACACCAATACGGATTCTCCTGCACAGTGACAGATATGTAAATACGGGGTTTTCGTACCATTTCTTGTGCATTACGGTTCGAACACTCGAACACCTATACGGATTCTCCTGCACAGTGGCAGATATGTAAATAGGGGGTTTCCGTACCATTTCTTGCGCATTACGGTTCGAACACTCGAACACATATACGGATTCTCCTGCACAGTGGCAGATATGTAAATACGGGGTTTCCGTACCATTTCTTGCGCATTACGGTTCGAACACTCGAACACCTATACGGATTCTCCTGCACAGTGGCAGATATGTAAATACGGGATTTCCGTACCATTTCTTGCGCATTACGGTTCGAACACTCGAACACCTATACGGATTCTCCTGCACAGTGGCAGATATGTAAATACGGGGTTTCCGTACCATTTCTTGCGCATTACGGTTCGAACACTCGAACACCTATACGGATTCTCCTGCACAGTGGCAGATATGTAAATACGGGGTTTCCGTACCATTTCTTGCGCATTACGGTTCGAACACTCGAACACATATACGGATTCTCCTGCACAGTGGCAGATATGTAAATACGGGGTTTCCGTACCATTTCTTGCGCATTACGGTTCGAACACTCGAACACCAATACGGATTCTCCTGCACAGTGACAGATATGTAAATACGGGGTTTCCGTACCATTTCTTGTGCATTACGGTTCGAACACTCGAACACCTATACGGATTCTCCTGCACAGTGGCAGATATGTAAATACGGGGTTTCCGTACCATTTCTTGCGCATTACGGTTCGAACACTCGAACACATATACGGATTCTCCTGCACAGTGGCAGATATGTAAATACGGGGTTTCCGTACCATTTCTTGCGCATTACGGTTCGAACACTCGAACACCTATACGGAATCTCCTGCACAGTGGCAGATATGTAAATACGGGGTTTCCGTACCATTTCTTGCGCATTA
This sequence comes from Camellia sinensis, assembly GCF_055761805.1. NCBI lineage: Eukaryota > Viridiplantae > Streptophyta > Magnoliopsida > Ericales > Theaceae > Camellia > Camellia sinensis. Next base: position 1,590,636 of record NC_138965.1, read on the forward strand.
CGGTTCGAACACTCGAACACCTATACGGATTCTCCTGCACAGTGGCAGATATGTAAATACGGGGTTTCCGTACCATTTCTTGCGCATTACGGTTCGAACACTCGAACACCTATACGGATTCTCCTACACAGTGGCAGATATGTAAATACGGGGTTTCCGTACCATTTCTTGCGCATTACGGTTCGAACACTCGAACACCTATGCAGATTCTCCTGCACAGTGGTAGATATGTAAATACGGGGTTTACATACCATTTCTTGCGCATTACGGTTCGAACACTCGAACACCTATACGGATTCTCCTGCACAGTGGCAGATATGTAAATACGGGGTTTCTGTACCATTTCTTGCGCATTACGGTTCGAACACTCGAACACCTATACGGATTCTCCTGCACATTGGCAGATATGTAAATACGGGGTTTACATACCATTTCTCACGCCTTACGGTTCGAACACTCGAACACCTATACGGATTCTCATGCACTGTGGCAGATATGTAAATACGGGGTTTACATACCATTTCTTGCGCATTACGGTTCGAACACTCGAACACCTATACGGATTCTCCTGCACAGTGGCAGATATGTAAATACGGGGTTTCCGTACCATTTTTGCGCATTACGGTTCGAACACTCGAACACCTAGACGGATTCTCCTACACAGTGGCAGATATGTAAATACGGGGTTTCCGTACCATTTCTTGCGCATTACGGTTCGAACACTCGAACACCTATGCAGATTCTCCTGCACAGTGGTAGATATGTAAATACGGGGTTTACATACCATTTCTTGCGCATTACGGTTCGAACACTCGAACACCTATACGGATTCTCCAGCACAGTGGTTGATATGTAAATACGGTGTTTCCGTACCATTTCTTGCGCATTACGGTTCGAACACTCGAACACCTATACGGATTCTCCTGCACAGTGGCAGATATGTAAATACGGGGTTTCCGTACCATTTCTCACGCCTTACGGTTCGAACACTCGAACACCTATAAGAATTCTCATGCACTGTGGCAGATATGTAAATACGCTGTTTACATACCATTTCTTGCGCATTACGGTTCGAACACTCGAACACCTATGCAGATTCTCTTGCACAGTGGTAGATATGTAAATACGGGGTTTACATACCATTTCTTGTGCATTACGGTTCGAACACTCGAACACCTATACGGATTCTCCTGCACAGTGGTTGATATGTAAATACGGTGTTTCCGTACCATTTCTTGCGCATTACGGTTCGAACACTCGAACACCTATACGGATTCTCCTGCACAGTGGCAGATATGTAAATACGGGGTTTCCGTACCATTTCTTGCGCATTACGGTTCGAACACTCGAACACCTATACGGATTCTCCTGCACAGTGGCAGATATGTAAATACGGGGTTTCCGTACCATTTCTTGCGCATTACGGTTCGAACACTCGAACACCTATACGGATTCTCCTACACAGTGGCAGATATGTAAATACGGGGTTTTCGTACCATTTCTTGCGCATTACGGTTCGAACACTCGAACACCTATGCAGATTCTCCTGCAAAGTGGTAGATATGTAAATACGGGGTTTACAGACCATTTCTTGCGCATTACGGTTCGAACACTCGAACACCTATACGGATTCTCCTGCACAGTGGCAGATATGTAAATACGGGGTTTCCGTACCATTTCTTGCGCATTACGGTTCGAACACTCGAACACCTATACGGATTCTCCTGCACAGTGGCAGATATCTAAATACGGGGTTTACATACCATTTCTCACGCCTTACGGTTCGAACACTCGAACACCTATACGGATTCTCATGCACTGTGGCAGATATGTAAATACGGGGTTTACATACCATTTCTTGCGCATTGCGGTTCGAAGACTCGAACACCTATACGGATTCTCCTGCACAGTGGCAGATATGTAAATACGGGGTTTCCGTACCATTTCTTGCGCATTACGGTTCGAACACTCGAACACCTATACGGATTCTCCTACACAGTGGCAGATATGTAAATACGGGGTTTCCGTACCATTTCTTGCGCATTACGGTTCGAACACTCGAACACCTATGCAGATTCTCCTGCACAGTGGTAGATATGTAAATACGGGGTTTACATACCATTTCTTGCGCATTACGGTTCGAACACTCGTACACCTATACGGATTCTCCTGCACAGTGGTTGATATGTAAATACGGTGTTTCCGTACCATTTCTTGCGCATTACGGTTCGAACACTCGAACACCTATACGGATTCTCCTGCACAGTGGCAGATATGTAAATACGGGGTTTCCGTACCATTTCTTGCGCATTACGGTTCGAACACTCGAACACCTATACGGATTCTCCTGCACAGAGGCAGATATGTAAATACGGGGTTTCTGTACCATTTCTTGCGCATTACGGTTCGAACACTCGAACACCTATACGAATTCTCCTGCACAGTGGCAGATATGTAAATACGGGGTTTCCGTACCATTTCTTGCGCATTACGGTTCGAACACTCGAACACATATACGGATTCTCCTGCACAGTGGCAGATATGTAAATACGGGGTTTCCGTACCATTTCTTGCGCATTACGGTTCGAACACTCGAACACCAATACGGATTCTCCTGCACAGTGACAGATATGTAAATACGGGGTTTCCGTACCATTTCTTGTGCATTACGGTTCGAACACTCGAACACCTATACGGATTCTCCTGCACAGTGGCAGATATGTAAATAGGGGGTTTCCGTACCATTTCTTGCGCATTACGGTTCGAACACTCGAACACATATACGGATTCTCCTGCACAGTGGCAGATATGTAAATACGGGGTTTCCGTACCATTTCTTGCGTATTACGGTTCGAACACTCGAACACCTATACGGATTCTCCTGCACAGTGGCAGATATGTAAATACGGGGTTTCCGTACCATTTCTTGCGCATTACGGTTCGAACACTCGAACACCAATACGGATTCTCCTGCACAGTGACAGATATGTAAATACGGGGTTTCCGTACCATTTCTTGTGCATTACGGTTCGAACACTCGAACACCTATACGGATTCTCCTGCACAGTGGCAGATATGTAAATAGGGGGTTTCCGTACCATTTCTTGCGCATTACGGTTCGAACACTCGAACACATATACGGATTCTCCTGCACAGTGGCAGATATGTAAATACGGGGTTTCCGTACCATTTCTTGCGCATTACGGTTCGAACACTCGAACACCTATACGGATTCTCCTGCACAGTGGCAGATATGTAAATACGGGGTTTCCGTACCATTTCTTGCGCATTACGGTTCGAACACTCGAACACCAATACGGATTCTCCTGCACAGTGACAGATATGTAAATACGGGGTTTCCGTACCATTTCTTGTGCATTACGGTTCGAACACTCGAACACCTATACGGATTCTCCTGCACAGTGGCAGATATGTAAATAGGGGGTTTCCGTACCATTTCTTGCGCATTACGGTTCGAACACTCGAACACATATACGGATTCTCCTGCACAGTGGCAGATATGTAAATACGGGGTTTCCGTACCATTTCTTGCGCATTACGGTTCGAACACTCGAACACCTATACGGATTCTCCTGCACAGTGGCAGATATGTAAATACGGGGTTTCCGTACCATTTCTTGCGCATTACGGTTCGAACACTCGAACACCTATACGGATTCTCCTGCACAGTGGCAGATATGTAAATACGGGGTTTCCGTACCATTTCTTGCGCATTACGGTTCGAACACTCGAACACCTATACGGATTCTCCTGCACAGTGGCAGATATGTAAATAGGGGGTTTCCGTACCATTTCTTGCGCATTACGGTTCGAACACTCGAACACATATACGGATTCTCCTGCACAGTGGCAGATATGTAAATACGGGGTTTCCGTACCATTTCTTGCGCATTACGGTTCGAACACTCGAACACCTATACGGATTCTCCTGCACAGTGGCAGATATGTAAATACGGGGTTTCCGTACCATTTCTTGCGCATTACGGTTCGAACACTCGAACACCTATACGGATTCTCCTGCACAGTGGCAGATATGTAAATACGGGGTTTCCGTACCATTTCTTGCGCATTACGGTTCGAACACTCGAACACCAATACGGATTCTCCTGCACAGTGACAGATATGTAAATACGGGGTTTCCGTACCATTTCTTGTGCATTACGGTTCGAACACTCGAACACCTATACGGATTCTCCTGCACAGTGGCAGATATGTAAATAGGGGGTTTCCGTACCATTTCTTGCGCATTACGGTTCGAACACTCGAACACATATACGGATTCTCCTGCACAGTGGCAGATATGTAAATACGGGGTTTCCGTACCATTTCTTGCGCATTACGGTTCGAACACTCGAACACCTATACGGATTCTCCTGCACAGTGGCAGATATGTAAATACGGGGTTTCCGTACCATTTCTTGCGCATTACGGTTCGAACACTCGAACACCTATACGGATTCTCCTGCACAGTGGCAGATATGTAAATACGGGGTTTCCGTACCATTTCTTGCGCATTACGGTTCGAACACTCGAACACCTATACGGATTCTCCTGCACAGTGGCAGATATGTAAATAGGGGGTTTCCGTACCATTTCTTGCGCATTACGGTTCGAACACTCGAACACATATACGGATTCTCCTGCACAGTGGCAGATATGTAAATACGGGGTTTCCGTACCATTTCTTGCGCATTACGGTTCGAACACTCGAACACCTATACGGATTCTCCTGCACAGTGGCAGATATGTAAATACGGGGTTTCCGTACCATTTCTTGCGCATTACGGTTCGAACACTCGAACACCTATACGGATTCTCCTGCACAGTGGCAGATATGTAAATACGGGGTTTCCGTACCATTTCTTGCGCATTACGGTTCGAACACTCGAACACCTATACGGATTCTCCTACACAGTGGCAGATATGTAAATACGGGGTTTCCGTACCATTTCTTGCGCATTACGGTTCGAACACTCGAACACCTATGCAGATTCTCCTGCACAGTGGTAGATATGTAAATACGGGGTTTACATACCATTTCTTGCGCATTACGGTTCGAACACTCGAACACCTATACGGATTCTCCTGCACAGTGGCAGATATGTAAATACGGGGTTTCCGTACCATTTCTTGCGCATTACGGTTCGAACACTCGAACACCTATACGGATTCTCCTGCACAGTGGCAGATATGTAAATACGAGGTTTACATACCATTTCTCACGCCTTACGGTTCGAACACTCGAACACCTATACGGATTCTCATGCACTGTGGCAGATATGTAAATACGGGGTTTACATACCATTTCTTGCGCATTACGGTTCGAACACTCGAACACCTATACGGATTCTCCTGCACAGTGGCAGATATGTAAATACGGGGTTTCCGTACCATTTCTTGCGCATTACGGTTCGAACACTCGAACACCTATACGGATTCTCCTACACAGTGGCAGATATGTAAATACGGGGTTTCCGTACCATTTCTTGCGCATTACGGTTCGAACACTCGAACACCTATGCAGATTCTCCTGCAAAGTGGTAGATATGTAAATACGGGGTTTACAGACCATTTCTTGCGCATTACGGTTCGAACACTCGAACACCTATACGGATTCTACTGCACAGTGGCAGATATGTAAATACGGGGTTTCCGTACCATTTCTTGCGCATTACGGTTCGAACACTCGAACACCTATAGGGATTCTCCTGCACAGTGGCAGATATCTAAATACGGGGTTTACATACCATTTCTCACGCCTTACGGTTCGAACACTCGAACACCTATACGGATTCTCATGCACTGTGGCAGATATGTAAATACGGGGTTTACATACCATTTCTTGCGCATTGCGGTTCGAAGACTCGAACACCTATACGGATTCTCCTGCACAGTGGCAGATATGTAAATACGGGGTTTCCGTACCATTTCTTGCGCATTACGGTTCGAACACTCGAACACCTATACGGATTCTCCTACACAGTGGCAGATATGTAAATACGGGGTTTCCGTACCATTTCTTGCGCATTACGGTTCGAACACTCGAACACCTATGCAGATTCTCCTGCACAGTGGTAGATATGTAAATACGGGGTTTACATACCATTTCTTGCGCATTACGGTTCGAACACTCGTACACCTATACGGATTCTCCTGCACAGTGGTTGATATGTAAATACGGTGTTTCCGTACCATTTCTTGCGCATTACGGTTCGAACACTCGAACACCTATACGGATTCTCCTGCACAGTGGCAGATATGTAAATACGGGGTTTCCGTACCATTTCTTGCGCATTACGGTTCGAACACTCGAACACCTATACGGATTCTCCTGCACAGAGGCAGATATGTAAATACGGGGTTTCTGTACCATTTCTTGCGCATTACGGTTCGAACACTCGAACACCTATACGAATTCTCCTGCACAGTGGCAGATATGTAAATACGGGGTTTCCGTACCATTTCTTGCGCATTACGGTTCGAACACTCGAACACATATACGGATTCTCCTGCACAGTGGCAGATATGTAAATACGGGGTTTCCGTACCATTTCTTGCGCATTACGGTTCGAACACTCGAACACCAATACGGATTCTCCTGCACAGTGACAGATATGTAAATACGGGGTTTCCGTACCATTCCTTGTGCATTACGGTTCGAACACTCGAACACCTATACGGATTCTCCTGCACAGTGGCAGATATGTAAATAGGGGGTTTCCGTACCATTTCTTGCGCATTACGGTTCGAACACTCGAACACATATACGGATTCTCCTGCACAGTGGCAGATATGTAAATACGGGGTTTCCGTACCATTTCTTGCGGATTACGGTTCGAACACTCGAACACCTATACGGATTCTCCTGCACAGTGGCAGATATGTAAATACGGGGTTTCCGTACCATTTCTTGCGCATTACGGTTCGAACACTCGAACACCAATACGGATTCTCCTGCACAGTGACAGATATGTAAATACGGGGTTTCCGTACCATTTCTTGTGCATTACGGTTCGAACACTCGAACACCTATACGGATTCTCCTGCACAGTGGCAGATATGTAAATAGGGGGTTTCCGTACCATTTCTTGCGCATTACGGTTCGAACACTCGAACACATATACGGATTCTCCTGCACAGTGGCAGATATGTAAATACGGGGTTTCCGTACCATTTCTTGCGCATTACGGTTCGAACACTCGAACACCTATACGGATTCTCCTGCACAGTGGCAGATATGTAAATACGGGGTTTCCGTACCATTTCTTGCGCATTACGGTTCGAACACTCGAACACCAATACGGATTCTCCTGCACAGTGACAGATATGTAAATACGGGGTTTCCGTACCATTTCTTGTGCATTACGGTTCGAACACTCGAACACCTATACGGATTCTCCTGCACAGTGGCAGATATGTAAATAGGGGGTTTCCGTACCATTTCTTGCGCATTACGGTTCGAACACTCGAACACATATACGGATTCTCCTGCACAGTGGCAGATATGTAAATACGGGGTTTCCGTACCATTTCTTGCGCATTACGGTTCGAACACTCGAACACCTATACGGATTCTCCTGCACAGTGGCAGATATGTAAATACGGGGTTTCCGTACCATTTCTTGCGCATTACGGTTCGAACACTCGAACACCTATACGGATTCTCCTGCACAGTGGCAGATATGTAAATACGGGGTTTCCGTACCATTTCTTGCGCATTACGGTTCGAACACTCGAACACCTATACGGATTCTCCTGCACAGTGGCAGATATGTAAATACGGGGTTTCCGTACCCTTTCTTGCGCATTACGGTTCGAACACTCGAACACATATACGGATTCTCCTGCACAGTGGCAGATATGTAAATACGGGGTTTCCGTACCATTTCTTGCGCATTACGGTTCGAACACTCGAACACCAATACGGATTCTCCTGCACAGTGACAGATATGTAAATACGGGGTTTCCGTACCATTTCTTGCGCATTACGGTTCGAACACTCGAACACCTATACGGATTCTCCTGCACAGTGGCAGATATGTAAATAGGGGGTTTCCGTACCATTTCTTGCGCATTACGGTTCGAACACTCGAACACCTATGCAGATTCTCCTGCACAGTGGCAGATATGTAAATACGGGGTTTACATACCATTTCTTGCGCATTACGGTTCGAACACTCGAACACCTATACGGATTCTCCTGCACAGTGGCAGATATGTAAATACGGGGTTTCCGTACCATTTCTTGCGCATTACGGTTCGAACACTCGAACACCTATACGGATTCTCCTGCACAGTGGCAGATATGTAAATACGGGGTTTCCGTACCATTTCTTGCGCATTACGGTTCGAACACTCGAACACCTATACGGATTCTCCTACACAGTGGCAGATATGTAAATACGGGGTTTCCGTACCATTTCTTGCGCATTACGGTTCGAACACTCGAACACCTATGCAGATTCTCCTGCACAGTGGTAGATATGTAAATACGGGGTTTACATACCATTTCTTGCGCATTACGGTTCGAACACTCGAACACCTATACGGATTCTCCTGCACAGTGGCAGATATGTAAATACGGGGTTTCCGTACCATTTCTTGCGCATTACGGTTCGAACACTCGAACACCTATACGGATTCTCCTGCACAGTGGCAGATATGTAAATACGGGGTTTACATACCATTTCTCACGCCTTACGGTTCGAACACTCGAACACCTATACGGATTCTCATGCACTGTGGCAGATATGTAAATACGGGGTTTACATACCATTTCTTGCGCATTACGGTTCGAACACTCGAACACCTATACGGATTCTCCTGCACAGTGGCAGATATGTAAATACGGGGTTTCCGTACCATTTTTGCGCATTACGGTTCGAACACTCGAACACCTAGACGGATTCTCCTACACAGTGGCAGATATGTAAATACGGGGTTTCCGTACCATTTCTTGCGCATTACGGTTCGAACACTCGAACACCTATGCAGATTCTCCTGCACAGTGGTAGATATGTAAATACGGGGTTTACATACCATTTCTTGCGCATTACGGTTCGAACACTCGAACACCTATACGGATTCTCCTGCACAGTGGTTGATATGTAAATACGGTGTTTCCGTACCATTTCTTGCGCATTACGGTTCGAACACTCGAACACCTATACGGATTCTCCTGCACAGTGGCAGATATGTAAATACGGGGTTTCCGTACCATTTCTCACGCCTTACGGTTCGAACACTCGAACACCTATAAGAATTCTCATGCACTGTGGCAGATATGTAAATACGCTGTTTACATACCATTTCTTGCGCATTACGGTTCGAACACTCGAACACCTATGCAGATTCTCTTGCACAGTGGTAGATATGTAAATACGGGGTTTACATACCATTTCTTGTGCATTACGGTTCGAACACTCGAACACCTATACGGATTCTCCTGCACAGTGGTTGATATGTAAATACGGTGTTTCCGTACCATTTCTTGCGCATTACGGTTCGAACACTCGAACACCTATACGGATTCTCCTGCACAGTGGCAGATATGTAAATACGGGGTTTCCGTACCATTTCTTGCGCATTACGGTTCGAACACTCGAACACCTATACGGATTCTCCTGCACAGTGGCAGATATGTAAATACGGGGTTTCCGTACCATTTCTTGCGCATTACGGTTCGAACACTCGAACACCTATACAGATTCTCCTACACAGTGGCAGATATGTAAATACGGGGTTTCCGTACCATTTCTTGCGCATTACGGTTCGAACACTCGAACACCTATGCAGATTCTCCTGCAAAGTGGTAGATATGTAAATACGGGGTTTACAGACCATTTCTTGCGCATTACGGTTCGAACACTCGAACACCTATACGGATTCTCCTGCACAGTGGCAGATATGTAAATACGGGGTTTCCGTACCATTTCTTGCGCATTACGGTTCGAACACTCGAACACCTATACGGATTCTCCTGCACAGTGGCAGATATCTAAATACGGGGTTTACATACCATTTCTCACGCCTTACGGTTCGAACACTCGAACACCTATACGGATTCTCATGCACTGTGGCAGATATGTAAATACGGGGTTTACATACCATTTCTTGCGCATTGCGGTTCGAAGACTCGAACACCTATACGGATTCTCCTGCACAGTGGCAGATATGTAAATACGGGGTTTCCGTACCATTTCTTGCGCATTACGGTTCGAACACTCGAACACCTATACGGATTCTCCTACACAGTGGCAGATATGTAAATACGGGGTTTCCGTACCATTTCTTGCGCATTACGGTTCGAACACTCGAACACCTATGCAGATTCTCCTGCACAGTGGTAGATATGTAAATACGGGGTTTACATACCATTTCTTGCGCATTACGGTTCGAACACTCGAACACCTATACGGATTCTCCTGCACAGTGGTTGATATGTAAATACGGTGTTTCCGTACCATTTCTTGCGCATTACGGTTCGAACACTCGAACACCTATACGGATTCTCCTGCACAGTGGCAGATATGTAAATACGGGGTTTACATACCATTTCTCACGCCTTACGGTTCGAACACTCGAACACCTGTACGAATTCTCATGCACTGTGGCAGATATGTAAATACGCTGTTTACATACCATTTCTTGCGCATTACGGTTCGAACACTCGAACACCTATGCAGATTCTCCTGCACAGTGGTAGATATGTAAATACGGGGTTTACATACCATTTCTTGCGCATTACGGTTCGAACACTCGAACACCTATACGGATTCTCCTGCACAGTGGTTGATATGTAAATACGGTGTTTCCGTACCATTTCTTGCGCATTACGGTTCGAACACTCGAACACCTATACGGATTCTCCTGCACAGTGGCAGATATGTAAATACGGGATTTCCGTACCATTTCTTGCGCATTACGGTTCGAACACTCGAACACCTATACGGATTCTCCTGCACAGTGGCAGATATGTAAATACGGGGTTTCCGTACCATTTCTTGCGCATTACGGTTCGAACACTCGAACACCTATGCAGATTCTCCTACACAGTGGCAGATATGTAAATACGGGGTTTCCGTACCATTTCTTGCGCATTACGGTTCGAACACTCGAACACCTATGCAGATTCTCCTGCACAGTGGTAGATATGTAAATACGGGGTTTACATACCATTTCTTGCGCATTACGGTTCGAACACTCGAACACCTATACGGATTCTCCTGCACAGTGGTTGATATGTAAATACGGTGTTTCCGTACCATTTCTTGCGCATTACGGGTCGAACACTCGAACACCTATATGGATTCTCCTGCACAGTGGCAGATATGTAAATACGGGATTTCCGTACCATTTCTTGCGCATTACGGTTCGAACACTCGAACACCTATACGGATTCTCCTGCACAGTGGCAGATATGTAAATACGGGGTTTCCGTACCATTTCTTGCGCATTACGGTTCGAACACTCGAACACCTATACGAATTCTCCTGCACAGTGGCAGATATGTAAATACGGGGTTTCCGTACCATTTCTTGCGCATTACGGTTCGAACACTCGAACACATATACGGATTCTCCTGCACAGTGGCAGATATGTAAATACGGGGTTTCCGTACCATTTCTTGCGCATTACGGTTCGAACACTCGAACACCAATACGGATTCTCCTGCACAGTGGCAGATATGTAAATACGGGGTTTCCGTACCATTTCTTGTGCATTACGGTTCGAACACTCGAACACCTATACGGATTCTCCTGCACAGTGGCAGATATGTAAATACGGGGTTTCCGTACCATTTCTTGCGCATTACGGTTCGAACACTCGAACACATATACGGATTCTCCTGCACAGTGGCAGATATGTAAATACGGGGTTTCCGTACCATTTCTTGCGCATTACGGTTCGAACACTCGAACACCAATACGGATTCTCCTGCACAGTGGCAGATATGTAAATACGGGGTTTCCATACCATTTCTTGCGCATTACGGTTCGAACACTCGAACACCTATACGGATTCTCCTGCACAGTGGCAGATATGTAAATACGGGGTTTCCGTACCATTTCTTGCGTATTACGGTTCGAACACTCGAACACCTATACGGATTCTCCTGCACAGTGGCAGATATGTAAATACGGGGTTTCCGTACCATTTCTTGTGCATTACGGTTCGAACACTCGAACACCTATACGGATTCTCCTGCACAGTGGCAGATATGTAAATACGGGGTTTCCGTACCATTTCTTGCGCATTACGGTTCGAACACTCGAACACCTATACGGATTCTCCTGCACAGAGGCAGATATGTAAATACGGGGTTTCTGTACCATTTCTTGCGCATTACGGTTCGAACACTCGAACACCTATACGAATTCTCCTGCACAGTGGCAGATATGTAAATACGGGGTTTCCGTACCATTTCTTGCGCATTACGGTTCGAACACTCGAACACATATACGGATTCTCCTGCACAGTGGCAGATATGTAAATACGGGGTTTCCGTACCATTTCTTGCGCATTACGGTTCGAACACTCGAACACCAATACGGATTCTCCTGCACAGTGACAGATATGTAAATACGGGGTTTCCGTACCATTCCTTGTGCATTACGGTTCGAACACTCGAACACCTATACGGATTCTCCTGCACAGTGGCAGATATGTAAATAGGGGGTTTCCGTACCATTTCTTGCGCATTACGGTTCGAACACTCGAACACATATACGGATTCTCCTGCACAGTGGCAGATATGTAAATACGGGGTTTCCGTACCATTTCTTGCGGATTACGGTTCGAACACTCGAACACCTATACGGATTCTCCTGCACAGTGGCAGATATGTAAATACGGGGTTTCCGTACCATTTCTTGCGCATTACGGTTCGAACACTCGAACACCAATACGGATTCTCCTGCACAGTGACAGATATGTAAATACGGGGTTTCCGTACCATTTCTTGTGCATTACGGTTCGAACACTCGAACACCTATACGGATTCTCCTGCACAGTGGCAGATATGTAAATAGGGGGTTTCCGTACCATTTCTTGCGCATTACGGTTCGAACACTCGAACACATATACGGATTCTCCTGCACAGTGGCAGATATGTAAATACGGGGTTTCCGTACCATTTCTTGCGCATTACGGTTCGAACACTCGAACACCTATACGGATTCTCCTGCACAGTGGCAGATATGTAAATACGGGGTTTCCGTACCATTTCTTGCGCATTACGGTTCGAACACTCGAACACCAATACGGATTCTCCTGCACAGTGACAGATATGTAAATACGGGGTTTCCGTACCATTTCTTGTGCATTACGGTTCGAACACTCGAACACCTATACGGATTCTCCTGCACAGTGGCAGATATGTAAATAGGGGGTTTCCGTACCATTTCTTGCGCATTACGGTTCGAACACTCGAACACATATACGGATTCTCCTGCACAGTGGCAGATATGTAAATACGGGGTTTCCGTACCATTTCTTGCGCATTACGGTTCGAACACTCGAACACCTATACGGATTCTCCTGCACAGTGGCAGATATGTAAATACGGGGTTTCCGTACCATTTCTTGCGCATTACGGTTCGAACACTCGAACACCTATACGGATTCTCCTGCACAGTGGCAGATATGTAAATACGGGGTTTCCGTACCATTTCTTGCGCATTACGGTTCGAACACTCGAACACCTATACGGATTCTCCTGCACAGTGGCAGATATGTAAATACGGGGTTTCCGTACCCTTTCTTGCGCATTACGGTTCGAACACTCGAACACATATACGGATTCTCCTGCACAGTGGCAGATATGTAAATACGGGGTTTCCGTACCATTTCTTGCGCATTACGGTTCGAACACTCGAACACCAATACGGATTCTCCTGCACAGTGACAGATATGTAAATACGGGGTTTCCGTACCATTTCTTGCGCATTACGGTTCGAACACTCGAACACCTATACGGATTCTCCTGCACAGTGGCAGATATGTAAATAGGGGGTTTCCGTACCATTTCTTGCGCATTACGGTTCGAACACTCGAACACCTATGCAGATTCTCCTGCACAGTGGCAGATATGTAAATACGGGGTTTACATACCATTTCTTGCGCATTACGGTTCGAACACTCGAACACCTATACGGATTCTCCTGCACAGTGGCAGATATGTAAATACGGGGTTTCCGTACCATTTCTTGCGCATTACGGTTCGAACACTCGAACACCTATACGGATTCTCCTGCACAGTGGCAGATATGTAAATACGGGGTTTCCGTACCATTTCTTGCGCATTACGGTTCGAACACTCGAACACCTATACGGATTCTCCTACACAGTGGCAGATATGTAAATACGGGGTTTCCGTACCATTTCTTGCGCATTACGGTTCGAACACTCGAACACCTATGCAGATTCTCCTGCACAGTGGTAGATATGTAAATACGGGGTTTACATACCATTTCTTGCGCATTACGGTTCGAACACTCGAACACCTATACGGATTCTCCTGCACAGTGGCAGATATGTAAATACGGGGTTTCCGTACCATTTCTTGCGCATTACGGTTCGAACACTCGAACACCTATACGGATTCTCCTGCACAGTGGCAGATATGTAAATACGGGGTTTACATACCATTTCTCACGCCTTACGGTTCGAACACTCGAACACCTATACGGATTCTCATGCACTGTGGCAGATATGTAAATACGGGGTTTACATACCATTTCTTGCGCATTACGGTTCGAACACTCGAACACCTATACGGATTCTCCTGCACAGTGGCAGATATGTAAATACGGGGTTTCCGTACCATTTTTGCGCATTACGGTTCGAACACTCGAACACCTAGACGGATTCTCCTACACAGTGGCAGATATGTAAATACGGGGTTTCCGTACCATTTCTTGCGCATTACGGTTCGAACACTCGAACACCTATGCAGATTCTCCTGCACAGTGGTAGATATGTAAATACGGGGTTTACATACCATTTCTTGCGCATTACGGTTCGAACACTCGAACACCTATACGGATTCTCCTGCACAGTGGTTGATATGTAAATACGGTGTTTCCGTACCATTTCTTGCGCATTACGGTTCGAACACTCGAACACCTATACGGATTCTCCTGCACAGTGGCAGATATGTAAATACGGGGTTTCCGTACCATTTCTCACGCCTTACGGTTCGAACACTCGAACACCTATAAGAATTCTCATGCACTGTGGCAGATATGTAAATACGCTGTTTACATACCATTTCTTGCGCATTACGGTTCGAACACTCGAACACCTATGCAGATTCTCTTGCACAGTGGTAGATATGTAAATACGGGGTTTACATACCATTTCTTGTGCATTACGGTTCGAACACTCGAACACCTATACGGATTCTCCTGCACAGTGGTTGATATGTAAATACGGTGTTTCCGTACCATTTCTTGCGCATTACGGTTCGAACACTCGAACACCTATACGGATTCTCCTGCACAGTGGCAGATATGTAAATACGGGGTTTCCGTACCATTTCTTGCGCATTACGGTTCGAACACTCGAACACCTATACGGATTCTCCTGCACAGTGGCAGATATGTAAATACGGGGTTTCCGTACCATTTCTTGCGCATTACGGTTCGAACACTCGAACACCTATACAGATTCTCCTACACAGTGGCAGATATGTAAATACGGGGTTTCCGTACCATTTCTTGCGCATTACGGTTCGAACACTCGAACACCTATGCAGATTCTCCTGCAAAGTGGTAGATATGTAAATACGGGGTTTACAGACCATTTCTTGCGCATTACGGTTCGAACACTCGAACACCTATACGGATTCTCCTGCACAGTGGCAGATATGTAAATACGGGGTTTCCGTACCATTTCTTGCGCATTACGGTTCGAACACTCGAACACCTATACGGATTCTCCTGCACAGTGGCAGATATCTAAATACGGGGTTTACATACCATTTCTCACGCCTTACGGTTCGAACACTCGAACACCTATACGGATTCTCATGCACTGTGGCAGATATGTAAATACGGGGTTTACATACCATTTCTTGCGCATTGCGGTTCGAAGACTCGAACACCTATACGGATTCTCCTGCACAGTGGCAGATATGTAAATACGGGGTTTCCGTACCATTTCTTGCGCATTACGGTTCGAACACTCGAACACCTATACGGATTCTCCTACACAGTGGCAGATATGTAAATACGGGGTTTCCGTACCATTTCTTGCGCATTACGGTTCGAACACTCGAACACCTATGCAGATTCTCCTGCACAGTGGTAGATATGTAAATACGGGGTTTACATACCATTTCTTGCGCATTACGGTTCGAACACTCGAACACCTATACGGATTCTCCTGCACAGTGGTTGATATGTAAATACGGTGTTTCCGTACCATTTCTTGCGCATTACGGTTCGAACACTCGAACACCTATACGGATTCTCCTGCACAGTGGCAGATATGTAAATACGGGGTTTACATACCATTTCTCACGCCTTACGGTTCGAACACTCGAACACCTGTACGAATTCTCATGCACTGTGGCAGATATGTAAATACGCTGTTTACATACCATTTCTTGCGCATTACGGTTCGAACACTCGAACACCTATGCAGATTCTCCTGCACAGTGGTAGATATGTAAATACGGGGTTTACATACCATTTCTTGCGCATTACGGTTCGAACACTCGAACACCTATACGGATTCTCCTGCACAGTGGTTGATATGTAAATACGGTGTTTCCGTACCATTTCTTGCGCATTACGGTTCGAACACTCGAACACCTATACGGATTCTCCTGCACAGTGGCAGATATGTAAATACGGGATTTCCGTACCATTTCTTGCGCATTACGGTTCGAACACTCGAACACCTATACGGATTCTCCTGCACAGTGGCAGATATGTAAATACGGGGTTTCCGTACCATTTCTTGCGCATTACGGTTCGAACACTCGAACACCTATGCAGATTCTCCTACACAGTGGCAGATATGTAAATACGGGGTTTCCGTACCATTTCTTGCGCATTACGGTTCGAACACTCGAACACCTATGCAGATTCTCCTGCACAGTGGTAGATATGTAAATACGGGGTTTACATACCATTTCTTGCGCATTACGGTTCGAACACTCGAACACCTATACGGATTCTCCTGCACAGTGGTTGATATGTAAATACGGTGTTTCCGTACCATTTCTTGCGCATTACGGGTCGAACACTCGAACACCTATATGGATTCTCCTGCACAGTGGCAGATATGTAAATACGGGATTTCCGTACCATTTCTTGCGCATTACGGTTCGAACACTCGAACACCTATACGGATTCTCCTGCACAGTGGCAGATATGTAAATACGGGGTTTCCGTACCATTTCTTGCGCATTACGGTTCGAACACTCGAACACCTATACGAATTCTCCTGCACAGTGGCAGATATGTAAATACGGGGTTTCCGTACCATTTCTTGCGCATTACGGTTCGAACACTCGAACACATATACGGATTCTCCTGCACAGTGGCAGATATGTAAATACGGGGTTTCCGTACCATTTCTTGCGCATTACGGTTCGAACACTCGAACACCAATACGGATTCTCCTGCACAGTGGCAGATATGTAAATACGGGGTTTCCGTACCATTTCTTGTGCATTACGGTTCGAACACTCGAACACCTATACGGATTCTCCTGCACAGTGGCAGATATGTAAATACGGGGTTTCCGTACCATTTCTTGCGCATTACGGTTCGAACACTCGAACACATATACGGATTCTCCTGCACAGTGGCAGATATGTAAATACGGGGTTTCCGTACCATTTCTTGCGCATTACGGTTCGAACACTCGAACACCAATACGGATTCTCCTGCACAGTGGCAGATATGTAAATACGGGGTTTCCATACCATTTCTTGCGCATTACGGTTCGAACACTCGAACACCTATACGGATTCTCCTGCACAGTGGCAGATATGTAAATACGGGGTTTCCGTACCATTTCTTGCGTATTACGGTTCGAACACTCGAACACCTATACGGATTCTCCTGCACAGTGGCAGATATGTAAATACGGGGTTTCCGTACCATTTCTTGTGCATTACGGTTCGAACACTCGAACACCTATACGGATTCTCCTGCACAGTGGCAGATATGTAAATACGGGGTTTCCGTACCATTTCTTGCGCATTACGGTTCGAACACTCGAACACCTATACGGATTCTCCTACACAGTGGCAGATATGTAAATACGGGGTTTCCGTACAATTTCTTGCGCATTACGGTTCGAACACTCGAACACCTATGCAGATTCTCCTGCACAGTGGTAGATATGTAAATACGGGGTTTACATACCTTTTCTTGCGCATTACGGTTCGAACACTCGAACACCTATACGGATTCTCCTGCACAGTGGTTGATATGTAGATATGGTGTTTCCGTACCATTTCTTGCGCATTACGGTTCGAACACTCGAACACCTATACGGATTCTCCTGCACAGTGGCAGATATGTAAATACGGGGTTTCCGTACCATTTCTTGCGCATTACGGTTCGAACACTCGAACACCTATACGGATTCTCCTACACAGTGGCAGATATGTAAATACGGGGTTTCCGTACAATTTCTTGCGCATTACGGTTCGAACACTCGAACACCTATGCAGATTCTCCTGCACAGTGGTAGATATGTAAATACGGGGTTTACATACCATTTCTTGCGCATTACGGTTCGAACACTCGAACACCTATACGGATTCTCCTGCACAGTGGTTGATATGTAAATACGGTGTTTCCGTACCGTTTCTTGCGCATTACGGTTCGAACACTCGAACACCTATACGGATTCTCCTGCACAGTGGCAGATATGTAAATACGGGGTTTCCGTACCATTTCTTGCGCATTACGGTTCGAACACTCGAACACCTATACGGATTCTCCTACACAGTGGCAGATATGTAAATACGGGGTTTCCGTACAATTTCTTGCGCATTACGGTTCGAACACTCGAACACCTATGCAGATTCTCCTGCACAGTGGTAGATATGTAAATACGGGGTTTACATACCATTTCTTGCGCATTACGGTTCGAACACTCGAACACCTATACGGATTCTCCTGCACAGTGGTTGATATGTAAATACGGGGTTTACATACCATTTCTTGCGCATTACGGTTCGAACACTCGAACACCTATACGGATTCTCCTGCACAGTGGCAGATATGTAAATACGGGGTTTCCGTACCATTTCTTGCGCATTACGGTCCGAACACTCGAACACCTATACGAATTCTCCTGCACAGTGGCAGATATGTAAATACGGGGTTTCCGTACCGTTTCTTGCGCATTACGGTTCGAACACTCGAACACATATACGGATTCTCCTGCACAGTGGCAGATATGTAAATACGGGGTTTCCGTACCATTTCTTGCGCATTACGGTTCGAACACTCGAACACCAATACGGATTCTCCTGCACAGTGGCAGATATGTAAATACGGGGTTTCCGTACCATTTCTTGTGCATTACGGTTCGAACACTCGAACACCTATACGGATTCTCCTGCACAGTGGCAGATATGTAAATACGGGGTTTCCGTACCATTTCTTGCGCATTACGGTTCGAACACTCGAACACATATACGGATTCTCCTGCACAGTGGCAGATATGTAAATACGGGGTTTCCTTACCATTTCTTGCGCATTACGGTTCGAACACTCGAACACCAATACGGATTCTCCTGCACAGTGGCAGATATGTAAATACGGGGTTTCCATACCATTTCTTGCGCATTACGGTTCGAACACTCGAACACCTATACGGATTCTCCTGCACAGTGGCAGATATGTAAATACGGGGTTTCCGTACCATTTCTTGCGTATTACGGTTCGAACACTCGAACACCTATACGGATTCTCCTGCACAGTGGCAGATATGTAAATACGGGGTTTCCGTACCATTTCTTGTGCATTACGGTTCGAACACTCGAACACCTATACGGATTCTCCTGCACAGTGGCAGATATGTAAATACGGGGTTTCCGTACCATTTCTTGCGCATTACGGTTCGAACACTCGAACACCTATACGGATTCTCCTACACAGTGGCAGATATGTAAATACGGGGTTTCCGTACAATTTCTTGCGCATTACGGTTCGAACACTCGAACACCTATGCAGATTCTCCTGCACAGTGGTAGATATGTAAATACGGGGTTTACATACCATTTCTTGCGCATTACGGTTCGAACACTCGAACACCTATACGGATTCTCCTGCACAGTGGTTGATATGTAGATACGGTGTTTCCGTACCATTTCTTGCGCATTACGGTTCGAACACTCGAACACCTATACGGATTCTCCTGCACAGTGGCAGATATGTAAATACGGGGTTTCCGTACCATTTCTTGCGCATTACGGTTCGAACACTCGAACACCTATACGGATTCTCCTACACAGTGGCAGATATGTAAATACGGGGTTTCCGTACAATTTCTTGCGCATTACGGTTCGAACACTCGAACACCTATGCAGATTCTCCTGCACAGTGGTAGATATGTAAATACGGGGTTTACATACCATTTCTTGCGCATTACGGTTCGAACACTCGAACACCTATACGGATTCTCCTGCACAGTGGTTGATATGTAAATACGGTGTTTCCGTACCGTTTCTTGCGCATTACGGTTCGAACACTCGAACACCTATACGGATTCTCCTGCACAGTGGCAGATATGTAAATACGGGGTTTCCGTACCATTTCTTGCGCATTACGGTTCGAACACTCGAACACCTATACGGATTCTCCTACACAGTGGCAGATATGTAAATACGGGGTTTCCGTACAATTTCTTGCGCATTACGGTTCGAACACTCGAACACCTATGCAGATTCTCCTGCACAGTGGTAGATATGTAAATACGGGGTTTACATACCATTTCTTGCGCATTACGGTTCGAACACTCGAACACCTATACGGATTCTCCTGCACAGTGGTTGATATGTAAATACGGGGTTTACATACCATTTCTTGCGCATTACGGTTCGAACACTCGAACACCTATACGGATTCTCCTGCACAGTGGCAGATATGTAAATAGGGGGTTTCCGTACCATTTCTTGCGCATTACGGTTCGAACACTCGAACACATATACGGATTCTCCTGCACAGTGGCAGATATGTAAATACGGGGTTTCCGTACCATTTCTTGCGCATTACGGTTCGAACACTCGAACACCTATACGGATTCTCCTGCACAGTGGCAGATATGTAAATACGGGGTTTCCGTACCATTTCTTGCGCATTACGGTTCGAACACTCGAACACCAATACGGATTCTCCTGCACAGTGACAGATATGTAAATACGGGGTTTCCGTACCATTTCTTGTGCATTACGGTTCGAACACTCGAACACCTATACGGATTCTCCTGCACAGTGGCAGATATGTAAATAGGGGGTTTCCGTACCATTTCTTGCGCATTACGGTTCGAACACTCGAACACATATACGGATTCTCCTGCACAGTGGCAGATATGTAAATACGGGGTTTCCGTACCATTTCTTGCGCATTACGGTTCGAACACTCGAACACATATACGGATTCTCCTGCACAGTGGCAGATATGTAAATACGGGGTTTCCGTACCATTTCTTGCGCATTACGGTTCGAACACTCGAACACCTATACGGATTCTCCTGCACAGTGGCAGATATGTAAATACGGGGTTTCCGTACCATTTCTTGCGCATTACGGTTCGAACACTCGAACACCTATACGGATTCTCCTGCACAGTGGCAGATATGTAAATACGGGGTTTCCGTACCCTTTCTTGCGCATTACGGTTCGAACACTCGAACACATATACGGATTCTCCTGCACAGTGGCAGATATGTAAATACGGGGTTTCCGTACCATTTCTTGCGCATTACGGTTCGAACACTCGAACACCAATACGGATTCTCCTGCACAGTGACAGATATGTAAATACGGGGTTTCCGTACCATTTCTTGTGCATTACGGTTCGAACACTCGAACACCTATACGGATTCTCCTGCACAGTGGCAGATATGTAAATAGGGGGTTTCCGTACCATTTCTTGCGCATTACGGTTCGAACACTCGAACACATATACGGATTCTCCTGCACAGTGGCAGATATGTAAATACGGGGTTTCCGTACCATTTCTTGCGCATTACGGTTCGAACACTCGAACACCTATACGGATTCTCCTGCACAGTGGCAGATATGTAAATACGGGGTTTCCGTACCATTTCTTGCGCATTACGGTTCGAACACTCGAACACCTATACGGATTCTCCTGCACAGTGGCAGATATGTAAATACGGGGTTTCCGTACCATTTCTTGCGCATTACGGTTCGAACACTCGAACACCTATACGGATTCTCCTACACAGTGGCAGATATGTAAATACGGGGTTTCCGTACCATTTCTTGCGCATTACGGTTCGAACACTCGAACACCTATGCAGATTCTCCTGCACAGTGGTAGATATGTAAATACGGGGTTTACATACCATTTCTTGCGCATTACGGTTCGAACACTCGAACACCTATACGGATTCTCCTGCACAGTGGCAGATATGTAAATACGGGGTTTCCGTACCATTTCTTGCGCATTACGGTTCGAACACTCGAACACCTATACGGATTCTCCTGCACAGTGGCAGATATGTAAATACGGGGTTTACATACCATTTCTCACGCCTTACGGTTCGAACACTCGAACACCTATACGGATTCTCATGCACTGTGGCAGATATGTAAATACGGGGTTTACATACCATTTCTTGCGCATTACGGTTCGAACACTCGAACACCTATACGGATTCTCCTGCACAGTGGCAGATATGTAAATACGGGGTTTCCGTACCATTTTTGCGCATTACGGTTCGAACACTCGAACACCTAGACGGATTCTCCTACACAGTGGCAGATATGTAAATACGGGGTTTCCGTACCATTTCTTGCGCATTACGGTTCGAACACTCGAACACCTATGCAGATTCTCCTGCACAGTGGTAGATATGTAAATACGGGGTTTACATACCATTTCTTGCGCATTACGGTTTGAACACTCGAACACCTATACGGATTCTCCTGCACAGTGGTTGATATGTAAATACGGTGTTTCCGTACCATTTCTTGCGCATTACGGTTCGAACACTCGAACACCTATACGGATTCTCCTGCACAGTGGCAGATATGTAAATACGGGGTTTCCGTACCATTTCTCACGCCTTACGGTTCGAACACTCGAACACCTATAAGAATTCTCATGCACTGTGGCAGATATGTAAATACGCTGTTTACATACCATTTCTTGCGCATTACGGTTCGAACACTCGAACACCTATGCAGATTCTCTTGCACAGTGGTAGATATGTAAATACGGGGTTTACATACCATTTCTTGTGCATTACGGTTCGAACACTCGAACACCTATACGGATTCTCCTGCACAGTGGTTGATATGTAAATACGGTGTTTCCGTACCATTTCTTGCGCATTACGGTTCGAACACTCGAACACCTATACGGATTCTCCTGCACAGTGGCAGATATGTAAATACGGGGTTTCCGTACCATTTCTTGCGCATTACGGTTCGAACACTCGAACACCTATACGGATTCTCCTGCACAGTGGCAGATATGTAAATACGGGGTTTCCGTACCATTTCTTGCGCATTACGGTTCGAACACTCGAACACCTATACAGATTCTCCTACACAGTGGCAGATATGTAAATACGGGGTTTCCGTACCATTTCTTGCGCATTACGGTTCGAACACTCGAACACCTATGCAGATTCTCCTGCAAAGTGGTAGATATGTAAATACGGGGTTTACAGACCATTTCTTGCGCATTACGGTTCGAACACTCGAACACCTATACGGATTCTCCTGCACAGTGGCAGATATGTAAATACGGGGTTTCCGTACCATTTCTTGCGCATTACGGTTCGAACACTCGAACACCTATACGGATTCTCCTGCACAGTGGCAGATATCTAAATACGGGGTTTACATACCATTTCTCACGCCTTACGGTTCGAACACTCGAACACCTATACGGATTCTCATGCACTGTGGCAGATATGTAAATACGGGGTTTACATACCATTTCTTGCGCATTGCGGTTCGAAGACTCGAACACCTATACAGATTCTCCTGCACAGTGGCAGATATGTAAATACGGGGTTTCCGTACCATTTCTTGCGCATTACGGTTCGAACACTCGAACACCTATACGGATTCTCCTACACCGTGGCAGATATGTAAATACGGGGTTTCCGTACCATTTCTTGCGCATTACGGTTCGAACACTCGAACACCTATGCAGATTCTCCTGCACAGTGGTAGATATGTAAATACGGGGTTTACATACCATTTCTTGCGCATTACGGTTCGAACACTCGAACACCTATACGGATTCTCCTGCACAGTGGTTGATATGTAAATACGGTGTTTCCGTACCATTTCTTGCGCATTACGGTTCGAACACTCGAACACCTATACGGATTCTCCTGCACAGTGGCAGATATGTAAATACGGGGTTTACATACCATTTCTCACGCCTTACGGTTCGAACACTCGAACACCTGTACGAATTCTCATGCACTGTGGCAGATATGTAAATACGCTGTTTACATACCATTTCTTGCGCATTACGGTTCGAACACTCGAACACCTATGCAGATTCTCCTGCACAGTGGTAGATATGTAAATACGGGGTTTACATACCATTTCTTGCGCATTACGGTTCGAACACTCGAACACCTATACGGATTCTCCTGCACAGTGGTTGATATGTAAATACGGTGTTTCCGTACCATTTCTTGCGCATTACGGTTCGAACACTCGAACACCTATACGGATTCTCCTGCACAGTGGCAGATATGTAAATACGGGATTTCCGTACCATTTCTTGCGCATTACGGTTCGAACACTCGAACACCTATACGGATTCTCCTGCACAGTGGCAGATATGTAAATACGGGGTTTCCGTACCATTTCTTGCGCATTACGGTTCGAACACTCGAACACCTATGCAGATTCTCCTACACAGTGGCAGATATGTAAATACGGGGTTTCCGTACCATTTCTTGCGCATTACGGTTCGAACACTCGAACACCTATGCAGATTCTCCTGCACAGTGGTAGATATGTAAATACGGGGTTTACATACCATTTCTTGCGCATTACGGTTCGAACACTCGAACACCTATACGGATTCTCCTGCACAGTGGTTGATATGTAAATACGGTGTTTCCGTACCATTTCTTGCGCATTACGGGTCGAACACTCGAACACCTATATGGATTCTCCTGCACAGTGGCAGATATGTAAATACGGGATTTCCGTACCATTTCTTGCGCATTACGGTTCGAACACTCGAACACCTATACGGATTCTCCTGCACAGTGGCAGATATGTAAATACGGGGTTTCCGTACCATTTCTTGCGCATTACGGTTCGAACACTCGAACACCTATACGAATTCTCCTGCACAGTGGCAGATATGTAAATACGGGGTTTCCGTACCATTTCTTGCGCATTACGGTTCGAACACTCGAACACATATACGGATTCTCCTGCACAGTGGCAGATATGTAAATACGGGGTTTCCGTACCATTTCTTGCGCATTACGGTTCGAACACTCGAACACCAATACGGATTCTCCTGCACAGTGGCAGATATGTAAATACGGGGTTTCCGTACCATTTCTTGTGCATTACGGTTCGAACACTCGAACACCTATACGGATTCTCCTGCACAGTGGCAGATATGTAAATACGGGGTTTCCGTACCATTTCTTGCGCATTACGGTTCGAACACTCGAACACATATACGGATTCTCCTGCACAGTGGCAGATATGTAAATACGGGGTTTCCGTACCATTTCTTGCGCATTACGGTTCGAACACTCGAACACCAATACGGATTCTCCTGCACAGTGGCAGATATGTAAATACGGGGTTTCCATACCATTTCTTGCGCATTACGGTTCGAACACTCGAACACCTATACGGATTCTCCTGCACAGTGGCAGATATGTAAATACGGGGTTTCCGTACCATTTCTTGCGTATTACGGTTCGAACACTCGAACACCTATACGGATTCTCCTGCACAGTGGCAGATATGTAAATACGGGGTTTCCGTACCATTTCTTGTGCATTACGGTTCGAAAACTCGAACACCTATACGGATTCTCCTGCACAGTGGCAGATATGTAAATACGGGGTTTCCGTACCATTTCTTGCGCATTACGGTTCGAACACTCGAACACCTATACGGATTCTCCTACACAGTGGCAGATATGTAAATACGGGGTTTCCGTACAATTTCTTGCGCATTACGGTTCGAACACTCGAACACCTATGCAGATTCTCCTGCACAGTGGTAGATATGTAAATACGGGGTTTACATACCTTTTCTTGCGCATTACGGTTCGAACACTCGAACACCTATACGGATTCTCCTGCACAGTGGTTGATATGTAGATATGGTGTTTCCGTACCATTTCTTGCGCATTACGGTTCGAACACTCGAACACCTATACGGATTCTCCTGCACAGTGGCAGATATGTAAATACGGGGTTTCCGTACCATTTCTTGCGCATTACGGTTCGAACACTCGAACACCTATACGGATTCTCCTACACAGTGGCAGATATGTAAATACGGGGTTTCCGTACAATTTCTTGCGCATTACGGTTCGAACACTCGAACACCTATGCAGATTCTCCTGCACAGTGGTAGATATGTAAATACGGGGTTTACATACCATTTCTTGCGCATTACGGTTCGAACACTCGAACACCTATACGGATTCTCCTGCACAGTGGTTGATATGTAAATACGGTGTTTCCGTACCGTTTCTTGCGCATTACGGTTCGAACACTCGAACACCTATACGGATTCTCCTGCACAGTGGCAGATATGTAAATACGGGGTTTCCGTACCATTTCTTGCGCATTACGGTTCGAACACTCGAACACCTATACGGATTCTCCTACACAGTGGCAGATATGTAAATACGGGGTTTCCGTACAATTTCTTGCGCATTACGGTTCGAACACTCGAACACCTATGCAGATTCTCCTGCACAGTGGTAGATATGTAAATACGGGGTTTACATACCATTTCTTGCGCATTACGGTTCGAACACTCGAACACCTATACGGATTCTCCTGCACAGTGGTTGATATGTAAATACGGGGTTTACATACCATTTCTTGCGCATTACGGTTCGAACACTCGAACACCTATACGGATTCTCCTGCACAGTGGCAGATATGTAAATACGGGGTTTCCGTACCATTTCTTGCGCATTACGGTCCGAACACTCGAACACCTATACGAATTCTCCTGCACAGTGGCAGATATGTAAATACGGGGTTTCCGTACCGTTTCTTGCGCATTACGGTTCGAACACTCGAACACATATACGGATTCTCCTGCACAGTGGCAGATATGTAAATACGGGGTTTCCGTACCATTTCTTGCGCATTACGGTTCGAACACTCGAACACCAATACGGATTCTCCTGCACAGTGGCAGATATGTAAATACGGGGTTTCCGTACCATTTCTTGTGCATTACGGTTCGAACACTCGAACACCTATACGGATTCTCCTGCACAGTGGCAGATATGTAAATACGGGGTTTCCGTACCATTTCTTGCGCATTACGGTTCGAACACTCGAACACATATACGGATTCTCCTGCACAGTGGCAGATATGTAAATACGGGGTTTCCTTACCATTTCTTGCGCATTACGGTTCGAACACTCGAACACCAATACGGATTCTCCTGCACAGTGGCAGATATGTAAATACGGGGTTTCCATACCATTTCTTGCGCATTACGGTTCGAACACTCGAACACCTATACGGATTCTCCTGCACAGTGGCAGATATGTAAATACGGGGTTTCCGTACCATTTCTTGCGTATTACGGTTCGAACACTCGAACACCTATACGGATTCTCCTGCACAGTGGCAGATATGTAAATACGGGGTTTCCGTACCATTTCTTGTGCATTACGGTTCGAACACTCGAACACCTATACGGATTCTCCTGCACAGTGGCAGATATGTAAATACGGGGTTTCCGTACCATTTCTTGCGCATTACGGTTCGAACACTCGAACACCTATACGGATTCTCCTACACAGTGGCAGATATGTAAATACGGGGTTTCCGTACAATTTCTTGCGCATTACGGTTCGAACACTCGAACACCTATGCAGATTCTCCTGCACAGTGGTAGATATGTAAATACGGGGTTTACATACCATTTCTTGCGCATTACGGTTCGAACACTCGAACACCTATACGGATTCTCCTGCACAGTGGTTGATATGTAGATACGGTGTTTCCGTACCATTTCTTGCGCATTACGGTTCGAACACTCGAACACCTATACGGATTCTCCTGCACAGTGGCAGATATGTAAATACGGGGTTTCCGTACCATTTCTTGCGCATTACGGTTCGAACACTCGAACACCTATACGGATTCTCCTACACAGTGGCAGATATGTAAATACGGGGTTTCCGTACAATTTCTTGCGCATTACGGTTCGAACACTCGAACACCTATGCAGATTCTCCTGCACAGTGGTAGATATGTAAATACGGGGTTTACATACCATTTCTTGCGCATTACGGTTCGAACACTCGAACACCTATACGGATTCTCCTGCACAGTGGTTGATATGTAAATACGGTGTTTCCGTACCGTTTCTTGCGCATTACGGTTCGAACACTCGAACACCTATACGGATTCTCCTGCACAGTGGCAGATATGTAAATACGGGGTTTCCGTACCATTTCTTGCGCATTACGGTTCGAACACTCGAACACCTATACGGATTCTCCTACACAGTGGCAGATATGTAAATACGGGGTTTCCGTACAATTTCTTGCGCATTACGGTTCGAACACTCGAACACCTATGCAGATTCTCCTGCACAGTGGTAGATATGTAAATACGGGGTTTACATACCATTTCTTGCGCATTACGGTTCGAACACTCGAACACCTATACGGATTCTCCTGCACAGTGGTTGATATGTAAATACGGGGTTTACATACCATTTCTTGCGCATTACGGTTCGAACACTCGAACACCTATACGGATTCTCCTGCACAGTGGCAGATATGTAAATAGGGGGTTTCCGTACCATTTCTTGCGCATTACGGTTCGAACACTCGAACACATATACGGATTCTCCTGCACAGTGGCAGATATGTAAATACGGGGTTTCCGTACCATTTCTTGCGCATTACGGTTCGAACACTCGAACACCTATACGGATTCTCCTGCACAGTGGCAGATATGTAAATACGGGGTTTCCGTACCATTTCTTGCGCATTACGGTTCGAACACTCGAACACCAATACGGATTCTCCTGCACAGTGACAGATATGTAAATACGGGGTTTCCGTACCATTTCTTGTGCATTACGGTTCGAACACTCGAACACCTATACGGATTCTCCTGCACAGTGGCAGATATGTAAATAGGGGGTTTCCGTACCATTTCTTGCGCATTACGGTTCGAACACTCGAACACATATACGGATTCTCCTGCACAGTGGCAGATATGTAAATACGGGGTTTCCGTACCATTTCTTGCGCATTACGGTTCGAACACTCGAACACATATACGGATTCTCCTGCACAGTGGCAGATATGTAAATACGGGGTTTCCGTACCATTTCTTGCGCATTACGGTTCGAACACTCGAACACCTATACGGATTCTCCTGCACAGTGGCAGATATGTAAATACGGGGTTTCCGTACCATTTCTTGCGCATTACGGTTCGAACACTCGAACACCTATACGGATTCTCCTGCACAGTGGCAGATATGTAAATACGGGGTTTCCGTACCCTTTCTTGCGCATTACGGTTCGAACACTCGAACACATATACGGATTCTCCTGCACAGTGGCAGATATGTAAATACGGGGTTTCCGTACCATTTCTTGCGCATTACGGTTCGAACACTCGAACACCAATACGGATTCTCCTGCACAGTGACAGATATGTAAATACGGGGTTTCCGTACCATTTCTTGTGCATTACGGTTCGAACACTCGAACACCTATACGGATTCTCCTGCACAGTGGCAGATATGTAAATAGGGGGTTTCCGTACCATTTCTTGCGCATTACGGTTCGAACACTCGAACACATATACGGATTCTCCTGCACAGTGGCAGATATGTAAATACGGGGTTTCCGTACCATTTCTTGCGCATTACGGTTCGAACACTCGAACACCTATACGGATTCTCCTGCACAGTGGCAGATATGTAAATACGGGGTTTCCGTACCATTTCTTGCGCATTACGGTTCGAACACTCGAACACCTATACGGATTCTCCTGCACAGTGGCAGATATGTAAATACGGGGTTTCCGTACCATTTCTTGCGCATTACGGTTCGAACACTCGAACACCTATACGGATTCTCCTACACAGTGGCAGATATGTAAATACGGGGTTTCCGTACCATTTCTTGCGCATTACGGTTCGAACACTCGAACACCTATGCAGATTCTCCTGCACAGTGGTAGATATGTAAATACGGGGTTTACATACCATTTCTTGCGCATTACGGTTCGAACACTCGAACACCTATACGGATTCTCCTGCACAGTGGCAGATATGTAAATACGGGGTTTCCGTACCATTTCTTGCGCATTACGGTTCGAACACTCGAACACCTATACGGATTCTCCTGCACAGTGGCAGATATGTAAATACGGGGTTTACATACCATTTCTCACGCCTTACGGTTCGAACACTCGAACACCTATACGGATTCTCATGCACTGTGGCAGATATGTAAATACGGGGTTTACATACCATTTCTTGCGCATTACGGTTCGAACACTCGAACACCTATACGGATTCTCCTGCACAGTGGCAGATATGTAAATACGGGGTTTCCGTACCATTTTTGCGCATTACGGTTCGAACACTCGAACACCTAGACGGATTCTCCTACACAGTGGCAGATATGTAAATACGGGGTTTCCGTACCATTTCTTGCGCATTACGGTTCGAACACTCGAACACCTATGCAGATTCTCCTGCACAGTGGTAGATATGTAAATACGGGGTTTACATACCATTTCTTGCGCATTACGGTTCGAACACTCGAACACCTATACGGATTCTCCTGCACAGTGGTTGATATGTAAATACGGTGTTTCCGTACCATTTCTTGCGCATTACGGTTCGAACACTCGAACACCTATACGGATTCTCCTGCACAGTGGCAGATATGTAAATACGGGGTTTCCGTACCATTTCTCACGCCTTACGGTTCGAACACTCGAACACCTATAAGAATTCTCATGCACTGTGGCAGATATGTAAATACGCTGTTTACATACCATTTCTTGCGCATTACGGTTCGAACACTCGAACACCTATGCAGATTCTCTTGCACAGTGGTAGATATGTAAATACGGGGTTTACATACCATTTCTTGTGCATTACGGTTCGAACACTCGAACACCTATACGGATTCTCCTGCACAGTGGTTGATATGTAAATACGGTGTTTCCGTACCATTTCTTGCGCATTACGGTTCGAACACTCGAACACCTATACGGATTCTCCTGCACAGTGGCAGATATGTAAATACGGGGTTTCCGTACCATTTCTTGCGCATTACGGTTCGAACACTCGAACACCTATACGGATTCTCCTGCACAGTGGCAGATATGTAAATACGGGGTTTCCGTACCATTTCTTGCGCATTACGGTTCGAACACTCGAACACCTATACAGATTCTCCTACACAGTGGCAGATATGTAAATACGGGGTTTCCGTACCATTTCTTGCGCATTACGGTTCGAACACTCGAACACCTATGCAGATTCTCCTGCAAAGTGGTAGATATGTAAATACGGGGTTTACAGACCATTTCTTGCGCATTACGGTTCGAACACTCGAACACCTATACGGATTCTCCTGCACAGTGGCAGATATGTAAATACGGGGTTTCCGTACCATTTCTTGCGCATTACGGTTCGAACACTCGAACACCTATACGGATTCTCCTGCACAGTGGCAGATATCTAAATACGGGGTTTACATACCATTTCTCACGCCTTACGGTTCGAACACTCGAACACCTATACGGATTCTCATGCACTGTGGCAGATATGTAAATACGGGGTTTACATACCATTTCTTGCGCATTGCGGTTCGAAGACTCGAACACCTATACGGATTCTCCTGCACAGTGGCAGATATGTAAATACGGGGTTTCCGTACCATTTCTTGCGCATTACGGTTCGAACACTCGAACACCTATACGGATTCTCCTACACAGTGGCAGATATGTAAATACGGGGTTTCCGTACCATTTCTTGCGCATTACGGTTCGAACACTCGAACACCTATGCAGATTCTCCTGCACAGTGGTAGATATGTAAATACGGGGTTTACATACCATTTCTTGCGCATTACGGTTCGAACACTCGAACACCTATACGGATTCTCCTGCACAGTGGTTGATATGTAAATACGGTGTTTCCGTACCATTTCTTGCGCATTACGGTTCGAACACTCGAACACCTATACGGATTCTCCTGCACAGTGGCAGATATGTAAATACGGGGTTTACATACCATTTCTCACGCCTTACGGTTCGAACACTCGAACACCTGTACGAATTCTCATGCACTGTGGCAGATATGTAAATACGCTGTTTACATACCATTTCTTGCGCATTACGGTTCGAACACTCGAACACCTATGCAGATTCTCCTGCACAGTGGTAGATATGTAAATACGGGGTTTACATACCATTTCTTGCGCATTACGGTTCGAACACTCGAACACCTATACGGATTCTCCTGCACAGTGGTTGATATGTAAATACGGTGTTTCCGTACCATTTCTTGCGCATTACGGTTCGAACACTCGAACACCTATACGGATTCTCCTGCACAGTGGCAGATATGTAAATACGGGATTTCCGTACCATTTCTTGCGCATTACGGTTCGAACACTCGAACACCTATACGGATTCTCCTGCACAGTGGCAGATATGTAAATACGGGGTTTCCGTACCATTTCTTGCGCATTACGGTTCGAACACTCGAACACCTATGCAGATTCTCCTACACAGTGGCAGATATGTAAATACGGGGTTTCCGTACCATTTCTTGCGCATTACGGTTCGAACACTCGAACACCTATGCAGATTCTCCTGCACAGTGGTAGATATGTAAATACGGGGTTTACATACCATTTCTTGCGCATTACGGTTCGAACACTCGAACACCTATACGGATTCTCCTGCACAGTGGTTGATATGTAAATACGGTGTTTCCGTACCATTTCTTGCGCATTACGGGTCGAACACTCGAACACCTATATGGATTCTCCTGCACAGTGGCAGATATGTAAATACGGGATTTCCGTACCATTTCTTGCGCATTACGGTTCGAACACTCGAACACCTATACGGATTCTCCTGCACAGTGGCAGATATGTAAATACGGGGTTTCCGTACCATTTCTTGCGCATTACGGTTCGAACACTCGAACACCTATACGAATTCTCCTGCACAGTGGCAGATATGTAAATACGGGGTTTCCGTACCATTTCTTGCGCATTACGGTTCGAACACTCGAACACATATACGGATTCTCCTGCACAGTGGCAGATATGTAAATACGGGGTTTCCGTACCATTTCTTGCGCATTACGGTTCGAACACTCGAACACCAATACGGATTCTCCTGCACAGTGGCAGATATGTAAATACGGGGTTTCCGTACCATTTCTTGTGCATTACGGTTCGAACACTCGAACACCTATACGGATTCTCCTGCACAGTGGCAGATATGTAAATACGGGGTTTCCGTACCATTTCTTGCGCATTACGGTTCGAACACTCGAACACATATACGGATTCTCCTGCACAGTGGCAGATATGTAAATACGGGGTTTCCGTACCATTTCTTGCGCATTACGGTTCGAACACTCGAACACCAATACGGATTCTCCTGCACAGTGGCAGATATGTAAATACGGGGTTTCCATACCATTTCTTGCGCATTACGGTTCGAACACTCGAACACCTATACGGATTCTCCTGCACAGTGGCAGATATGTAAATACGGGGTTTCCGTACCATTTCTTGCGTATTACGGTTCGAACACTCGAACACCTATACGGATTCTCCTGCACAGTGGCAGATATGTAAATACGGGGTTTCCGTACCATTTCTTGTGCATTACGGTTCGAACACTCGAACACCTATACGGATTCTCCTGCACAGTGGCAGATATGTAAATACGGGGTTTCCGTACCATTTCTTGCGCATTACGGTTCGAACACTCGAACACCTATACGGATTCTCCTACACAGTGGCAGATATGTAAATACGGGGTTTCCGTACAATTTCTTGCGCATTACGGTTCGAACACTCGAACACCTATGCAGATTCTCCTGCACAGTGGTAGATATGTAAATACGGGGTTTACATACCTTTTCTTGCGCATTACGGTTCGAACACTCGAACACCTATACGGATTCTCCTGCACAGTGGTTGATATGTAGATATGGTGTTTCCGTACCATTTCTTGCGCATTACGGTTCGAACACTCGAACACCTATACGGATTCTCCTGCACAGTGGCAGATATGTAAATACGGGGTTTCCGTACCATTTCTTGCGCATTACGGTTCGAACACTCGAACACCTATACGGATTCTCCTACACAGTGGCAGATATGTAAATACGGGGTTTCCGTACAATTTCTTGCGCATTACGGTTCGAACACTCGAACACCTATGCAGATTCTCCTGCACAGTGGTAGATATGTAAATACGGGGTTTACATACCATTTCTTGCGCATTACGGTTCGAACACTCGAACACCTATACGGATTCTCCTGCACAGTGGTTGATATGTAAATACGGTGTTTCCGTACCGTTTCTTGCGCATTACGGTTCGAACACTCGAACACCTATACGGATTCTCCTGCACAGTGGCAGATATGTAAATACGGGGTTTCCGTACCATTTCTTGCGCATTACGGTTCGAACACTCGAACACCTATACGGATTCTCCTACACAGTGGCAGATATGTAAATACGGGGTTTCCGTACAATTTCTTGCGCATTACGGTTCGAACACTCGAACACCTATGCAGATTCTCCTGCACAGTGGTAGATATGTAAATACGGGGTTTACATACCATTTCTTGCGCATTACGGTTCGAACACTCGAACACCTATACGGATTCTCCTGCACAGTGGTTGATATGTAAATACGGGGTTTACATACCATTTCTTGCGCATTACGGTTCGAACACTCGAACACCTATACGGATTCTCCTGCACAGTGGCAGATATGTAAATACGGGGTTTCCGTACCATTTCTTGCGCATTACGGTCCGAACACTCGAACACCTATACGAATTCTCCTGCACAGTGGCAGATATGTAAATACGGGGTTTCCGTACCGTTTCTTGCGCATTACGGTTCGAACACTCGAACACATATACGGATTCTCCTGCACAGTGGCAGATATGTAAATACGGGGTTTCCGTACCATTTCTTGCGCATTACGGTTCGAACACTCGAACACCAATACGGATTCTCCTGCACAGTGGCAGATATGTAAATACGGGGTTTCCGTACCATTTCTTGTGCATTACGGTTCGAACACTCGAACACCTATACGGATTCTCCTGCACAGTGGCAGATATGTAAATACGGGGTTTCCGTACCATTTCTTGCGCATTACGGTTCGAACACTCGAACACATATACGGATTCTCCTGCACAGTGGCAGATATGTAAATACGGGGTTTCCTTACCATTTCTTGCGCATTACGGTTCGAACACTCGAACACCAATACGGATTCTCCTGCACAGTGGCAGATATGTAAATACGGGGTTTCCATACCATTTCTTGCGCATTACGGTTCGAACACTCGAACACCTATACGGATTCTCCTGCACAGTGGCAGATATGTAAATACGGGGTTTCCGTACCATTTCTTGCGTATTACGGTTCGAACACTCGAACACCTATACGGATTCTCCTGCACAGTGGCAGATATGTAAATACGGGGTTTCCGTACCATTTCTTGTGCATTACGGTTCGAACACTCGAACACCTATACGGATTCTCCTGCACAGTGGCAGATATGTAAATACGGGGTTTCCGTACCATTTCTTGCGCATTACGGTTCGAACACTCGAACACCTATACGGATTCTCCTACACAGTGGCAGATATGTAAATACGGGGTTTCCGTACAATTTCTTGCGCATTACGGTTCGAACACTCGAACACCTATGCAGATTCTCCTGCACAGTGGTAGATATGTAAATACGGGGTTTACATACCATTTCTTGCGCATTACGGTTCGAACACTCGAACACCTATACGGATTCTCCTGCACAGTGGTTGATATGTAGATACGGTGTTTCCGTACCATTTCTTGCGCATTACGGTTCGAACACTCGAACACCTATACGGATTCTCCTGCACGGTGGCAGATATGTAAATACGGGGTTTCCGTACCATTTCTTGCGCATTACGGTTCGAACACTCGAACACCTATACGGATTCTCCTACACAGTGGCAGATATGTAAATACGGGGTTTCCGTACAATTTCTTGCGCATTACGGTTCGAACACTCGAACACCTATGCAGATTCTCCTGCACAGTGGTAGATATGTAAATACGGGGTTTACATACCATTTCTTGCGCATTACGGTTCGAACACTCGAACACCTATACGGATTCTCCTGCACAGTGGTTGATATGTAAATACGGTGTTTCCGTACCGTTTCTTGCGCATTACGGTTCGAACACTCGAACACCTATACGGATTCTCCTGCACAGTGGCAGATATGTAAATACGGGGTTTCCGTACCATTTCTTGCGCATTACGGTTCGAACACTCGAACACCTATACGGATTCTCCTACACAGTGGCAGATATGTAAATACGGGGTTTCCGTACAATTTCTTGCGCATTACGGTTCGAACACTCGAACACCTATGCAGATTCTCCTGCACAGTGGTAGATATGTAAATACGGGGTTTACATACCATTTCTTGCGCATTACGGTTCGAACACTCGAACACCTATACGGATTCTCCTGCACAGTGGTTGATATGTAAATACGGGGTTTACATACCATTTCTTGCGCATTACGGTTCGAACACTCGAACACCTATACGGATTCTCCTGCACAGTGGCAGATATGTAAATACGGGGTTTCCGTACCATTTCTTGCGCATTACGGTTCGAACACTCGAACACCTATACGGATTTTCCTGCACAGTGGCAGATATGTAAATACGGGGTTTCCGTACCATTTCTTGCGCATTACGGTTCGAACACTCGAACACATTTACGGATTCTCCAGCACAGTGGCAGATATGTAAATACGGGGTTTCCGTACCATTTCTTGCGCATTACGGTTCGAACACTCGAACACCAATACGGATTCTCCTGCACAGTGACAGATATGTAAATACGGGGTTTCCATACCATTTCTTGCGCATTACGGTTCGAACACTCGAACACCTATACGGATTCTCCTGCACAGTGGCAGATATGTAAATACGGGGTTTCCGTACCATTTCTTGCGTATTACGGTTCGAACACTCGAACACCAATAGGGATTCTCCTGCACAGTGGCAGATATGTAAATACGGGGTTTACATACCATTTCTTGCGCATTACGGTTCGAACACTCGAACACCTATACGGATTCTCCTGCACAGTGGCAGATATGTAAATACGGGGTTTCCGTACCATTTCTTGCGCATTACGGTTCGAACACTCGAACACCTATACGGATTCTCCTACACAGTGGCAGATATGTAAATACGGGGTTTCCGTACCATTTCTTGCGCATTACGGTTCGAACACTCGAACACCTATGCAGATTCTCCTGCACAGTGGTAGATATGTAAATACGGGGTTTACATACCATTTCTTGCGCATTACGGTTCGAACACTCGAACACCTATACGGATTCTCCTGCACAGTGGCAGATATGTAAATACGGGGTTTCCGTACCATTTTT
The DNA here is from genome assembly GCF_055761805.1 of Camellia sinensis. Taxonomy (NCBI): domain Eukaryota; kingdom Viridiplantae; phylum Streptophyta; class Magnoliopsida; order Ericales; family Theaceae; genus Camellia; species Camellia sinensis. The sequence goes on from NC_138965.1 coordinate 1,628,803, forward strand.
TGCGCATTACGGTTCGAACACTCGAACACATATACGGATTCTCCTGCAGAGTGGCAGATATGTAAATACGGGGTTTCCGTACCATTTCTTGCGCATTACGGTTCGAACACTCGAACACTTATACGGATTCTCCTGCACAGTGGCAGATATGTAAATACGGGGTTTCCGTACCATTTCTTGCTTATTACGGTTCGAACACTCGAACACCTATACGAATTCTCCAGCACAGTGGCAGATATGTAAATACGGGGTTTCCGTACCATTTCTTGCGCATTACGGTTCCAACACTCGAACACATATACGGATTCTCCTGCACAGTGGCAGATATGTAAATACGGGGTTTCCGTACCATTTCTTGCGCATTACGGTTCGAACACTCGAACACCAATACGGATTCTCCTGCACAGTGGCAGATATGTAAATACGGGGTTTCCATACCATTTCTTGCGCATTACGGTTCGAACACTCGAACACCTATACGGATTCTCCTGCACAGTGGCAGATATGTAAATACGGGGTTTCCGTACCATTTCTTGCGTATTACGGTTCGAACACTCGAACACCTATACGGATTCTCCTGCACAGTGGCAGATATGTAAATACGGGGTTTCCGTACCATTTCTTGCGCATTACGGTTCGAACACTCGAACACATATACGGATTCTCCTGCACAGTGGAAGATATGTAAATACGGGGTTTCCGTACCATTTCTTGCGCATTACGGTTCGAACACTCGAACACCTATACGGATTCTCCTACACAGTGGCAGATATGTAAATACGGGGTTTCCGTACCATTTCTTGCGCATTACGGTTCGAACACTCGAACACCTATACGGATTCTCCTGCACAGTGGCAGATATGTAAATACGGGGTTTCCGTACCATTTCTTGCGCATTACGGTTCGAACACTCGAACACCTATACGGATTCTCCTACACAGTGGCAGATATGTAAATACGGGGTTTCCGTACCATTTCTTGCGCATTACGGTTCGAACACTCGAACACCTATGCAGATTCTCCTGCACAGTGGCAGATATGTAAATACGGGGTTTACATACCATTTCTTGCGCATTACGGTTCGAACACTCGAACACATATACGGATTCTCCTGCACAGTGGCAGATATGTAAATACGGGGTTTCCGTACCATTTCTTGCGCATTACGGATCGAACACTCGAACACCTATACGGATTCTCCTGCACAGTGGCAGATATGTAAATACGGGGTTTACATACCATTTCTCACGCCTTACGGTTTGAACACTCGAACACCTATACGGATTCTCATGCACTGTGGCAGATATGTAAATACGGGGTTTACATACCATTTCTTGCGCATTACGGTTCGAACACTCGAACACCTATACGGATTCTCCTGCACAGTGGCAGATATGTAAATACGGGGTTTCCGTACCATTTCTTGCGCATTACGGTTCGAACACTCGAACACCTATACGGATTCTCCTGCACAGTGGCAGATATGTAAATACGGGGTTTCCGTACCATTTCTTGCGCATTACGGTTCGAACACTCGAACACCAATACGGATTCTCCTGCACAGTGGCAGATATGTAAATACGGGGTTTCCGTACCATTTCTTGCGCATTACGGTTCGAACACTCGAACACCTATACGAATTCTCCAGCACAGTGGCAGATATGTAAATACGGGGTTTCCGTGCCATTTCTTGCGCATTACGGTTCGAACACTCGAACACATATACGGATTCTCCTGCACAGTGGCAGATATGTAAATACGGGGTTTCCGTACCATTTCTTGCGCATTACGGTTCCAACACTCGAACACCAATACGGATTCTCCTGCACAGTGGCAGATATGTAAATACGGGGTTTCCGTACCATTTCTTGTGCATTACGGTTCGAACACTCGAACACCTATACGGATTCTCCTGCACAGTGGCAGATATGTAAATACGGGGTTTCCGTACCATTTCTTGCGCATTACGGTTCGAACACTCGAACACCAATACGGATTCTCCTGCACAGTGGCAGATATGTAAATACGGGGCTTCCATACCATTTCTTGCGCATTACGGTTCGAACACTCGAACACCTATACGGATTCTCCTGCACAGTGGCAGATATGTAAATACGGGGTTTCCGTACCATTTCTTGCGCATTACGGTTCGAACACTCGAACACCTATACGGATTCTCCTGCACAGTGGCAGATATGTAAATACGGGGTTTCCGTACCATTTCTTGCGCATTACGGTTCGAACACTCGAACACCTATACGGATTCTCCTGCACAGTGGCAGATATGTAAATACGGGGTTTCCGTACCATTTCTTGCGCATTACGGTTCGAACACTCGAACACATATACGGATTCTCCTGCACAGTGGCAGATATGTAAATACGGGGTTTCCGTACCATTTCTTGCGCATTACGGTTCGAACACTCGAACACCTATACGGATTCTCCTGCACAGTGGCAGATATGTAAATACGGGGTTTCCGTACCATTTCTTGCGCATTACGGTTCGAACACTCGAACACCTATACGGATTCTCCTGCACAGTGGCAGATATGTAAATACGGGGTTTCCGTACCATTTCTTGCGCATTACGGTTCGAACACTCGAACACCTATACGGATTCTCCTGCACAGTGGCAGATATGTAAATACGGGGTTTCCGTACCATTTCTTGCGCATTACGGTTCGAACACTCGAACACCTATACGGATTCTCCTGCACAGTGGCAGATATGTAAATACGGGGTTTCCGTACCATTTCTTGCGCATTACGGTTCGAACACTCGAACACCAATACGGATTCTCCTGCACAGTGGCAGATATGTAAATACGGGGTTTCCGTACCATTTCTTGCGCATTACGGTTCGAACACTCGAACACCAATACGGATTCTCCTGCACAGTGGCAGATATGTAAATACGGGGTTTCCGTACCATTTCTTGCGCATTACGGTTCGAACACTCGAACACCTATACGAATTCTCCAGCACAGTGGCAGATATGTAAATACGGGGTTTCCGTACCATTTCTTGCGCATTACGGTTCGAACACTCGAACACATATACGGATTCTCCTGCACAGTGGCAGATATGTAAATACGGGGTTTCCGTACCATTTCTTGCGCATTACGGTTCGAACACTCGAACACCAATACGGATTCTCCTGCACAGTGGCAGATATGTAAATACGGGGTTTCCGTACCATTTCTTGCGCATTACGGTTCGAACACTCGAACACCAATACGGATTCTCCTGCACAGTGGCAGATATGTAAATACGGGGTTTCCATACCATTTCTTGCGCATTACGGTTCGAACACTCGAACACCTATACGGATTCTCCTGCACAGTGGCAGATATGTAAATACGGGGTTTCCGTACCATTTCTTGCGTATTACGGTTCGAACACTCGAACACCTATACGGATTCTCCTGCACAGTGGCAGATATGTAAATACGGGGTTTCCGTACCATTTCTTGCGCATTACGGTTCGAACACTCGAACACATATACGGATTCTCCTGCACAGTGGAAGATATGTAAATACGGGGTTTCCGTACCATTTCTTGCGCATTACGGTTCGAACACTCGAACACCTATACGGATTCTCCTACACAGTGGCAGATATGTAAATACGGGGTTTCCGTACCATTTCTTGCGCATTACGGTTCGAACACTCGAACACCTATACGGATTCTCCTGCACAGTGGCAGATATGTAAATACGGGGTTTCCGTACCATTTCTTGCGCATTACGGTTCGAACACTCGAACACCTATACGGATTCTCCTACACAGTGGCAGATATGTAAATACGGGGTTTCCGTACCATTTCTTGCGCATTACGGTTCGAACACTCGAACACCTATGCAGATTCTCCTGCACAGTGGCAGATATGTAAATACGGGGTTTACATACCATTTCTTGCGCATTACGGTTCGAACACTCGAACACATATACGGATTCTCCTGCACAGTGGCAGATATGTAAATACGGGGTTTCCGTACCATTTCTTGCGCATTACGGATCGAACACTCGAACACCTATACGGATTCTCCTGCACAGTGGCAGATATGTAAATACGGGGTTTACATACCATTTCTCACGCCTTACGGTTTGAACACTCGAACACCTATACGGATTCTCATGCACTGTGGCAGATATGTAAATACGGGGTTTACATACCATTTCTTGCGCATTACGGTTCGAACACTCGAACACCTATACGGATTCTCCTGCACAGTGGCAGATATGTAAATACGGGGTTTCCGTACCATTTCTTGCGCATTACGGTTCGAACACTCGAACACCTATACGGATTCTCCTGCACAGTGGCAGATATGTAAATACGGGGTTTCCGTACCATTTCTTGCGCATTACGGTTCGAACACTCGAACACCAATACGGATTCTCCTGCACAGTGGCAGATATGTAAATACGGGGTTTCCGTACCATTTCTTGCGCATTACGGTTCGAACACTCGAACACCTATACGAATTCTCCAGCACAGTGGCAGATATGTAAATACGGGGTTTCCGTGCCATTTCTTGCGCATTACGGTTCGAACACTCGAACACATATACGGATTCTCCTGCACAGTGGCAGATATGTAAATACGGGGTTTCCGTACCATTTCTTGCGCATTACGGTTCCAACACTCGAACACCAATACGGATTCTCCTGCACAGTGGCAGATATGTAAATACGGGGTTTCCGTACCATTTCTTGTGCATTACGGTTCGAACACTCGAACACCTATACGGATTCTCCTGCACAGTGGCAGATATGTAAATACGGGGTTTCCGTACCATTTCTTGCGCATTACGGTTCGAACACTCGAACACCTATACGGATTCTCCTGCACAGTGGCAGATATGTAAATACGGGGTTTACATACCATTTCTTGCGCATTACGGTTCGAACACTCGAACAACTATACGGATTCTCCTGCACAGTGGCAGATATGTAAATACGGGGTTTCCGTACCATTTCTTGCGCATTACGGTTCGAACACTCGAACACCAATACGGATTCTCCTGCACAGTGGCAGATATGTAAATACGGGGCTTCCATACCATTTCTTGCGCATTACGGTTCGAACACTCGAACACCTATACGGATTCTCCTGCACAGTGGCAGATATGTAAATACGGGGTTTCCGTACCATTTCTTGCGCATTACGGTTCGAACACTCGAACACCTATACGGATTCTCCTGCACAGTGGCAGATATGTAAATACGGGGTTTCCGTACCATTTCTTGCGCATTACGGTTCGAACACTCGAACACCTATACGGATTCTCCTGCACAGTGGCAGATATGTAAATACGGGGTTTCCGTACCATTTCTTGCGCATTACGGTTCGAACACTCGAACACATATACGGATTCTCCTGCACAGTGGCAGATATGTAAATACGGGGTTTCCGTACCATTTCTTGCGCATTACGGTTCGAACACTCGAACACCTATACGGATTCTCCTGCACAGTGGCAGATATGTAAATACGGGGTTTCCGTACCATTTCTTGCGCATTACGGTTCGAACACTCGAACACCTATACGGATTCTCCTGCACAGTGGCAGATATGTAAATACGGGGTTTCCGTACCATTTCTTGCGCATTACGGTTCGAACACTCGAACACCTATACGGATTCTCCTGCACAGTGGCAGATATGTAAATACGGGGTTTCCGTACCATTTCTTGCGCATTACGGTTCGAACACTCGAACACCTATACGGATTCTCCTGCACAGTGGCAGATATGTAAATACGGGGTTTCCGTACCATTTCTTGCGCATTACGGTTCGAACACTCGAACACCAATACGGATTCTCCTGCACAGTGGCAGATATGTAAATACGGGGTTTCCGTACCATTTCTTGCGCATTACGGTTCGAACACTCGAACACCAATACGGATTCTCCTGCACAGTGGCAGATATGTAAATACGGGGTTTCCGTACCATTTCTTGCGCATTACGGTTCGAACACTCGAACACCTATACGAATTCTCCAGCACAGTGGCAGATATGTAAATACGGGGTTTCCGTACCATTTCTTGCGCATTACGGTTCGAACACTCGAACACATATACGGATTCTCCTGCACAGTGGCAGATATGTAAATACGGGGTTTCCGTACCATTTCTTGCGCATTACGGTTCGAACACTCGAACACCGATACGGATTCTCCTGCACAGTGGCAGATATGTAAATACGGGGTTTCCATACCATTTCTTGCGCATTACGGTTCGAACATTCGAACACCTATACGGATTCTCCTGCACAGTGGCAGATATGTAAATACGGGGTTTCCGTACCATTTCTTGCGCATTACGGTTCGAACACTCGAACACCTATACGGATTCTCCTACACAGTGGCAGATATGTAAATACGGGGTTTCCGTACCATTTCTTGCGCATTACGGTTCGAACACTCGAACACCTATGCAGATTCTCCTGCACAGTGGCAGATATGTAAATACGGGGTTTACATACCATTTCTTGCGCATTACGGTTCGAACACTCGAACACATATACGGATTCTCCTGCACAGTGGCAGATATGTAAATACGGGGTTTCCGTACCATTTCTTGCGCATTACGGATCGAACACTCGAACACCTATACGGATTCTCCTGCACAGTGGCAGATATGTAAATACGGGGTTTACATACCATTTCTCACGCCTTACGGTTTGAACACTCGAACACCTATACGGATTCTCATGCACTGTGGCAGATATGTAAATACGGGGTTTACATACCATTTCTTGCGCATTACGGTTCGAACACTCGAACACCTATACGGATTCTCCTGCACAGTGGCAGATATGTAAATACGGGGTTTCCGTACCATTTCTTGCGCATTACGGTTCGAACACTCGAACACCTATACGGATTCTCCTGCACAGTGGCAGATATGTAAATACGGGGTTTCCGTACCATTTCTTGCGCATTACGGTTCGAACACTCGAACACCAATACGGATTCTCCTGCACAGTGGCAGATATGTAAATACGGGGTTTCCGTACCATTTCTTGCGCATTACGGTTCGAACACTCGAACACCTATACGAATTCTCCAGCACAGTGGCAGATATGTAAATACGGGGTTTCCGTGCCATTTCTTGCGCATTACGGTTCGAACACTCGAACACATATACGGATTCTCCTGCACAGTGGCAGATATGTAAATACGGGGTTTCCGTACCATTTCTTGCGCATTACGGTTCCAACACTCGAACACCAATACGGATTCTCCTGCACAGTGGCAGATATGTAAATACGGGGTTTCCGTACCATTTCTTGTGCATTACGGTTCGAACACTCGAACACCTATACGGATTCTCCTGCACAGTGGCAGATATGTAAATACGGGGTTTCCGTACCATTTCTTGCGCATTACGGTTCGAACACTCGAACACCTATACGGATTCTCCTGCACAGTGGCAGATATGTAAATACGGGGTTTACATACCATTTCTTGCGCATTACGGTTCGAACACTCGAACAACTATACGGATTCTCCTGCACAGTGGCAGATATGTAAATACGGGGTTTCCGTACCATTTCTTGCGCATTACGGTTCGAACACTCGAACACCAATACGGATTCTCCTGCACAGTGGCAGATATGTAAATACGGGGCTTCCATACCATTTCTTGCGCATTACGGTTCGAACACTCGAACACCTATACGGATTCTCCTGCACAGTGGCAGATATGTAAATACGGGGTTTCCGTACCATTTCTTGCGCATTACGGTTCGAACACTCGAACACCTATACGGATTCTCCTGCACAGTGGCAGATATGTAAATACGGGGTTTCCGTACCATTTCTTGCGCATTACGGTTCGAACACTCGAACACCTATACGGATTCTCCTGCACAGTGGCAGATATGTAAATACGGGGTTTCCGTACCATTTCTTGCGCATTACGGTTCGAACACTCGAACACATATACGGATTCTCCTGCACAGTGGCAGATATGTAAATACGGGGTTTCCGTACCATTTCTTGCGCATTACGGTTCGAACACTCGAACACCTATACGGATTCTCCTGCACAGTGGCAGATATGTAAATACGGGGTTTCCGTACCATTTCTTGCGCATTACGGTTCGAACACTCGAACACCTATACGGATTCTCCTGCACAGTGGCAGATATGTAAATACGGGGTTTCCGTACCATTTCTTGCGCATTACGGTTCGAACACTCGAACACCTATACGGATTCTCCTGCACAGTGGCAGATATGTAAATACGGGGTTTCCGTACCATTTCTTGCGCATTACGGTTCGAACACTCGAACACCTATACGGATTCTCCTGCACAGTGGCAGATATGTAAATACGGGGTTTCCGTACCATTTCTTGCGCATTACGGTTCGAACACTCGAACACCAATACGGATTCTCCTGCACAGTGGCAGATATGTAAATACGGGGTTTCCGTACCATTTCTTGCGCATTACGGTTCGAACACTCGAACACCAATACGGATTCTCCTGCACAGTGGCAGATATGTAAATACGGGGTTTCCGTACCATTTCTTGCGCATTACGGTTCGAACACTCGAACACCTATACGAATTCTCCAGCACAGTGGCAGATATGTAAATACGGGGTTTCCGTACCATTTCTTGCGCATTACGGTTCGAACACTCGAACACATATACGGATTCTCCTGCACAGTGGCAGATATGTAAATACGGGGTTTCCGTACCATTTCTTGCGCATTACGGTTCGAACACTCGAACACCAATACGGATTCTCCTGCACAGTGGCAGATATGTAAATACGGGGTTTCCATACCATTTCTTGCGCATTACGGTTCGAACATTCGAACACCTATACGGATTCTCCTGCACAGTGGCAGATATGTAAATACGGGGTTTCCGTACCATTTCTTGCGTATTACGGTTCGAACACTCGAACACCTATACGGATTCTCCTGCACAGTGGCAGATATGTAAATACGGGGTTTCCGTACCATTTCTTGCGCATTACGGTTCGAACACTCGAACACCAATACGGATTCTCCTGCACAGTGGCAGATATGTAAATACGGGGTTTCACTACCATTTCTTGCGCATTACGGTTCGAACACTCGAACACCTATACGGATTCTCCTGCACAGTGGCAGATATGTAAATACGGGGTTTCCATACCATTTCTTGCGCATTACGGTTCGAACACTCGAACACCTATACAGATTCTCCTGCACAGTGGTAGATATGTAAATACGGGGTTTACATACCATTTCTTGCGCATTACGGTTCGAACACTCGAACACCTATACGGATTTGAACACCTATACGGATTCTCCTACACAGTGGTACATATGTAAATACGGGGTTTCCGTACCATTTCTTGCGCATTACGGTTCGAACACTCGAACACATATACGGATTCTCCTGCACAGTGGCAGATATGTAAATACGGGGTTTCCGTACCATTTCTTGCGCATTACGGTTCGAACACTCGAACACCAAAACGGATTCTCCTGCACAGTGGCAGATATGTAAATACGGGGTTTCCGTACCATTTCTTGCGCATTACGGTTCGAACACTCGAACACCTATACGAATTCTCCTGCACAGTGGCAGATATGTAAATACGGGGTTTCCGTACCATTTCTTGCGCATTACGGTTCGAACACTCGAACACATATACGGATTCTCCTGCACAGTGGCAGATATGTAAATACGGGGTTTCCGTACCATTTCTTGCGCATTACGGTTCGAACACTCGAACACCAATACGGATTCTCCTGCACAGTGGCAGATATGTAAATACGGGGTTTCCATACCATTTCTTGCGCATTACGGTTCGAACACTCGAACACCTATACGGATTCTCCTGTGCAGTGGCAGATATGTAAATACGGGGTTTCCGTACCATTTCTTGCGTATTACGGTTCGAACACTCGAACACCTATACGGATTCTCCTGCACAGTGGCAGATATGTAAATACGGGGTTTCCGTACCATTTCTTGCGCATTACGGTTCGAACACTCGAACACCAATTCGGATTCTCCTGCACAGTGGCAGATATGTAAATACGGGGTTTCCATACCATTTCTTGCGCATTACGGTTCGAACACTCGAACACCTATACGGATTCTCCTACACAGTGGCAGATATGTAAATACGGGGTTTCCGTACCATTTCTTGCGTATTACGGTTCGAACACTCGAACACCTATACGGATTCTCCTGCACAGTGGCAGATATGTAAATACGGGGTTTCCGTACCATTTCTTGCGCATTACGGTTCGAACACTCGAACACCTATACGGGTTCTCCTGCACAGTGGCAGATATGTAAATACGGGGTTTCCGTAGCATTTCTTGCGCATTACGGTTCGAACACTCGAACACCTATACGGATTCTCCTGCACAGTGGCAGATATGCAAATACGGGGTTTCCGTACCATTTCTTGCGCATTACGGTTCGAACACTCGAACACCTATACGGATTCTCCTTCACAGTGGCAGATATGTAAATACGGGGTTTCCGTACCATTTCTTGCGCATTACGGTTCGAAGACTCGAACACCTATACGAATTCTCCAGCACAGTGGCATATATGTAAATACGGGGTTTCCGTACCATTTCTTGCGCATTACTGTTCGAACACTCGAACACATATACGGATTCTCCTGCACAGTGGCAAATATGTAAATACGGGATTTCCGTACCATTTCTTGCGCATTACGGTTCGAACACTCGAACACCAACACGGATTCTCCTGCACAGTGGCAGATATGTTAATACGGGGTTTCCATACCATTTCTTGCGCATTACGGTTCGAACACTCGAACACCTATACGGATTCTCCTGCACAGTGGCAGATATGTAAATACGGGGTTTCCGTACCATTTCTTGCGTATTACGGTTCGAACACTCGAACACCTATACGGATTCTCCTGCACAGTGGCAGATATGTAAATACGGGGTTTCCGTACCATTTCTTGCGCATTACGGTTCGAACACTCGAACACCTATACGGATTCTCCTGCACAGTGGCAGATATGTAAATACGGGGTTTTCGTACCATTTCTTGCGCATTACGGTTCGAACACTCGAACACCTATACGGATTCTCCTGCACAGTGGCAGATATGTAAATACGGGCTTTACATACCATTTCTCACGCCTTACGGTTCGAACACTCGAACACCTATACGGATTCTCATGCACTGTGGCAGATATGTAAATACGGGGTTTACATACCATTTCTTGCGCATTACGGTTCGAACACTCGAACACCTATACAGATTCTCCTGCACAGTGGCAGATATGTAAATACGGGGTTTCCGTACCATTTGTTGCGCATTACGGTTCGAACATTCGAACACCTATACGGATTCTCCTACACAGTGGCAGATATGTAAATACGGGGTTTCCATACCATTTCTTGCGCATTACGGTTCGAACACTCGAACACCTATACAGATTCTCCTGCACAGTGGTAGATATGTAAATACGGGGTTTACATACCATTTCTTGCGCATTACGGTTCGAACACTCGAACACCTATACGGATTCGAACACCTATACGGATTCTCCTACACAGTGGTAGATATGTAAATACGGGGTTTCCGTACAATTTCTTGCGCATTACGGTTCGAACACTCGAACACATATACGGATTCCCCTGCACAGTGGCAGATATGTAAATACGGGGTTTCCGTACCATTTCTTGCGCATTACGGTTCGAACACTCGAACACCAAAACGGATTCTCCTGCACAGTGGCAGATATGTAAATACGGGGTTTCCATACCATTTGTTGCGCATTACGGTTCGAACACTCGAACACCTAAACGGATTCTCCTGCACAGTGGCAGATATGTAAATACGGGGTTTCCGTACCATTTCTTGCGCATTACGGTTCGAACATTCGAACACCAATACGGATTCTCCTGCACAGTGGCAGATATGTAAATACGGGGTTTCCATACCATTTCTTGCGCATTACGGTTCGAACACTCGAACACCTATACGGATTCTCCTGTGCAGTGGCAGATATGTAAATACGGGGTTTCCGTACCATTTCTTGCGTATTACGGTTCGAACACTCGAACACCTATACGGATTCTCCTGCACAGTGGCAGATATGTAAATACGGGGTTTCCGTACCATTTCTTGCGCATTACGGTTCGAACACTCGAACACCAATACGGATTCTCCTGCACAGTGGCAGATATGTAAATACGGGGTTTCCGTACCATTTCTTGCGCATTACGGTTCGAACACTCGAACACCTATACGGATTCTCCAACACAGTGGCAGATATGTAAATACGGGGTTTCCGTACCATTTCTTGCGTATTACGGTTCGAACACTCGAACACCTATACGGATTCTCCTGCACAGTGGCAGATATGTAAATACGGGGTTTCCGTACCATTTCTTGCGCATTACGGTTCGAACACTCGAACACCTATACGGGTTCTCCTGCACAGTGGCAGATATGTAAATACGGGGTTTCCGTAGCATTTCTTGCGCATTACGGTTCGAACACTCGAACACCTATACGGATTCTCCTGCACAGTGGCAGATATGCAAATACGGGGTTTCCGTACCATTTCTTGCGCATTACGGTTCGAACACTCGAACACCTATACGGATTCTCCTTCACAGTGGCAGATATGTAAATACGGGGTTTCCGTACCATTTCTTGCGCATTACGGTTCGAAGACTCGAACACCTATACGAATTCTCCTGCACAGTGGCATATATGTAAATACGGGGTTTCCGTACCATTTCTTGCGCATTACGGTTCGAACACTCGAACACATATACGGATTCTCCTGCACAGTGGCAAATATGTAAATACGGGGTTTCCGTACCATTTCTTGCGCATTACGGTTCGAACACTCGAACACCAATACGGATTCTCCTGCACAGTGGCAGATATGTAAATACGGGGTTTCCATACCATTTCTTGCGCATTACGGTTCGAACACTCGAACACCTATACGGATTCTCCTGCACAGTGGCAGATATGTAAATACGGGGTTTCCGTACCATTTCTTGCGTATTACGGTTCGAACACTCGAACACCTATACGGATTCTCCTGCACAGTGGCAGATATGTAAATACGGGGTTTCCGTACCATTTCTTGCGCATTACGGTTCGAACACTCGAACACCTATACGGATTCTCCTGCACAGTGGCAGATATGTAAATACGGGGTTTCCGTACCATTTCTTGCGCATTACGGTTCGAACACTCGAACACCTATACGGATTCTCCTGCACAGTGGCAGATATGTAAATACGGGCTTTACATACCATTTCTCACGCCTTACGGTTCGAACACTCGAACACGTATACGGATTCTCATGCACTGTGGCAGATATGTAAATACGGGGTTTACATACCATTTCTTGCGCTTTACGGTTCGAACACTCGAACACCTATACGGATTCTCCTGCACAGTGGCAGATATGTAAATACGGGGTTTCCGTACCATTTGTTGCGCATTACGGTTCGAACACTCGAACACCTATACGGATTCTCCTGCACAGTGGCAGATATGTAAATACGGGGTTTCCATACCATTTCTTGCGCATTACGGTTCGAACACTCGAACACCTATACAGATTCTCCTGCACAGTGGTAGATATGTAAATACGGGGTTTACATACCATTTCTTGCGCATTACGGTTCGAACACTCGAACACCTATACGGATTTGAACACCTATACGGATTCTCCTACACAGTGGTACATATGTAAATACGGGGTTTCCGTACCATTTCTTGCGCATTACGGTTCGAACACTCGAACACATATACGGATTCTCCTGCACAGTGGCAGATATGTAAATACGGGGTTTCCGTACCATTTCTTGCGCATTACGGTTCGAACACTCGAACACCAAAACGGATTCTCCTGCACAGTGGCAGATATGTAAATACGGGGTTTCCGTACCATTTCTTGCGCATTACGGTTCGAACACTCGAACACCTATACGAATTCTCCTGCACAGTGGCAGATATATAAATACGGGGTTTCCGTAGCATTTCTTGCGCATTACGGTTCGAACACTCGAACACATATACGGATTCTCCTGCACAGTGGCAGATATGTAAATACGGGGTTTCCGTACCATTTCTTGCGCATTACGGTTCGAACACTCGAACACCAATACGGATTCTCCTGCACAGTGGCAGATATGTAAATACGGGGTTTCCATACCATTTCTTGCGCATTACGGTTCGAACACTCGAACACCTATACGGATTCTCCTGTGCAGTGGCAGATATGTAAATACGGGGTTTCCGTACCATTTCTTGCGTATTACGGTTCGAACACTCGAACACCTATACGGATTCTCCTGCACAGTGGCAGATATGTAAATACGGGGTTTCCGTACCATTTCTTGCGCATTACGGTTCGAACACTCGAACACCAATACGGATTCTCCTGCACAGTGGCAGATATGTAAATACGGGGTTTCCATACCATTTCTTGCGCATTACGGTTCGAACACTCGAACACCTATACGGATTCTCCTACACAGTGGCAGATATGTAAATACGGGGTTTCCGTACCATTTCTTGCGTATTACGGTTCGAACACTCGAACACCTATACGGATTCTCCTGCACAGTGGCAGATATGTAAATACGGGGTTTCCGTACCATTTCTTGCGCATTACGGTTCGAACACTCGAACACCTATACGGGTTCTCCTGCACAGTGGCAGATATGTAAATACGGGGTTTCCGTAGCATTTCTTGCGCATTACGGTTCGAACACTCGAACACCTATACGGATTCTCCTGCACAGTGGCAGATATGCAAATACGGGGTTTCCGTACCATTTCTTGCGCATTACGGTTCGAACACTCGAACACCTATACGGATTCTCCTTCACAGTGGCAGATATGTAAATACGGGGTTTCCGTACCATTTCTTGCGCATTACGGTTCGAAGACTCGAACACCTATACGAATTCTCCAGCACAGTGGCATATATGTAAATACGGGGTTTCCGTACCATTTCTTGCGCATTACTGTTCGAACACTCGAACACATATACGGATTCTCCTGCACAGTGGCAAATATGTAAATACGGGATTTCCGTACCATTTCTTGCGCATTACGGTTCGAACACTCGAACACCAACACGGATTCTCCTGCACAGTGGCAGATATGTTAATACGGGGTTTCCATACCATTTCTTGCGCATTACGGTTCGAACACTCGAACACCTATACGGATTCTCCTGCACAGTGGCAGATATGTAAATACGGGGTTTCCGTACCATTTCTTGCGTATTACGGTTCGAACACTCGAACACCTATACGGATTCTCCTGCACAGTGGCAGATATGTAAATACGGGGTTTCCGTACCACTTCTTGCGCATTACGGTTCGAACACTCGAACACCTATACGGATTCTCCTGCACAGTGGCAGATATGTAAATACGGGGTTTTCGTACCATTTCTTGCGCATTACGGTTCCAACACTCGAACACCTATACGGATTCTCCTGCACAGTGGCAGATATGTAAATACGGGCTTTACATACCATTTCTCACGCCTTACGGTTCGAACACTCGAACACCTATACGGATTCTCATGCACTGTGGCAGATATGTAAATACGGGGTTTACATACCATTTCTTGCGCATTACGGTTCGAACACTCGAACACCTATACAGATTCTCCTGCACAGTGGCAGATATGTAAATACGGGGTTTCCGTACCATTTGTTGCGCATTACGGTTCGAACACTCGAACACCTATACGGATTCTCCTGCACAGTGGCAGATATGTAAATACGGGGTTTCCATACCATTTCTTGCGCATTACGGTTCGAACACTCGAACACCTATACAGATTCTCCTGCACAGTGGTAGACATGTAAATACGGGGTTTACATACCATTTCTTGCGCATTACGGTTCGAACACTCAAACACCTATACGGATTCGAACACCTATACGGATTCTCCTACACAGTGGTAGATATGTAAATACGGGGTTTCCGTACAATTTCTTGCGCATTACGGTTCGAACACTCGAACACATATACGGATTCTCCTGCACAGTGGCAGATATGTAAATGCGGGGTTTCCGTACTATTTCTTGCGCATTACGGTTCGAACACTCGAACACCAAAACGGATTCTCCTGCACAGTGGCAGATATGTAAATACGGGGTTTCCATACCATTTGTTGCGCATTACGGTTCGAACACTCGAACACCTATACGGATTCTCCTGCACAGTGGCAGATATGTAAATACGGGGTTTCCGTACCATTTCTTGCGCATTACGGTTCGAACACTCGAACACCAATACGGATTCTCCTGCACAGTGGCAGATATGTAAATACGGGGTTTCCATACCATTTCTTGCGCATTACGGTTCGAACACTCGAACACCTATACGGATTCTCCTGTGCAGTGGCAGATATGTAAATACGGGGTTTCCGTACCATTTCTTGCGTATTACGGTTCGAACACTCGAACACCTATACGGATTCTCCTGCACAGTGGCAGATATGTAAATACGGGGTTTCCGTACCATTTCTTGCGCATTACGGTTCGAACACTCGAACACCAATACGGATTCTCCTGCACAGTGGCAGATATGTAAATACGGGGTTTCCATACCATTTCTTGCGCATTACGGTTCGAACACTCGAACACCTATACGGATTCTCCTGTGCAGTGGCAGATATGTAAATACGGGGTTTCCGTACCATTTCTTGCGTATTACGGTTCGAACACTCGAACACCTATACGGATTCTCCTGCACAGTGGCAGATATGTAAATACGGGGTTTCCGTACCATTTCTTGCGCATTACGGTTCGAACACTCGAACACCAATACGGATTCTCCTGCACAGTGGCAGATATGTAAATACGGGGTTTCCATACCATTTCTTGCGCATTACGGTTCGAACACTCGAACACCTATACGGATTCTCCTACACAGTGGCAGATATGTAAATACGGGGTTTCCGTACCATTTCTTGCGTATTACGGTTCGAACAGTCGAACACCTATACGGATTCTCCTGCACAGTGGCAGATATGTAAATACGGGGTTTCCGTACCATTTCTTGCGCATTACGGTTCGAACACTCGAACACCTATACGGATTCTCCTTCACAGTGGCAGATATGTAAATACGGGGTTTCCGTACCATTTCTTGCGCATTACGGTTCGAAGACTCGAACACCTATACGAATTCTCCTGCACAGTGGCATATATGTAAATACGGGGTTTCCGTACCATTTCTTGCGCATTACGGTTCGAACACTCGAACACATATACGGATTCTCCTGCACAGTGGCAAATATGTAAATACGGGGTTTCCGTACCATTTCTTGCGCATTACGGTTCGAACACTCGAACACCAACACGGATTCTCCTGCACAGTGGCAGATATGTTAATACGGGGTTTCCATAGCATTTCTTGCGCATTACGGTTCGAACACTCGAACACCTATACGGATTCTCCTGCATAGTGGCAGATATGTAAATACGGGGTTTCCGTACCATTTCTTGCGTATTACGGTTCGAACACTCGAACACCTATACGGATTCTCCTGCACAGTGGCAGATATGTAAATACGGGGTTTCCGTACCATTTCTTGCGCATTACGGTTCGAACACTCGAACACCTATACGGATTCTCCTGCACAGTGGCAGATATGTAAATACGGGGTTTTCGTACCATTTCTTGCGCATTACGGTTCCAACACTCGAACACCTATACGGATTCTCCTGCACAGTGGCAGATATGTAAATACGGGCTTTACATACCATTTCTCACGCCTTACGGTTCGAACACTCGAACACCTATACGGATTCTCATGCACTGTGGCAGATATGTAAATACGGGGTTTACATACCATTTCTTGCGCATTACGGTTCGAACACTCGAACACCTATACAGATTCTCCTGCACAGTGGCAGATATGTAAATACGGGGTTTCCGTACCATTTGTTGCGCATTACGGTTCGAACACTCGAACACCTATACGGATTCTCCTGCACAGTGGCAGATATGTAAATACGGGGTTTCCGTACCATTTCTTGCGCATTACGGTTCGAACACTCGAACACCTATACGGGTTCTCCTGCACAGTGGCAGATATGTAAATACGGGGTTTCCGTAGCATTTCTTGCGCATTACGGTTCGAACACTCGAACACCTATACGGATTCTCCTGCACAGTGGCAGATATGCAAATACGGGGTTTCCGTACCATTTCTTGCGCATTACGGTTCGAACACTCGAACACCTATACGGATTCTCCTTCACAGTGGCAGATATGTAAATACGGGGTTTCCGTACCATTTCTTGCGCATTACGGTTCGAAGACTCGAACACCTATACGAATTCTCCTGCACAGTGGCATATATGTAAATACGGGGTTTCCGTACCATTTCTTGCGCATTACGGTTCGAACACTCGAACACATATACGGATTCTCCTGCACAGTGGCAAATATGTAAATACGGGGTTTCCGTACCATTTCTTGCGCATTACGGTTCGAACACTCGAACACCAACACGGATTCTCCTGCACAGTGGCAGATATGTTAATACGGGGTTTCCATACCATTTCTTGCGCATTACGGTTCGAACACTCGAACACCTATACAGATTCTCCTACACAGTGGCAGATATGTAAATACGGGGTTTCCGTACCATTTCTTGCGTATTACGGTTCGAACACTCGAACACCTATACGGATTCTCCTGCACAGTGGCAGATATGTAAATACGGGGTTTCCGTACCATTTCTTGCGCATTACGGTTCGAACACTCGAACACCTATACGGGTTCTCCTGCACAGTGGCAGATATGTAAATACGGGGTTTCCGTAGCATTTCTTGCGCATTACGGTTCGAACACTCGAACACCTATACGGATTCTCCTGCACAGTGGCAGATATGCAAATACGGGGTTTCCGTACCATTTCTTGCGCATTACGGTTCGAACACTCGAACACCTATACGGATTCTCCTTCACAGTGGCAGATATGTAAATACGGGGTTTCCGTACCATTTCTTGCGCATTACGGTTCGAAGACTCGAACACCTATACGAATTCTCCTGCACAGTGGCATATATGTAAATACGGGGTTTCCGTACCATTTCTTGCGCATTACGGTTCGAACACTCGAACACATATACGGATTCTCCTGCACAGTGGCAAATATGTAAATACGGGGTTTCCGTACCATTTCTTGCGCATTACGGTTCGAACACTCGAACACCAACACGGATTCTCCTGCACAGTGGCAGATATGTTAATACGGGGTTTCCATACCATTTCTTGCGCATTACGGTTCGAACACTCGAACACCTATACGGATTCTCCTGCACAGTGGCAGATATGTAAATACGGGGTTTCCGTACCATTTCTTGCGTATTACGGTTCGAACACTCGAACACCTATACGGATTCTCCTGCACAGTGGCAGATATGTAAATACGGGGTTTCCGTACCATTTCTTGCGCATTACGGTTCGAACACTCGAACACCTATACGGATTCTCCTGCACAGTGGCAGATATGTAAATACGGGGTTTTCGTACCATTTCTTGCGCATTACGGTTCCAACACTCGAACACCTATACGGATTCTCCTGCACAGTGGCAGATATGTAAATACGGGCTTTACATACCATTTCTCACGCCTTACGGTTCGAACACTCGAACACCTATACGGATTCTCATGCACTGTGGCAGATATGTAAATACGGGGTTTACATACCATTTCTTGCGCATTACGGTTCGAACACTCGAACACCTATACAGATTCTCCTGCACAGTGGCAGATATGTAAATACGGGGTTTCCGTACCATTTGTTGCGCATTACGGTTCGAACACTCGAACACCTATACGGATTCTCCTGCACAGTGGCAGATATGTAAATACGGGGTTTCCATACCATTTCTTGCGCATTACGGTTCGAACACTCGAACACCTATACAGATTCTCCTGCACAGTGGTAGACATGTAAATACGGGGTTTACATACCATTTCTTGCGCATTACGGTTCGAACACTCGAACACCTATACGGATTCGAACACCTATACGGATTCTCCTACACAGTGGTAGATATGTAAATACGGGGTTTCCGTACAATTTCTTGCGCATTACGGTTCGAACACTCGAACACATATACGGATTCTCCTGCACAGTGGCAGATATGTAAATGCGGGGTTTCCGTACTATTTCTTGCGCATTACGGTTCGAACACTCGAACACCAAAACGGATTCTCCTGCACAGTGGCAGATATGTAAATACGGGGTTTCCATACCATTTGTTGCGCATTACGGTTCGAACACTCGAACACCTATACGGATTCTCCTGCACAGTGGCAGATATGTAAATACGGGGTTTCCGTACCATTTCTTGCGCATTACGGTTCGAACACTCGAACACCAATACGGATTCTCCTGCACAGTGGCAGATATGTAATTACGGGGTTTCCATACCATTTCTTGCGCATTACGGTTCTAACACTCGAACACCTATACGGATTCTCCTGTGCAGTGGCAGATATGTAAATACGGGGTTTCCGTACCATTTCTTGCGTATTACGGTTCGAACACTCGAACACCTATACGGATTCTTCTGCACAGTGGCAGATATGTAAATACGGGGTTTCCGTACCATTTCTTGCGCATTACGGTTCGAACACTCGAACACCAATACGGATTCTCCTGCACAGTGGCAGATATGTAAATACGGGGTTTCCATACCATTTCTTGCGCATTACGGTTCGAACACTCGAACACCTATACGGATTCTCCTGTGCAGTGGCAGATATGTAAATACGGGGTTTCCGTACCATTTCTTGCGTATTACGGTTCGAACACTCGAACACCTATACGGATTCTCCTGCACAGTGGCAGATATGTAAATACGGGGTTTCCGTACCATTTCTTGCGCATTACGGTTCGAACACTCGAACACCAATACGGATTCTCCTGCACAGTGGCAGATATGTAAATACGGGGTTTCCATACCATTTCTTGCGCATTACGGTTCGAACACTCGAACACCTATACGGATTCTCCTACACAGTGGCAGATATGTAAATACGGGGTTTCCGTACCATTTCTTGCGTATTACGGTTCGAACAGTCGAACACCTATACGGATTCTCCTGCACAGTGGCAGATATGTAAATACGGGGTTTCCGTACCATTTCTTGCGCATTACGGTTCGAACACTCGAACACCTATACGGATTCTCCTTCACAGTGGCAGATATGTAAATACGGGGTTTCCGTACCATTTCTTGCGCATTACGGTTCGAAGACTCGAACACCTATACGAATTCTCCTGCACAGTGGCATATATGTAAATACGGGGTTTCCGTACCATTTCTTGCGCATTACGGTTCGAACACTCGAACACATATACGGATTCTCCTGCACAGTGGCAAATATGTAAATACGGGGTTTCCGTACCATTTCTTGCGCATTACGGTTCGAACACTCGAACACCAACACGGATTCTCCTGCACAGTGGCAGATATGTTAATACGGGGTTTCCATAGCATTTCTTGCGCATTACGGTTCGAACACTCGAACACCTATACGGATTCTCCTGCATAGTGGCAGATATGTAAATACGGGGTTTCCGTACCATTTCTTGCGTATTACGGTTCGAACACTCGAACACCTATACGGATTCTCCTGCACAGTGGCAGATATGTAAATACGGGGTTTCCGTACCATTTCTTGCGCATTACGGTTCGAACACTCGAACACCTATACGGATTCTCCTGCACAGTGGCAGATATGTAAATACGGGGTTTTCGTACCATTTCTTGCGCATTACGGTTCCAACACTCGAACACCTATACGGATTCTCCTGCACAGTGGCAGATATGTAAATACGGGCTTTACATACCATTTCTCACGCCTTACGGTTCGAACACTCGAACACCTATACGGATTCTCATGCACTGTGGCAGATATGTAAATACGGGGTTTACATACCATTTCTTGCGCATTACGGTTCGAACACTCGAACACCTATACAGATTCTCCTGCACAGTGGCAGATATGTAAATACGGGGTTTCCGTACCATTTGTTGCGCATTACGGTTCGAACACTCGAACACCTATACGGATTCTCCTGCACAGTGGCAGATATGTAAATACGGGGTTTCCATACCATTTCTTGCGCATTACGGTTCGAACACCCGAACACCTATACAGATTCTCCTGCACAGTGGTAGACATGTAAATACGGGGTTTACATACCATTTCTTGCGCATTACGGTTCGAACACTCGAACACCTATACGGATTCGAACACCTATACGGATTCTCCTACACAGTGGTAGATATGTAAATACGGGGTTTCCGTACAATTTCTTGCGCATTACGGTTCGAACACTCGAACACATATACGGATTCTCCTGCATAGTGGCAGATATGTAAATACGGGGTTTCCGTACTATTTCTTGCGCATTACGGTTCGAACACTCGAACACCAAAACGGATTCTCCTGCACAGTGGCAGATATGTAAATACGGGGTTTCCATACCATTTGTTGCGCATTACGGTTCGAACACTCGAACACCTATACGGATTCTCCTGCACAGTGGCAGATATGTAAATACGGGGTTTCCGTACCATTTCTTGCGCATTACGGTTCGAACACTCGAACACCAATACGGATTCTCCTGCACAGTGGCAGATATGTAAATACGGGGTTTCCATACCATTTCTTGCGCATTACGGTTCGAACACTCGAACACCTATACGGATTCTCCTGTGCAGTGGCAGATATGTAAATACGGGGTTTCCGTACCATTTCTTGCGTATTACGGTTCGAACACTCGAACACCTATACGGATTCTCCTGCACAGTGGCAGATATGTAAATACGGGGTTTCCGTACCATTTCTTGCGCATTACGGTTCGAACACTCGAACACCAATACGGATTCTCCTGCACAGTGGCAGATATGTAAATACGGGGTTTCCATACCATTTCTTGCGCATTACGGTTCGAACACTCGAACACCTATACGGATTCTCCTACACAGTGGCAGATATGTAAATACGGGGTTTCCGTACCATTTCTTGCGTATTACGGTTCGAACAGTCGAACACCTATACGGATTCTCCTGCACAGTGGCAGATATGTAAATACGGGGTTTCCGTACCATTTCTTGCGCATTACGGTTCGAACACTCGAACACCTATACGGGTTCTCCTGCACAGTGGCAGATATGTAAATACGGGGTTTCCGTAGCATTTCTTGCGCATTACGGTTCGAACACTCGAACACCTATACGGATTCTCCTGCACAGTGGCAGATATGCAAATACGGGGTTTCCGTACCATTTCTTGCGCATTACGGTTCGAACACTCGAACACCTATACGGATTCTCCTGTGCAGTGGCAGATACGTAAATACGGGGTTTCCGTACCATTTCTTGCGTATTACGGTTCGAACACTCGAACACCTATACGGATTCTCCTGCACAGTGGCAGATATGTAAATACGGGGTTTCCGTACCATTTCTTGCGCATTACGGTTCGAACACTCGAACACCAATACGGATTCTCCTGCACAGTGGCAGATATGTAAATACGGGGTTTCCATACCATTTCTTGCGCATTACGGTTCGAACACTCGAACACCTAAACGGATTCTCCTGCACAGTGGCAGATATGTAAATACGGGGTTTCCGTACCATTTCTTTCGCATTACGGTTCGAACACTCGAGCACCTATACGGATTCTCCTGCACAGTGGCAGATATGTAAATACGGGGTTTCCTTACCATTTGTTGCGCATTACGGTTCGAACACTCGAACACCAATACGGATTCTCCTGCACAGTGGCAGATATGTAAATACGGGGTTTCCGTACCATTTCTTGCGCATTACGGTTCGAACACTCGAACACCTAAACGGATTCTCCTGCACAGTGGCAGATATGTAAATACGGGGTTTCCGTACCATTTCTTGCGCATTACGGTTCGAACACTCGAACACCTAAACGGATTCTCCTGCACAGTGGCAGATATGTAAATACGGGGTTTCCGTACCATTTCTTGCGCATTACGGTTCGAAAACTCGAACACATATACGGATTCTCCTGCACAGTGGCAAATATGTAAATACGGGGTTTCCGTACCATTTCTTGCGCATTACGGTTCGAACACTCGAACACCAACACGGATTCTCCTGCACAGTGGCAGATATGTTAATACGGGGTTTCCATAGCATTTCTTGCGCATTACGGTTCGAACACTCGAACACCTATACGGATTCTCCTGCACAGTGGCAGATATGTAAATACGGGGTTTCCGTACCATTTCTTGCGTATTACGGTTCGAACACTCGAACACCTATACGGATTCTCCTGCACAGTGGCAGATATGTAAATACGGGGTTTCCGTACCATTTCTTGCGCATTACGGTTCGAACACTCGAACACCTATACGGATTCTCCTGCACAGTGGCAGATATGTAAATACGGGGTTTTCGTACCATTTCTTGCGCATTACGGTTCCAACACTCGAACACCTATACGGATTCTCCTGCACAGTGGCAGATATGTAAATACGGGCTTTACATACCATTTCTCACGCCTTACGGTTCGAACACTCGAACACCTATACGGATTCTCATGCACTGTGGCAGATATGTAAATACGGGGTTTACATACCATTTCTTGCGCATTACGGTTCGAACACTCGAACACCTATACAGATTCTCCTGCACAGTGGCAGATATGTAAATACGGGGTTTCCGTACCATTTGTTGCGCATTACGGTTCGAACACTCGAACACCTATACGGATTCTCCTGCACAGTGGCAGATATGTAAATACGGGGTTTCCATACCATTTCTTGCGCATTACGGTTCGAACACCCGAACACCTATACAGATTCTCCTGCACAGTGGTAGACATGTAAATACGGGGTTTACATACCATTTCTTGCGCATTACGGTTCGAACACTCGAACACCTATACGGATTCGAACACCTATACGGATTCTCCTACACAGTGGTAGATATGTAAATACGGGGTTTCCGTACAATTTCTTGCGCATTACGGTTCGAACACTCGAACACATATACGGATTCTCCTGCATAGTGGCAGATATGTAAATACGGGGTTTCCGTACTATTTCTTGCGCATTACGGTTCGAACACTCGAACACCAAAACGGATTCTCCTGCACAGTGGCAGATATGTAAATACGGGGTTTCCATACCATTTGTTGCGCATTACGGTTCGAACACTCGAACACCTATACGGATTCTCCTGCACAGTGGCAGATATGTAAATACGGGGTTTCCGTACCATTTCTTGCGCATTACGGTTCGAACACTCGAACACCAATACGGATTCTCCTGCACAGTGGCAGATATGTAAATACGGGGTTTCCATACCATTTCTTGCGCATTACGGTTCGAACACTCGAACACCTATACGGATTCTCCTGTGCAGTGGCAGATATGTAAATACGGGGTTTCCGTACCATTTCTTGCGTATTACGGTTCGAACACTCGAACACCTATACGGATTCTCCTGCACAGTGGCAGATATGTAAATACGGGGTTTCCGTACCATTTCTTGCGCATTACGGTTCGAACACTCGAACACCAATACGGATTCTCCTGCACAGTGGCAGATATGTAAATACGGGGTTTCCATACCATTTCTTGCGCATTACGGTTCGAACACTCGAACACCTATACGGATTCTCCTACACAGTGGCAGATATGTAAATACGGGGTTTCCGTACCATTTCTTGCGTATTACGGTTCGAACAGTCGAACACCTATACGGATTCTCCTGCACAGTGGCAGATATGTAAATACGGGGTTTCCGTACCATTTCTTGCGCATTACGGTTCGAACACTCGAACACCTATACGGGTTCTCCTGCACAGTGGCAGATATGTAAATACGGGGTTTCCGTAGCATTTCTTGCGCATTACGGTTCGAACACTCGAACACCTATACGGATTCTCCTGCACAGTGGCAGATATGCAAATACGGGGTTTCCGTACCATTTCTTGCGCATTACGGTTCGAACACTCGAACACCTATACGGATTCTCCTGTGCAGTGGCAGATATGTAAATACGGGGTTTCCGTACCATTTCTTGCGTATTACGGTTCGAACACTCGAACACCTATACGGATTCTCCTGCACAGTGGCAGATATGTAAATACGGGGTTTCCGTACCATTTCTTGCGCATTACGGTTCGAACACTCGAACACCAATACGGATTCTCCTGCACAGTGGCAGATATGTAAATACGGGGTTTCCATACCATTTCTTGCGCATTACGGTTCGAACACTCGAACACCTAAACGGATTCTCCTGCACAGTGGCAGATATGTAAATACGGGGTTTCCGTACCATTTCTTTCGCATTACGGTTCGAACACTCGAGCACCTATACGGATTCTCCTGCACAGTGGCAGATATGTAAATACGGGGTTTCCTTACCATTTGTTGCGCATTACGGTTCGAACACTCGAACACCAATACGGATTCTCCTGCACAGTGGCAGATATGTAAATACGGGGTTTCCGTACCATTTCTTGCGCATTACGGTTCGAACACTCGAACACCTAAACGGATTCTCCTGCACAGTGGCAGATATGTAAATACGGGGTTTCCGTACCATTTCTTGCGCATTACGGTTCGAACACTCGAACACCTAAACGGATTCTCCTGCACAGTGGCAGATATGTAAATACGGGGTTTCCGTACCATTTCTTGCGCATTACGGTTCGAAAACTCGAACACATATACGGATTCTCCTGCACAGTGGCAAATATGTAAATACGGGGTTTCCGTACCATTTCTTGCGCATTACGGTTCGAACACTCGAACACCAACACGGATTCTCCTGCACAGTGGCAGATATGTTAATACGGGGTTTCCATAGCATTTCTTGCGCATTACGGTTCGAACACTCGAACACCTATACGGATTCTCCTGCACAGTGGCAGATATGTAAATACGGGGTTTCCGTACCATTTCTTGCGTATTACGGTTCGAACACTCGAACACCTATACGGATTCTCCTGCACAGTGGCAGATATGTAAATACGGGGTTTCCGTACCATTTCTTGCGCATTACGGTTCGAACACTCGAACACCTATACGGATTCTCCTGCACAGTGGCAGATATGTAAATACGGGGTTTTCGTACCATTTCTTGCGCATTACGGTTCCAACACTCGAACACCTATACGGATTCTCCTGCACAGTGGCAGATATGTAAATACGGGCTTTACATACCATTTCTCACGCCTTACGGTTCGAACACTCGAACACCTATACGGATTCTCATGCACTGTGGCAGATATGTAAATACGGGGTTTACATACCATTTCTTGCGCATTACGGTTCGAACACTCGAACACCTATACAGATTCTCCTGCACAGTGGCAGATATGTAAATACGGGGTTTCCGTACCATTTGTTGCGCATTACGGTTCGAACACTCGAACACCTATACGAATTCTCCTGCACAGTGGCAGATATGTAAATACGGGGTTTCCATACCATTTCTTGCGCATTACGGTTCGAACACCCGAACACCTATACAGATTCTCCTGCACAGTGGTAGACATGTAAATACGGGGTTTACATACCATTTCTTGCGCATTACGGTTCGAACACTCGAACACCTATACGGATTCGAACACCTATACGGATTCTCCTACACAGTGGTAGATATGTAAATACGGGGTTTCCGTACAATTTCTTGCGCATTACGGTTCGAACACTCGAACACATATACGGATTCTCCTGCATAGTGGCAGATATGTAAATACGGGGTTTCCGTACTATTTCTTGCGCATTACGGTTCGAACACTCGAACACCAAAACGGATTCTCCTGCACAGTGGCAGATATGTAAATACGGGGTTTCCATACCATTTGTTGCGCATTACGGTTCGAACACTCGAACACCTATACGGATTCTCCTGCACAGTGGCAGATATGTAAATACGGGGTTTCCGTACCATTTCTTGCGCATTACGGTTCGAACACTCGAACACCAATACGGATTCTCCTGCACAGTGGCAGATATGTAAATACGGGGTTTCCATACCATTTCTTGCGCATTACGGTTCGAACACTCGAACACCTATACGGATTCTCCTGTGCAGTGGCAGATATGTAAATACGGGGTTTCCGTACCATTTCTTGCGTATTACGGTTCGAACACTCGAACACCTATACGGATTCTCCTGCACAGTGGCAGATATGTAAATACGGGGTTTCCGTACCATTTCTTGCGCATTACGGTTCGAACACTCGAACACCAATACGGATTCTCCTGCACAGTGGCAGATATGTAAATACGGGGTTTCCATACCATTTATTGCGCATTACGGTTCGAACACTCGAACACCTATACGGATTCTCCTACACAGTGGCAGATATGTAAATACGGGGTTTCCGTACCATTTCTTGCGTATTACGGTTCGAACAGTCGAACACCTATACGGATTCTCCTGCACAGTGGCAGATATGTAAATACGGGGTTTCCGTACCATTTCTTGCGCATTACGGTTCGAACACTCGAACACCTATACGGGTTCTCCTGCACAGTGGCAGATATGTAAATACGGGGTTTCCGTAGCATTTCTTGCGCATTACGGTTCGAACACTCGAACACCTATACGGATTCTCCTGCACAGTGGCAGATATGCAAATACGGGGTTTCCGTACCATTTCTTGCGCATTACGGTTCGAACACTCGAACACCTATACGGATTCTCCTGTGCAGTGGCAGATATGTAAATACGGGGTTTCCGTACCATTTCTTGCGTATTACGGTTCGAACACTCGAACACCTATACGGATTCTCCTGCACAGTGGCAGATATGTAAATACGGGGTTTCCGTACCATTTCTTGCGCATTACGGTTCGAACACTCGAACACCAATACGGATTCTCCTGCACAGTGGCAGATATGTAAATACGGGGTTTCCATACCATTTATTGCGCATTACGGTTCGAACACTCGAACACCTAAACGGATTCTCCTGCACAGTGGCAGATATGTAAATACGGGGTTTCCGTACCATTTCTTTCGCATTACGGTTCGAACACTCGAACACCTATACGGATTCTCCTGCACAGTGGCAGATATGTAAATACGGGGTTTCCTTACCATTTGTTGCGCATTACGGTTCGAACACTCGAACACCAATACGGATTCTCCTGCACAGTGGCAGATATGTAAATACGGGGTTTCCGTACCATTTCTTGCGCATTACGGTTCGAACACTCGAACACCTAAACGGATTCTCCTGCACAGTGGCAGATATGTAAATACGGGGTTTCCGTACCATTTCTTGCGCATTACGGTTCGAACACTCGAACACCTAAACGGATTCTCCTGCACAGTGGCAGATATGTAAATACGGGGTTTCCGTACCATTTCTTGCGCATTACGGTTCGAAAACTCGAACACCTATACGGATTCTCCTGCACAGTGGCAGATATGTAAATACGGGGTTTCCGTACTATTTCTTGCGCATTACGGTTCGAACACTCGAACACCAATACGGATTCTCCTGCACAGTGGCAGATATGTAAATACGGGGTTTCCGTACCATTTCTTGCGCATTACGGTTCGAACACTCGAACACCTATACGGATTCTCCTGCACAGTGGCAGATATGTAAATACGGGGTTTCCGTACCATTTCTTGCGCATTACGGTTCGAACACTCGAACACCAATACGGATTCTCCTGCACAGTGGCAGATATATAAATACGGGGTTTCCGTACCATTTCTTGCGCATTGCGGTTCGAACACTCGAACACCTAAACGGATTCTCCTGCACAGTGGCAGATATGTAAATACGGGGTTTCCGTACCATTTCTTGCGCATTACGGTTCGAACACTCGAACACCTAAATGGATTCTCCTGCACAGTGGCAGATATGTAAATACGGGGTTTCCGTACCATTTCTTGCGCATTACGGTTCGAACACTGGAACACCTAAACGAATTCTCCTGCACAGTGGCAGATATGTAAATACGGGGTTTCCGTACCATTTCTTGCGCATTACGGTTCGAACACTCGAACACCTGAACGGATTCTCCTGCACAGTGGCAGATATGTAAATACGGGGTTTCCGTACCATTTCTTTCGCATTACGGTTCGAACACACGAACACCTATACGGATTCTCCTACACAGTGGCAGATATGTAAATACGGGGTTTCCTTACCATTTGTTGGGCATTACGGTTCGAACACTCGAACACCTATACGGATTCTCCTGCACAGTGGCAGATATGTAAATACGGGGTTTCCGTACCATTTCTTGCGCATTACGGTTCGAACACTCGAACACCTATACGAATTCTCCTGCACACTGGCAGATATGTAAATACGGGGTTTCCGTACCATTTCTTGCGCATTACGGTTCGAACACTCGAACACCTAGACGGATTCTCCTGCACAGTGGCAGATATGTAAATACGGGGTTTCCGTACCATTTCTTTCGCATTACGGTTCGAACACTCGAATACCTATACGGATTCTCCTGCAAAGTGGCAGATATGTAAATACGGGGTTTCCGTACCATTTCTTTCGCATTACGGTTCGAACACTCGAACACCTATACGGATTCTCCTACACAGTGGCAGATATGTAAATACGGGGTTTCCTTACCATTTGTTGCGCATTACGGTTCGAACACTCGAACACCTATACGGATTCTCCTGCACAGTGGCAGATATGTAAATACGGGGTTTCCGTACCATTTCTTGCGCATTACGGTTCGAACACTCGAACACCTATACGGATTCTCCTGCACAGTGGCAGATATGTAAATACGGGATTTCCGTACCATTTCTTGCGCATTACGGTTCGAACACTCGAACACCTAAACGGATTCTCCTGCACAGTGGCAGATATGTAAATACGGGGTTTCCGTACCATTTCTTTCGCATTACGGTTCGAACACTCGAACACCTATACGGATTCTCCTGCACAGTGGCAGATATGTAAATACGGGGTTTCCTTACCATTTGTTGCGCATTACGGTTCGAACACTCGAACACCTATACGGATTCTCCTGCACAGTGGCAGATATGTAAATACGGGGTTTCCGTACCATTTCTTGCGCATTACGGTTCGAACACTCGAACACCTATACGGATTCTCCTGCACAGTGGCAGATATGTAAATACGGGGTTTCCGTACCATTTCTTGCGCATTACGGTTCGAACACTCGAACACCAATACGGATTCTCCTGCACAGTGGCAGATATGTAAATACGGGGTTTCCGTACCATTTCTTGCGCATTACGGTTCGAACACTCGAACACCTATACGGATTCTCCTGCACAGTGGCAGATATGTAAATACGGGGTTTCCGTACCATTTCTTGCGCATTACGGTTCGAACACTCGAACACCAATACGGATTCTCCTGCACAGTGGCAGATATGTAAATACGGGGTTTCCATACCATTTCTTGCGCATTACGGTTCGAACACTCGAACACCTATACGGATTCTCCTGTGCAGTGGCAGATATGTAAATACGGGGTTTCCGTACCATTTCTTGCGTATTACGGTTCGAACACTCGAACACCTATACGGATTCTCCTGCACAGTGGCAGATATGTAAATACGGGGTTTCCGTACCATTTCTTGCGCATTACGGTTCGAACACTCGAACACCAATACGGATTCTCCTGCACAGTGGCAGATATGTAAATACGGGGTTTCCATACCATTTATTGCGCATTACGGTTCGAACACTCGAACACCTATACGGATTCTCCTACACAGTGGCAGATATGTAAATACGGGGTTTCCGTACCATTTCTTGCGTATTACGGTTCGAACAGTCGAACACCTATACGGATTCTCCTGCACAGTGGCAGATATGTAAATACGGGGTTTCCGTACCATTTCTTGCGCATTACGGTTCGAACACTCGAACACCTATACGGGTTCTCCTGCACAGTGGCAGATATGTAAATACGGGGTTTCCGTAGCATTTCTTGCGCATTACGGTTCGAACACTCGAACACCTATACGGATTCTCCTGCACAGTGGCAGATATGCAAATACGGGGTTTCCGTACCATTTCTTGCGCATTACGGTTCGAACACTCGAACACCTATACGGATTCTCCTGTGCAGTGGCAGATATGTAAATACGGGGTTTCCGTACCATTTCTTGCGTATTACGGTTCGAACACTCGAACACCTATACGGATTCTCCTGCACAGTGGCAGATATGTAAATACGGGGTTTCCGTACCATTTCTTGCGCATTACGGTTCGAACACTCGAACACCAATACGGATTCTCCTGCACAGTGGCAGATATGTAAATACGGGGTTTCCATACCATTTATTGCGCATTACGGTTCGAACACTCGAACACCTAAACGGATTCTCCTGCACAGTGGCAGATATGTAAATACGGGGTTTCCGTACCATTTCTTTCGCATTACGGTTCGAACACTCGAACACCTATACGGATTCTCCTGCACAGTGGCAGATATGTAAATACGGGGTTTCCTTACCATTTGTTGCGCATTACGGTTCGAACACTCGAACACCAATACGGATTCTCCTGCACAGTGGCAGATATGTAAATACGGGGTTTCCGTACCATTTCTTGCGCATTACGGTTCGAACACTCGAACACCTAAACGGATTCTCCTGCACAGTGGCAGATATGTAAATACGGGGTTTCCGTACCATTTCTTGCGCATTACGGTTCGAACACTCGAACACCTAAACGGATTCTCCTGCACAGTGGCAGATATGTAAATACGGGGTTTCCGTACCATTTCTTGCGCATTACGGTTCGAAAACTCGAACACCTATACGGATTCTCCTGCACAGTGGCAGATATGTAAATACGGGGTTTCCGTACTATTTCTTGCGCATTACGGTTCGAACACTCGAACACCAATACGGATTCTCCTGCACAGTGGCAGATATGTAAATACGGGGTTTCCGTACCATTTCTTGCGCATTACGGTTCGAACACTCGAACACCTATACGGATTCTCCTGCACAGTGGCAGATATGTAAATACGGGGTTTCCGTACCATTTCTTGCGCATTACGGTTCGAACACTCGAACACCAATACGGATTCTCCTGCACAGTGGCAGATATATAAATACGGGGTTTCCGTACCATTTCTTGCGCATTGCGGTTCGAACACTCGAACACCTAAACGGATTCTCCTGCACAGTGGCAGATATGTAAATACGGGGTTTCCGTACCATTTCTTGCGCATTACGGTTCGAACACTCGAACACCTAAATGGATTCTCCTGCACAGTGGCAGATATGTAAATACGGGGTTTCCGTACCATTTCTTGCGCATTACGGTTCGAACACTGGAACACCTAAACGAATTCTCCTGCACAGTGGCAGATATGTAAATACGGGGTTTCCGTACCATTTCTTGCGCATTACGGTTCGAACACTCGAACACCTGAACGGATTCTCCTGCACAGTGGCAGATATGTAAATACGGGGTTTCCGTACCATTTCTTTCGCATTACGGTTCGAACACACGAACACCTATACGGATTCTCCTACACAGTGGCAGATATGTAAATACGGGGTTTCCTTACCATTTGTTGGGCATTACGGTTCGAACACTCGAACACCTATACGGATTCTCCTGCACAGTGGCAGATATGTAAATACGGGGTTTCCGTACCATTTCTTGCGCATTACGGTTCGAACACTCGAACACCTATACGAATTCTCCTGCACACTGGCAGATATGTAAATACGGGGTTTCCGTACCATTTCTTGCGCATTACGGTTCGAACACTCGAACACCTAGACGGATTCTCCTGCACAGTGGCAGATATGTAAATACGGGGTTTCCGTACCATTTCTTTCGCATTACGGTTCGAACACTCGAATACCTATACGGATTCTCCTGCAAAGTGGCAGATATGTAAATACGGGGTTTCCGTACCATTTCTTTCGCATTACGGTTCGAACACTCGAACACCTATACGGATTCTCCTACACAGTGGCAGATATGTAAATACGGGGTTTCCTTACCATTTGTTGCGCATTACGGTTCGAACACTCGAACACCTATACGGATTCTCCTGCACAGTGGCAGATATGTAAATACGGGGTTTCCGTACCATTTCTTGCGCATTACGGTTCGAACACTCGAACACCTATACGGATTCTCCTGCACAGTGGCAGATATGTAAATACGGGATTTCCGTACCATTTCTTGCGCATTACGGTTCGAACACTCGAACACCTAAACGGATTCTCCTGCACAGTGGCAGATATGTAAATACGGGGTTTCCGTACCATTTCTTTCGCATTACGGTTCGAACACTCGAACACCTATACGGATTCTCCTGCACAGTGGCAGATATGTAAATACGGGGTTTCCTTACCATTTGTTGCGCATTACGGTTCGAACACTCGAACACCTATACGGATTCTCCTGCACAGTGGCAGATATGTAAATACGGGGTTTCCGTACCATTTCTTGCGCATTACGGTTCGAACACTCGAACACCTATACGGATTCTCCTGCACAGTGGCAGATATGTAAATACGGGGTTTCCGTACCATTTCTTGCGCATTACGGTTCGAACACTCGAACACCAATACGGATTCTCCTGCACAGTGGCAGATATGTAAATACGGGGTTTCCGTACCATTTCTTGCGCATTACGGTTCGAACACTCGAACACCTATACGGATTCTCCTGCACAGTGGCAGATATGTAAATACGGGGTTTCCGTACCATTTCTTGCGCATTACGGTTCGAACACTCGAACACCAATACGGATTCTCCTGCACAGTGGCAGATATATAAATACGGGGTTTCCGTACCATTTCTTGCGCATTGCGGTTCGAACACTCGAACACCTAAACGGATTCTCCTGCACAGTGGCAGATATGTAAATACGGGGTTTCCGTACCATTTCTTGCGCATTACGGTTCGAACACTCGAACACCTAAATGGATTCTCCTGCACAGTGGCAGATATGTAAATACGGGGTTTCCGTACCATTTCTTGCGCATTACGGTTCGAACACTGGAACACCTAAACGAATTCTCCTGCACAGTGGCAGATATGTAAATACGGGGTTTCCGTACCATTTCTTGCGCATTACGGTTCGAACACTCGAACACCTGAACGGATTCTCCTGCACAGTGGCAGATATGTAAATACGGGGTTTCCGTACCATTTCTTTCGCATTACGGTTCGAACACACGAACACCTATACGGATTCTCCTACACAGTGGCAGATATGTAAATACGGGGTTTCCTTACCATTTGTTGGGCATTACGGTTCGAACACTCGAACACCTATACGGATTCTCCTGCACAGTGGCAGATATGTAAATACGGGGCTTCCGTACCATTTCTTTCGCATTACGGTTCGAACACACGAACACCTATACGGATTCTCCTACACAGTGGCAGATATGTAAATACGGGGTTTCCGTACCATTTCTTGCGTATTACGGTTCGAACACTCGAACACCTATACGGATTCTCCTGCACAGTGGCAGATATGTAAATACGGGGTTTCCGTACCATTTCTTGCGCATTACGGTTCGAACACTCGAACACCAATACGGATTCTCCTGCACAGTGGCAGATATGTAAATACGGGGTTTCCATACCATTTCTTGCGCATTACGGTTCGAACACTCGAACACCTATACGGATTCTCCTGTGCAGTGGCAGATATGTAAATACGGGGTTTCCGTACCATTTCTTGCGTATTACGGTTCGAACACTCGAACACCTATACGGATTCTCCTGCACAGTGGCAGATATGTAAATACGGGGTTTCCGTACCATTTCTTGCGCATTACGGTTCGAACACTCGAACACCAATACGGATTCTCCTGCACAGTGGCAGATATGTAAATACGGGGTTTCCATACCATTTCTTGCGCATTACGGTTCGAACAATCGAACACCTATACGGATTCTCCTACACAGTGGCAGATATGTAAATACGGGGTTTCCGTACCATTTCTTGCGTATTACGGTTCGAACAGTCGAACACCTATACGGATTCTCCTGCACAGTGGCAGATATGTAAATACGGGGTTTCCGTACCATTTCTTGCGCATTACGGTTCGAACACTCGAACACCTATACGGATTCTCCTTCACAGTGGCAGATATGTAAATACGGGGTTTCCGTACCATTTCTTGCGCATTACGGTTCGAAGACTCGAACACCTATACGAATTCTCCTGCACAGTGGCATATATGTAAATACGGGGTTTCCGTACCATTTCTTGCGCATTACGGTTCGAACACTCGAACACATATACGGATTCTCCTGCACAGTGGCAAATATGTAAATACGGGGTTTCCGTACCATTTCTTGCGCATTACGGTTCGAACACTCGAACACCAACACGGATTCTCCTGCACAGTGGCAGATATGTTAATACGGGGTTTCCATAGCATTTCTTGCGCATTACGGTTCGAACACTCGAACACCTATACGGATTCTCCTGCACAGTGGCAGATATGTAAATACGGGGTTTCCGTACCATTTCTTGCGTATTACGGTTCGAACACTCGAACACCTATACGGATTCTCCTGCACAGTGGCAGATATGTAAATACGGGGTTTCCGTACCATTTCTTGCGCATTACGGTTCGAACACTCGAACACCTATACGGATTCTCCTGCACAGTGGCAGATATGTAAATACGGGGTTTTCGTACCATTTCTTGCGCATTACGGTTCCAACACTCGAACACCTATACGGATTCTCCTGCACAGTGGCAGATATGTAAATACGGGCTTTACATACCATTTCTCACGCCTTACGGTTCGAACACTCGAACACCTATACGGATTCTCATGCACTGTGGCAGATATGTAAATACGGGGTTTACATACCATTTCTTGCGCATTACGGTTCGAACACTCGAACACCTATACAGATTCTCCTGCACAGTGGCAGATATGTAAATACGGGGTTTCCGTACCATTTGTTGCGCATTACGGTTCGAACACTCGAACACCTATACGGATTCTCCTGCACAGTGGCAGATATGTAAATACGGGGTTTCCATACCATTTCTTGCGCATTACGGTTCGAACACCCGAACACCTATACAGATTCTCCTGCACAGTGGTAGACATGTAAATACGGGGTTTACATACCATTTCTTGCGCATTACGGTTCGAACACTCGAACACCTATACGGATTCGAACACCTATACGGATTCTCCTACACAGTGGCAGATATGTAAATACGGCGTTTCCATACCATTTCTTGCGCATTACGGTTCGAACACTCGAACACCTATACGGATTCTCCTGTGCAGTGGCAGATATGTAAATACGGGGTTTCCGTACCATTTCTTGCGTATTACGGTTCGAACACTCGAACACCTATACGGATTCTCCTGCACAGTGGCAGATATGTAAATACGGGGTTTCCGTACCATTTCTTGCGCATTACGGTTCGAACACTCGAACACCAATACGGATTCTCCTGCACAGTGGCAGATATGTAAATACGGGGTTTCCATACCATTTCTTGCGCATTACGGTTCGAACACTCGAACACCTATACGGATTCTCCTACACAGTGGCAGATATGTAAATACGGGGTTTCCGTACCATTTCTTGCGTATTACGGTTCGAACAGTCGAACACCTATACGGATTCTCCTGCACAGTGGCAGATATGTAAATACGGGGTTTCCGTACCATTTCTTGCGCATTACGGTTCGAACACTCGAACACCTATACGGATTCTCCTTCACAGTGGCAGATATGTAAATACGGGGTTTCCGTACCATTTCTTGCGCATTACGGTTCGAAGACTCGAACACCTATATGAATTCTCCTGCACAGTGGCATATATGTAAATACGGGGTTTCCGTACCATTTCTTGCGCATTACGGTTCGAACACTCGAACACATATACGGATTCTCCTGCACAGTGGCAAATATGTAAATACGGGGTTTCCGTACCATTTCTTGCGCATTACGGTTCGAACACTCGAACACCAATACGGATTCTCCTGCACAGTGGCAGATATGTTAATACGGGGTTTCCATACCATTTCTTGCGCATTACGGTTCGAACACTCGAACACCTATACGGATTCTCCTGCACTGTGGCAGATATGTAAATACGGGGTTTCCGTACCATTTCTTGCGGATTACGGTTCGAACACTCGAACACCTATACGGATTCTCCTGCACAGTGGCAGATATGTAAATACGGGGTTTCCGTACCATTTCTTGCGCATTACGGTTCGAACACTCGAACACCTATCCGGATTCTCCTGCACAGTGGCAGATATGTAAATACGGGGTTTTCGTACCATTTCTTGCGCATTACGGTTCGAACACTCGAACACCTATACGGATTCTCCTGCACAGTGGCAGATATGTAAATACGGGCTTTACATACCATTTCTCACGCCTTACGGTTCGAACACTCGAACACCTATACGGATTCTCATGCACTGTGGCAGATATGTAAATACGGGGTTTACATACCATTTCTTGCGCATTACGGTTCGAACACTCGAACACCTATACGGATTCTCCTGCACAGTGGCAGATATGTAAATACGGGGTTTCCGTACCATTTGTTGCGCATTACGGTTCGAACACTCGAACACCTATACGGATTCTCCTGCACAGTGGCAGATATGTAAATACGGGGTTTCCATACCATTTCTTGCGCATTACGGTTCGAACACTCGAACACCTATATAGATTCTCCTGCACAGTGGTAGATATGTAAATACGGGGTTTACATACCATTTCTTGCGCATTACGGTTCGAACACTCGAACACCTACACGGATTCTCCTACACAGTGGGAGATATGTAAATACGGGGTTTCCGTACCATTTCTTGCGCATTACGGTTCGAACACTCGAACACCTATGCAGATTCTCCTGCACAGTGGTAGATTTGTAAATACGGGGTTTACATACCATTTCTTGCGCATTACGGTTCGAACACTCGAACACCTATACGGATTCTCCTGCACAGTGGCAGATATGTAAATACGGGGTTTCCGTACCATTTCTGGCGCATTACGGTTCGAACACTCGAACACCTATACGGATTCTCCTGCACAGTGGCAGATATGTAAATACGGGGTTTGCATACCATTTCTCACGCCTTACGGTTCGAACACTCGAACACCTATACGGATTCTCATGCACTGCGGCAGATATGTAAATACGGGGTTTACATACCATTTCTTGCGCATTACGGTTCGAACACTCGAACACCTATACGGATTCTCCTGCACAGTGGCAGATATGTAAATACGGGGTTTCCGTACCATTTCTTGCCCATTACGGTTCGAACACTCGAACACCTATACGGATTCTCCTGCACAGTGGCAGATATGTAAATACGGGGTTTACATACCATTTCTCACGCCTTACGGTTCGAACACTCGAACACCTATACGGATTCTCCTGCACAGTGGCAGATATGTAAATACGGGGTTTACGTACCATTTCTTGCGCATTACGGTTCGAACACTCGAACACCTATACGGATTCTCCTACACAGTGGGAGATATGTAAATACGGGGTTTCCGTACCATTTCTTGCGCATTACAGTTCGAACACTCGAACACCTATGCAGATTCTCCTGCACAGTGGCAGATATGTAAATACGGGGTTTCCGTACCATTTCTGGCGCATTACGGTTCGAACACTCGAACACCTATACGGATTCTCCTGCACAGTGGCAGATATGTAAATACGGGGTTTACATACCATTTCTCACGCCTTACGGTTCGAACACTCGAACACCTATACGGATTCTCATGCACTGTGGCAGATATGTAAATACGGGGTTTACATACCATTTCTTGCGCATTACGGTTCGAACACTCGAACACCTATACGGATTCTCCTGCACAGTGGCAGATATGTAAATACGGGGTTTACGTACCATTTCTTGCGCATTACGGTTCGAACACTCGAACACCTATACGGATTCTCCTGCACAGTGGCGGATATGTAAATACGGGGTTTACATACCATTTCTCACGCCTTACGGTTCGAACACTCGAACACCTATACGGATTCTCCTGCACAGTGGCAGATATGTAAATACGGGGTTTACGTACCATTTCTTGCGCATTACGGTTCGAACACTCGAACACCTATACGGATTCTCCTACACAGTGGGAGATATGTAAATACGGGGTTTCCGTACCATTTCTTGCGCATTACAGTTCGAACACTCGAACACCTATGCAGATTCTCCTGCACAGTGGTAGATATGTAAATACGGGGTTTACATACCATTTCTTGCGCATTACGGTTCGAACACTCGAACACCTATACGGATTCTCCTGCACAGTGGCAGATATGTAAATACGGGGTTTCCGTACCATTTCTTGCGCATTACGGTTCGAACACTCGAACACCTATACGGATTCTCCTGCACAGTGGCTGATATGTAAATACGGGGTTTACATAACATTTCTCACGCCTTACGGTTCGAACACTCGAACACCTATACGGATTCTCATGCACTGTGGCAGATATGTAAATACGGGGTTTACATACCATTTCTTGCGCATTACGGTTCGAACACTCGAACACCTATACGGATTCTCCTGCACAGTGGCAGATATGTAAATACGGGGTTTCCGTACCATTTCTTGCGCATTACGGTTCGAACACTCGAACACCTATACGGATTCTCCTGCACAGTGGAAGATATGTAAATACGGGGTTTACATACCATTTCTCACGCCTTACGGTTCGAACACTCGAACACCTATACGGATTCTCCTGCACAGTGGCAGATATGTAAATACGGGGTTTACATACCATTTCTTGCGCATTACGGTTCGAACACTCGAACACCTATACGGATTCTCCTGCACAGTGGCAGATATGTAAATACGGGGTTTCCGTACCATTTCTTGCGCATTACGGTTCGAACACTCGAACACCTACACGGATTCTCCTACACAGTGGGAGATATGTAAATACGGGGTTTCCGTACCATTTCTTGCGCATTACGGTTCGAACACTCGAACACCTATGCAGATTCTCCTGCACAGTGGTAGATATGTAAATACGGGGTTTACATACCATTTCTTGCGCATTACGGTTCGAACACTCGAACACCTATACGGATTCTCCTGCACAGTGGCAGATATGTAAATACGGGGTTTCCGTACCATTTCTTGCGCATTACGGTTCGAACACTCGAACACCTATACGGATTCTCCTGCACAGTGGCAGATATGTAAATACGGGGTTTACATACCATTTCTCACGCCTTACGGTTCGAACACTCGAACACCTATACGGATT
The DNA here is from genome assembly GCF_055761805.1 of Camellia sinensis. Classification (NCBI taxonomy): domain Eukaryota; kingdom Viridiplantae; phylum Streptophyta; class Magnoliopsida; order Ericales; family Theaceae; genus Camellia; species Camellia sinensis. The sequence continues at coordinate 1,670,123 of NC_138965.1, forward strand.
CTCCTGCACAGTGGCAGATATGTAAATACGGGGTTTCCGTACAATTTCTTGCGCATTACGGTTCGAACACTCGAACACCTATACGGATTCTCCTACACAGTGGGAGATATGTAAATACGGGGTTTCCGTACCATTTCTTGCGCATTACGGTTCGAACACTCGAACACCTATGCAGATTCTCCTCCACAGTGGTAGATATGTAAATACGGGGTTTACATACCATTTCTTGCGCATTACGGTTCGAACACTCGAACACCTATACGGATTCTCCTGCACAGTGGCAGATATGTAAATACGGGGTTTCCGTACTATTTCTTGCGCATTACGGTTCGAACACTCGAACACCAATACGGATTCTCCTGCACAGTGGCAGATATGTAAATACGGGGTTTCCGTACCATTTCTTGCGCATTACGGTTCGAACACTCGATCACCTAAACGGATTCTCCTGCACAGTGGCAGATATGTAAATACGGGGTTTCCGTACCATTTCTTTCGCATTACGGTTCGAACACTCGAACACCTATACGGATTCTCCTGCAAAGTGGCAGATATGTAAATACGGGGTTTCCGTACCATTTCTTTCGCATTACGGTTCGAACACTCGAACACCTATACGGATTCTCCTGCACAGTGGCAGATATGTAAATACGGGGTTTCCGTACCATTTCTTGCGCGTTACGGTTCGAACACTCGAACACCTATACGGATTCTCCTGCACAGTGGCAGATATGTAAATACGGGGTTTCCGTACCATTTCTTGCGCATTACGGTTCGAACACTCGAACACCTATACGGATTCTCCTGCACAGTGGCAGATATGTAAATACGGGGTTTCCTTACCATTTCTTGCGCATTACGGTTCGAACACTCGAACACCTATACGGATTCTCCTACACAGTGGTAGATATGTAAATACGGGGTTTCTGTACCATTTCTTGCGCATTATGGTTCGAACACTCGAACACCTATACGGATTCTCCTGCACAGTGGCAGATATGTAAATACGGGGTTTCCATACCATTTCTTTCGCATTACGGTTCGAACACTCGAACACCTATACGGATTCTCCTGCAAAGTGGCAGATATGTAAATACGGGGTTTCCGTACCATTTCTTTCGCATTACGGTTCGAACACTCGAACACCTATACGGATTCTCCTGCACAGTGGCAGAAATGTAAATACGGGGTTTCCTTACCATTTGTTGCGCATTACGGTTCGAACACTCGAACACCTATACGGATTCTCCTGCACAGTGGCAGATATGTAAATACGGGGTTTCCGTACCATTTCTTGCGCATTACGGTTCGAACACTCGAACACCTATACGAATTCTCCTGCACAGTGGCAAATACGTAAATACGGGGTTTCCGTACCATTTCTTGCGCATTACGGTTCGAACACTCGAACACCTATACGGATTCTCATGCACTGTGGCAGATATGTAAATACGGGGTTTACATACCATTTCTTGCGCATTACGGTTCGAACACTCGAACACCTATACGGATTCTCCTGCACAGTGGCAGATATGTAAATACGGGGTTTCCGTACCATTTCTTGCGCATTACGGTTCGCACACTCGAACACCTATACGGATTCTCCTGCACAGTGGCAGATATGTAAATACGGGGTTTACATACCATTTCTCACGCCTTACGGTTCGAACACTCGAACACCTATACGGATTCTCCTGCACAGTGGCAGATATGTAAATACGGGGTTTACATACCATTTCTTGCGCATTACGGTTCGAACACTCGAACACCTATACGGATTCTCCTGCACAGTGGCAGATATGTAAATACGGGGTTTCCGTACCATTTCTTGCGCATTACGGTTCGAACACTCGAACACCTATGCAGATTCTCCTCCACAGTGGTAGATATGTAAATACGGGGTTTACATACCATTTCTTGCGCATTACGGTTCGAACACTCGAACACCTATACGGATTCTCCTGCACAGTGGCAGATATGTAAATACGGGGTTTACATACCATTTCTCACGCCTTACGGTTCGAACACTCGAACACCTATACGGATTCTCCTGCACAGTGGCAGATATGTAAATACGGGGTTTACATACCATTTCTTGCGCATTACGGTTCGAACACTCGAACACCTATACGGATTCTCCTACACAGTGGGAGATATGTAAATACGGGGTTTCCGTACCATTTCTTGCGCATTACGGTTCGAACACTCGAACACCTATGCAGATTCTCCTCCACAGTGGTAGATATGTAAATACGGGGTTTACATACCATTTCTTGCGCATTACGGTTCGAACACTCGAACACCTATACGGATTCTCCTGCACAGTGGCAGATATGTAAATACGGGGTTTCCGTACTATTTCTTGCGCATTACGGTTCGAACACTCGAACACCAATACGGATTCTCCTGCACAGTGGCAGATATGTAAATACGGGGTTTCCGTACCATTTCTTGCGCATTACGGTTCGAACACTCGAACACCTAAACGGATTCTCCTGCACAGTGGCAGATATGTAAATACGGGGTTTCCGTACCATTTCTTTCGCATTACGGTTCGAACACTCGAACACCTATACGGATTCTCCTGCAAAGTGGAAGATATGTAAATACGGGGTTTCCGTACCATTTCTTTCGCATTACGGTTTGAACACTCGAACACCTATACGGATTCTCCGGCACAGTGGCAGATATGTAAATACGGGGTTTCCGTACCATTTCTTGCGCGTTACGGTTCGAACACTCGAACACCTATACGGATTCTCCTGCACAGTGGCAGATATGTAAATACGGGGTTTCCGTACCATTTCTTGCGCATTACGGTTCGAACACTCGAACACCTATGCGGATTCTCCTGCACAGTGGCAGATATGTAAATACGGGGTTTCCTTACCATTTCTTGCGCATTACGGTTCGAACACTCGAACACCTATACGGATTCTCCTACACAGTGGCAGATATGTAAATACGGGGTTTCTGTACCATTTCTTGCGCATTATGGTTCGAACACTCGAACACCTATACGGATTCTCCTGCACAGTGGCAGATATGTAAATACGGGGTTTCCATACCATTTCTTTCGCATTACGGTTCGAACACTCGAACACCTATACGGATTCTCCTGCAAAGTGGCAGATATGTAAATACGGGGTTTCCGTACCATTTCTTTCGCATTACGGTTCGAACACTCGAACACCTATACGGATTCTCCTGCACAGTGGCAGATATGTAAATACGGGGTTTCCGTACCATTTCTTTCGCATTACGGTTCGAACACTCGAACACCTATACGGATTCTCCTGCACAGTGGCAGATATGTAAATACGGGGTTTCCGTACCATTTCTTGCGCATTACGGTTCGAACACTCGAACACCTATACGAATTCTCCTGCACACTGGCAAATACGTAAATACGGGGTTTCCGTACCATTTCTTGCGCATTACGGTTCGAACACTCGAACACCTATACGGATTCTCATGCACTGTGGCAGATATGTAAATACGGGGTTTACATACCATTTCTTGCGCATTACGGTTCGAACACTCGAACACCTATACGGATTCTCCTGCACAGTGGCAGATATGTAAATACGGGGTTTCCGTACCATTTCTTGCGCATTACGGTTCGCACACTCGAACACCTATACGGATTCTCCTGCACAGTGGCAGATATGTAAATACGGGGTTTCCGTACCATTTCTTGCGCATTACGGTTCGCACACTCGAACACCTATACGGATTCTCCTGCACAGTGGCAGATATGTAAATACGGGGTTTACATACCATTTCTCACGCCTTACGGTTCGAACACTCGAACACCTATACGGATTCTCCTGCACAGTGGCAGATATGTAAATACGGGGTTTACATACCATTTCTTGCGCATTACGGTTCGAACACTCGAACACCTATACGGATTCTCCTGCACAGTGGCAGATATGTAAATACGAGGTTTCCGTACCATTTCTTGCGCATTACGGTTCGAACACTCGAACACCTATGCAGATTCTCCTCCACAGTGGTAGATATGTAAATACGGGGTTTACATACCATTTCTTGCGCATTACGGTTCGAACACTCGAACACCTATACGGATTCTCCTGCACAGTGGCAGATATGTAAATACGGGGTTTACATACCATTTCTCACGCCTTACGGTTCGAACACTCGAACACCTATACGGATTCTCCTGCACAGTGGCAGATATGTAAATACGGGGTTTACATACCATTTCTTGCGCATTACGGTTCGAACACTCGAACACCTATACGGATTCTCCTACACAGTGGGAGATATGTAAATACGGGGTTTCCGTACCATTTCTTGCGCATTACGGTTCGAACACTCGAACACCTATGCAGATTCTCCTCCACAGTGGTAGATATGTAAATACGGGGTTTACATACCATTTCTTGCGCATTACGGTTCGAACACTCGAACACCTATACGGATTCTCCTGCACAGTGGCAGATATGTAAATACGGGGTTTCCGTACTATTTCTTGCGCATTACGGTTCGAACACTCGAACACCAATACGGATTCTCCTGCACAGTGGCAGATATGTAAATACGGGGTTTCCGTACCATTTCTTGCGCATTACGGTTCGAACACTCGAACACCTAAACGGATTCTCCTGCACAGTGGCAGATATGTAAATACGGGGTTTCCGTACCATTTCTTTCGCATTACGGTTCGAACACTCGAACACCTATACGGATTCTCCTGCAAAGTGGAAGATATGTAAATACGGGGTTTCCGTACCATTTCTTTCGCATTACGGTTCGAACACTCGAACACCTATACGGATTCTCCGGCACAGTGGCAGATATGTAAATACGGGGTTTCCGTACCATTTCTTGCGCGTTACGGTTCGAACACTCGAACACCTATACGGATTCTCCTGCACAGTGGCAGATATGTAAATACGGGGTTTCCGTACCATTTCTTGCGCATTACGGTTCGAACACTCGAACACCTATGCGGATTCTCCTGCACAGTGGCAGATATGTAAATACGGGGTTTCCTTACCATTTCTTGCGCATTACGGTTCGAACACTCGAACACCTATACGGATTCTCCTACACAGTGGCAGATATGTAAATACGGGGTTTCTGTACCATTTCTTGCGCATTATGGTTCGAACACTCGAACACCTATACGGATTCTCCTGCACAGTGGCAGATATGTAAATACGGGGTTTCCATACCATTTCTTTCGCATTACGGTTCGAACACTCGAACACCTATACGGATTCTCCTGCAAAGTGGCAGATATGTAAATACGGGGTTTCCGTACCATTTCTTTCGCATTACGGTTCGAACACTCGAACACCTATACGGATTCTCCTGCACAGTGGCAGATATGTAAATACGGGGTTTCCTTACCATTTGTTGCGCATTACGGTTCGAACACTCGAACACCTATACGGATTCTCCTGCACAGTGGCAGATATGTAAATACGGGGTTTCCGTACCATTTCTTGCGCATTACGGTTCGAACACTCGAACACCTATACGAATTCTCCTGCACACTGGCAAATACGTAAATACGGGGTTTCCGTACCATTTCTTGCGCATTACGGTTCGCACACTCGAACACCTATACGGATTCTCCTGCACAGTGGCAGATATGTAAATACGGGGTTTCCGTACCATTTCTTTCGCATTACGGTTCGAACACTCGAACACCTATACGGATTCTCCTGCAAAGTGGCAGATATGTAAATACGGGGTTTCCGTACCATTTCTTTCGCATTACGGTTCGAACACTCGAACACCTATACGGATTCTCCTGCACAGTGGCAGATATGTAAATACGGGGTTTCCGTACCATTTCTTGCGCATTACGGTTCGAACACTCGAACACCTATACGAATTCTCCTGCACACTGGCAAATACGTAAATACGGGGTTTCCGTACCATTTCTTGCGCATTACGGTTCGAACACTCGAACACCTATACGGATTCTCCTGCACAGTGGCAGATATGTAAATACGGGGTTTCCGTACCATTTCTTTCGCATTACGGTTCGAACACTCGAACACCTATACGGATTCTCCTGCAAAGTGGCAGATATGTAAATAATGGGTTTCCGTACCATTTCTTTCGCATTACGGTTCGAACACTCGAACACCTATACGGATTCTCCTGCACAGTGGCAGATATGTAAATACGGGGTTTCCTTACCATTTGTTGCGCATTACGGTTCGAACACTCGAACACCTATACGGATTCTCCTGCACAGTGGCAGATATGTAAATACGGGGTTTCCGTACCATTTCTTGCGCATTACGGTTCGAACACTCGAACACCTATACGGATTCTCCTGCACAGTGGCAGATATGTAAATACGGGGTTTCCGTACCATTTCTTTCGCATTACGGTTCGAACACTCGAACACCTATACGGATTCTCCTGCACAGTGGCAGATATGTAAATACGGGGTTTCCTTACGATTTGTTGCGCATTACGGTTCGAACACTCGAACACCTATACGGATTCTCCTGCACAGTGGCAGATATGTAAAAACGGGGTTTCCGTACCGTTTCTTGCGCATTACGGTTCGAACACTCGAACACCTATACGGATTCTCCTGCATAGTGGCAGATATGTAAATACGGGGTTTCCGTACCATTTCTTGCGCATTACGGTTCGAACACTCGAACACCTATACGGATTCTCCTGCACAGTGGCAGATATGTAAATATGTGGTTTCCGTACCATTTCTTGCGCATTACGGTTCGAACACTCGAACACCAATACGGATTCTCCTGCACAGTGGCAGATATGTAAATACGGGGTTTCCGTACCATTTCTTGCGCATTACGGTTCGAACACCTAAACGGATTCTCCTGCACAGTGGCAGATATGTAAATACGGGGTTTCCTTACCATTTGTTGCGCATTACGGTTCGAACACTCGAACACCTATACGGATTCTCCTGCATAGTGGCAGATATGTAAATACGGGGTTTCCGTACCATTTCTTGCGCATTACGGTTCGAACACTCGAACACCTATACGGATTCTCCTGCACAGTGGCAGATATGTAAATACGGGGTTTCCGTACCATTTCTTGCGCATTACGGTTCGAACACTCGAACACCTATACGGATTCTCCTGCACAGTGGCAGATATGTAAATACGGGGTTTCCGTACCATTTCTTGCGCATTACGGTTCGAACACTCGAACACCTATACGGATTCTCCTGCACAGTGGCAGATATGTAAATACGGGGTTTCCTTACCATTTCTTGCGCATTACGGTTCGAACACTCGAACACCAATACGGATTCTCCTGCACAGTGGTAGATATGTAAATACGGGGTTTCTGTACCATTTCTTGCGCATTGTGGTTCGAACACTCGAACTCCTATACGAATTCTCCTGCACAGTGGCAGATATGTAAATACGGGGTTTTCGTACCATTTCTTGCGCATTACGGTTCGAACACTCGAACACCTATACGAATTCTCCTGCACACTGGCAAATACGTAAATACGGGGTTTCCGTACCATTTCTTGCGCATTACGGTTCGAACACTCAAACACCTATACGGATTCTCCTGCACAGTGGCAGATATGTAAATACGGGGTTTCCGTACCATTTCTTTCGCATTACGGTTCGAACACTCGAACACCTATACGGATTCTCCTGCAAAGTGGCAGATATGTAAATAATGGGTTTCCGTACCATTTCTTTCGCATTACGGTTCGAACACTCGAACACCTATACGGATTCTCCTGCACAGTGGCAGATATGTAAATGCGGGGTTTCCTTACCATTTGTTGCGCATTACGGTTCGATCACTCGAACACCTATACGGATTCTCCTGCACAGTGGCAGATATGTAAATACGGGGTTTCCGTACCATTTCTTGCGCATTACGGTTCGAACACTCGAACACCTATACGGATTCTCCTGCACAGTGGCAGATATGTAAAAACGGGGTTTCCGTACCGTTTCTTGCGCGTTACGGTTCGAACACTCGAACACCTATACGGATTCTCCTGCACAGTGGCAGATATGTAAATACGGGGTTTCCGTACCATTTCTTGCGCATTACGGTTCGAACACTCGAACACCTATACGGATTCTCCTGCACAGTGGCAGATATGTAAATATGGGGTTTCCGTACCATTTCTTGCGCATTACGGTTCGAACACTCGAACACCAATACGGATTCTCCTGCACAGTGGCAGATATGTAAATACGGGGTTTCCGTACCATTTCTTGCGCATTACGGTTCGAACACTCGAACACCTAAACGGATTCTCCTGCACAGTGGCAGATATGTAAATACGGGGTTTCCGTACCATTTCTTTCGCATTACGGTTCGAACACTCGAACACCTATACGGATTCTCCTGCAAAGTGGCAGATATGTAAATACGGGGTTTCCGTACCATTTCTTTCGCATTACGGTTCGAACACTCGAACACCTATACGGATTCTCCTACACAGTGGCAGATATGTAAATACGGGGTTTCCGTACCATTTCTTGCGCGTTACGGTTCGAACACTCGAACACCTATACGGATTCTCCTGCACAGTGGCAGATATGTAAATACGGGGTTTCTGTACCATTTCTTGCGCATTGTGGTTCGAACACTCGAACACCTATACGGATTCTCCTGCAAAGTGGCAGATATGTAAATACGGGGTTTCCGTACCATTTCTTGCGCATTACGGTTCGAACACTCGAACACCTATACGGATTCTCCTGCACAGTGGCAGATATGTAAATACGGGGTTTCCGTACCATTTCTTGCGCATTACGTAAATACGGGGTTTCCGTACCATTTCTTGCGCATTACGGTTCGAACACTCGAACACCTATACGGATTCTCCTGCACAGTGGCAGATATGTAAATACGGGGTTTCCTTACCATTTCTTGCGCATTACGGTTCGAACACTCGAACACCAATACGGATTATCCTGCACAGTGGTAGATATGTAAATACGGGGTTTCTGTACCATTTCTTGCGCATTGTGGTTCGAACACTCGAACACCTATACGGATTCTCCTGCACAGTGGCAGATATGTAAATACGGGGTTTCCGTACCATTTGTTGCGCATTACGGTTCGAACACTCGAACACCTATACGAATTCTCCTGCACACTGGCAAATACGTAAATACGGGGTTTCCGTACCATTTCTTGCGCATTACGGTTCGAACACTCGAACACCTATACGGATTCTCCTGCACAGTGGCAGATATGTAAATACGGGGTTTCCGTACCATTTCTTTCGCATTACGGTTCGAACACTCGAACACCTATACGGATTCTCCTGCAAAGTGACAGATATGTAAATAATGGGTTTCCGTACCATTTCTTTCGCATTACGGTTCGAACACTCGAACACCTATACGGATTCTCCTGCACAGTGGCAGATATGTAAATGCGGGGTTTCCTTACCATTTGTTGCGCATTACGGTTCGATCACTCGAACACCTATACGGATTCTCCTGCACAGTGGCAGATATGTAAATACGGGGTTTCCGTACCATTTCTTGCGCATTACGGTTCGAACACTCGAACACCTATACGGATTCTCCTGCACAGTGGCAGATATGTAAAAACGGGGTTTCCGTACCGTTTCTTGCGCGTTACGGTTCGAACACTCGAACACCTATACGGATTCTCCTGCACAGTGGCAGATATGTAAATACGGGGTTTCCGTACCATTTCTTGCGCATTACGGTTCGAACACTCGAACACCTATACGGATTCTCCTGCACAGTGGCAGATATGTAAATATGGGGTTTCCGTACCATTTCTTGCGCATTACGGTTCGAACACTCGAACACCAATACGGATTCTCCTGCACAGTGGCAGATATGTAAATACGGGGTTTCCGTACCATTTCTTGCGCATTACGGTTCGAACACTCGAACACCTAAACGGATTCTCCTGCACAGTGGCAGATATGTAAATACGGGGTTTCCGTACCATTTCTTTCGCATTACGGTTCGAACACTCGAACACCTATACGGATTCTCCTGCAAAGTGGCAGATATGTAAATACGGGGTTTCCGTACCATTTCTTTCGCATTACGGTTCGAACACTCGAACACCTATACGGATTCTCCTACACAGTGGCAGATATGTAAATACGGGGTTTCCGTACCATTTCTTGCGCGTTACGGTTCGAACACTCGAACACCTATACGGATTCTCCTGCACAGTGGCAGATATGTAAATACGGGGTTTCTGTACCATTTCTTGCGCATTGTGGTTCGAACACTCGAACACCTATACGGATTCTCCTGCAAAGTGGCAGATATGTAAATACGGGGTTTCCGTACCATTTCTTGCGCATTACGGTTCGAACACTCGAACACCTATACGGATTCTCCTGCACAGTGGCAGATATGTAAATACGGGGTTTCCGTACCATTTCTTGCGCATTACGTAAATACGGGGTTTCCGTACCATTTCTTGCGCATTACGGTTCGAACACTCGAACACCTATACGGATTCTCCTGCACAGTGGCAGATATGTAAATACGGGGTTTCCTTACCATTTCTTGCGCATTACGGTTCGAACACTCGAACACCAATACGGATTATCCTGCACAGTGGTAGATATGTAAATACGGGGTTTCAGTACCATTTCTTGCGCATTGTGGTTCGAACACTCGAACACCTATACGGATTCTCCTGCACAGTGGCAGATATGTAAATACGGGGTTTCCGTACCATTTGTTGCGCATTACGGTTCGAACACTCGAACACCTATACGAATTCTCCTGCACACTGGCAAATACGTAAATACGGGGTTTCCGTACCATTTCTTGCGCATTACGGTTCGAACACTCGAACACCTATACGGATTCTCCTGCACAGTGGCAGATATGTAAATACGGGGTTTCCGTACCATTTCTTTCGCATTACGGTTCGAACACTCGAACACCTATACGGATTCTCCTGCAAAGTGACAGATATGTAAATAATGGGTTTCCGTACCATTTCTTTCGCATTACGGTTCGAACACTCGAACACCTATACGGATTCTCCTGCACAGTGGCAGATATGTAAATGCGGGGTTTCCTTACCATTTGTTGCGCATTACGGTTCGATCACTCGAACACCTATACGGATTCTCCTGCACAGTGGCAGATATGTAAATACGGGGTTTCCGTACCATTTCTTGCGCATTACGGTTCGAACACTCGAACACCTATACGGATTCTCCTGCACAGTGGCAGATATGTAAAAACGGGGTTTCCGTACCGTTTCTTGCGCATTACGGTTCGAACACTCGAACACCTATACGGATTCTCCTGCACAGTGGCAGATATGTAAATACGGGGTTTCCGTACCATTTCTTGCGCATTACGGTTCGAACACTCGAACACCTATACGGATTCTCCTGCACAGTGGCAGATATGTAAATATGGGGTTTCCGTACCATTTCTTGCGCATTACGGTTCGAACACTCGAACACCAATACGGATTCTCCTGCACAGTGGCAGATATGTAAATACGGGGTTTCCGTACCATTTCTTGCGCATTACGGTTCGAACACTCGAACACCTAAACGGATTCTCCTGCACAGTGGCAGATATGTAAATACGGGGTTTCCGTACCATTTCTTTCGCATTACGGTTCGAACACTCGAACACCTATACGGATTCTCCTACACAGTGGCAGATATGTAAATACGGGGTTTCCGTACCATTTCTTTCGCATTACGGTTCGAACACTCGAACACCTATACGGATTCTCCTACACAGTGGCAGATATGTAAATACGGGGTTTCCGTACCATTTCTTGCGCGTTACGGTTCGAACACTCGAACACCTATACGGATTCTCCTGCACAGTGGCAGATATGTAAACACGGGGTTTCCTTACCATTTCTTGCGCATTACGGTTCGAACACTCGAACACCTATACGGATTCTCCTGCAAAGTGGCAGATATGTAAATACGGGGTTTCCGTACCATTTCTTGCGCATTACGGTTCGAACACTCGAACACCTATACGGATTCTCCTGCACAGTGGCAGATATGTAAATACGGGGTTTTCGTACCATTTCTTGCGCATTACGTAAATACGGGGTTTCCGTACCATTTCTTGCGCATTACGGTTCGAACACTCGAACACCTATACGGATTCTCCTGCACAGTGGCAGATATGTAAATACGGGGTTTCCTTACCATTTCTTGCGCATTACGGTTCGAACACTCGAACACCAATACGGATTCTCCTGCACAGTGGTAGATATGTAAATACGGGGTTTCTGTACCATTTCTTGCGCATTGTGGTTCGAACACTCGAACACCTATACGGATTCTCCTGCACAGTGGCAGATATGTAAATACGGGGTTTCCGTACCATTTGTTGCGCATTACGGTTCGAACACTCGAACACCTATACGAATTCTCCTGCACACTGGCACATACGTAAATACGGGGTTTCCGTACCATTTCTTGCGCATTACGGTTCGAACACTCGAACACCTATACGGATTCTCCTGCACAGTGGCAGATATGTAAATACGGCGTTTCCGTACCATTTCTTTCGCATTACGGTTCGAACACTCGAACACCTATACGGATTCTCCTGCAAAGTGGCAGATATGTAAATAATGGGTTTCCGTACCATTTCTTTCGCATTACGGTTCGAACACTCGAACACCTATACGGATTCTCCTGCACAGTGGCAGATATGTAAATGCGGGGTTTCCTTACCATTTGTTGCGCATTACGGTTCGATCACTCGAACACCTATACGGATTCTCCTGCACAGTGGCAGATATGTAAATACGGGGTTTCCGTACCATTTCTTGCGCATTACGGTTCGAACACTCGAACACCTATACGGATTCTCCTGCACAGTGGCAGATATGTAAAAACGGGGTTTCCGTACCGTTTCTTGCGCATTACGGTTCGAACACTCGAACACCTATACGGATTCTCCTGCACAGTGGCAGATATGTAAATACGGGGTTTCCGTACCATTTCTTGCGCATTACGGTTCGAACACTCGAACACCTATACGGATTCTCCTGCACAGTGGCAGATATGTAAATATGGGGTTTCCGTACCATTTCTTGCGCATTACGGTTCGAACACTCGAACACCAATACGGATTCTCCTGCACAGTGGCAGATATGTAAATACGGGGTTTTCGTACCATTTCTTGCGGATTACGGTTCGAACACTCGAACACCTATACGGATTCTCCTACACAGTGGCAGATATGTAAATACGGGGTTTCCGTACCATTTCTTGCGCATTACGGTTCGAACACTCGAACACCTATACGAATTCTCCTGCACACTGGCAAATATGTAAATACGGGGTTTCCGTACCATTTCTTGCGCATTACGGTTCGAACACTCGAACACCTATACGGATTCTCCTGCACAGTGGCAGATATGTAAATACGGGGTTTCCGTACCATTTCTTTCGCATTACGGTTCGAACACTCGAACACCTATACGGATTCTCCTACAAAGTGGCAGATATGTAAATACGGGGTTTCCGTACCATTTCTTTCGCATTATGGTTCGAACACTCGAACACCTATACGGATTCTCCTGCACAGTGGCAGATATGTAAATACGGGGTTTCCTTACCATTTGTTGCGCATTACGGTTCGAACACTCGAACACCAATACGGATTCTCCTGCACAGTGGCAGATATGTAAATACGGGGTTTCCGTACCATTTCTTGCGCATTACGGTTCGAACACCTAAACGGATTCTCCTGCACAGTGGCAGATATGTAAATACGGGGTTTCCTTACCATTTGTTGCGCATTACGGTTCGAACACTCGAACACCTATACGGATTCTCCTGCATAGTGGCAGATATGTAAATACGGGGTTTCCGTACCATTTCTTGCGCATTACGGTTCGAACACTCGAACACCTATACGGATTCTCCTGCAAAGTGGCAGATATGTAAATACGGGGTTTCCGTACCATTTCTTTCGCATTATGGTTCGAACACTCGAACACCTATACGGATTCTCCTGCACAGTGGCAGATATGTAAATACGGGGTTTCCTTACCATTTGTTGCGCATTACGGTTCGAACACTCGAACACCTATACGGATTCTCCTGCAAAGTGGCAGATATGTAAATACGGGGTTTCCGTACCATTTCTTGCGCATTACGGTTCGAACACTCGAACACCTATACGGATTCTCCTGCACAGTGGCAGATATGTAAATACGGGGTTTCCGTACCATTTCTTTCGCATTACGGTTCGAACACTCGAACACCTATACGGATTCTCCTGCAAAGTGGCAGATATGTAAATACGGGGTTTCCGTACCATTTCTTTCGCATTACGGTTCGAACACTCGAACACCTATACGGATTCTCCTGCACAGTGGCAGATATGTAAATGCGGGGTTTCCTTACCATTTGTTGCGCATTACGGTTCGATCACTCGAACACCTATACGGATTCTCCTGCACAGTGGCAGATATGTAAATACGGGGTTTCCGTACCATTTCTTGCGCATTACGGTTCGAACACTCGAACACCTATACGGATTCTCCTGCACAGTGGCAGATATGTAAAAACGGGGTTTCCGTACCGTTTCTTGCGCATTACGGTTCGAACACTCGAACACCTATACGGATTCTCCTGCACAGTGGCAGATATGTAAATACGGGGTTTCCGTACCATTTCTTGCGCATTACGGTTCGAACACTCGAACACCTATACGGATTCTCCTGCACAGTGGCAGATATGTAAATATGGGGTTTCCGTACCATTTCTTGCGCATTACGGTTCGAACACTCGAACACCAATACGGATTCTCCTGCACAGTGGCAGATATGTAAATACGGGGTTTCCGTACCATTTCTTGCGCATTACGGTTCGAACACTCGAACACCTAAACGGATTCTCCTGCACAGTGGCAGATATATAAATACGGGGTTTCCGTACCATTTCTTTCGCATTACGGTTCGAACACTCGAACACCTATACGGATTCTCCTGCAAAGTGGCAGATATGTAAATACGGGGTTTCCGTACCATTTCTTTCGCATTACGGTTCGAACACTCGAACACCTATACGGATTCTCCTACACAGTGGCAGATATGTAAATACGGGGTTTCCGTACCATTTCTTGCGCGTTACGGTTCGAACACTCGAACACCTATACGGATTCTCCTGCACAGTGGCAGATATGTAAACACGGGGTTTCCTTACCATTTCTTGCGCATTACGGTTCGAACACTCGAACACCTATACGGATTCTCCTGCAAAGTGGCAGATATGTAAATACGGGGTTTCCGTACCATTTCTTGCGCATTACGGTTCGAACACTCGAACACCTATACGGATTCTCCTGCACAGTGGCAGATATGTAAATACGGGGTTTTCGTACCATTTCTTGCGCATTACGTAAATACGGGGTTTCCGTTCCATTTCTTGCGCATTACGGTTCGAACACTCGAACACCTATACGGATTCTCCTGCACAGTGGCAGATATGTAAATACGGGGTTTCCTTACCATTTCTTGCGCATTACGGTTCGAACACTCGAACACCAATACGGATTCTCCTGCACAGTGGTAGATATGTAAATACGGGGTTTCTGTACCATTTCTTGCGCATTGTGGTTCGAACACTCGAACACCTATACGGATTCTCCTGCACAGTGGCAGATATGTAAATACGGGGTTTCCGTACCATTTGTTGCGCATTACGGTTCGAACACTCGAACACCTATACGAATTCTCCTGCACACTGGCAAATACGTAAATACGGGGTTTCCGTACCATTTCTTGCGCATTACGGTTCGAACACTCGAACACCTATACGGATTCTCCTGCACAGTGGCAGATATGTAAATACGGGGTTTCCGTACCATTTCTTTCGCATTACGGTTCGAACACTCGAACACCTATACGGATTCTCCTGCAAAGTGGCAGATATGTAAATAATGGGTTTCCGTACCATTTCTTTCGCATTACGGTTCGAACACTCGAACACCTATACGGATTCTCCTGCACAGTGGCAGATATGTAAATGCGGGGTTTCCTTACCATTTGTTGCGCATTACGGTTCGATCACTCGAACACCTATACGGATTCTCCTGCACAGTGGCAGATATGTAAATACGGGGTTTCCGTACCATTTCTTGCGCATTACGGTTCGAACACTCGAACACCTATACGGATTCTCCTGCACAGTGGCAGATATGTAAAAACGGGGTTTCCGTACCGTTTCTTGCGCATTACGGTTCGAACACTCGAACACCTATACGGATTCTCCTGCACAGTGGCAGATATGTAAATACGGGGTTTCCGTACCATTTCTTGCGCATTACGGTTCGAACACTCGAACACCTATACGGATTCTCCTGCACAGTGGCAGATATGTAAATATGGGGTTTCCGTACCATTTCTTGCGCATTACGGTTCGAACACTCGAACACCAATACGGATTCTCCTGCACAGTGGCAGATATGTAAATACGGGGTTTTCGTACCATTTCTTGCGGATTACGGTTCGAACACTCGAACACCTATACGGATTCTCCTACACAGTGGCAGATATGTAAATACGGGGTTTCCGTACCATTTCTTGCGCATTACGGTTCGAACACTCGAACACCTATACGAATTCTCCTGCACACTGGCAAATATGTAAATACGGGGTTTCCGTACCATTTCTTGCGCATTACGGTTCGAACACTCGAACACCTATACGGATTCTCCTGCACAGTGGCAGATATGTAAATACGGGGTTTCCGTACTATTTCTTTCGCATTACGGTTCGAACACTCGAACACCTATACGGATTCTCCTGCAAAGCGGCAGATATGTAAATAATGGGTTTCCGTACCATTTCTTTCGCATTACGGTTCGAACACTCGAACACCTATACGGATTCTCCTGCACAGTGGCAGATATGTAAAAACGGGGTTTCCGTACCATTTCTTGCGCATTACGGTTCGAACACTCGAACACCTATACGGATTCTCCTGCACAGTGGCAGATATGTAAATATGGGGTTTCCGTACCATTTCTTGCGCATTACGGTTCGAACACTCGAACACCAATACGGATTCTCCTGCACAGTGGCAGATATGTAAATACGGGGTTTCCGTACCATTTCTTTCGCATTACGGTTCGAACACTCGAACACCTATACGGATTCTCCTGCACAGTGGCAGATATGTAAATAATGGGTTTCCTTACCATTTGTTGCGCATTACGGTTCGATCACTCGAACACCTATACGGATTCTCCTGCACAGTGGCAGATATGTAAATACGGGGTTTCCGTACCATTTCTTGCGCATTACGGTTCGAACACTCGAACACCTATACGGATTCTCCTGCACAGTGGCAGATATGTAAAAACGGGGTTTCCGTACCGTTTCTTGCGCATTACGGTTCGAACACTCGAACACCTATACGGATTCTCCTACACAGTGGCAGATATGTAAATACGGGGTTTCCGTACCATTTCTTGCGCATTACGGTTCGAACACTCGAACACCTATACGAATTCTCCTGCACACTGGCAAATATGTAAATACGGGGTTTCCGTACCATTTCTTGCGCATTACGGTTCGAACACTCGAACACCTATACGGATTCTCCTGCACAGTGGCAGATATGTAAATACGGGGTTTCCGTACCATTTCTTTCGCATTACGGTTCGAACACTCGAACACCTATACGGATTCTCCTGCAAAGTGGCAGATATGTAAATACGGGGTTTCCGTACCATTTCTTTCGCATTATGGTTCGAACACTCGAACACCTATACGGATTCTCCTGCACAGTGGCAGATATGTAAATACGGGGTTTCCTTACCATTTGTTGCGCATTACGGTTCGAACACTCGAACACCTATACGGATTCTCCTGCAAAGTGGCAGATATGTAAATACGGGGTTTCCGTACCATTTCTTGCGCATTACGGTTCGAACACTCGAACACCTATACGGATTCTCCTGCACAGTGGCAGATATGTAAATACGGGGTTTCCGTACCATTTCTTTCGCATTACGGTTCGAACACTCGAACACCTATACGGATTCTCCTGCAAAGTGGCAGATATGTAAATAATGGGTTTCCGTACCATTTCTTTCGCATTACGGTTCGAACACTCGAACACCTATACGGATTCTCCTGCACAGTGGCAGATATGTAAAAACGGGGTTTCCGTACCATTTCTTGCGCATTACGGTTCGAACACTCGAACACCTATACGGATTCTCCTGCACAGTGGCAGATATGTAAATATGGGGTTTCCGTACCATTTCTTGCGCATTACGGTTCGAACACTCGAACACCAATACGGATTCTCCTGCACAGTGGCAGATATGTAAATACGGGGTTTCCGTACCATTTCTTTCGCATTACGGTTCGAACACTCGAACACCTATACGGATTCTCCTGCACAGTGGCAGATATGTAAATAATGGGTTTCCTTACCATTTGTTGCGCATTACGGTTCGATCACTCGAACACCTATACGGATTCTCCTGCACAGTGGCAGATATGTAAATACGGGGTTTCCGTACCATTTCTTGCGCATTACGGTTCGAACACTCGAACACCTATACGGATTCTCCTGCACAGTGGCAGATATGTAAAAACGGGGTTTCCGTACCGTTTCTTGCGCATTACGGTTCGAACACTCGAACACCTATACGGATTCTCCTGCACAGTGGCAGATATGTAAATACGGGGTTTCCGTACCATTTCTTGCGCATTACGGTTCGAACACTCGAACACCTATACGGATTCCCCTGCACAGTGGCAGATATGTAAATATGGGGTTTCCGTACCATTTCTTGCGCATTACGGTTCGAACACTCGAACACCAATACGGATTCTCCTGCACAGTGGCAGATATGTAAATATGGGGTTTCCGTACCATTTCTTGCGCATTACGGTTCGAACACTCGAACACCTATACGGATTCTCCTGCACAGTGGCAGATATGTAAATACGGGGTTTCCTTACCATTTGTTGCGCATTACGGTTCGATCACTCGAACACCTATACGGATTCTCCTCCACAGTGGCAGATATGTAAATACGGGGTTTCCGTACCATTTCTTGCGCATTACGGTTCGAACACTCGAACACCTATACGGATTCTCCTGCACAGTGGCAGATATGTAAAAACGGGGTTTCCGTACCGTTTCTTGCGCATTACGGTTCGAACACTGGAACACCTATACGGATTCTCCTGCACATTGGCAGATATGTAAATACGGGGTTTCCGTACCATTTCTTGCGCATTACGGTTCGGACACTCGAACACCTATACGGATTCTCCTGCACAGTGGCAGATATGTAAATATGGGGTTTCCGTACCATTTCTTGCGCATTACGGTTCGAACACTCGAACACCAATACGGATTCTCCTGCACAGTGGCAGATATGTAAATACGGGGTTTTCGTACCATTTCTTGCGGATTACGGTTCGAACACTCGAACACCTAAACGGATTCTCCTGCACAGTGGCAGATATGTAAATACGGGGTTTCCGTACCATTTCTTTCGCATTACGGTTCGAACACTCGAACACCTATACGGATTCTCCTGCAAAATGGCAGATATGTAAATACGGGGTTTCCGTACCATTTCTTTCGCATTACGGTTCGAACACTCGAACACCTATACGGATTCTCCTGCACAGTGGCAGATATGTAAATACGGGGTTTCCGTACCATTTCTTGCGCATTACGGTTCGAACACTCGAACACCTATACGGATTCTCCTGCACAGTGGCAGATATGTAAATACGGGGTTTCCGTACCATTTCTTTCTCATTACGGTTCGAACACTCGAACACCTATACGGATTCTCCTGCACAGTGGCAGATATGTAAATACGGGGTTTCCTTACCATTTCTTGCGCATTACGGTTCGAACACTCGAACACCAATACGGATTCTCCTGCACAGTGGCAGATATGTAAATACGGGGTTTCTGTACCATTTCTTGCGCATTAGGGTTCGAACACTCGAACACCTGTACGGATTCTCCTACACAGTGGCAGATATGTAAATACGGGGTTTCCGTACCATTTCTTGCGCATTACGGTTCGAACACTCGAACACCTATACGAATTCTCCTGCACACTGGCAAATATGTAAATACGGGGTTTCCGTACCATTTCTTGCGCATTACGGTTCGAACACTCGAACACCTATACGGATTCTCCTGCACAGTGGCAGATATGTAAATACGGGGTTTCCGTACCATTTCTTTCGCATTACGGTTCGAACACTCGAACACCTATACGGATTCTCCTGCAAAGTGGCAGATATGTAAATACGGGGTTTCCGTACCATTTCTTTCGCATTATGGTTCGAACACTCGAACACCTATACGGATTCTCCTGCACAGTGGCAGATATGTAAATACGGGGTTTCCTTACCATTTGTTGCGCATTACGGTTCGAACACTCGAACACCTATACGGATTCTCCTGCAAAGTGGCAGATATGTAAATACGGGGTTTCCGTACCATTTCTTGCGCATTACGGTTCGAACACTCGAACACCTATACGGATTCTCCTGCACAGTGGTAGATATGTAAATACGGGGTTTCCGTACCATTTCTTTCGCATTACGGTTCGAACACTCGAACACCTATACGGATTCTCCTGCAAAGTGGCAGATATGTAAATAATGGGTTTCCGTACCATTTCTTTCGCATTACGGTTCGAACACTCGAACACCTATACGGATTCTCCTGCACAGTGGCAGATATGTAAATGCGGGGTTTCCTTACCATTTGTTGCGCATTACGGTTCGATCACTCGAACACCTATACGGATTCTACTGCACAGTGGCAGATATGTAAATACGGGGTTTCCGTACCATTTCTTGCGCATTACGGTTCGAACACTCGAACACCTATACGGATTCTCCTGCACAGTGGCAGATATGTAAAAACGGGGTTTCCGTACCGTTTCTTGCGCATTACGGTTCGAACACTGGAACACCTATACGGATTCTCCTGCACATTGGCAGATATGTAAATACGGGGTTTCCGTACCATTTCTTGCGCATTACGGTTCGGACACTCGAACACCTATACGGATTCTCCTGCACAGTGGCAGATATGTAAATATGGGGTTTCCGTACCATTTCTTGCGCATTACGGTTCGAACACTCGAACACCAATACGGATTCTCCTGCACAGTGGCAGATATGTAAATACGGGGTTTTCGTACCATTTCTTGCGGATTACGGTTCGAACACTCGAACACCTAAACGGATTCTCCTGCACAGTGGCAGATATGTAAATACGGGGTTTCCGTACCATTTCTTTCGCATTACGGTTCGAACACTCGAACACCTATACGGATTCTCCTGCAAAATGGCAGATATGTAAATACGGGGTTTCCGTACCATTTCTTTCGCATTACGGTTCGAACACTCGAACACCTATACGGATTCTCCTGCACAGTGGCAGATATGTAAATACGGGGTTTCCGTACCATTTCTTGCGCATTACGGTTCGAACACTCGAACACCTATACGGATTCTCCTGCACAGTGGCAGATATGTAAATACGGGGTTTCCGTACCATTTCTTTCTCATTACGGTTCGAACACTCGAACACCTATACGGATTCTCCTGCACAGTGGCAGATATGTAAATACGGGGTTTCCTTACCATTTCTTGCGCATTACGGTTCGAACACTCGAACACCAATACGGATTCTCCTGCACAGTGGCAGATATGTAAATACGGGGTTTCTGTACCATTTCTTGCGCATTAGGGTTCGAACACTCGAACACCTGTACGGATTCTCCTACACAGTGGCAGATATGTAAATACGGGGTTTCCGTACCATTTCTTGCGCATTACGGTTCGAACACTCGAACACCTATACGAATTCTCCTGCACACTGGCAAATATGTAAATACGGGGTTTCCGTACCATTTCTTGCGCATTACGGTTCGAACACTCGAACACCTATACGGATTCTCCTGCACAGTGGCAGATATGTAAATACGGGGTTTCCGTACCATTTCTTTCGCATTACGGTTCGAACACTCGAACACCTATACGGATTCTCCTGCAAAGTGGCAGATATGTAAATACGGGGTTTCCGTACCATTTCTTTCGCATTATGGTTCGAACACTCGAACACCTATACGGATTCTCCTGCACAGTGGCAGATATGTAAATACGGGGTTTCCTTACCATTTGTTGCGCATTACGGTTCGAACACTCGAACACCTATACGGATTCTCCTGCAAAGTGGCAGATATGTAAATACGGGGTTTCCGTACCATTTCTTGCGCATTACGGTTCGAACACTCGAACACCTATACGGATTCTCCTGCACAGTGGTAGATATGTAAATACGGGGTTTCCGTACCATTTCTTTCGCATTACGGTTCGAACACTCGAACACCTATACGGATTCTCCTGCAAAGTGGCAGATATGTAAATAATGGGTTTCCGTACCATTTCTTTCGCATTACGGTTCGAACACTCGAACACCTATACGGATTCTCCTGCACAGTGGCAGATATGTAAATGCGGGGTTTCCTTACCATTTGTTGCGCATTACGGTTCGATCACTCGAACACCTATACGGATTCTACTGCACAGTGGCAGATATGTAAATACGGGGTTTCCGTACCATTTCTTGCGCATTACGGTTCGAACACTCGAACACCTATACGGATTCTCCTGCACAGTGGCAGATATGTAAAAACGGGGTTTCCGTACCGTTTCTTGCGCATTACGGTTCGAACACTGGAACACCTATACGGATTCTCCTGCACATTGGCAGATATGTAAATACGGGGTTTCCGTACCATTTCTTGCGCATTACGGTTCGGACACTCGAACACCTATACGGATTCTCCTGCACAGTGGCAGATATGTAAATATGGGGTTTCCGTACCATTTGTTGCGCATTACGGTTCGAACACTCGAACACCAATACGGATTCTCCTGCACAGTGGCAGATATGTAAATACGGGGTTTTCGTACCATTTCTTGCGGATTACGGTTCGAAAACTCGAACACCTAAACGGATTCTCCTGCACAGTGGCAGATATGTAAATACGGGGTTTCCGTACCATTTCTTTCGCATTACGGTTCGAACACTCGAACACCTATACGGATTCTCCTGCAAAATGGCAGATATGTAAATACGGGGTTTCCGTACCATTTCTTTCGCATTACGGTTCGAACACTCGAACACCTATACGGATTCTCCTGCACAGTGGCAGATATGTAAATACGGGGTTTCCGTACCATTTCTTGCGCATTACGGTTCGAACACTCGAACACCTATACGGATTCTCCTGCACAGTGGCAGATATGTAAATACGGGGTTTCCGTACCATTTCTTTCTCATTACGGTTCGAACACTCGAACACCTATACGGATTCTCCTGCACAGTGGCAGATATGTAAATACGGGGTTTCCTTACCATTTCTTGCGCATTACGGTTCGAACACTCGAACACCAATACGGATTCTCCTGCACAGTGGCAGATATGTAAATACGGGGTTTCTGTACCATTTCTTGCGCATTAGGGTTCGAACACTCGAACACCTATACGGATTCTCCTACACAGTGGCAGATATGTAAATACGGGGTTTCCGTACCATTTCTTGCGCATTACGGTTCGAACACTCGAACACCTATACGAATTCTCCTGCACACTGGCAAATATGTAAATACGGGGTTTCCGTACCATTTCTTGCGCGTTACGGTTCGAACACTCGAACACCTATACGGATTCTCCTGCACAGTGGCAGATATGTAAATACGGGGTTTCCGTACCATTTCTTTCGCATTACGGTTCGAACACTCGAACACCTATACGGATTCTCCTGCAAAGTGGCAGATATGTAAATACGGGGTTTCCGTACCATTTCTTTCGCATTATGGTTCGAACACTCGAACACCTATACGGATTCTCCTGCACAGTGGCAGATATGTAAATACGGGGTTTCCTTACCATTTGTTGCGCATTACGGTTCGAACACTCGAACACCTATACGGATTCTCCTGCAAAGTGGCAGATATGTAAATACGGGGTTTCCGTACCATTTCTTGCGCATTACGGTTCGAACACTCGAACACCTATACGGATTCTCCTGCACAGTGGTAGATATGTAAATACGGGGTTTCCGTACCATTTCTTTCGCATTACGGTTCGAACACTCGAACACCTATACGGATTCTCCTGCAAAGTGGCAGATATGTAAATAATGGGTTTCCGTACCATTTCTTTCGCATTACGGTTCGAACACTCGAACACCTATACGGATTCTCCTGCACAGTGGCAGATATGTAAATGCGGGGTTTCCTTACCATTTGTTGCGCATTACGGTTCGATCACTCGAACACCTATACGGATTCTACTGCACAGTGGCAGATATGTAAATACGGGGTTTCCGTACCATTTCTTGCGCATTACGGTTCGAACACTCGAACACCTATACGGATTCTCCTGCACAGTGGCAGATATGTAAAAACGGGGTTTCCGTACCGTTTCTTGCGCATTACGGTTCGAACACTCGAACACCTATACGGATTCTCCTGCACAGTGGCAGATATGTAAATACGGGGTTTCCGTACCATTTCTTGCGCATTACGGTTCGAACACTCGAACACCTATACGGATTCTCCTGCACAGTGGCAGATATGTAAATATGGGGTTTCCGTACCATTTCTTGCGCATTACGGTTCGAACACTCGAACACCAATACGGATTCTCCTGCACAGTGGCAGATATGTAAATACGGGGTTTCCGTACCATTTCTTGCGCATTACGGTTCGAACACTCGAACACCTAAACGGATTCTCCTGCACAGTGGCAGATATGTAAATACGGGGTTTCCGTACCATTTCTTTCGCATTACGGTTCGAACACTCGAACACCTATACGGATTCTCCTGCAAAGTGGCAGATATGTAAATACGGGGTTTCCGTACCATTTCTTTCGCATTACGGTTCGAACACTCGAACACCTATACGGATTCTCCTGCACAGTGGCAGATATGTAAATACGGGGTTTCCGTACCATTTCTTGCGCGTTACGGTTCGAACACTCGAACACCTATACGGATTCTCCTGCACAGTGGCAGATATGTAAATACGGGGTTTCCGTACCATTTCTTTCGCATTACGGTTCGAACACTCGAACACCTATACGGATTCTCCTGCACAGTGGCAGATATGTAAATACGGGGTTTCCTTACCATTTCTTGCGCATTACGGTTCGAACACTCGAACACCTATACGGATTCTCCTGCAAAGTGGCAGATATGTAAATACGGGGTTTCCGTACCATTTCTTGCGCATTACGGTTCGAACACTCGAACACCTATACGGATTCTCCTGCACAGTGGCAGATATGTAAATACGGGGTTTCCGTACCATTTCTTGCGCATTACGTAAATACGGGGTTTCCGTACCATTTCTTGCGCATTACGGTTCGAACACTCGAACACCTATACGGATTCTCCTGCACAGTGGCAGATATGTAAATACGGGGTTTCCTTACCATTTCTTGCGCATTACGGTTCGAACACTCGAACACCAATACGGATTCTCCTGCACAGTGGTAGATATGTAAATACGGGGTTTCTGTACCATTTCTTGCGCATTGTGGTTCGAACACTCGAACACCTATACGGATTCTCCTGCACAGTGGTAGATATGTAAATACGGGGTTTCCGTACCATTTCTTGCGCATTACGGTTCGAACACTCGAACACCTATACGAATTCTCCTGCACACTGGCAAATACGTAAATACGGGGTTTCCGTACCATTTCTTGCGCATTACGGTTCGAACACTCGAACACCTATACGGATTCTCCTGCACAGTGGCAGATATGTAAATACGGGGTTTCCGTACCATTTCTTTCGCATTACGGTTCGAACACTCGAACACCTATACGGATTCTCCTGCAAAGTGGCAGATATGTAAATAATGGGTTTCCGTACCATTTCTTTCGCATTACGGTTCGAACACTCGAACACCTATACGGATTCTCCTGCACAGTGGCAGATATGTAAATGCGGGGTTTCCTTACCATTTGTTGCGCATTACGGTTCGATCACTCGAACACCTATACGGATTCTCCTGCACAGTGGCAGATATGTAAATACGGGGTTTCCGTACCATTTCTTGCGCATTACGGTTCGAACACTCGAACACCTATACGGATTCTCCTGCACAGTGGCAGATATGTAAAAACGGGGTTTCCGTACCGTTTCTTGCGCATTACGGTTCGAACACTCGAAGACCTATACGGATTCTCCTGCACAGTGGCAGATATGTAAATACGGGGTTTCCGTACCATTTCTTGCGCATTACGGTTCGAACACTCGAACACCTATACGGATTCTCCTGCACAGTGGCAGATATGTAAATATGGGGTTTCCGTACCATTTCTTTCGCATTACGGTTCGAACACTCGAACACCAATACGGATTCTCCTGCACAGTGGCAGATATGTAAATGCGGGGTTTTCGTACCATTTCTTGCGGATTACGGTTCGAACACTCGAACACCTAAACGGATTCTCCTGCACAGTGGCAGATATGTAAATACGGGGTTTCCGTACCATTTCTTTCGCATTACGGTTCGAACACTCGAACACCTATACGGATTCTCCTGCAAAATGACAGATATGTAAATACGGGGTTTCCGTACCATTTCTTTCGCATTACGGTTCGAACACTCGAACACCTATACGGATTCTCCTGCACAGTGGCAGATATGTAAATACGGGGTTTCCGTACCATTTCTTGCGCATTACGGTTCGAACACTCGAACACCTATACGGATTCTCCTGCACAGTGGCAGATATGTAAATACGGGGTTTCCGTACCATTTCTTTCTCATTACGGTTCGAACACTCGAACACCTATACGGATTCTCCTGCACAGTGGCAGATATGTAAATACGGGGTTTCCTTACCATTTCTTGCGCATTACGGTTCGAACACTCGAACACCAATACGGATTCTCCTGCACAGTGGCAGATATGTAAATACGGGGTTTCTGTACCATTTCTTGCGCATTAGGGTTCGAACACTCGAACACCTATACGGATTCTCCTACACAGTGGCAGATATGTAAATACGGGGTTTCCGTACCATTTCTTGCGCATTACGGTTCGAACACTCGAACACCTATACGAATTCTCCTGCACACTGGCAAATATGTAAATACGGGGTTTCCGTACCATTTCTTGCGCATTACGGTTCGAACACTCGAACACCTATACGGATTCTCCTGCACAGTGGCAGATATGTAAATACGGGGTTTCCGTACCATTTCTTTCGCATTACGGTTCGAACACTCGAACACCTATACGGATTCTCCTGCAAAGTGGCAGATATGTAAATACGGGGTTTCCGTACCATTTCTTTCGCATTATGGTTCGAACACTCGAACACCTATACGGATTCTCCTGCACAGTGGCAGATATGTAAATACGGGGTTTCCTTACCATTTGTTGCGCATTACGGTTCGAACACTCGAACACCTATACGGATTCTCCTGCAAAGTGGCAGATATGTAAATACGGGGTTTCCGTACCATTTCTTGCGCATTACGGTTCGAACACTCGAACACCTATACGGATTCTCCTGCACAGTGGTAGATATGTAAATACGGGGTTTCCGTACCATTTCTTTCGCATTACGGTTCGAACACTCGAACACCTATACGGATTCTCCTGCAAAGTGGCAGATATGTAAATAATGGGTTTCCGTACCATTTCTTTCGCATTACGGTTCGAACACTCGAACACCTATACGGATTCTCCTGCACAGTGGCAGATATGTAAATGCGGGGTTTCCTTACCATTTGTTGCGCATTACGGTTCGATCACTCGAACACCTATACGGATTCTCCTGCACAGTGGCAGATATGTAAATACGGGGTTTCCGTACCATTTCTTGCGCATTACGGTTCGAACACTCGAACACCTATACGGATTCTCCTGCACAGTGGCAGATATGTAAAAACGGGGTTTCCGTACCGTTTCTTGCGCATTACGGTTCGAACACTCGAACACCTATACGGATTCTCCTGCACAGTGGCAGATATGTAAATACGGGGTTTCCGTACCATTTCTTGCGCATTACGGTTCGAACACTCGAACACCTATACGGATTCTCCTGCACAGTGGCAGATATGTAAATATGGGGTTTCCGTACCATTTCTTGCGCATTACGGTTCGAACACTCGAACACCAATACGGATTCTCCTGCACAGTGGCAGATATGTAAATACGGGGTTTCCGTACCATTTCTTGCGCATTACGGTTCGAACACTCGAACACCTAAACGGATTCTCCTGCACAGTGGCAGATATGTAAATACGGGGTTTCCGTACCATTTCTTTCGCATTACGGTTCGAACACTCGAACACCTATACGGATTCTCCTGCAAAGTGGCAGATATGTAAATACGGGGTTTCCGTACCATTTCTTTCGCATTACGGTTCGAACACTCGAACACCTATACGGATTCTCCTGCACAGTGGCAGATATGTAAATACGGGGTTTCCGTACCATTTCTTGCGCGTTACGGTTCGAACACTCGAACACCTATACGGATTCTCCTGCACAGTGGCAGATATGTAAATACGGGGTTTCCGTACCATTTCTTTCGCATTACGGTTCGAACACTCGAACACCTATACGGATTCTCCTGCACAGTGGCAGATATGTAAATACGGGGTTTCCTTACCATTTCTTGCGCATTACGGTTCGAACACTCGAACACCTATACGGATTCTCCTGCAAAGTGGCAGATATGTAAATACGGGGTTTCCGTACCATTTCTTGCGCATTACGGTTCGAACACTCGAACACCTATACGGATTCTCCTGCACAGTGGCAGATATGTAAATACGGGGTTTCCGTACCATTTCTTGCGCATTACGTAAATACGGGGTTTCCGTACCATTTCTTGCGCATTACGGTTCGAACACTCGAACACCTATACGGATTCTCCTGCACAGTGGCAGATATGTAAATACGGGGTTTCCTTACCATTTCTTGCGCATTACGGTTCGAACACTCGAACACCAATACGGATTCTCCTGCACAGTGGTAGATATGTAAATACGGGGTTTCTATACCATTTCTTGCGCATTGTGGTTCGAACACTCGAACACCTATACGGATTCTCCTGCACAGTGGCAGATATGTAAATACGGGGTTTCCGTACCATTTCTTGCGCATTACGGTTCGAACACTCGAACACCTATACGAATTCTCCTGCACACTGGCAAATACGTAAATACGGGGTTTCCGTACCATTTCTTGCGCATTACGGTTCGAACACTCGAACACCTATACGGATTCTCCTGCACAGTGGCAGATATGTAAATACGGGGTTTCCGTACCATTTCTTTCGCATTACGGTTCGAACACTCGAACACCTATACGGATTCTCCTGCAAAGTGGCAGATATGTAAATAATGGGTTTCCGTACCATTTCTTTCGCATTACGGTTCGAACACTCGAACACCTATACGAATTCTCCTGCACAGTGGCAGATATGTAAATGCGGGGTTTCCTTACCATTTGTTGCGCATTACGGTTCGATCACTCGAACACCTATACGGATTCTCCTGCACAGTGGCAGATATGTAAATACGGGGTTTCCGTACCATTTCTTGCGCATTACGGTTCGAACACTCGAACACCTATACGGATTCTCCTGCACAGTGGCAGATATGTAAAAACGGGGTTTCCGTACCGTTTCTTGCGCATTACGGTTCGAACACTCGAAGACCTATACGGATTCTCCTGCACAGTGGCAGATATGTAAATACGGGGTTTCCGTACCATTTCTTGCGCATTACGGTTCGAACACTCGAACACCTATACGGATTCTCCTGCACAGTGGCAGATATGTAAATATGGGGTTTCCGTACCATTTCTTGCGCATTACGGTTCGAACACTCGAACACCAATACGGATTCTCCTGCACAGTGGCAGATATGTAAATACGGGGTTTTCGTACCATTTCTTGCGGATTACGGTTCGAACACTCGAACACCTAAACGGATTCTCCTGCACAGTGGCAGATATGTAAATACGGGGTTTCCGTACCATTTCTTTCGCATTACGGTTCGAACACTCGAACACCTATACGGATTCTCCTGCAAAATGACAGATATGTAAATACGGGGTTTCCGTACCATTTCTTTCGCATTACGGTTCGAACACTCGAACACCTATACGGATTCTCCTGCACAGTGGCAGATATGTAAATACGGGGTTTCCGTACCATTTCTTGCGCATTACGGTTCGAACACTCGAACACCTATACGGATTCTCCTGCACAGTGGCAGATATGTAAATACGGGGTTTCCGTACCATTTCTTTCTCATTACGGTTCGAACACTCGAACACCTATACGGATTCTCCTGCACAGTGGCAGATATGTAAATACGGGGTTTCCTTACCATTTCTTGCGCATTACGGTTCGAACACTCGAACACCAATACGGATTCTCCTGCACAGTGGCAGATATGTAAATACGGGGTTTCTGTACCATTTCTTGCGCATTAGGGTTCGAACACTCGAACACCTATACGGATTCTCCTACACAGTGGCAGATATGTAAATACGGGGTTTCCGTACCATTTCTTGCGCATTACGGTTCGAACACTCGAACACCTATATGAATTCTCCTGCACACTGGCAAATATGTAAATACGGGGTTTCCGTACCATTTCTTGCGCATTACGGTTCGAACACTCGAACACCTATACGGATTCTCCTGCACAGTGGCAGATATGTAAATACGGGGTTTCCGTACCATTTCTTTCGCATTACGGTTCGAACACTCGAACACCTATACGGATTCTCCTGCAAAGTGGCAGATATGTAAATACGGGGTTTCCGTACCATTTCTTTCGCATTATGGTTCGAACACTCGAACACCTATACGGATTCTCCTGCACAGTGGCAGATATGTAAATACGGGGTTTCCTTACCATTTGTTGCGCATTACGGTTCGAACACTCGAACACCTATACGGATTCTCCTGCAAAGTGGCAGATATGTAAATACGGGGTTTCCGTACCATTTCTTGCGCATTACGGTTCGAACACTCGAACACCTATACGGATTCTCCTGCACAGTGGTAGATATGTAAATACGGGGTTTCCGTACCATTTCTTTCGCATTACGGTTCGAACACTCGAACACCTATACGGATTCTCCTGCAAAGTGGCAGATATGTAAATAATGGGTTTCCGTACCATTTCTTTCGCATTACGGTTCGAACACTCGAACACCTATACGGATTCTCCTGCACAGTGGCAGATATGTAAATGCGGGGTTTCCTTACCATTTGTTGCGCATTACGGTTCGATCACTCGAACACCTATACGGATTCTCCTGCACAGTGGCAGATATGTAAATACGGGGTTTCCGTACCATTTCTTGCGCATTACGGTTCGAACACTCGAACACCTATACGGATTCTCCTGCACAGTGGCAGATATGTAAAAACGGGGTTTCCGTACCGTTTCTTGCGCATTACGGTTCGAACACTCGAACACCTATACGGATTCTCCTGCACAGTGGCAGATATGTAAATACGGGGTTTCCGTACCATTTCTTGCGCATTACGGTTCGAACACTCGAACACCTATACGGATTCTCCTGCACAGTGGCAGATATGTAAATATGGGGTTTCCGTACCATTTCTTGCGCATTACGGTTCGAACACTCGAACACCAATACGGATTCTCCTGCACAGTGGCAGATATGTAAATACGGGGTTTCCGTACCATTTCTTGCGCATTACGGTTCGAACACTCGAACACCTAAACGGATTCTCCTGCACAGTGGCAGATATGTAAATACGGGGTTTCCGTACCATTTCTTTCGCATTACGGTTCGAACACTCGAACACCTATACGGATTCTCCTGCAAAGTGGCAGATATGTAAATACGGGGTTTCCGTACCATTTCTTTCGCATTACGGTTCGAACACTCGAACACCTATACGGATTCTCCTGCACAGTGGCAGATATGTAAATACGGGGTTTCCGTACCATTTCTTGCGCGTTACGGTTCGAACACTCGAACACCTATACGGATTCTCCTGCACAGTGGCAGATATGTAAATACGGGGTTTCCGTACCATTTCTTTCGCATTACGGTTCGAACACTCGAACACCTATACGGATTCTCCTGCACAGTGGCAGATATGTAAATACGGGGTTTCCTTACCATTTCTTGCGCATTACGGTTCGAACACTCGAACACCTATACGGATTCTCCTGCAAAGTGGCAGATATGTAAATACGGGGTTTCCGTACCATTTCTTGCGCATTACGGTTCGAACACTCGAACACCTATACGGATTCTCCTGCACAGTGGCAGATATGTAAATACGGGGTTTCCGTACCATTTCTTGCGCATTACGTAAATACGGGGTTTCCGTACCATTTCTTGCGCATTACGGTTCGAACACTCGAACACCTATACGGATTCTCCTGCACAGTGGCAGATATGTAAATACGGGGTTTCCTTACCATTTCTTGCGCATTACGGTTAGAACACTCGAACACCAATACGGATTCTCCTGCACAGTGGTAGATATGTAAATACGGGGTTTCTATACCATTTCTTGCGCATTGTGGTTCGAACACTCGAACACCTATACGGATTCTCCTGCACAGTGGCAGATATGTAAATACGGGGTTTCCGTACCATTTCTTGCGCATTACGGTTCGAACACTCGAACACCTATACGAATTCTCCTGCACACTGGCAAATACGTAAATACGGGGTTTCCGTACCATTTCTTGCGCATTACGGTTCGAACACTCGAACACCTATACGGATTCTCCTGCACAGTGGCAGATATGTAAATACGGGGTTTCCGTACCATTTCTTTCGCATTACGGTTCGAACACTCGAACACCTATACGGATTCTCCTGCAAAGTGGCAGATATGTAAATAATGGGTTTCCGTACCATTTCTTTCGCATTACGGTTCGAACACTCGAACACCTATACGGATTCTCCTGCACAGTGGCAGATATGTAAATGCGGGGTTTCCTTACCATTTGTTGCGCATTACGGTTCGATCACTCGAACACCTATACGGATTCTCCTGCACAGTGGCAGATATGTAAATACGGGGTTTCCGTACCATTTCTTGCGCATTACGGTTCGAACACTCGAACACCTATACGGATTCTCCTGCACAGTGGCAGATATGTAAAAACGGGGTTTCCGTACCGTTTCTTGCGCATTACGGTTCGAACACTCGAAGACCTATACGGATTCTCCTGCACAGTGGCAGATATGTAAATACGGGGTTTCCGTACCATTTCTTGCGCATTACGGTTCGAACACTCGAACACCTATACGGATTCTCCTGCACAGTGGCAGATATGTAAATATGGGGTTTCCGTACCATTTCTTGCGCATTACGGTTCGAACACTCGAACACCAATACGGATTCTCCTGCACAGTGGCAGATATGTAAATACGGGGTTTCCGTACCATTTCTTGCGCATTACGGTTCGAACACTCGAACACCTAAACGGATTCTCCTGCACAGTGGCAGATATGTAAATACGGGGTTTCCGTACCATTTCTTTCGCATTACGGTTCGAACACTCGAACACCTATACGGATTCTCCTGCAAAGTGGCAGATATGTAAATACGGGTTTTCCGTACCATTTCTTTCGCATTACGGTTTGAACACTCGAACACCTATACGGATTCTCCTGCACAGTGGCAGATATGTAAATACGGGGTTTCCGTACCATTTCTTGCGCGTTACGGTTCGAACACTCGAACACCTATACGGATTCTCCTGCACAGTGGCAGATATGTAAATACGGGGTTTCCGTACCATTTCTTGCGCATTACGGTTCGAACACTCGAACACCTATACGGATTCTCCTGCACAGTGGCAGATATGTAAATACGGGGTTTCCTTACCATTTCTTGCGCATTACGGTTCGAACACTCGAACACCTATACGGATTCTCCTACACAGTGGCAGATATGTAAATACGGGGTTTCTGTACCATTTCTTGCGCATTATGGTTCGAACACTCGAACACCTATACGGATTCTCCTGCACAGTGGCAGATATGTAAATACGGGGTTTCCGTACCATTTCTTTCGCATTACGGTTCGAACACTCGAACACCTATACGGATTCTCCTGCAAAGTGGCAGATATGTAAATACGGGGTTTCCGTACCATTTCTTTCGCATTACGGTTCGAACACTCGAACACCTATACGAATTCTCCTGCACACTGGCAAATACGTAAATACGGGGTTTCCGTACCATTTCTTGCGCATTACGGTTCGAACACTCGAACACCTATACGGATTCTCCTGCACAGTGGCAGATATGTAAATACGGGGTTTCCGTACCATTTCTTTCGCATTACGGTTCGAACACTCGAACACCTATACGGATTCTCCTGCAAAGTGGCAGATATGTAAATAATGGGTTTCCGTACCATTTCTTTCGCATTACGGTTCGAACACTCGAACACCTATACGGATTCTCCTGCACAGTGGCAGATATGTAAATACGGGGTTTCCTTACCATTTCTTGCGCATTACGGTTCGATCACTCGAACACCTATACGGATTCTCCTCCACAGTGGCAGATATGTAAATACGGGGTTTCCGTACCATTTCTTGCGCATTACGGTTCGAACACTCGAACACCTATACGGATTCTCCTGCACAGTGGCAGATATGTAAAAACGGGGTTTCCGTACCGTTTCTTGCGCATTACGGTTCGAACACTCGAACACCTATACGGATTCTCCTGCACATTGGCAGATATGTAAATACGGGGTTTCCGTACCATTTCTTGCGCATTACGGTTCGAACACTCGAACACCTATACGGATTCTCCTGCACAGTGGCAGATATGTAAATATGGGGTTTCCGTACCATTTCTTGCGCATTACGGTTCGAACACTCGAACACCAATACGGATTCTCCTGCACAGTGGCAGATATGTAAATACGGGGTTTTCGTACCATTTCTTGCGGATTACGGTTCGAACACTCGAACAACTAAACGGATTCTCCTGCACAGTGGCAGATATGTAAATACGTGTTTCCGTACCATTTCTTTCGCATTACGGTTCGAACACTCGAACACCTATACGGATTCTCCTGCAAAATGGTAGATATGTAAATACGGGGTTTCCGTACCATTTCTTTCGCATTACGGTTCGAACACTCGAACACCTATACGGATTCTCCTGCACAGTGGCAGATATGTAAATACGGGGTTTCCGTACCATTTCTTGCGCATTACGGTTCGAACACTCGAACACCTAAACGGATTCTCCTGCACAGTGGCAGATACGTAAAAACGGGGTTTCCGTACCATTTCTTTCGCATTACGGTTCGAACACTCGAACACCTATACGGATTCTCCTGCAAAGTGGCAGATATGTAAATACGGGGTTTCCGTACCATTTCTTGCGCATTACGGTTCGAACACTCGAACACCTATACGGATTCTCCTGCACAGTGGCAGATATGTAAATACGGGGTTTCCGTACCATTTCTTGCGCGTTACGGTTCGAACACTCGAACACCTATACGGATTCTCCTGCACAGTGGCAGATATGTAAATACGGGGTTTCCGTACCATTTCTTGCGCATTACGGTTCGAACACTCGAACACCTATACGGATTCTCCTGCACAGTGGCAGATATGTAAATACGGGGTTTCCTTACCATTTCTTGCGCATTACGGTTCGAACACTCGAACACCTATACGGATTCTCCTACACAGTGGCAGATATGTAAATACGGGGTTTCTGTACCATTTCTTGCGCATTACGGTTCGAACACTCGAACACCTATACGGATTCTCCTGCACAGTGGCAGATATGTAAATACGGGGTTTCCGTACCATTTCTTTCGCATTACGGTTCGAACACTCGAACACCTATACGGATTCTCCTGCAAAGTGGCAGATATGTAAATACGGGGTTTCCGTACCATTTCTTTCGCATTACGGTTCGAACACTCGAACACCTATACGAATTCTCCTGCACACTGGCAAATACGTAAATACGGGGTTTCCGTACCATTTCTTGCGCATTACGGTTCGAACACTCGAACACCTATACGGATTCTCCTGCACAGTGGCAGATATGTAAATACGGGGTTTCCGTACCATTTCTTTCGCATTACGGTTCGAACACTCGAACACCTATACGGATTCTCCTGCAAAGTGGCAGATATGTAAATAATGGGTTTCCGTACCATTTCTTTCGCATTACGGTTCGAACACTCGAACACCTATACGGATTCTCCTGCACAGTGGCAGATATGTAAATACGGGGTTTCCTTACCATTTCTTGCGCATTACGGTTCGATCACTCGAACACCTATACGGATTCTCCTCCACAGTGGCAGATATGTAAATACGGGGTTTCCGTACCATTTCTTGTGCATTACGGTTCGAACACTCGAACACCTATACGGATTCTCCTGCACAGTGGCAGATATGTAAAAACGGGGTTTCCGTACCGTTTCTTTCGCATTACGGTTCGAACACTCGAACACCTATACGGATTCTCCTGCACATTGGCAGATATGTAAATACGGGGTTTCCGTACCATTTCTTGCGCATTACGGTTCGAACACTCGAACACCTATACGGATTCTCCTGCACAGTGGCAGATATGTAAATATGGGGTTTCCATACCATTTCTTGCGCATTACGGTTCGAACACTCGAACACCAATACGGATTCTCCTGCACAGTGGCAGATATGTAAATACGGGGTTTTCGTACCATTTCTTGCGGATTACGGTTCGAACACTCGAACACCTAAACGGATTCTCCTGCACAGTGGCAGATATGTAAATACGTGTTTCCGTACCATTTCTTTCGCATTACGGTTCGAACACTCGAACACCTATACGGATTCTCCTGCAAAATGGCAGATATGTAAATACGGGGTTTCCGTACCATTTCTTTCGCATTACGGCTCGAACACTCGAACACCTATACGGATTCTCCTGCACAGTGGCAGATATGTAAATACGGGGTTTCCGTACCATTTCTTGCGCATTACGGTTCGAACACTCGAACACCAATACGGATTCTCCTGCACAGTGGCAGATATGTAAATACGGGGTTTTCGTACCATTTCTCGCGGATTACGGTTCGAACACTCGAACAACTAAACGGATTCTCCTGCACAGTGGCAGATATGTAAATACGTGTTTCCGTACCATTTCTTTCGCATTACGGTTCGAACACTCGAACACCTATACGGATTCTCCTGCAAAATGGCAGATATGTAAATACGGGGTTTCCGTACCATTTCTTTCGCATTACGGTTCGAACACTCGAACACCTATACGGATTCTCCTGCACAGTGGCAGATATGTAAATACGGGGTTTCCGTACCATTTCTTGCGCATTACGGTTCGAACACTCGAACACCTAAACGGATTCTCCTGCACAGTGGCAGATATGTAAAAACGGGGTTTCCGTACCATTTCTTTCGCATTACGGTTCGAACACTCGAACACCTATACGGATTCTCCTGCAAAGTGGCAGATATGTAAATACGGGGTTTCCGTACCATTTCTTGCGCATTACGGTTCGAACACTCGAACACCTATACGGATTCTCCTGCACAGTGGCAGATATGTAAATACGGGGTTTCCGTACCATTTCTTGCGCATTACGGTTCGAACACTCGAACACCTATACGGATTCTCCTGCACATTGGCAGATATGTAAATACGGGGTTTCCGTACCATTTCTTGCGCATTACGGTTCGAACACTCGAACACCTATACGGATTCTCCTGCACAGTGGCAGATATGTAAATATGGGGTTTCCGTACCATTTCTTGCGCATTACGGTTCGAACACTCGAACACCAATACGGATTCTCCTGCACAGTGGCAGATATGTAAATACGGGGTTTTCGTACCATTTCTTGCGGATTACGGTTCGAACACTCGAACAACTAAACGGATTCTCCTGCACAGTGGCAGATATGTAAATACGTGTTTCCGTACCATTTCTTTCGCATTACGGTTCGAACACTCGAACACCTATACGGATTCTCCTGCAAAATGGCAGATATGTAAATACGGGGTTTCCGTACCATTTCTTTC
Source organism: Camellia sinensis (assembly GCF_055761805.1). Classification (NCBI taxonomy): domain Eukaryota; kingdom Viridiplantae; phylum Streptophyta; class Magnoliopsida; order Ericales; family Theaceae; genus Camellia; species Camellia sinensis. The sequence continues at coordinate 1,708,246 of NC_138965.1, forward strand.
GCATTACGGTTCGAACACTCGAACACCTATACGGATTCTCCTGCACAGTGGCAGATATGTAAATACGGGGTTTCCGTACCATTTCTTGCGCATTACGGTTCGAACACTCGAACACCTAAACGGATTCTCCTGCACAGTGGCAGATATGTAAAAACGGGGTTTCCGTACCATTTCTTTCGCATTACGGTTCGAACACTCGAACACCTATACGGATTCTCCTGCAAAGTGGCAGATATGTAAATACGGGGTTTCCGTACCATTTCTTGCGCATTACGGTTCGAACACTCGAACACCTATACGGATTCTCCTGCACAGTGGCAGATATGTAAATACGGGGTTTCCGTACCATTTCTTGCGCGTTACGGTTCGAACACTCGAACACCTATACGGATTCTCCTGCACAGTGGCAGATATGTAAATACGGGGTTTCCGTACCATTTCTTGCGCATTACGGTTCGAACACTCGAACACCTATACGGATTCTCCTGCACAGTGGCAGATATGTAAATACGGGGTTTCCTTACCATTTCTTGCGCATTACGGTTCGAACACTCGAACACTTATACGGATTCTCCTACACAGTGGCAGATATGTAAATACGGGGTTTCTGTACCATTTCTTGCGCATTACGGTTCGAACACTCGAACACCTATACGGATTCTCCTGCACAGTGGCAGATATGTAAATACGGGGTTTCCGTACCATTTCTTTCGCATTACGGTTCGAACACTCGAACACCTATACGGATTCTCCAGCAAAGTGGCAGATATGTAAATACGGGGTTTCCGTACCATTTCTTTCGCATTACGGTTCGAACACTCGAACACCTATACGAATTCTCCTGCACACTGGCAAATACGTAAATACGGGGTTTCCGTACCATTTCTTGCGCATTACGGTTCGAACACTCGAACACCTATACGGATTCTCCTGCACAGTGGCAGATATGTAAATACGGGGTTTCCGTACCATTTCTTTCGCATTACGGTTCGAACACTCGAACACCTATACGGATTCTCCTGCAAAGTGGCAGATATGTAAATAATGGGTTTCCGTACCATTTCTTTCGCATTACGGTTCGAACACTCGAACACCTATACGGATTCTCCTGCACAGTGGCAGATATGTAAATACGGGGTTTCCTTACCATTTCTTGCGCATTACGGTTCGATCACTCGAACACCTATACGGATTCTCCTCCACAGTGGCAGATATGTAAATACGGGGTTTCCGTACCATTTCTTGCGCATTACGGTTCGAACACTCGAACACCTATACGGATTCTCCTGCACAGTGGCAGATATGTAAAAACGGGGTTTCCGTACCGTTTCTTTCGCATTACGGTTCGAACACTCGAACACCTATACGGATTCTCCTGCACATTGGCAGATATGTAAATACGGGGTTTCCGTACCATTTCTTGCGCATTACGGTTCGAACACTCGAACACCTATACGGATTCTCCTGCACAGTGGCAGATATGTAAATATGGGGTTTCCGTACCATTTCTTGCGCATTACGGTTCGAACACTCGAACACCAATACGGATTCTCCTGCACAGTGGCAGATATGTAAATACGGGGTTTTCGTACCATTTCTTGCGGATTACGGTTCGAACACTCGAACACCTAAACGGATTCTCCTGCACAGTGGCAGATATGTAAATACGTGTTTCCGTACCATTTCTTTCGCATTACGGTTCGAACACTCGAACACCTATACGGATTCTCCTGCAAAATGGCAGATATGTAAATACGGGGTTTCCGTACCATTTCTTTCGCATTACGGCTCGAACACTCGAACACCTATACGGATTCTCCTGCACAGTGGCAGATATGTAAATACGGGGTTTCCGTACCATTTCTTGCGCATTACGGTTCGAACACTCGAACACCTATACGGATTCTCCTGCACAGTGGCAGATATGTAAATACGGGGTTTCCGTACCATTTCTTGCGCATTACGGTTCGAACACTCGAACACCTATACGGATTCTCCTGCACAGTGGCAGATATGTAAATACGGGGTTTCCTTACCATTTGTTGCGCATTACGGTTCGATCACTCGAACACCTATACGGATTCTCCTCCACAGTGGCAGATATGTAAATATGGGGTTTCCGTACCATTTCTTGCGCATTACGGTTCGAACACTCGAACACCAATACGGATTCTCCTGCACAGTGGCAGATATGTAAATACGGGGTTTTCGTACCATTTCTTGCGGATTACGGTTCGAACACTCGAACACCTAAACGGATTCTCCTGCACAGTGGCAGATATGTAAATACGTGTTTCCGTACCATTTCTTTCGCATTACGGTTCGAACACTCGAACACCTATACGGATTCTCCTGCAAAATGGCAGATATGTAAATACGGGGTTTCCGTACCATTTCTTTCGCATTACGGCTCGAACACTCGAACACCTATACGGATTCTCCTGCACAGTGGCAGATATGTAAATACGGGGTTTCCGTACCATTTCTTGCGCATTACGGTTCGAACACTCGAACACCTATACGGATTCTCCTGCACAGTGGCAGATATGTAAATACGGGGTTTCCGTACCATTTCTTGCGCATTACGGTTCGAACACTCGAACACCTATACGGATTCTCCTGCACAGTGGCAGATATGTAAATACGGGGTTTCCTTACCATTTGTTGCGCATTACGGTTCGATCACTCGAACACCTATACGGATTCTCCTCCACAGTGGCAGATATGTAAATATGGGGTTTCCGTACCATTTCTTGCGCATTACGGTTCGAACACTCGAACACCAATACGGATTCTCCTGCACAGTGGCAGATATGTAAATACGGGGTTTTCGTACCATTTCTTGCGGATTACGGTTCGAACACTCGAACACCTAAACGGATTCTCCTGCACAGTGGCAGATATGTAAATACGTGTTTCCGTACCATTTCTTTCGCATTACGGTTCGAACACTCGAACACCTATACGGATTCTCCTGCAAAATGGCAGATATGTAAATACGGGGTTTCCGTACCATTTCTTTCGCATTACGGCTCGAACACTCGAACACCTATACGGATTCTCCTGCACAGTGGCAGATATGTAAATACGGGGTTTCCGTACCATTTCTTGCGCATTACGGTTCGAACACTCGAACACCTATACGGATTCTCCTGCACAGTGGCAGATATGTAAATACGGGGTTTCCGTACCATTTCTTGCGCATTACGGTTCGAACACTCGAACACCTATACGGATTCTCCTGCACAGTGGCAGATATGTAAATACGGGGTTTCCTTACCATTTGTTGCGCATTACGGTTCGATCACTCGAACACCTATACGGATTCTCCTCCACAGTGGCAGATATGTAAATATGGGGTTTCCGTACCATTTCTTGCGCATTACGGTTCGAACACTCGAACACCAATACGGATTCTCCTGCACAGTGGCAGATATGTAAATACGGGGTTTTCGTACCATTTCTTGCGGATTACGGTTCGAACACTCGAACACCTAAACGGATTCTCCTGCACAGTGGCAGATATGTAAATACGTGTTTCCGTACCATTTCTTTCGCATTACGGTTCGAACACTCGAACACCTATACGGATTCTCCTGCAAAATGGCAGATATGTAAATACGGGGTTTCCGTACCATTTCTTTCGCATTACGGCTCGAACACTCGAACACCTATACGGATTCTCCTGCACAGTGGCAGATATGTAAATACGGGGTTTCCGTACCATTTCTTGCGCATTACGGTTCGAACACTCGAACACCTATACGGATTCTCCTGCACAGTGGCAGATATGTAAATACGGGGTTTCCGTACCATTTCTTGCGCATTACGGTTCGAACACTCGAACACCTATACGGATTCTCCTGCACAGTGGCAGATATGTAAATACGGGGTTTCCTTACCATTTGTTGCGCATTACGGTTCGATCACTCGAACACCTATACGGATTCTCCTCCACAGTGGCAGATATGTAAATACGGGGTTTCCGTACCATTTCTTGCGCATTACGGTTCGAACACTCGATCACCTAAACGGATTCTCCTGCACAGTGGCAGATATGTAAATACGGGGTTTCCGTACCATTTCTTTCGCATTACGGTTCGAACACTCGAACACCTATACGGATTCTCCTGCACAGTGGCAGATATGTAAATACGGGGTTTCCGTACCATTTCTTTCGCATTACGGTTCGAACACTCGAACACCTATACGGATTCTCCTGCAAAGTGGCAGATATGTAAATACGGGGTTTCCGTACCATTTCTTTCGCATTATGGTTCGAACACTCGAACACCTATACGGATTCTCCTGCACAGTGGCAGATATGTAAATACGGGGTTTCCTTACCATTTGTTGCGCATTACGGTTCGAACACTCGAACACCTATACGGATTCTCCTGCAAAGTGGCAGATATGTAAATACGGGGTTTCCGTACCATTTCTTGCGCATTACGGTTCGAACACTCGAACACCTATACGGATTCTCCTGCACAGTGGCAGATATGTAAATACGGGGTTTCCGTACCATTTCTTTCGCATTACGGTTCGAACACTCGAACACCTATACGGAATCTCCTGCAAAGTGGCAGATATGTAAATAATGGGTTTCCGTACCATTTCTTTCGCATTACGGTTCGAACACTCGAACACCTATACGGATTCTCCTACACAGTGGCAGATATGTAAAAACGGGGTTTCCGTACCATTTCTTGCGCATTACGGTTCGAACACTCGAACACCTATACGGATTCTCCTGCACAGTGGCAGATATGTAAATATGGGGTTTCCGTACCATTTCTTGCGCATTACGGTTCGAACACTCGAACACCAATACGGATTCTCCTGCACAGTGGCAGATATGTAAATACGGGGTTTCCGTACCATTTCTTTCGCATTACGGTTCGAACACTCGAACACCTATACGGATTCTTTGCACAGTGGCAGATATGTAAATAATGGGTTTCCTTACCATTTGTTGCGCATTACGGTTCGATCACTCGAACACCTATACGGATTCTCCTGCACAGTGGCAGATATGTAAATACGGGGTTTCCGTACCATTTCTTGCGCATTACGGTTCGAACACTCGAACACCTATACGGATTCTCCTGCACAGTGGCAGATATGTAAAAACGGGGTTTCCGTACCGTTTCTTGCGCATTACGGTTCGAACACTCGAACACCTATACGGATTCTCCTGCACAGTGGCAGATATGTAAATACGGGGTTTCCGTACCATTTCTTGCGCATTACGGTTCGAACACTCGAACACCTATACGAATTCTCCTGCACACTGGCAAATATGTAAATACGGGGTTTCCGTACCATTTCTTGTGCATTACGGTTCGAACACTCGAACACCTATACGGATTCTCCTGCACAGTGGCAGATATGTAAATACGGGGTTTCCGTACCATTTCTTTCGCATTACGGTTCGAACACTCGAACACCTATACGGATTCTCCTGCAAAGTGGCAGATATGTAAATACGGGGTTTCCGTACCATTTCTTTCGCATTATGGTTCGAACACTCGAACACCTATACGGATTCTCCTGCACAGTGGCAGATATGTAAATACGGGGTTTCCTTACCATTTGTTGCGCATTACGGTTCGAACACTCGAACACCTATACGGATTCTCCTGCAAAGTGGCAGATATGTAAATACGGGGTTTCCGTACCATTTCTTGCGCATTACGGTTCGAACACTCGAACACCTATACGGATTCTCCTGCACAGTGGCAGATATGTAAATACGGGGTTTCCGTACCATTTCTTTCGCATTACGGTTCGAACACTCGAACACCTATACGGATTCTCCTGCAAAGTGGCAGATATGTAAATAATGGGTTTCCGTACCATTTCTTTCGCATTACGGTTCGAACACTCGAACACCTATACGGATTCTCCTGCACAGTGGCAGATATGTAAAAACGGGGTTTCCGTACCATTTCTTGCGCATTACGGTTCGAACACTCGAACACCTATACGGATTCTCCTGCACAGTGGCAGATATGTAAATATGGGGTTTCCGTACCATTTCTTGCGCATTACGTTTCGAACACTCGAACACCAATACGGATTCTCCTGCACAGTGGCAGATATGTAAATACGGGGTTTCCGTACCATTTCTTTCGCATTACGGTTCGAACACTCGAACACCTATACGGATTCTCCTGCACAGTGGCAGATATGTAAATAATGGGTTTCCTTACCATTTGTTGCGCATTACGGTTCAATCACTCGAACACCTATACGGATTCTCCTGCACAGTGGCAGATATGTAAAAACGGGGTTTCCGTACCGTTTCTTGCGCATTACGGTTCGAACACTCGAACACCTATACGGATTCTCCTGCACAGTGGCAGATATGTAAATACGGGGTTTCCGAACCATTTCTTGCGCATTACGGTTCGAACACTCGAACACCTATACGGATTCTCCTGCACAGTGGCAGATATGTAAATATGGGGTTTCCGTACCATTTCTTGCGCATTACGGTTCGAACACTCGAACACCAATACGGATTCTCCTGCACAGTGGCAGATATGTAAATACGGGGTTTCCGTACCATTTCTTGCGCATTACGTAAATACGGGGTTTCCGTACCATTTCTTGCGCATTACGGTTCGAACACTCGAACACCTATACGGATTCTCCTGCACAGTGACAGATATGTAAATACGGGGTTTCCTTACCATTTGTTGCGCATTACGGTTCGATCACTCGAACACCTATACGGATTCTCCTCGACAGTGGCAGATATGTAAATACGGGGTTTCCGTACCATTTCTTGCGCATTACGGTTCGAACACTCGAACACCTATACGGATTCTCCTGCACAGTGGCAGATATGTAAAAACGGGGTTTCCGTACCGTTTCTTGCGCATTACGGTTCGAACACTCGAACACCTATACGGATTCTCCTGCAAAGTGGCAGATATGTAAATACGGGGTTTCCGTACCATTTCTTGCGCATTACGGTTCGAACACTCGAACACCTATACGGATTCTCCTGCACAGTGGCAGATATGTAAATACGGGGTTTCCGTACCATTTCTTTCGCATTACGGTTCGAACACTCGAACACCTATACGGATTCTCCTGCAAAGTGGCAGATATGTAAATAATGGGTTTCCGTACCATTTCTTTCGCATTACGGTTCGAACACTCGAACACCTATACGGATTCTCCTGCACAGTGGCAGATATGTAAAAACGGGGTTTCCGTACCATTTCTTGCGCATTACGGTTCGAACACTCGAACACCTATACGGATTCTCCTGCACAGTGGCAGATATGTAAATATGGGGTTTCCGTACCATTTCTTGCGCATTACGGTTCGAACACTCGAACACCAATACGGATTCTCCTGCACAGTGGCAGATATGTAAATACGGGGTTTCCGTACCATTTCTTTCGCATTACGGTTCGAACACTCGAACACCTATACGGATTCTCCTGCACAGTGGCAGATATGTAAATAATGGGTTTCCTTACCATTTGTTGCGCATTACGGTTCGATCACTCGAACACCTATACGGATTCTCCTGCACAGTGGCAGATATGTAAAAATGGGGTTTCCGTACCGTTTCTTGCGCATTACGGTTCGAACACTCGAACACCTATACGGATTCTCCTGCACAGTGGCAGATATGTAAATACGGGGTTTCCGAACCATTTCTTGCGCATTACGGTTCGAACACTCGAACACCTATACGGATTCTCCTGCACAGTGGCAGATATGTAAATATGGGGTTTCCGTACCATTTCTTGCGCATTACGGTTCGAACACTCGAACACCAATACGGATTCTCCTGCACAGTGGCAGATATGTAAATACGGGGTTTCCGTACCATTTCTTGCACATTACGTAAATACGGGGTTTCCGTACCATTTCTTGCGCATTACGGTTCGAACACTCGAACACCTATACGGATTCTCCTGCACAGTGGCAGATATGTAAATACGGGGTTTCCTTACCATTTGTTGCGCATTACGGTTCGATCACTCGAACACCTATACGGATTCTCCTCGACAGTGGCAGATATGTAAATACGGGGTTTCCGTACCATTTCTTGCGCATTACGGTTCGAACACTCGAACACCTATACGGATTCTCCTGCACAGTGGCAGATATGTAAAAACGGGGTTTCCGTACCGTTTCTTGCGCATTACGGTTCGAACACTCGAACACCTATACGGATTCTCCTGCACATTGGCAGATATGTAAATACGGGGTTTCCGTACCATTTCTTGCGCATTACGGTTCGAACACTCGAACACCTATACGGATTCTCCTGCACAGTGGCAGATATGTAAATATGGGGTTTCCGTACCATTTCTTGCGCATTACGGTTCGAACACTCGAACACCAATACGGATTCTCCTGCACAGTGGCAGATATGTAAATACGGGGTTTTCGTACCATTTCTTGCGGATTACGGTTCGAACACTCGAACACCTAAACGGATTCTCCTGCACAGTGGCAGATATGTAAATACGGGGTTTCCGTACCATTTCTTTCGCATTACGGTTCGAACACTCGAACACCTATACGGATTCTCCTGCAAAATGGCAGATATGTAAATACGGGGTTTCCGTACCATTTCTTTCGCATTACGGTTCGAACACTCGAACACCTATACGGATTCTCCTGCACAGTGGCAGATATGTAAATACGGGGTTTCCGTACCATTTCTTGCGCATTACGGTTCGAACACTCGAACACCTATACGGATTCTCCTGCACAGTGGCAGATATGTAAATACGGGGTTTCCGTACCATTTCTTTCTCATTACGGTTCGAACACTCGAACACCTATACGGATTCTCCTGCACAGTGGCAGATATGTAAATACGGGGTTTCCTTACCATTTCTTGCGCATTACGGTTCGAACACTCGAACACCAATACGGATTCTCCTGCACAGTGGCAGATATGTAAATACGGGGTTTCTGTACCATTTCTTGCGCATTAGGGTTCGAACACTCGAACACCTATACGGATTCTCCTACACAGTGGCAGATATGTAAATACGGGGTTTCCGTACCATTTCTTGCGCATTACGGTTCGAACACTCGAACACCTATACGAATTCTCCTGCACACTGGCAAATATGTAAATACGGGGTTTCCGTACCATTTCTTGCGCATTACGGTTCGAACACTCGAACACCTATACGGATTCTCCTGCACAGTGGCAGATATGTAAATACGGGGTTTCCGTACCATTTCTTTCGCATTACGGTTCGAACACTCGAACACCTATACGGATTCTCCTGCAAAGTGGCAGATATGTAAATACGGGGTTTCCGTACCATTTCTTTCGCATTATGGTTCGAACACTCGAACACCTATACGGATTCTCCTGCACAGTGGCAGATATGTAAATACGGGGTTTCCTTACCATTTGTTGCGCATTACGGTTCGAACACTCGAACACCTATACGGATTCTCCTGCAAAGTGGCAGATATGTAAATACGGGGTTTCCGTACCATTTCTTGCGCATTACGGTTCGAACACTCGAACACCTATACGGATTCTCCTGCACAGTGGTAGATATGTAAATACGGGGTTTCCGTACCATTTCTTTCGCATTACGGTTCGAACACTCGAACACCTATACGGATTCTCCTGCAAAGTGGCAGATATGTAAATAATGGGTTTCCGTACCATTTCTTTCGCATTACGGTTCGAACACTCGAACACCTATACGGATTCTCCTGCACAGTGGCAGATATGTAAATGCGGGGTTTCCTTACCATTTGTTGCGCATTACGGTTCGATCACTCGAACACCTATACGGATTCTCCTGCACAGTGGCAGATATGTAAATACGGGGTTTCCGTACCATTTCTTGCGCATTACGGTTCGAACACTCGAACACCTATACGGATTCTCCTGCACAGTGGCAGATATGTAAAAACGGGGTTTCCGTACCGTTTCTTGCGCATTACGGTTCGAACACTCGAACACCTATACGGATTCTCCTGCACAGTGGCAGATATGTAAATACGGGGTTTCCGTACCATTTCTTGCGCGTTACGGTTCGAACACTCGAACACCTATACGGATTCTCCTGCACAGTGGCAGATATGTAAATACGGGGTTTCCGTACCATTTCTTTCGCATTACGGTTCGAACACTCGAACACCTATACGGATTCTCCTGCACAGTGGCAGATATGTAAATACGGGGTTTCCTTACCATTTCTTGCGCATTACGGTTCGAACACTCGAACACCTATACGGATTCTCCTGCAAAGTGGCAGATATGTAAATACGGGGTTTCCGTACCATTTCTTGCGCATTACGGTTCGAACACTCGAACACCTATACGGATTCTCCTGCACAGTGGTAGATATGTAAATACGGGGTTTCCGTACCATTTCTTTCGCATTACGGTTCGAACACTCGAACACCTATACGGATTCTCCTGCAAAGTGGCAGATATGTAAATAATGGGTTTCCGTACCATTTCTTTCGCATTACGGTTCGAACACTCGAACACCTATACGGATTCTCCTGCACAGTGGCAGATATGTAAATGCGGGGTTTCCTTACCATTTGTTGCGCATTACGGTTCGATCACTCGAACACCTATACGGATTCTCCTGCACAGTGGCAGATATGTAAATACGGGGTTTCCTTACCATTTCTTGCGCATTACGGTTCGAACACTCGAACACCTATACGGATTCTCCTGCACAGTGGCAGATATGTAAATACGGGGTTTCCGTACCATTTCTTTCGCATTACGGTTCGAACACTCGAACACCTATACGGATTCTCCTGCATAGTGGCAGATATGTAAATACGGGGTTTCCTTACCATTTCTTGCGCATTACGGTTCGAACACTCGAACACCTATACGGATTCTCCTGCAAAGTGGCAGATATGTAAATACGGGGTTTCCGTACCATTTCTTGCGCATTACGGTTCGAACACTCGAACACCTATACGGATTCTCCTGCACAGTGGTAGATATGTAAATACGGGGTTTCCGTACCATTTCTTTCGCATTACGGTTCGAACACTCGAACACCTATACGGATTCTCCTGCAAAGTGGCAGATATGTAAATAATGGGTTTCCGTACCATTTCTTTCGCATTACGGTTCGAACACTCGAACACCTATACGGATTCTCCTGCAAAGTGGCAGATATGTAAATAATGGGTTTCCGTACCATTTCTTTCGCATTACGGTTCGAACACTCGAACACCTATACGGATTCTCCTGCACAGTGGCAGATATGTAAATGCGGGGTTTCCTTACCATTTGTTGCGCATTACGGTTTGATCACTCGAACACCTATACGGATTCTCCTGCACAGTGGCAGATATGTAAATACGGGGTTTCCGTACCATTTCTTGCGCATTACGGTTCGAACACTCGAACACCTATACGGATTCTCCTGCACAGTGGCAGATATGTAAAAACGGGGTTTCCGTACCGTTTCTTGCGCATTACGGTTCGAACACTCGAACACCTATACGGATTCTCCTGCACAGTGGCAGATATGTAAATACGGGGTTTCCGTACCATTTCTTGCGCATTACGGTTCGAACACTCGAACACCTATACGGATTCTCCTGCACAGTGGCAGATATGTAAATATGGGGTTTCCGTACCATTTCTTGCGCATTACGGTTCGAACACTCGAACACCAATACGGATTCTCCTGCACAGTGGCAGATATGTAAATACGGGGTTTCCGTACCATTTCTTGCGCATTACGGTTCGAACACTCGAACACCTAAACGGATTCTCCTGCACAGTGGCAGATATGTAAATACGGGGTTTCCGTACCATTTCTTTCGCATTACGGTTCGAACACTCGAACACCTATACGGATTCTCCTGCAAAGTGGCAGATATGTAAATACGGGGTTTCCGTACCATTTCTTTCGCATTACGGTTCGAACACTCGAACACCTATACGGATTCTCCTGCACAGTGGCAGATATGTAAATACGGGGTTTCCGTACCATTTCTTGCGCGTTACGGTTCGAACACTCGAACACCTATACGGATTCTCCTGCACAGTGGCAGATATGTAAATACGGGGTTTCCGTACCATTTCTTTCGCATTACGGTTCGAACACTCGAACACCTATACGGATTCTCCTGCACAGTGGCAGATATGTAAATACGGGGTTTCCTTACCATTTCTTGCGCATTACGGTTCGAACACTCGAACACCTATACGGATTCTCCTGCAAAGTGGCAGATATGTAAATACGGGGTTTCCGTACCATTTCTTGCGCATTACGGTTCGAACACTCGAACACCTATACGGATTCTCCTGCACAGTGGCAGATATGTAAATACGGGGTTTCCGTACCATTTCTTGCGCATTACGTAAATACGGGGTTTCCGTACCATTTCTTGCGCATTACGGTTCGAACACTCGAACACCTATACGGATTCTCCTGCACAGTGGCAGATATGTAAATACGGGGTTTCCTTACCATTTCTTGCGCATTACGGTTCGAACACTCGAACACCAATACGGATTCTCCTGCACAGTGGTAGATATGTAAATACGGGGTTTCTGTACCATTTCTTGCGCATTGTGGTTCGAACACTCGAACACCTATACGGATTCTCCTGCACAGTGGCAGATATGTAAATACGGGGTTTCCGTACCATTTCTTGCGCATTACGGTTCGAACACTCGAACACCTATACGAATTCTCCTGCACACTGGCAAATACGTAAATACGGGGTTTCCGTACCATTTCTTGCGCATTACGGTTCGAACACTCGAACACCTATACGGATTCTCCTGCACAGTGGCAGATATGTAAATACGGGGTTTCCGTACCATTTCTTTCGCATTACGGTTCGAACACTCGAACACCTATACGGATTCTCCTGCAAAGTGGCAGATATGTAAATAATGGGTTTCCGTACCATTTCTTTCGCATTACGGTTCGAACACTCGAACACCTATACGGATTCTCCTGCACAGTGGCAGATATGTAAATGCGGGGTTTCCTTACCATTTGTTGCGCATTACGGTTCGATCACTCGAACACCTATACGGATTCTCCTGCACAGTGGCAGATATGTAAATACGGGGTTTCCGTACCATTTCTTGCGCATTACGGTTCGAACACTCGAACACCTATACGGATTCTCCTGCACAGTGGCAGATATGTAAAAACGGGGTTTCCGTACCGTTTCTTGCGCATTACGGTTCGAACACTCGAAGACCTATACGGATTCTCCTGCACAGTGGCAGATATGTAAATACGGGGTTTCCGTACCATTTCTTGCGCATTACGGTTCGAACACTCGAACACCTATGCGGATTCTCCTGCACAGTGGCAGATATGTAAATATGGGATTTCCGTACCATTTCTTGCGCATTACGGTTCGAACACTCGAACACCAATACGGATTCTCCTGCACAGTGGCAGATATGTAAATACGGGGTTTCCGTACCATTTCTTGCGCATTACGGTTCGAACACTCGAACACCTAAACGGATTCTCCTGCACAGTGGCAGATATGTAAATACGGGGTTTCCGTACCATTTCTTTCGCATTACGGTTCGAACACTCGAACACCTATACGGATTCTCCTGCAAAGTGGCAGATATGTAAATACGGGGTTTCCGTACCATTTCTTTCGCATTACGGTTCGAACACTCGAACACCTATACGGATTCTCCTGCACAGTGGCAGATATGTAAATACGGGGTTTCCGTACCATTTCTTGCGCGTTACGGTTCGAACACTCGAACACCTATACGGATTCTCCTGCACAGTGGCAGATATGTAAATACGGGGTTTCCGTACCATTTCTTTCGCATTACGGTTCGAACACTCGAACACCTATACGGATTCTCCTGCACAGTGGCAGATATGTAAATACGGGGTTTCCTTACCATTTCTTGCGCATTACGGTTCGAACACTCGAACACCTATACGGATTCTCCTGCAAAGTGGCAGATATGTAAATACGGGGTTTCCGTACCATTTCTTGCGCATTACGGTTCGAACACTCGAACACCTATACGGATTCTCCTGCACAGTGGCAGATATGTAAATACGGGGTTTCCGTACCATTTCTTGCGCATTACGTAAATACGGGGTTTCCGTACCATTTCTTGCGCATTACGGTTCGAACACTCGAACACCTATACGGATTCTCCTGCACAGTGGCAGATATGTAAATACGGGGTTTCCTTACCATTTCTTGCGCATTACGGTTCGAACACTCGAACACCAATACGGATTCTCCTGCACAGTGGTAGATATGTAAATACGGGGTTTCTGTACCATTTCTTGCGCATTGTGGTTCGAACACTCGAACACCTATACGGATTCTCCTGCACAGTGGCAGATATGTAAATACGGGGTTTCCGTACCATTTCTTGCGCATTACGGTTCGAACACTCGAACACCTATACGAATTCTCCTGCACACTGGCAAATACGTAAATACGGGGTTTCCGTACCATTTCTTGCGCATTACGGTTCGAACACTCGAACACCTATACGGATTCTCCTGCACAGTGGCAGATATGTAAATACGGGGTTTCCGTACCATTTCTTTCGCATTACGGTTCGAACACTCGAACACCTATACGGATTCTCCTGCAAAGTGGCAGATATGTAAATAATGGGTTTCCGTACCATTTCTTTCGCATTACGGTTCGAACACTCGAACACCTATACGGATTCTCCTGCACAGTGGCAGATATGTAAATGCGGGGTTTCCTTACCATTTGTTGCGCATTACGGTTCGATCACTCGAACACCTATACGGATTCTCCTGCACAGTGGCAGATATGTAAATACGGGGTTTCCGTACCATTTCTTGCGCATTACGGTTCGAACACTCGAACACCTATACGGATTCTCCTGCACAGTGGCAGATATGTAAAAACGGGGTTTCCGTACCGTTTCTTGCGCATTACGGTTCGAACACTCGAAGACCTATACGGATTCTCCTGCACAGTGGCAGATATGTAAATACGGGGTTTCCGTACCATTTCTTGCGCATTACGGTTCGAACACTCGAACACCTATGCGGATTCTCCTGCACAGTGGCAGATATGTAAATATGGGGTTTCCGTACCATTTCTTGCGCATTACGGTTCGAACACTCGAACACCAATACGGATTCTCCTGCACAGTGGCAGATATGTAAATACGGGGTTTCCGTACCATTTCTTGCGCATTACGGTTCGAACACTCGAACACCTAAACGGATTCTCCTGCACAGTGGCAGATATGTAAATACGGGGTTTCCGTACCATTTCTTTCGCATTACGGTTCGAACACTCGAACACCTATACGGATTCTCCTGCAAAGTGGCAGATATGTAAATACGGGTTTTCCGTACCATTTCTTTCGCATTACGGTTCGAACACTCGAACACCTATACGGATTCTCCTGCACAGTGGCAGATATGTAAATACGGGTTTTCCGTACCATTTCTTGCGCGTTACGGTTCGAACACTCGAACACCTATACGGATTCTCCTGCACAGTGGCAGATATGTAAATACGGGGTTTCCGTACCATTTCTTTCGCATTACGGTTCGAACACTCGAACACCTATACGGATTCTCCTGCACAGTGGCAGATATGTAAATACGGGGTTTCCTTACCATTTCTTGCGCATTACGGTTCGAACACTCGAACACCTATACGGATTCTCCTGCAAAGTGGCAGATATGTAAATACGGGGTTTCCGTACCATTTCTTGCGCATTACGGTTCGAACACTCGAACACCTATACGGATTCTCCTGCACAGTGGTAGATATGTAAATACGGGGTTTCCGTACCATTTCTTTCGCATTACGGTTCGAACACTCGAACACCTATACGGATTCTCCTGCAAAGTGGCAGATATGTAAATAATGGGTTTCCGTACCATTTCTTTCGCATTACGGTTCGAACACTCGAACACCTATACGGATTCTCCTGCACAGTGGCAGATATGTAAATGCGGGGTTTCCTTACCATTTGTTGCGCATTACGGTTCGATCACTCGAACACCTATACGGATTCTCCTGCACAGTGGCAGATATGTAAATACGGGGTTTCCTTACCATTTCTTGCGCATTACGGTTCGAACACTCGAACACCTATACGGATTCTCCTGCACAGTGGCAGATATGTAAATACGGGGTTTCCGTACCATTTCTTTCGCATTACGGTTCGAACACTCGAACACCTATACGGATTCTCCTGCATAGTGGCAGATATGTAAATACGGGGTTTCCTTACCATTTCTTGCGCATTACGGTTCGAACACTCGAACACCTATACGGATTCTCCTGCAAAGTGGCAGATATGTAAATACGGGGTTTCCGTACCATTTCTTGCGCATTACGGTTCGAACACTCGAACACCTATACGGATTCTCCTGCACAGTGGTAGATATGTAAATACGGGGTTTCCGTACCATTTCTTTCGCATTACGGTTCGAACACTCGAACACCTATACGGATTCTCCTGCAAAGTGGCAGATATGTAAATAATGGGTTTCCGTACCATTTCTTTCGCATTACGATTCGAACACTCGAACACCTATACGGATTCTCCTGCAAAGTGGCAGATATGTAAATAATGGGTTTCCGTACCATTTCTTTCGCATTACGGTTCGAACACTCGAACACCTATACGGATTCTCCTGCACAGTGGCAGATATGTAAATGCGGGGTTTCCTTACCATTTGTTGCGCATTACGGTTTGATCACTGGAACACCTATACGGATTCTCCTGCACAGTGGCAGATATGTAAATACGGGGTTTCCGTACCATTTCTTGCGCATTACGGTTCGAACACTCGAACACCTATACGGATTCTCCTGCACAGTGGCAGATATGTAAAAACGGGGTTTCCGTACCGTTTCTTGCGCATTACGGTTCGAACACTCGAACACCTATACGGATTCTCCTGCACAGTGGCAGATATGTAAATACGGGGTTTCCGTACCATTTCTTGCGCATTACGGTTCGAACACTCGAACACCTATACGGATTCTCCTGCACAGTGGCAGATATGTAAATATGGGGTTTCCGTACCATTTCTTGCGCATTACGGTTCGAACACTCGAACACCAATACGGATTCTCCTGCACAGTGGCAGATATGTAAATACGGGGTTTCCGTACCATTTCTTGCGCATTACGGTTCGAACACTCGAACACCTAAACGGATTCTCCTGCACAGTGGCAGATATGTAAATACGGGGTTTCCGTACCATTTCTTTCGCATTACGGTTCGAACACTCGAACACCTATACGGATTCTCCTGCAAAGTGGCAGATATGTAAATACGGGGTTTCCGTACCATTTCTTTCGCATTACGGTTCGAACACTCGAACACCTATACGGATTCTCCTGCACAGTGGCAGATATGTAAATACGGGGTTTCCGTACCATTTCTTGCGCGTTACGGTTCGAACACTCGAACACCTATACGGATTCTCCTGCACAGTGGCAGATATGTAAATACGGGGTTTCCGTACCATTTCTTTCGCATTACGGTTCGAACACTCGAACACCTATACGGATTCTCCTGCACAGTGGCAGATATGTAAATACGGGGTTTCCTTACCATTTCTTGCGCATTACGGTTCGAACACTCGAACACCTATACGGATTCTCCTGCAAAGTGGCAGATATGTAAATACGGGGTTTCCGTACCATTTCTTGCGCATTACGGTTCGAACACTCGAACACCTATACGGATTCTCCTGCACAGTGGCAGATATGTAAATACGGGGTTTCCGTACCATTTCTTGCGCATTACGTAAATACGGGGTTTCCGTACCATTTCTTGCGCATTACGGTTCGAACACTCGAACACCTATACGGATTCTCCTGCACAGTGGCAGATATGTAAATACGGGGTTTCCTTACCATTTCTTGCGCATTACGGTTCGAACACTCGAACACCAATACGGATTCTCCTGCACAGTGGTAGATATGTAAATACGGGGTTTCTGTACCATTTCTTGCGCATTGTGGTTCGAACACTCGAACACCTATACGGATTCTCCTGCACAGTGGCAGATATGTAAATACGGGGTTTCCGTACCATTTCTTGCGCATTACGGTTCGAACACTCGAACACCTATACGAATTCTCCTGCACACTGGCAAATACGTAAATACGGGGTTTCCGTACCATTTCTTGCGCATTACGGTTCGAACACTCGAACACCTATACGGATTCTCCTGCACAGTGGCAGATATGTAAATACGGGGTTTCCGTACCATTTCTTTCGCATTACGGTTCGAACACTCGAACACCTATACGGATTCTCCTGCAAAGTGGCAGATATGTAAATAATGGGTTTCCGTACCATTTCTTTCGCATTACGGTTCGAACACTCGAACACCTATACGGATTCTCCTGCACAGTGGCAGATATGTAAATGCGGGGTTTCCTTACCATTTGTTGCGCATTACGGTTCGATCACTCGAACACCTATACGGATTCTCCTGCACAGTGGCAGATATGTAAATACGGGGTTTCCGTACCATTTCTTGCGCATTACGGTTCGAACACTCGAACACCTATACGGATTCTCCTGCACAGTGGCAGATATGTAAAAACGGGGTTTCCGTACCGTTTCTTGCGCATTACGGTTCGAACACTCGAAGACCTATACGGATTCTCCTGCACAGTGGCAGATATGTAAATACGGGGTTTCCGTACCATTTCTTGCGCATTACGGTTCGAACACTCGAACACCTATGCGGATTCTCCTGCACAGTGGCAGATATGTAAATATGGGGTTTCCGTACCATTTCTTGCGCATTACGGTTCGAACACTCGAACACCAATACGGATTCTCCTGCACAGTGGCAGATATGTAAATACGGGGTTTCCGTACCATTTCTTGCGCATTACGGTTCGAACACTCGAACACCTAAACGGATTCTCCTGCACAGTGGCAGATATGTAAATACGGGGTTTCCGTACCATTTCTTTCGCATTACGGTTCGAACACTCGAACACCTATACGGATTCTCCTGCAAAGTGGCAGATATGTAAATACGGGTTTTCCGTACCATTTCTTTCGCATTACGGTTCGAACACTCGAACACCTATACGGATTCTCCTGCACAGTGTCAGATATGTAAATACGGGGTTTCCGTACCATTTCTTGCGCGTTACGGTTCGAACACTCGAACACCTATACGGATTCTCCTGCACAGTGGCAGATATGTAAATACGGGGTTTCCGTACCATTTCTTGCGCATTACGGTTCGAACACTCGAACACCTATACGGATTCTCCTGCACAGTGGCAGATATGTAAATACGGGGTTTCCTTACCATTTCTTGCGCATTACGGTTCGAACACTCGAACACCTATACGGATTCTCCTACACAGTGGCAGATATGTAAATACGGGGTTTTTGTACCATTTCTTGCGCATTATGGTTCGAACACTCGAACACCTATACGGATTCTCCTGCACAGTGGCAGATATGTAAATACGGGGTTTCCGTACCATTTCTTTCGCATTACGGTTCGAACACTCGAACACCTATACGGATTCTCCTGCAAAGTGGCAGATATGTAAATACGGGGTTTCCGTACCATTTCTTTCGCATTACGGTTCGAACACTCGAACACCTATACGAATTCTCCTGCACACTGGCAAATACGTAAATACGGGGTTTCCGTACCATTTCTTGCGCATTACGGTTCGAACACTCGAACACCTATACGGATTCTCCTGCACAGTGGCAGATATGTAAATACGGGGTTTCCGTACCATTTCTTTCGCATTACGGTTCGAACACTCGAACACCTATACGGATTCTCCTGCAAAGTGGCAGATATGTAAATAATGGGTTTCCGTACCATTTCTTTCGCATTACGGTTCGAACACTCGAACACCTATACGGATTCTCCTGCACAGTGGCAGATATGTAAATACGGGGTTTCCTTACCATTTCTTGCGCATTACGGTTCGATCACTCGAACACCTATACGGATTCTCCTCCACAGTGGCAGATATGTAAATACGGGGTTTCCGTACCATTTCTTGCGCATTACGGTTCGAACACTCGAACACCTATACGGATTCTCCTGCACAGTGGCAGATATGTAAAAACGGGGTTTCCGTACCGTTTCTTGCGCATTACGGTTCGAACACTCGAACACCTATACGGATTCTCCTGCACATTGGCAGATATGTAAATACGGGGTTTCCGTACCATTTCTTGCGCATTACGGTTCGAACACTCGAACACCTATACGGATTCTCCTGCACAGTGGCAGATATGTAAATATGGGGTTTCCGTACCATTTCTTGCGCATTACGGTTCGAGCACTCGAACACCAATACGGATTCTCCTGCACAGTGGCAGATATGTAAATACGGGGTTTTCGTACCATTTCTTGCGGATTACGGTTCGAACACTCGAACACCTAAACGGATTCTCCTGCACAGTGGCAGATATGTAAATACGTGTTTCCGTACCATTTCTTTCGCATTACGGTTCGAACACTCGAACACCTATACGGATTCTCCTGCAAAATGGCAGATATGTAAATACGGGGTTTCCGTACCATTTCTTTCGCATTACGGTTCGAACACTCGAACACCTATACGGATTCTCCTGCACAGTGGCAGATATGTAAATACGGGGTTTCCGTACCATTTCTTGCGCATTACGGTTCGAACACTCGAACACCTAAACGGATTCTCCTGCACAGTGGCAGATATGTAAAAACGGGGTTTCCGTACCATTTCTTTCGCATTACGGTTCGAACACTCGAACACCTATACGGATTCTCCTGCAAAGTGGCAGATATGTAAATACGGGGTTTCCGTACCATTTCTTGCGCATTACGGTTCGAACACTCGAACACCTATACGGATTCTCCTGCACAGTGGCAGATATGTAAATACGGGGTTTCCGTACCATTTCTTGCGCGTTACGGTTCGAACACTCGAACACCTATACGGATTCTCCTGCACAGTGGCAGATATGTAAATACGGGGTTTCCGTACCATTTCTTGCGCATTACGGTTCGAACACTCGAACACCTATACGAATTCTCCTGCACACTGGCAAATACGTAAATACGGGGTTTCCGTACCATTTCTTGCGCATTACGGTTCGAACACTCGAACACCTATACGGATTCTCCTGCACAGTGGCAGATATGTAAATACGGGGTTTCCGTACCATTTCTTTCGCATTACGGTTCGAACACTCGAACACCTATACGGATTCTCCTGCAAAGTGGCAGATATGTAAATAATGGGTTTCCGTACCATTTCTTTCGCATTACGGTTCGAACACTCGAACACCTATACGGATTCTCCTGCACAGTGGCAGATATGTAAATGCGGGGTTTCCTTACCATTTGTTGCGCATTACGGTTCGATCACTCGAACACCTATACGGATTCTCCTGCACAGTGGCAGATATGTAAATACGGGGTTTCCGTACCATTTCTTGCGCATTACGGTTCGAACACTCGAACACCTATACGGATTCTCCTGCACAGTGGCAGATATGTAAAAACGGGGTTTCCGTACCGTTTCTTGCGCATTACGGTTCGAACACTCGAAGACCTATACGGATTCTCCTGCACAGTGGCAGATATGTAAATACGGGGTTTCCGTACCATTTCTTGCGCATTACGGTTCGAACACTCGAACACCTATACGGATTCTCCTGCACAGTGGCAGATATGTAAATATGGGGTTTCCGTACCATTTCTTGCGCATTACGGTTCGAACACTCGAACACCAATACGGATTCTCCTGCACAGTGGCAGATATGTAAATACGGGGTTTCCGTACCATTTCTTGCGCATTACGGTTCGAACACTCGAACACCTAAACGGATTCTCCTGCACAGTGGCAGATATGTAAATACGGGGTTTCCGTACCATTTCTTTCGCATTACGGTTCGAACACTCGAACACCTTTACGGATTCTCCTGCAAAGTGGCAGATATGTAAATACGGGTTTTCCGTACCATTTCTTTCGAATTACGGTTCGAACACTCGAACACCTATACGGATTCTCCTGCACAGTGTCAGATATGTAAATACGGGGTTTCCGTACCATTTCTTGCGCGTTACGGTTCGAACACTCGAACACCTATACGGATTCTCCTGCACAGTGGCAGATATGTAAATACGGGGTTTCCGTACCATTTCTTGCGCATTACGGTTCGAACACTCGAACACCTATACGGATTCTCCTGCAAAGTGGCAGATATGTAAATAATGGGTTTCCGTACCATTTCTTTCGCATTACGGTTCGAACACTCGAACACCTATACGGATTCTCCTGCACAGTGGCAGATATGTAAATACGGGGTTTCCTTACCATTTCTTGCGCATTACGGTTCGATCACTCGAACACCTATACGGATTCTCCTCCACAGTGGCAGATATGTAAATACGGGGTTTCCTTACCATTTCTTGCGCATTACGGTTCGATCACTCGAACACCTATACGGATTCTCCTCCACAGTGGCAGATATGTAAATACGGGGTTTCCGTACCATTTCTTGCGCATTACGGTTCGAACACTCGAACACCTATACGGATTCTCCTGCACAGTGGCAGATATGTAAAAACGGGGTTTCCGTACCGTTTCTTGCGCATTACGGTTCGAACACTCGAACACCTATACGGATTCTCCTGCACATTGGCAGATATGTAAATACGGGGTTTCCGTACCATTTCTTGCGCATTACGGTTCGAACACTCGAACACCTATACGGATTCTCCTGCACAGTGGCAGATATGTAAATATGGGGTTTCCGTACCATTTCTTGCGCATTACGGTTCGAGCACTCGAACACCAATACGGATTCTCCTGCACAGTGGCAGATATGTAAATACGGGGTTTTCGTACCATTTCTTGCGGATTACGGTTCGAACACTCGAACACCTAAACGGATTCTCCTGCACAGTGGCAGATATGTAAATACGTGTTTCCGTACCATTTCTTTCGCATTACGGTTCGAACACTCGAACACCTATACGGATTCTCCTGCAAAATGGCAGATATGTAAATACGGGGTTTCCGTACCATTTCTTTCGCATTACGGTTCGAACACTCGAACACCTATACGGATTCTCCTGCACAGTGGCAGATATGTAAATACGGGGTTTCCGTACCATTTCTTGCGCATTACGGTTCGAACACTCGAACACCTAAACGGATTCTCCTGCACAGTGGCAGATATGTAAAAACGGGGTTTCCGTACCATTTCTTTCGCATTACGGTTCGAACACTCGAACACCTATACGGATTCTCCTGCAAAGTGGCAGATATGTAAATACGGGGTTTTCGTACCATTTCTTGCGGATTACGGTTCGAACACTCGAACACCTAAACGGATTCTCCTGCACAGTGGCAGATATGTAAATACGTGTTTCCGTACCATTTCTTTCGCATTACGGTTCGAACACTCGAACACCTATACGGATTCTCCTGCAAAATGGCAGATATGTAAATACGGGGTTTCCGTACCATTTCTTTCGCATTACGGTTCGAACACTCGAACACCTATACGGATTCTCCTGCACAGTGGCAGATATGTAAATACGGGGTTTCCGTACCATTTCTTGCGCATTACGGTTCGAACACTCGAACACCTAAACGGATTCTCCTGCACAGTGGCAGATATGTAAAAACGGGGTTTCCGTACCATTTCTTTCGCATTACGGTTCGAACACTCGAACACCTATACGGATTCTCCTGCAAAGTGGCAGATATGTAAATACGGGGTTTCCGTACCATTTCTTGCGCATTACGGTTCGAACACTCGAACACCTATACGGATTCTCCTGCACAGTGGCAGATATGTAAATACGGGGTTTCCGTACCATTTCTTGCGCGTTACGGTTCGAACACTCGAACACCTATACGGATTCTCCTGCACAGTGGCAGATATGTAAATACGGGGTTTCCGTACCATTTCTTGCGCATTACGGTTCGAACACTCGAACACCTATACAGATTCTCCTGCACAGTGGCAGATATGTAAATATGGGGTTTCCGTACCATTTCTTGCGCATTACGGTTCGAACACTCGAACACCAATACGGATTCTCCTGCACAGTGGCAGATATGTAAATACGGGGTTTCCGTACCATTTCTTGCGCATTACGGTTCGAACACTCGAACACCTAAACGGATTCTCCTGCACAGTGGCAGATATGTAAATACGGGGTTTCCGTACCATTTCTTTCGCATTACGGTTCGAACACTCGAACACCTATACGGATTCTCCTGCAAAGTGGCAGATATGTAAATACGGGTTTTCCGTACCATTTCTTTCGCATTACGGTTCGAACACTCGAACACCTATACGGATTCTCCTGCACAGTGGCAGATATGTAAATACGGGGTTTCCGTACCATTTCTTGCGCGTTTCGGTTCGAACACTCGAACACCTATACGGATTCTCCTGCACAGTGGCAGATATGTAAATACGGGGTTTCCGTACCATTTCTTGCGCATTACGGTTCGAACACTCGAACACCTATACGGATTCTCCTGCACAGTGGCAGATATGTAAATACGGGGTTTCCTTACCATTTCTTGCGCATTACGGTTCGAACACTCGAACACCTATACGGATTCTCCTACACAGTGGCAGATATGTAAATACGGGGTTTCTGTACCATTTCTTGTGCATTATGGTTCGAACACTCGAACACCTATACGGATTCTCCTGCACAGTGGCAGATATGTAAATACGGGGTTTCCGTACCATTTCTTTCGCATTACGGTTCGAACACTCGAACACCTATACGGATTCTCCTGCAAAGTGGCAGATATGTAAATACGGGGTTTCCGTACCATTTCTTTCGCATTACGGTTCGAACATTCGAACACCTATACGAATTCTCCTGCACACTGGCAAATACGTAAATACGGGGTTTCCGTACCATTTCTTGCGCATTACGGTTCGAACACTCGAACACCTATACGGATTCTCCTGCACAGTGGCAGATATGTAAATACGGGGTTTCCGTACCATTTCTTTCGCATTACGGTTCGAACACTCGAACACCTATACGGATTCTCCTGCAAAGTGGCAGATATGTAAATAATGGGTTTCCGTACCATTTCTTTCGCATTACGGTTCGAACACTCGAACACCTATACGGATTCTCCTGCACAGTGGCAGATATGTAAATACGGGGTTTCCTTACCATTTCTTGCGCATTACGGTTCGATCACTCGAACACCTATACGGATTCTCCTCCACAGTGGCAGATATGTAAATACGGGGTTTCCGTACCATTTCTTGCGCATTACGGTTCGAACACTCGAACACCTATACGGATTCTCCTGCACAGTGGCAGATATGTAAAAACGGGGTTTCCGTACCGTTTCTTGCGCATTACGGTTCGAACACTCGAACACCTATACGGATTCTCCTGCACATTGGCAGATATGTAAATACGGGGTTTCCGTACCATTTCTTGCGCATTACGGTTCGAACACTCGAACACCTATACGGATTCTCCTGCACAGTGGCAGATATGTAAATATGGGGTTTCCGTACCATTTCTTGCGCATTACGGTTCGAACACTCGAACACCAATACGGATTCTCCTGCACAGTGGCAGATATGTAAATACGGGGTTTTCGTACCATTTCTTGCGGATTACGGTTCGAACACTCGGACACCTAAACGGATTCTCCTGCACAGTGGCAGATATGTAAATACGTGTTTCCGTACCATTTCTTTCGCATTACGGTTCGAACACTCGAACACCTATACGGATTCTCCTGCAAAATGGCAGATATGTAAATACGGGGTTTCCGTACCATTTCTTTCGCATTACGGTTCGAACACTCGAACACCTATACGGATTCTCCTGCACAGTGGCAGATATGTAAATACGGGGTTTCCGTACCATTTCTTGCGCATTACGGTTCGAACACTCGAACACCTAAACGGATTCTCCTGCACAGTGGCAGATATGTAAAAACGGGGTTTCCGTACCATTTCTTTCGCATTACGGTTCGAACACTCGAACACCTATACGGATTCTCCTGCAAAGTGGCAGATATGTAAATACGGGGTTTCCGTACCATTTCTTGCGCATTACGGTTCGAACACTCGAACACCTATACGGATTCTCCTGCACAGTGGCAGATATGTAAATACGGGGTTTCCGTACCATTTCTTGCGCGTTACGGTTCGAACACTCGAACACCTATACGGATTCTCCTGCACAGTGGCAGATATGTAAATACGGGGTTTCCGTACCATTTCTTGCGCATTACGGTTCGAACACTCGAACACCTATACGGATTCTCCTGCACAGTGGCAGATATGTAAATACGGGGTTTCCTTACCATTTCTTGCGCATTACGGTTCGAACACTCGAACACCTATACGGATTCTCCTACACAGTGGCAGATATGTAAATACGGGGTTTCTGTACCATTTCTTGCGCGTTACGGTTCGAACACTCGAACACCTATACGGATTCTCCTGCACAGTGGCAGATATGTAAATACGGGGTTTCCGTACCATTTCTTTCGCATTACGGTTCGAACACTCGAACACCTATACGGATTCTCCTGCAAAGTGGCAGATATGTAAATACGGGGTTTCCGTACCATTTCTTTCGCTTTACGGTTCGAACACTCGAACACCTATACGAATTCTCCTGCACACTGGCAAATACGTAAATACGGGGTTTCCGTACCATTTCTTGCGCATTACGGTTCGAACACTCGAACACCTATACGGATTCTCCTGCACAGTGGCAGATATGTAAATACGGGGTTTCCGTACCATTTCTTTCGCATTACGGTTCGAACAGTCGAACACCTATACGGATTCTCCTGCAAAGTGGCAGATATGTAAATAATGGGTTTCCGTACCATTTCTTTCGCATTACGGTTCGAACACTCGAACACCTATACGGATTCTCCTGCACAGTGGCAGATATGTAAATACGGGGTTTCCTTACCATTTCTTGCGCATTACGGTTCGATCACTCGAACACCTATACGGATTCTCCTCCACAGTGGCAGATATGTAAATACGGGGTTTCCGTACCATTTCTTGCGCATTACGGTTCGAACACTCGAACACCTATACGGATTCTCCTGCACAGTGGCAGATATGTAAAAACGGGGTTTCCGTACCGTTTCTTTCGCATTACGGTTCGAACACTCGAACACCTATACGGATTCTCCTGCACATTGGCAGATATGTAAATACGGGGTTTCCGTACCATTTCTTGCGCATTACGGTTCGAACACTCGAACACCTATACGGATTCTCCTGCACAGTGGCAGATATGTAAATATGGGGTTTCCGTACCATTTGTTGCGCATTACGGTTCGAACACTCGAACACCAATACGGATTCTCCTGCACAGTGGCAGATATGTAAATACGGGGTTTTCGTACCATTTCTTGCGGATTACGGTTCGAACACTCGAACACCTAAACGGATTCTCCTCCACAGTGGCAGATATGTAAATACGTGTTTCCGTACCATTTCTTTCGCATTACGGTTCGAACACTCGAACACCTATACGGATTCTCCTGCAAAATGGCAGATATGTAAATACGGGGTTTCCGTACCATTTCTTTCGCATTACGGCTCGAACACTCGAACACCTATACGGATTCTCCTGCACAGTGGCAGATATGTAAATACGGGGTTTCCGTACCATTTCTTGCGCATTACGGTTCGAACACTCGAACACCTATACGGATTCTCCTGCACAGTGGCAGATATGTAAATACGGGGTTTCCGTACCATTTCTTGCGCATTACGGTTCGAACACTCGAACACCTATACGGATTCTCCTGCACAGTGGCAGATATGTAAATACGGGGTTTCCTTACCATTTGTTGCGCATTACGGTTCGATCACTCGAACACCTATACGGATTCTCCTCCACAGTGGCAGATATGTAAATATGGGGTTTCCGTACCATTTCTTGCGCATTACGGTTCGAACACTCGAACACCAATACGGATTCTCCTGCACAGTGGCAGATATGTAAATACGGGGTTTTCGTACCATTTCTTGCGCGTTACGGTTCGAACACTCGAACACCTATACGGATTCTCCTGCACAGTGGCAGATATGTAAATACGGGGTTTCCTTACCATTTGTTGCGCATTACGGTTCGATCACTCGAACACCTATACGGATTCTCCTCCACAGTGGCAGATATGTAAATATGGGGTTTCCGTACCATTTCTTGCGCATTACGGTTCGAACACTCGAACACCAATACGGATTCTCCTGCACAGTGGCAGATATGTAAATACGGGGTTTCCGTACCATTTCTTGCGCGTTACGGTTCGAACACTCGAACACCTATACGGATTCTCCTGCACAGTGGCAGATATGTAAATACGGGGTTTCCGTACCATTTCTTGCGCATTACGGTTCGAACACTCGAACACCTATACGGATTCTCCTGCACAGTGGCAGATATGTAAATACGGGGTTTCCTTACCATTTCTTGCGCATTACGGTTCGAACACTCGAACACCTATACGGATTCTCCTACACAGTGGCAGATATGTAAATACGGGGTTTCTGTACCATTTCTTGCGCGTTACGGTTCGAACACTCGAACACCTATACGGATTCTCCTGCACAGTGGCAGATATGTAAATACGGGGTTTCCGTACCATTTCTTTCGCATTACGGTTCGAACACTCGAACACCTATACGGATTCTCCTGCAAAGTGGCAGATAGGTAAATACGGGGTTTCCGTACCATTTCTTTCGCATTACGGTTCGAACACTCGAACACCTATACGAATTCTCCTGCACACTGGCAAATACGTAAATACGGGGTTTCCGTACCATTTCTTGCGCATTACGGTTCGAACACTCGAACACCTATACGGATTCTCCTGCACAGTGGCAGATATGTAAATACGGGGTTTCCGTACCATTTCTTTCGCATTACGGTTCGAACACTCGAACACCTATACGGATTCTCCTGCAAAGTGGCAGATATGTAAATAATGGGTTTCCGTACCATTTCTTTCGCATTACGGTTCGAACACTCGAACACCTATACGGATTCTCCTGCACAGTGGCAGATATGTAAATACGGGGTTTCCTTACCATTTCTTGCGCATTACGGTTCGATCACTCGAACACCTATACGGATTCTCCTCCACAGTGGCAGATATGTAAATACGGGGTTTCCGTACCATTTCTTGCGCATTACGGTTCGAACACTCGAACACCTATACGGATTCTCCTGCACAGTGGCAGATATGTAAAAACGGGGTTTCCGTACCGTTTCTTTCGCATTACGGTTCGAACACTCGAACACCTATACGGATTCTCCTGCACATTGGCAGATATGTAAATACGGGGTTTCCGTACCATTTCTTGCGCATTACGGTTCGAACACTCGAACACCTATACGGATTCTCCTGCACAGTGGCAGATATGTAAATATGGGGTTTCCGTACCATTTGTTGCGCATTACGGTTCGAACACTCGAACACCAATACGGATTCTCCTGCACAGTGGCAGATATGTAAATACGGGGTTTTCGTACCATTTCTTGCGGATTACGGTTCGAACACTCGAACACCTAAACGGATTCTCCTCCACAGTGGCAGATATGTAAATACGTGTTTCCGTACCATTTCTTTCGCATTACGGTTCGAACACTCGAACACCTATACGGATTCTCCTGCAAAATGGCAGATATGTAAATACGGGGTTTCCGTACCATTTCTTTCGCATTACGGCTCGAACACTCGAACACCTATACGGATTCTCCTGCACAGTGGCAGATATGTAAATACGGGGTTTCCGTACCATTTCTTGCGCATTACGGTTCGAACACTCGAACACCTATACGGATTCTCCTGCACAGTGGCAGATATGTAAATACGGGGTTTCCGTACCATTTCTTGCGCATTACGGTTCGAACACTCGAACACCTATACGGATTCTCCTGCACAGTGGCAGATATGTAAATACGGGGTTTCCTTACCATTTGTTGCGCATTACGGTTCGATCACTCGAACACCTATACGGATTCTCCTCCACAGTGGCAGATATGTAAATATGGGGTTTCCGTACCATTTCTTGCGCATTACGGTTCGAACACTCGAACACCAATACGGATTCTCCTGCACAGTGGCAGATATGTAAATACGGGGTTTTCGTACCATTTCTTGCGGATTACGGTTCGAACACTCGAACACCTAAACGGATTCTCCTGCACAGTGGCAGATATGTAAATACGTGTTTCCGTACCATTTCTTTCGCATTACGGTTCGAACACTCGAACACCTATACGGATTCTCCTGCAAAATGGCAGATATGTAAATACGGGGTTTCCGTACCATTTCTTTCGCATTACGGCTCGAACACTCCAACACCTATACGGATTCTCCTGCACAGTGGCAGATATGTAAATACGGGGTTTCCGTACCATTTCTTGCGCATTACGGTTCGAACACTCGAACACCTATACGGATTCTCCTGCACAGTGGCAGATATGTAAATACGGGGTTTCCGTACCATTTCTTGCGCATTACGGTTCGAACACTCGAACACCTATACGGATTCTCCTACACAGTGGCAGATATGTAAATACGGGGTTTCTGTACCATTTCTTGCGCATTACGGTTCGAACACTCGAACACCTATACGGATTCTCCTGCACAGTGGCAGATATGTAAATACGGGGTTTCCGTACCATTTCTTTCGCATTACGGTTCGAACACTCGAACACCTATACGGATTCTCCTGCAAAGTGGCAGATATGTAAATACGGGGTTTCCGTACCATTTCTTTCGCATTACGGTTCGAACACTCGAACACCTATACGAATTCTCCTGCACACTGGCAAATACGTAAATACGGGGTTTCCGTACCATTTCTTGCGCATTACGGTTCGAACACTCGAACACCTATACGGATTCTCCTGCACAGTGGCAGATATGTAAATACGGGGTTTCCGTACCATTTCTTTCGCATTACGGTTCGAACACTCGAACACCTATACGGATTCTCCTGCAAAGTGGCAGATATGTAAATAATGGGTTTCCGTACCATTTCTTTCGCATTACGGTTCGAACACTCGAACACCTATACGGATTCTCCTGCACAGTGGCAGATATGTAAATACGGGGTTTCCTTACCATTTCTTGCGCATTACGGTTCGATCACTCGAACACCTATACGGATTCTCCTCCACAGTGGCAGATATGTAAATACGGGGTTTCCGTACCATTTCTTGCGCATTACGGTTCGAACACTCGAACACCTATACGGATTCTCCTGCACAGTGGCAGATATGTAAAAACGGGGTTTCCGTACCGTTTCTTTCGCATTACGGTTCGAACACTCGAACACCTATACGGATTCTCCTGCACATTGGCAGATATGTAAATACGGGGTTTCCGTACCATTTCTTGCGCATTACGGTTCGAACACTCGAACACCTATACGGATTCTCCTGCACAGTGGCAGATATGTAAATATGGGGTTTCCGTACCATTTGTTGCGCATTACGGTTCGAACACTCGAACACCAATACGGATTCTCCTGCACAGTGGCAGATATGTAAATACGGGGTTTTCGTACCATTTCTTGCGGATTACGGTTCGAACACTCGAACACCTAAACGGATTCTCCTCCACAGTGGCAGATATGTAAATACGTGTTTCCGTACCATTTCTTTCGCATTACGGTTCGAACACTCGAACACCTATACGGATTCTCCTGCAAAATGGCAGATATGTAAATACGGGGTTTCCGTACCATTTCTTTCGCATTACGGCTCGAACACTCGAACACCTATACGGATTCTCCTGCACAGTGGCAGATATGTAAATACGGGGTTTCCGTACCATTTCTTGCGCATTACGGTTCGAACACTCGAACACCTATACGGATTCTCCTGCACAGTGGCAGGTATGTAAATACGGGGTTTCCGTACCATTTCTTGCGCATTACGGTTCGAACACTCGAACACCTATACGGATTCTCCTGCACAGTGGCAGATATGTAAATACGGGGTTTCCTTACCATTTGTTGCGCATTACGGTTCGATCACTCGAACACCTATACGGATTCTCCTCCACAGTGGCAGATATGTAAATATGGGGTTTCCGTACCATTTCTTGCGCATTACGGTTCGAACACTCGAACACCAATACGGATTCTCCTGCACAGTGGCAGATATGTAAATACGGGGTTTTCGTACCATTTCTTGCGGATTACGGTTCGAACACTCGAACACCTAAACGGATTCTCCTGCACAGTGGCAGATATGTAAATACGTGTTTCCGTACCATTTCTTTCGCATTACGGTTCGAACACTCGAACACCTATACGGATTCTCCTGCAAAATGGCAGATATGTAAATACGGGGTTTCCGTACCATTTCTTTCGCATTACGGCTCGAACACTCCAACACCTATACGGATTCTCCTGCACAGTGGCAGATATGTAAATACGGGGTTTCCGTACCATTTCTTGCGCATTACGGTTCGAACACTCGAACACCTATACGGATTCTCCTGCACAGTGGCAGATATGTAAATACGGGGTTTCCGTACCATTTCTTGCGCATTACGGTTCGAACACTCGAACACCTATACGGATTCTCCTGCACAGTGGCAGATATGTAAATACGGGGTTTCCTTACCATTTGTTGCGCATTACGGTTCGATCACTCGAACACCTATACGGATTCTCCTCCACAGTGGCAGATATGTAAATACGGGGTTTCCGTACCATTTCTTGCGCATTACGGTTCGAACACTCGATCACCTAAACGGATTCTCCTGCACAGTGGCAGATATGTAAATACGGGGTTTCCGTACCATTTCTTTCGCATTACGGTTCGAACACTCGAACACCTATACGGATTCTCCTGCAAAGTGGCAGATATGTAAATACGGGGTTTCCGTACCATTTCTTGCGCATTACGGTTCGAACACTCGAACACCTATACGGATTCTCCTGCATAGTGGCAGATATGTAAATACGGGGTTTCCGTACCATTTCTTTCGCATTACGGTTCGAACACTCGAACACCTATACGGATTCTCCTGCAAAGTGGCAGATATGTAAATAATGGGTTTCCGTACCATTTCTTTCGCATTACGGTTCGAACACTCGAACACCTATACGGATTCTCCTGCACAGTGGCAGATATGTAAATACGGGGTTTCCTTACCATTTGTTGCGCATTACGGTTCGATCACTCGAACACCTATACGGATTCTCCTCCACAGTGGCAGATATGTAAATACGGGGTTTCCGTACCATTTCTTGCGCATTACGGTTCGAACACTCGAACACCTATACGGATTCTCCTGCACAGTGGCAGATATGTAAAAACGGGGTTTCCGTACCGTTTCTTGCGCATTACGGTTCGAACACTCGAACACCTATACGGATTCTCCTGCACATTGGCAGATATGTAAATACGGGGTTTCCGTACCATTTCTTGCGCATTACGGTTCGAACACTCGAACACCTATACGGATTCTCCTGCAAAGTGGCAGATATGTAAATAATGGGTTTCCGTACCATTTCTTTCGCATTACGGTTCGAACACTCGAACACCTATACGGATTCTCCTGCACAGTGGCAGATATGTAAATACGGGGTTTCCTTACCATTTCTTGCGCATTACGGTTCGATCACTCGAACACCTATACGGATTCTCCTCCACAGTGGCAGATATGTAAATACGGGGTTTCCGTACCATTTCTTGCGCATTACGGTTCGAACACTCGAACACCTATACGGATTCTCCTGCACAGTGGCAGATATGTAAAAACGGGGTTTCCGTACCGTTTCTTTCGCATTACGGTTCGAACACTCGAACACCTATACGGATTCTCCTGCACATTGGCAGATATGTAAATACGGGGTTTCCGTACCATTTCTTGCGCATTACGGTTCGAACACTCGAACACCTATACGGATTCTCCTGCACAGTGGCAGATATGTAAATATGGGGTTTCCGTACCATTTGTTGCGCATTACGGTTCGAACACTCGAACACCAATACGGATTCTCCTGCACAGTGGCAGATATGTAAATACGGGGTTTTCGTACCATTTCTTGCGGATTACGGTTCGAACACTCGAACACCTAAACGGATTCTCCTCCACAGTGGCAGATATGTAAATACGTGTTTCCGTACCATTTCTTTCGCATTACGGTTCGAACACTCGAACACCTATACGGATTCTCCTGCAAAATGGCAGATATGTAAATACGGGGTTTCCGTACCATTTCTTTCGCATTACGGCTCGAACACTCGAACACCTATACGGATTCTCCTGCACAGTGGCAGATATGTAAATACGGGGTTTCCGTACCATTTCTTGCGCATTACGGTTCGAACACTCGAACACCTATACGGATTCTCCTGCACAGTGGCAGATATGTAAATACGGGGTTTCCGTACCATTTCTTGCGCATTACGGTTCGAACACTCGAACACCTATACGGATTCTCCTGCACAGTGGCAGATATGTAAATACGGGGTTTCCTTACCATTTGTTGCGCATTACGGTTCGATCACTCGAACACCTATACGGATTCTCCTCCACAGTGGCAGATATGTAAATATGGGGTTTCCGTACCATTTCTTGCGCATTACGGTTCGAACACTCGAACACCAATACGGATTCTCCTGCACAGTGGCAGATATGTAAATACGGGGTTTTCGTACCATTTCTTGCGGATTACGGTTCGAACACTCGAACACCTAAACGGATTCTCCTGCACAGTGGCAGATATGTAAATACGTGTTTCCGTACCATTTCTTTCGCATTACGGTTCGAACACTCGAACACCTATACGGATTCTCCTGCAAAATGGCAGATATGTAAATACGGGGTTTCCGTACCATTTCTTTCGCATTACGGCTCGAACACTCCAACACCTATACGGATTCTCCTGCACAGTGGCAGATATGTAAATACGGGGTTTCCGTACCATTTCTTGCGCATTACGGTTCGAACACTCGAACACCTATACGGATTCTCCTGCACAGTGGCAGATATGTAAATACGGGGTTTCCGTACCATTTCTTGCGCATTACGGTTCGAACACTCGAACACCTATACGGATTCTCCTACACAGTGGCAGATATGTAAATACGGGGTTTCTGTACCATTTCTTGCGCATTACGGTTCGAACACTCGAACACCTATACGGATTCTCCTGCACAGTGGCAGATATGTAAATACGGGGTTTCCGTACCATTTCTTTCGCATTACGGTTCGAACACTCGAACACCTATACGGATTCTCCTGCAAAGTGGCAGATATGTAAATACGGGGTTTCCGTACCATTTCTTTCGCATTACGGTTCGAACACTCGAACACCTATACGAATTCTCCTGCACACTGGCAAATACGTAAATACGGGGTTTCCGTACCATTTCTTGCGCATTACGGTTCGAACACTCGAACACCTATACGGATTCTCCTGCACAGTGGCAGATATGTAAATACGGGGTTTCCGTACCATTTCTTTCGCATTACGGTTCGAACACTCGAACACCTATACGGATTCTCCTGCAAAGTGGCAGATATGTAAATAATGGGTTTCCGTACCATTTCTTTCGCATTACGGTTCGAACACTCGAACACCTATACGGATTCTCCTGCACAGTGGCAGATATGTAAATACGGGGTTTCCTTACCATTTCTTGCGCATTACGGTTCGATCACTCGAACACCTATACGGATTCTCCTCCACAGTGGCAGATATGTAAATACGGGGTTTCCGTACCATTTCTTGCGCATTACGGTTCGAACACTCGAACACCTATACGGATTCTCCTGCACAGTGGCAGATATGTAAAAACGGGGTTTCCGTACCGTTTCTTTCGCATTACGGTTCGAACACTCGAACACCTATACGGATTCTCCTGCACATTGGCAGATATGTAAATACGGGGTTTCCGTACCATTTCTTGCGCATTACGGTTCGAACACTCGAACACCTATACGGATTCTCCTGCACAGTGGCAGATATGTAAATATGGGGTTTCCGTACCATTTGTTGCGCATTACGGTTCGAACACTCGAACACCAATACGGATTCTCCTGCACAGTGGCAGATATGTAAATACGGGGTTTTCGTACCATTTCTTGCGGATTACGGTTCGAACACTCGAACACCTAAACGGATTCTCCTCCACAGTGGCAGATATGTAAATACGTGTTTCCGTACCATTTCTTTCGCATTACGGTTCGAACACTCGAACACCTATACGGATTCTCCTGCAAAATGGCAGATATGTAAATACGGGGTTTCCGTACCATTTCTTTCGCATTACGGCTCGAACACTCGAACACCTATACGGATTCTCCTGCACAGTGGCAGATATGTAAATACGGGGTTTCCGTACCATTTCTTGCGCATTACGGTTCGAACACTCGAACACCTATACGGATTCTCCTGCACAGTGGCAGGTATGTAAATACGGGGTTTCCGTACCATTTCTTGCGCATTACGGTTCGAACACTCGAACACCTATACGGATTCTCCTGCACAGTGGCAGATATGTAAATACGGGGTTTCCTTACCATTTGTTGCGCATTACGGTTCGATCACTCGAACACCTATACGGATTCTCCTCCACAGTGGCAGATATGTAAATATGGGGTTTCCGTACCATTTCTTGCGCATTACGGTTCGAACACTCGAACACCAATACGGATTCTCCTGCACAGTGGCAGATATGTAAATACGGGGTTTTCGTACCATTTCTTGCGGATTACGGTTCGAACACTCGAACACCTAAACGGATTCTCCTGCACAGTGGCAGATATGTAAATACGTGTTTCCGTACCATTTCTTTCGCATTACGGTTCGAACACTCGAACACCTATACGGATTCTCCTGCAAAATGGCAGATATGTAAATACGGGGTTTCCGTACCATTTCTTTCGCATTACGGCTCGAACACTCCAACACCTATACGGATTCTCCTGCACAGTGGCAGATATGTAAATACGGGGTTTCCGTACCATTTCTTGCGCATTACGGTTCGAACACTCGAACACCTATACGGATTCTCCTGCACAGTGGCAGATATGTAAATACGGGGTTTCCGTACCATTTCTTGCGCATTACGGTTCGAACACTCGAACACCTATACGGATTCTCCTGCACAGTGGCAGATATGTAAATACGGGGTTTCCTTACCATTTGTTGCGCATTACGGTTCGATCACTCGAACACCTATACGGATTCTCCTCCACAGTGGCAGATATGTAAATACGGGGTTTCCGTACCATTTCTTGCGCATTACGGTTCGAACACTCGATCACCTAAACGGATTCTCCTGCACAGTGGCAGATATGTAAATACGGGGTTTCCGTACCATTTCTTTCGCATTACGGTTCGAACACTCGAACACCTATACGGATTCTCCTGCAAAGTGGCAGATATGTAAATACGGGGTTTCCGTACCATTTCTTGCGCATTACGGTTCGAACACTCGAACACCTATACGGATTCTCCTGCATAGTGGCAGATATGTAAATACGGGGTTTCCGTACCATTTCTTTCGCATTACGGTTCGAACACTCGAACACCTATACGGATTCTCCTGCAAAGTGGCAGATATGTAAATAATGGGTTTCCGTACCATTTCTTTCGCATTACGGTTCGAACACTCGAACACCTATACGGATTCTCCTGCACAGTGGCAGATATGTAAATACGGGGTTTCCTTACCATTTGTTGCGCATTACGGTTCGATCACTCGAACACCTATACGGATTCTCCTCCACAGTGGCAGATATGTAAATACGGGGTTTCCGTACCATTTCTTGCGCATTACGGTTCGAACACTCGAACACCTATACGGATTCTCCTGCACAGTGGCAGATATGTAAAAACGGGGTTTCCGTACCGTTTCTTGCGCATTACGGTTCGAACACTCGAACACCTATACGGATTCTCCTGCACATTGGCAGATATGTAAATACGGGGTTTCCGTACCATTTCTTGCGCATTACGGTTCGAACACTCGAACACCTATACGGATTCTCCTGCACAGTGGCAGATATGTAAATATGGGGTTTCCGTACCATTTCTTGCGCATTACGGTTCGAACACTCGAACACCAATACGGATTCTCCTGCACAGTGGCAGATATGTAAATACGGGGTTTTCGTACCATTTCTTGCGGATTACGGTTCGAACACTCGAACACCTAAACGGATTCTCCTGCACAGTGGCAGATATGTAAATACGTGTTTCCGTACCATTTCTTTCGCATTACGGTTCGAACACTCGAACACCTATACGGATTCTCCTGCAAAATGGCAGATATGTAAATACGGGGTTTCCGTACCATTTCTTGCGCATTACGGTTCGAACACTCGAACACCTATACGGATTCTCCTGCACAGTGGCAGATATGTAAATACGGGGTTTCCGTACCATTTCTTTCGCATTACGGTTCGAACACTCGAACACCTAAACGGATTCTCCTCCACAGTGGCAGATATGTAAATACGTGTTTCCGTACCATTTCTTTCGCATTACGGTTCGAACACTCGAACACCTATACGGATTCTCCTGCAAAATGGCAGATATGTAAATACGGGGTTTCCGTACCATTTCTTTCGCATTACGGCTCGAACACTCGAACACCTATACGGATTCTCCTGCACAGTGGCAGATATGTAAATACGGGGTTTCCGTACCATTTCTTGCGCATTACGGTTCGAACACTCGAACACCTATACGGATTCTCCTGCACAGTGGCAGATATGTAAATACGGGGTTTCCGTACCATTTCTTGCGCATTACGGTTCGAACACTCGAACACCTATACGGATTCTCCTGCACAGTGGCAGATATGTAAATACGGGGTTTCCTTACCATTTGTTGCGCATTACGGTTCGATCACTCGAACACCTATACGGATTCTCCTCCACAGTGGCAGATATGTAAATATGGGGTTTCCGTACCATTTCTTGCGCATTACGGTTCGAACACTCGAACACCAATACGGATTCTCCTGCACAGTGGCAGATATGTAAATACGGGGTTTTCGTACCATTTCTTGCGGATTACGGTTCGAACACTCGAACACCTAAACGGATTCTCCTGCACAGTGGCAGATATGTAAATACGTGTTTCCGTACCATTTCTTTCGCATTACGGTTCGAACACTCGAACACCTATACGGATTCTCCTGCAAAATGGCAGATATGTAAATACGGGGTTTCCGTACCATTTCTTTCGCATTACGGCTCGAACACTCCAACACCTATACGGATTCTCCTGCACAGTGGCAGATATGTAAATACGGGGTTTCCGTACCATTTCTTGCGCATTACGGTTCGAACACTCGAACACCTATACGGATTCTCCTGCACAGTGGCAGATATGTAAATACGGGGTTTCCGTACCATTTCTTGCGCATTACGGTTCGAACACTCGAACACCTATACGGATTCTCCTGCACAGTGGCAGATATGTAAATACGGGGTTTCCTTACCATTTGTTGCGCATTACGGTTCGATCACTCGAACACCTATACGGATTCTCCTCCACAGTGGCAGATATGTAAATACGGGGTTTCCGTACCATTTCTTGCGCATTACGGTTCGAACACTCGATCACCTAAACGGATTCTCCTGCACAGTGGCAGATATGTAAATACGGGGTTTCCGTACCATTTCTTTCGCATTACGGTTCGAACACTCGAACACCTATACGGATTCTCCTGCAAAGTGGCAGATATGTAAATACGGGGTTTCCGTACCATTTCTTGCGCATTACGGTTCGAACACTCGAACACCTATACGGATTCTCCTGCATAGTGGCAGATATGTAAATACGGGGTTTCCGTACCATTTCTTTCGCATTACGGTTCGAACACTCGAACACCTATACGGATTCTCCTGCAAAGTGGCAGATATGTAAATAATGGGTTTCCGTACCATTTCTTTCGCATTACGGTTCGAACACTCGAACACCTATACGGATTCTCCTGCACAGTGGCAGATATGTAAATACGGGGTTTCCTTACCATTTGTTGCGCATTACGGTTCGATCACTCGAACACCTATACGGATTCTCCTCCACAGTGGCAGATATGTAAATACGGGGTTTCCGTACCATTTCTTGCGCATTACGGTTCGAACACTCGAACACCTATACGGATTCTCCTGCACAGTGGCAGATATGTAAAAATGGGGTTTCCGTACCGTTTCTTGCGCATTACGGTTCGAACACTCGAACACCTATACGGATTCTCCTGCACATTGGCAGATATGTAAATACGGGGTTTCCGTACCATTTCTTGCGCATTACGGTTCGAACACTCGAACACCTATACGGATTCTCCTGCACAGTGGCAGATATGTAAATATGGGGTTTCCGTACCATTTCTTGCGCATTACGGTTCGAACACTCGAACACCAATACGGATTCTCCTGCACAGTGGCAGATATGTAAATACGGGGTTTTCGTACCATTTCTTGCGGATTACGGTTCGAACACTCGAACACCTAAACGGATTCTCCTGCACAGTGGCAGATATGTAAATACGTGTTTCCGTACCATTTCTTTCGCATTACGGTTCGAACACTCGAACACCTATACGGATTCTCCTGCAAAATGGCAGATATGTAAATACGGGGTTTCCGTACCATTTCTTGCGCATTACGGTTCGAACACTCGAACACCTATACGGATTCTCCTGCACAGTGGCAGATATGTAAATACGGGGTTTCCGTACCATTTCTTTCGCATTACGGTTCGAACACTCGAACACCTATACGGATTCTCCTGCAAAGTGGCAGATATGTAAATACGGGGTTTCCGTACCATTTCTTTCGCATTATGGTTCGAACACTCGAACACCTATACGGATTCTCCTGCACAGTGGCAGATATGTAAATACGGGGTTTCCTTACCATTTGTTGCGCATTACGGTTCGAACACTCGAACACCTATACGGATTCTCCTGCAAAGTGGCAGATATGTAAATACGGGGTTTCCGTACCATTTCTTGCGCATTACGGTTCGAACACTCGAACACCTATACGGATTCTCCTGCACAGTGGCAGATATGTAAATACGGGGTTTCCTTACCATTTGTTGCGCATTACGGTTCGATCACTCGAACACCTATACGGATTCTCCTCCACAGTGGCAGATATGTAAATACGGGGTTTCCGTACCATTTCTTGCGCATTACGGTTCGAACACTCGAACACCTATACGGATTCTCCTGCACAGTGGCAGATATGTAAAAACGGGGTTTCCGTACCGTTTCTTGCGCATTACGGTTCGAACACTCGAACACCTATACGGATTCTCCTGCACATTGGCAGATATGTAAATACGGGGTTTCCGTACCATTTCTTGCGCATTACGGTTCGAACACTCGAACACCTATACGGATTCTCCTGCACAGTGGCAGATATGTAAATATGGGGTTTCCGTACCATTTCTTGCGCATTACGGTTCGAACACTCGAACACCAATACGGATTCTCCTGCACAGTGGCAGATATGTAAATACGGGGTTTCCGTACCATTTCTTGCGCATTACGGTTCGAACACTCGAACACCTAAACGGATTCTCCTGCACAGTGGCAGATATGTAAATACGGGGTTTCCGTACCATTTCTTTCGCATTATGGTTCGAACACTCGAACACCTATACGGATTCTCCTGCACAGTGGCAGATATGTAAATACGGGGTTTCCTTACCATTTGTTGCGCATTACGGTTCGAACACTCGAACACCTATACGGATTCTCCTGCAAAGTGGCAGATATGTAAATACGGGGTTTCCGTACCATTTCTTGCGCATTACGGTTCGAACACTCGAACACCTATACGGATTCTCCTGCACAGTGGCAGATATGTAAATACGGGGTTTCCTTACCATTTGTTGCGCATTACGGTTCGATCACTCGAACACCTATACGGATTCTCCTCCACAGTGGCAGATATGTAAATACGGGGTTTCCGTACCATTTCTTGCGCATTACGGTTCGAACACTCGAACACCTATACGGATTCTCCTGCACAGTGGCAGATATGTAAAAACGGGGTTTCCGTACCGTTTCTTGCGCATTACGGTTCGAACACTCGAACACCTATACGGATTCTCCTGCACATTGGCAGATATGTAAATACGGGGTTTCCGTACCATTTCTTGCGCATTACGGTTCGAACACTCGAACACCTATACGGATTCTCCTGCACAGTGGCAGATATGTAAATATGGGGTTTCCGTACCATTTCTTGCGCATTACGGTTCGAACACTCGAACACCAATACGGATTCTCCTGCACAGTGGCAGATATGTAAATACGGGGTTTTCGTACCATTTCTTGCGGATTACGGTTCGAACACTCGAACACCTAAACGGATTCTCCTGCACAGTGGCAGATATGTAAATACGTGTTTCCGTACCATTTCTTTCGCATTACGGTTCGAACACTCGAACACCTATACGGATTCTCCTGCAAAATGGCAGATATGTAAATACGGGGTTTCCGTTCCATTTCTTGCGCATTACGGTTCGAACACTCGAACACCTATACGGATTCTCCTGCACAGTGGCAGATATGTAAATACGGGGTTTCCGTACCATTTCTTTCGCATTACGGTTCGAACACTCGAACACCTATACGGATTCTCCTGCAAAGTGGCAGATATGTAAATACGGGGTTTCCGTACCATTTCTTTCGCATTATGGTTCGAACACTCGAACACCTATACGGATTCTCCTGCACAGTGGCAGATATGTAAATACGGGGTTTCCTTACCATTTGTTGCGCATTACGGTTCGAACACTCGAACACCTATACGGATTCTCCTGCACAGTGGCAGATATGTAAATACGGGGTTTCCTTACCATTTGTTGCGCATTACGGTTCGATCACTCGAACACCTATACGGATTCTCCTCCACAGTGGCAGATATGTAAATATGGGGTTTCCGTACCATTTCTTGCGCATTACGGTTCGAACACTCGAACACCAATACGGATTCTCCTGCACAGTGGCAGATATGTAAATACGGGGTTTTCGTACCATTTCTTGCGGATTACGGTTCGAACACTCGAACACCTAAACGGATTCTCCTGCACAGTGGCAGATATGTAAATACGTGTTTCCGTACCATTTCTTTCGCATTACGGTTCGAACACTCGAACACCTATACGGATTCTCCTGCAAAATGGCAGATATGTAAATACGGGGTTTCCGTACCATTTCTTTCGCATTACGGCTCGAACACTCCAACACCTATACGGATTCTCCTGCACAGTGGCAGATATGTAAATACGGGGTTTCCGTACCATTTCTTGCGCATTACGGTTCGAACACTCGAACACCTATACGGATTCTCCTGCACAGTGGCAGATATGTAAATACGGGGTTTCCGTACCATTTCTTGCGCATTACGGTTCGAACACTCGAACACCTATACGGATTCTCCTGCACAGTGGCAGATATGTAAATACGGGGTTTCCTTACCATTTGTTGCGCATTACGGTTCGATCACTCGAACACCTATACGGATTCTCCTCCACAGTGGCAGATATGTAAATACGGGGTTTCCGTACCATTTCTTGCGCATTACGGTTCGAACACTCGATCACCTAAACGGATTCTCCTGCACAGTGGCAGATATGTAAATACGGGGTTTCCGTACCATTTCTTTCGCATTACGGTTCGAACACTCGAACACCTATACGGATTCTCCTGCAAAGTGGCAGATATGTAAATACGGGGTTTCCGTACCATTTCTTGCGCATTACGGTTCGAACACTCGAACACCTATACGGATTCTCCTGCATAGTGGCAGATATGTAAATACGGGGTTTCCGTACCATTTCTTTCGCATTACGGTTCGAACACTCGAACACCTATACGGATTCTCCTGCAAAGTGGCAGATATGTAAATAATGGGTTTCCGTACCATTTCTTTCGCATTACGGTTCGAACACTCGAACACCTATACGGATTCTCCTGCACAGTGGCAGATATGTAAATACGGGGTTTCCTTACCATTTGTTGCGCATTACGGTTCGATCACTCGAACACCTATACGGATTCTCCTCCACAGTGGCAGATATGTAAATACGGGGTTTCCGTACCATTTCTTGCGCATTACGGTTCGAACACTCGAACACCTATACGGATTCTCCTGCACAGTGGCAGATATGTAAAAACGGGGTTTCCGTACCGTTTCTTGCGCATTACGGTTCGAACACTCGAACACCTATACGGATTCTCCTGCACATTGGCAGATATGTAAATACGGGGTTTCCGTACCATTTCTTGCGCATTACGGTTCGAACACTCGAACACCTATACGGATTCTCCTGCACAGTGGCAGATATGTAAATATGGGGTTTCCGTACCATTTCTTGCGCATTACGGTTCGAACACTCGAACACCAATACGGATTCTCCTGCACAGTGGCAGATATGTAAATACGGGGTTTTCGTACCATTTCTTGCGGATTACGGTTCGAACACTCGAACACCTAAACGGATTCTCCTGCACAGTGGCAGATATGTAAATACGTGTTTCCGTACCATTTCTTTCGCATTACGGTTCGAACACTCGAACACCTATACGGATTCTCCTGCAAAATGGCAGATATGTAAATACGGGGTTTCCGTACCATTTCTTGCGCATTACGGTTCGAACACTCGAACACCTATACGGATTCTCCTGCACAGTGGCAGATATGTAAATACGGGGTTTCC
Source organism: Camellia sinensis (assembly GCF_055761805.1). Lineage (NCBI taxonomy): Eukaryota > Viridiplantae > Streptophyta > Magnoliopsida > Ericales > Theaceae > Camellia > Camellia sinensis. The sequence continues at coordinate 1,752,986 of NC_138965.1, forward strand.
GTACCATTTCTTTCGCATTACGGTTCGAACACTCGAACACCTATACGGATTCTCCTGCAAAGTGGCAGATATGTAAATACGGGGTTTCCGTACCATTTCTTTCGCATTATGGTTCGAACACTCGAACACCTATACGGATTCTCCTGCACAGTGGCAGATATGTAAATACGGGGTTTCCTTACCATTTGTTGCGCATTACGGTTCGAACACTCGAACACCTATACGGATTCTCCTGCAAAGTGGCAGATATGTAAATACGGGGTTTCCGTACCATTTCTTGCGCATTACGGTTCGAACACTCGAACACCTATACGGATTCTCCTGCACAGTGGCAGATATGTAAATACGGGGTTTCCTTACCATTTGTTGCGCATTACGGTTCGATCACTCGAACACCTATACGGATTCTCCTCCACAGTGGCAGATATGTAAATACGGGGTTTCCGTACCATTTCTTGCGCATTACGGTTCGAACACTCGAACACCTATACGGATTCTCCTGCACAGTGGCAGATATGTAAAAACGGGGTTTCCGTACCGTTTCTTGCGCATTACGGTTCGAACACTCGAACACCTATACGGATTCTCCTGCACATTGGCAGATATGTAAATACGGGGTTTCCGTACCATTTCTTGCGCATTACGGTTCGAACACTCGAACACCTATACGGATTCTCCTGCACAGTGGCAGATATGTAAATATGGGGTTTCCGTACCATTTCTTGCGCATTACGGTTCGAACACTCGAACACCAATACGGATTCTCCTGCACAGTGGCAGATATGTAAATACGGGGTTTCCGTACCATTTCTTGCGCATTACGGTTCGAACACTCGAACACCTAAACGGATTCTCCTGCACAGTGGCAGATATGTAAATACGGGGTTTCCGTACCATTTCTTTCGCATTATGGTTCGAACACTCGAACACCTATACGGATTCTCCTGCACAGTGGCAGATATGTAAATACGGGGTTTCCTTACCATTTGTTGCGCATTACGGTTCGAACACTCGAACACCTATACGGATTCTCCTGCAAAGTGGCAGATATGTAAATACGGGGTTTCCGTACCATTTCTTGCGCATTACGGTTCGAACACTCGAACACCTATACGGATTCTCCTGCACAGTGGCAGATATGTAAATACGGGGTTTCCTTACCATTTGTTGCGCATTACGGTTCGATCACTCGAACACCTATACGGATTCTCCTCCACAGTGGCAGATATGTAAATACGGGGTTTCCGTACCATTTCTTGCGCATTACGGTTCGAACACTCGAACACCTATACGGATTCTCCTGCACAGTGGCAGATATGTAAAAACGGGGTTTCCGTACCGTTTCTTGCGCATTACGGTTCGAACACTCGAACACCTATACGGATTCTCCTGCACATTGGCAGATATGTAAATACGGGGTTTCCGTACCATTTCTTGCGCATTACGGTTCGAACACTCGAACACCTATACGGATTCTCCTGCACAGTGGCAGATATGTAAATATGGGGTTTCCGTACCATTTCTTGCGCATTACGGTTCGAACACTCGAACACCAATACGGATTCTCCTGCACAGTGGCAGATATGTAAATACGGGGTTTTCGTACCATTTCTTGCGGATTACGGTTCGAACACTCGAACACCTAAACGGATTCTCCTGCACAGTGGCAGATATGTAAATACGTGTTTCCGTACCATTTCTTTCGCATTACGGTTCGAACACTCGAACACCTATACGGATTCTCCTGCAAAATGGCAGATATGTAAATACGGGGTTTCCGTACCATTTCTTGCGCATTACGGTTCGAACACTCGAACACCTATACGGATTCTCCTGCACAGTGGCAGATATGTAAATACGGGGTTTCCGTACCATTTCTTTCGCATTACGGTTCGAACACTCGAACACCTATACGGATTCTCCTGCAAAGTGGCAGATATGTAAATACGGGGTTTCCGTACCATTTCTTTCGCATTATGGTTCGAACACTCGAACACCTATACGGATTCTCCTGCACAGTGGCAGATATGTAAATACGGGGTTTCCTTACCATTTGTTGCGCATTACGGTTCGAACACTCGAACACCTATACGGATTCTCCTGCAAAGTGGCAGATATGTAAATACGGGGTTTCCGTACCATTTCTTGCGCATTACGGTTCGAACACTCGAACACCTATACGGATTCTCCTGCACAGTGGCAGATATGTAAATACGGGGTTTCCGTACCATTTCTTTCGCATTACGGTTCGAACACTCGAACACCTATACGGATTCTCCTGCAAAGTGGCAGATATGTAAATAATGGGTTTCCGTACCATTTCTTTCGCATTACGGTTCGAACACTCGAACACCTATACGGATTCTCCTGCACAGTGGCAGATATGTAAATGCGGGGTTTCCTTACCATTTGTTGCGCATAACGGTTCGATCACTCGAACACCTATACGGATTCTCCTGCACAGTGGCAGATATGTAAATACGGGGTTTCCGTACCATTTCTTGCGCATTACGGTTCGAACATTCGAACACCTATACGGATTCTCCTGCACAGTGGCAGATATGTAAAAACGGGGTTTCCGTACCGTTTCTTGCGCATTACGGTTCGAACACTCGAACACCTATACGGATTCTCCTGCACAGTGGCAGATATGTAAATACGGGGTTTCCGTACCATTTCTTGCGCATTACGGTTCGAACACTCGAACACCTATACGGATTCTCCTGCACAGTGGCAGATATGTAAATATGGGGTTTCCGTACCATTTCTTGCGCATTACGGTTCGAACACTCGAACACCAATACGGATTCTCCTGCACAGTGGCAGATATGTAAATACGGGGTTTCCGTACCATTTCTTGCGCATTACGGTTCGAACACTCGAACACCTAAACGGATTCTCCTGCACAGTGGCAGATATGTAAATACGGGGTTTCCGTACCATTTCTTTCGCATTACGGTTCGAACACTCGAACACCTATACGGATTCTCCTGCAAAGTGGCAGATATGTAAATACGGGGTTTCCGTACCATTTCTTTCGCATTACGGTTCGAACACTCGAACACCAATACGGATTCTCCTGCACAGTGGCAGATATGTAAATACGGGGTTTCCGTACCATTTCTTGCGCGTTACGGTTCGAACACTCGAACACCTATACGGATTCTCCTGCACAGTGGCAGATATGTAAATACGGGGTTTCCGTACCATTTCTTTCGCATTACGGTTCGAACACTCGAACACCTATACGGATTCTCCTGCACAGTGGCAGATATGTAAATACGGGGTTTCCTTACCATTTCTTGCGCATTACGGTTCGAACACTCGAACACCTATACGGATTCTCCTGCAAAGTGGCAGATATGTAAATACGGGGTTTCCGTACCATTTCTTGCGCATTACGGTTCGAACACTCGAACACCTATACGGATTCTCCTGCACAGTGGCAGATATGTAAATACGGGGTTTCCGTACCATTTCTTGCGCATTACGTAAATACGGGGTTTCCGTACCATTTCTTGCGCATTACGGTTCGAACACTCGAACACCTATACGGATTCTCCTGCACAGTGGCAGATATGTAAATACGGGGTTTCCTTACCATTTCTTGCGCATTACGGTTCGAACACTCGAACACCAATACGGATTCTCCTGCACAGTGGTAGATATGTAAATACGAGGTTTCTGTACCATTTCTTGCGCATTGTGGTTCGAACACTCGAACACCTATACGGATTCTCCTGCACAGTGGCAGATATGTAAATACGGGGTTTCCGTACCATTTCTTGCGCATTACGGTTCGAACACTCGAACACCTATACGGATTCTCCTGCACATTGGCAGATATGTAAATACGGGGTTTCCGTACCATTTCTTGCGCATTACGGTTCGAACACTCGAACACCTATACGGATTCTCCTGCACAGTGGCAGATATGTAAATATGGGGTTTCCGTACCATTTCTTGCGCATTACGGTTCGAACACTCGAACACCAATACGGATTCTCCTGCACAGTGGCAGATATGTAAATACGGGGTTTCCGTACCATTTCTTGCGCATTACGGTTCGAACACTCGAACACCTAAACGGATTCTCCTGCACAGTGGCAGATATGTAAATACGGGGTTTCCGTACCATTTCTTTCGCATTATGGTTCGAACACTCGAACACCTATACGGATTCTCCTGCACAGTGGCAGATATGTAAATACGGGGTTTCCTTACCATTTGTTGCGCATTACGGTTCGAACACTCGAACACCTATACGGATTCTCCTGCAAAGTGGCAGATATGTAAATACGGGGTTTCCGTACCATTTCTTGCGCATTACGGTTCGAACACTCGAACACCTATACGGATTCTCCTGCACAGTGGCAGATATGTAAATACGGGGTTTCCTTACCATTTGTTGCGCATTACGGTTCGATCACTCGAACACCTATACGGATTCTCCTCCACAGTGGCAGATATGTAAATACGGGGTTTCCGTACCATTTCTTGCGCATTACGGTTCGAACACTCGAACACCTATACGGATTCTCCTGCACAGTGGCAGATATGTAAAAACGGGGTTTCCGTACCGTTTCTTGCGCATTACGGTTCGAACACTCGAACACCTATACGGATTCTCCTGCACATTGGCAGATATGTAAATACGGGGTTTCCGTACCATTTCTTGCGCATTACGGTTCGAACACTCGAACACCTATACGGATTCTCCTGCACAGTGGCAGATATGTAAATATGGGGTTTCCGTACCATTTCTTGCGCATTACGGTTCGAACACTCGAACACCAATACGGATTCTCCTGCACAGTGGCAGATATGTAAATACGGGGTTTTCGTACCATTTCTTGCGGATTACGGTTCGAACACTCGAACACCTAAACGGATTCTCCTGCACAGTGGCAGATATGTAAATACGTGTTTCCGTACCATTTCTTTCGCATTACGGTTCGAACACTCGAACACCTATACGGATTCTCCTGCAAAATGGCAGATATGTAAATACGGGGTTTCCGTACCATTTCTTGCGCATTACGGTTCGAACACTCGAACACCTATACGGATTCTCCTGCACAGTGGCAGATATGTAAATACGGGGTTTCCGTACCATTTCTTTCGCATTACGGTTCGAACACTCGAACACCTATACGGATTCTCCTGCAAAGTGGCAGATATGTAAATACGGGGTTTCCGTACCATTTCTTTCGCATTATGGTTCGAACACTCGAACACCTATACGGATTCTCCTGCACAGTGGCAGATATGTAAATACGGGGTTTCCTTACCATTTGTTGCGCATTACGGTTCGAACACTCGAACACCTATACGGATTCTCCTGCAAAGTGGCAGATATGTAAATACGGGGTTTCCGTACCATTTCTTGCGCATTACGGTTCGAACACTCGAACACCTATACGGATTCTCCTGCACAGTGGCAGATATGTAAATACGAGGTTTCCGTACCATTTCTTTCGCATTACGGTTCGAACACTCGAACACCTATACGGATTCTCCTGCAAAGTGGCAGATATGTAAATAATGGGTTTCCGTACCATTTCTTTCGCATTACGGTTCGAACACTCGAACACCTATACGGATTCTCCTGCACAGTGGCAGATATGTAAATGCGGGGTTTCCTTACCATTTGTTGCGCATAACGGTTCGATCACTCGAACACCTATACGGATTCTCCTGCACAGTGGCAGATATGTAAATACGGGGTTTCCGTACCATTTCTTGCGCATTACGGTTCGAACATTCGAACACCTATACGGATTCTCCTGCACAGTGGCAGATATGTAAAAACGGGGTTTCCGTACCGTTTCTTGCGCATTACGGTTCGAACACTCGAACACCTATACGGATTCTCCTGCACAGTGGCAGATATGTAAATACGGGGTTTCCGTACCATTTCTTGCGCATTACGGTTCGAACACTCGAACACCTATACGGATTCTCCTGCACAGTGGCAGATATGTAAATATGGGGTTTCCGTACCATTTCTTGCGCATTACGGTTCGAACACTCGAACACCAATACGGATTCTCCTGCACAGTGGCAGATATGTAAATACGGGGTTTCCGTACCATTTCTTGCGCATTACGGTTCGAACACTCGAACACCTAAACGGATTCTCCTGCACAGTGGCAGATATGTAAATACGGGGTTTCCGTACCATTTCTTTCGCATTACGGTTCGAACACTCGAACACCTATACGGATTCTCCTGCAAAGTGGCAGATATGTAAATACGGGGTTTCCGTACCATTTCTTTCGCATTACGGTTCGAACACTCGAACACCTATACGGATTCTCCTGCACAGTGGCAGATATGTAAATACGGGGTTTCCGTACCATTTCTTGCGCGTTACGGTTCGAACACTCGAACACCTATACGGATTCTCCTGCACAGTGGCAGATATGTAAATACGGGGTTTCCGTACCATTTCTTTCGCATTACGGTTCGAACACTCGAACACCTATACGGATTCTCCTGCACAGTGGCAGATATGTAAATACGGGGTTTCCTTACCATTTCTTGCGCATTACGGTTCGAACACTCGAACACCTATACGGATTCTCCTGCAAAGTGGCAGATATGTAAATACGGGGTTTCCGTACCATTTCTTGCGCATTACGGTTCGAACACTCGAACACCTATACGGATTCTCCTGCACAGTGGCAGATATGTAAATACGGGGTTTCCGTACCATTTCTTGCGCATTACGTAAATACGGGGTTTCCGTACCATTTCTTGCGCATTACGGTTCGAACACTCGAACACCTATACGGATTCTCCTGCACAGTGGCAGATATGTAAATACGGGGTTTCCTTACCATTTCTTGCGCATTACGGTTCGAACACTCGAACACCAATACGGATTCTCCTGCACAGTGGTAGATATGTAAATACGAGGTTTCTGTACCATTTCTTGCGCATTGTGGTTCGAACACTCGAACACCTATACGGATTCTCCTGCACAGTGGCAGATATGTAAATACGGGGTTTCCGTACCATTTCTTGCGCATTACGGTTCGAACACTCGAACACCTATACGAATTCTCCTGCACACTGGCAAATACGTAAATACGGGGTTTCCGTACCATTTCTTGCGCATTACGGTTCGAACACTCGAACACCTATACGGATTCTCCTGCACAGTGGCAGATATGTAAATACGGGGTTTCCGTACCATTTCTTTCGCATTACGGTTCGAACACTCGAACACCTATACGGATTCTCCTGCAAAGTGGCAGCTATGTAAATAATGGGTTTCCGTACCATTTCTTTCGCATTACGGTTCGAACACTCGAACACCTATACGGATTCTCCTGCACAGTGGCAGATATGTAAATGCGGGGTTTCCTTACCATTTGTTGCGCATTACGGTTCGATCACTCGAACACCTATACGGATTCTCCTGCACAGTGGCAGATATGTAAATACGGGGTTTCCGTACCATTTCTTGCGCATTACGGTTCGAACACTCGAACACCTATACGGATTCTCCTGCACAGTGGCAGATATGTAAAAACGGGGTTTCCGTACCGTTTCTTGCGCATTACGGTTCGAACACTCGAAGACCTATACGGATTCTCCTGCACAGTGGCAGATATGTAAATACGGGGTTTCCGTACCATTTCTTGCGCATTACGGTTCGAACACTCGAACACCTATACGGATTCTCCTGCACAGTGGCAGATATGTAAATATGGGGTTTCCGTACCATTTCTTGCGCATTACGGTTCGAACACTCGAACACCAATACGGATTCTCCTGCACAGTGGCAGATATGTAAATACGGGGTTTCCGTACCATTTCTTGCGCATTACGGTTCGAACACTCGAACACCTAAACGGATTCTCCTGCACAGTGGCAGATATGTAAATACGGGGTTTCCGTACCATTTCTTTCGCATTACGGTTCGAACACTCGAACACCTATACGGATTCTCCTGCAAAGTGGCAGATATGTAAATACGGGGTTTCCGTACCATTTCTTTCGCATTACGGTTCGAACACTCGAACACCTATACGGATTCTCCTGCACAGTGGCAGATATGTAAATACGGGGTTTCCGTACCATTTCTTGCGCGTTACGGTTCGAACACTCGAACACCTATACGGATTCTCCTGCACAGTGGCAGATATGTAAATACGGGGTTTCCGTACCATTTCTTGCGCATTACGGTTCGAACACTCGAACACCTATACGGATTCTCCTGCACAGTGGCAGATATGTAAATACGGGGTTTCCTTACCATTTCTTGCGCATTACGGTTCGAACACTCGAACACCTATACGGATTCTCCTACACAGTGGCAGATATGTAAATACGGGGTTTCTGTACCATTTCTTGCGCATTATGTTTCGAACACTCGAACACCTATACGGATTCTCCTGCACAGTGGCAGATATGTAAATACGGGGTTTCCGTACCATTTCTTTCGCATTACGGTTCGAACACTCGAACACCTATACGGATTCTCCTGCAAAGTGGCAGATATGTAAATACGGGGTTTCCGTACCATTTCTTTCGCATTACGGTTCGAACACTCGAACACCTATACGAATTCTCCTGCACACTGGCAAATACGTAAATACGGGGTTTCCGTACCATTTCTTGCGCATTACGGTTCGAACACTCGAACACCTATACGGATTCTCCTGCACAGTGGCAGATATGTAAATACGGGGTTTCCGTACCATTTCTTTCGCTTTACGGTTCGAACACTCGAACACCTATACGGATTCTCCTGCAAAGTGGCAGATATGTAAATAATGGGTTTCCGTACCATTTCTTTCGCATTACGGTTCGAACACTCGAACACCTATACGGATTCTCCTGCACAGTGGCAGATATGTAAATGCGGGGTTTCCTTACCATTTGTTGCGCATTACGGTTCGATCACTCGAACACCTATACGGATTCTCCTGCACAGTGGCAGATATGTAAATACGGGGTTTCCGTACCATTTCTTGCGCATTACGGTTCGAACACTCGAACACCTATACGGATTCTCCTGCACAGTGGCAGATATGTAAAAACGGGGTTTCCGTACCGTTTCTTGCGCATTACGGTTCGAACACTCGAAGACCTATACGGATTCTCCTGCACAGTGGCAGATATGTAAATACGGGGTTTCCGTACCATTTCTTGCGCATTACGGTTCGAACACTCGAACACCTAAACGGATTCTCCTGCACAGTGGCAGATATGTAAATACGGGGTTTCCGTACCATTTCTTTCGCATTACGGTTCGAACACTCGAACACCTATACGGATTCTCCTGCAAAGTGGCAGATATGTAAATACGGGGTTTCCGTACCATTTCTTTCGCATTACGGTTCGAACACTCGAACACCTATACGGATTCTCCTGCACAGTGGCAGATATGTAAATACGGGGTTTCCGTACCATTTCTTGCGCGTTACGGTTCGAACACTCGAACACCTATACGGATTCTCCTGCACAGTGGCAGATATGTAAATACGGGGTTTCCGTACCATTTCTTGCGCATTACGGTTCGAACACTCGAACACCTATACGGATTTTCCTGCACAATGGCAGATATGTAAATACGGGGTTTCCGTACCATTTCTTGCGCATTACGGTTCGAACACTCGAACACCTATACGGATTCTCCTGCACAGTGGCAGATATGTAAATATGGGGTTTCCGTACCATTTCTTGCGCATTACGGTTCGAACACTCGAACACCAATACGGATTCTCCTACACAGTGGCAGATATGTAAATACGGGGTTTCCGTACCATTTCTTGCGCATTACGGTTCGAACACTCGAACACCTAAACGGATTCTCCTGCACAGTGGCAGATATGTAAATACGGGGTTTCCGTACCATTTCTTTCGCATTACGGTTCGAACACTCGAACACCTATACGGATTCTCCTGCAAAGTGGCAGATATGTAAATACGGGGTTTCCGTACCATTTCTTTCGCATTACGGTTCGAACACTCGAACACCTATACGGATTCTCCTGCACAGTGGCAGATATGTAAATACGGGGTTTCCGTACCATTTCTTGCGCGTTACGGTTCGAACACTCGAACACCTATACGGATTCTCCTGCACAGTGGCAGATATGTAAATACGGGGTTTCCGTACCATTTCTTGCGCATTACGGTTCGAACACTCGAACACCTATACGGATTCTCCTGCACAGTGGCAGATATGTAAATACGGGGTTTCCTTACCATTTCTTGCGCATTACGGTTCGAACACTCGAACACCTATACGGATTATCCTACACAGTGGCAGATATGTAAATACGGGGTTTCCGTACCATTTCTTTCGCATTACGGTTCGAACACTCGAACACCTATACGGATTCTCCTGCAAAGTGGCAGATATGTAAATACGGGGTTTCCGTACCATTTCTTTCGCATTACGGTTCGAACACTCGAACACCTATACGGATTCTCCTGCACAGTGGCAGATATGTAAATACGGGGTTTCCTTACCATTTGTTGCGCATTACGGTTCGAACACTCGAACACCTATACGGATTCTCCTGCAGAGTGGCAGATATGTAAATACGGGGTTTCCGTACCATTTCTTGCGCATTACGGTTCGAACACTCGAACACCTATACGGATTCTCCTGCACAGTGGCAGATATGTAAAAACGGGGTTTCTGTACCGTTTCTTGCGCATTACGGTTCGAACACTCGAACACCTATACGGATTCTCCTGCACAGTGGCAGATATGTAAATACGGGGTTTCCGTACCATTTCTTGCGCATTACGGTTCGAACACTCGAACACCTATACGGATTCTCCTGCACAGTGGCAGATATGTAAATATGGGGTTTCCGTACCATTTCTTGCGCCTTACGGTTCGAACACTCGAACACCAATACGGATTCTCCTGCACAGTGGCAGATATGTAAATACGGGGTTTCCGTACCATTTCTTGCGCATTACGGTTCGAACACTCGAACACCTAAACGGATTCTCCTGCACAGTGGCAGATATGTAAATACGGGGTTTCCGTACCATTTCTTTCGCATTACGGTTCGAACACTCGAACACCTATACGGATTCTCCTGCAAAGTGGCAGATATGTAAATACGGGGTTTCCGTACCATTTCTTTCGCATTACGGTTCGAACACTCGAACACCTATACGGATTCTCCTGCACAGTGGCAGATATGTAAATACGGGGTTTCCGTACCATTTCTTGCGCGTTACGGTTCGAACACTCGAACACCTATACGGATTCTCCTGCACAGTGGCAGATATGTAAATACGGGGTTTCCGTACCATTTCTTGCGCATTACGGTTCGAACACTCGAACACCTATACGGATTCTCCTGCATAGTGGCAGATATGTAAATACGGGGTTTGCTTACCATTTCTTGCGCATTACGGTTCGAACACTCGAACACCTATACGGATTCTCCTACACAGTGGCAGATATGTAAATACGGGGTTTCTGTACCATTTCTTGCGCATTATGGTTCGAACACTCGAACACCTATACGGATTCTCCTGCACAGTGGCAGATATGTAAATACGGGGTTTCCGTACCATTTCTTTCGCATTACGGTTCGAACACTCGAACACCTATACGGATTCTCCTGCAAAGTGGCAGATATGTAAATACGGGGTTTCCGTACCATTTCTTTCGCATTACGGTTCGAACACTCGAACACCTATACGGATTCTCCTGCACAGTGGCAGATATGTAAATACGGGGTTTCCTTACCATTTGTTGCGCATTACGGTTCGAACACTCGAACACCTATACGGATTCTCCTGCACAGTGGCAGATATGTAAATACGGGGTTTCCGTACCATTTCTTGCGCATTACGGTTCGAACACTCGAACACCTATACGGATTCTCCTGCACAGTGGCAGATATGTAAAAACGGGGTTTCCGTACCGTTTCTTCTGCATTACGGTTCGAACACTCGAACACCTATACGGATTCTCCTGCACAGTGGCAGATATGTAAATACGGGGTTTCCGTACCATTTCTTGCGCATTACGGTTCGAACACTCGAACACCTATACGGATTCTCCTGCACAGTGGCAGATATGTAAATATGGGGTTTCCGTACCATTTCCTGCGCATTACGGTTCGAACACTCGAACACCAATACGGATTCTCCTGCACAGTGGCAGATATGTAAATACGGGGTTTCCGTACCATTTCTTGCGCATTACGGTTCGAACACCTAAACGGATTCTCCTGCACAGTGGCAGATATGTAAATACGGGGTTTCCTTACCATTTGTTGCGCATTACGGTTCGAACACTCGAACACCTATACGGATTCTCCTGCAAAGTGGCAGATATGTAAATACGGGGTTTCCGTACCATTTCTTGCGCATTACGGTTCGAACACTCGAACACCTATACGGATTCTCCTGCACAGTGGCAGATATGTAAATACGGGGTTTCCGTACCATTTCTTGCGCATTACGGTTCGAACACTCGAACACCTATACGGATTCTCCTGCACAGTGGCAGATATGTAAATACGGGGTTTCCGTACCATTTCTTGCGCATTACGGTTCGAACACTCGAACACCTATACGGATTCTCCTGCACAGTGGCAGATATGTAAATACGGGGTTTCCTTACCATTCCTTGCGCATTACGGTTCGAACACTCGAACACCAATACGGATTCTCCTGCACAGTGGCAGATTTGTAAATACGGGGTTTCTGTACCATTTCTTGCGCATTATGGTTCGAACACTCGAACACCTATACGGATTCTCCTGCACAGTGGCAGATATGTAAATACGGGGTTTCCGTACCATTTTTTGCGCATTACGGTTCGAACTCTCGAACACCTATACGAATTCTCCTGCACACTGGCAAATATGTAAATACGGGGTTTCGGTACCATTTCTTGCGCATTACGGGTCGAACACTCGAACACCTATACGGATTCTCCTGCACAGTGGCAGATATGTAAATACGGGGTTTCCGTACCATTTCTTTCGCATTACGGTTCGAACACTCGAACACCTATACAGATTCTCCTGCAAAGTGGCAGATATGTAAATACGGGGTTTCCGTACCATTTCTTTCGCATTACGGTTCGAACACTCGAACACCTATACGGATTCTCCTGCACAGTGGCAGATATGTAAATACGGGGTTTCCTTACCATTTGTTGCGCATTACGGTTCGAACACTCGAACACCTATACGGATTCTCCTGCAAAGTGGCAGATATGTAAATACGGGGTTTCCGTACCATTTCTTGCGCATTACGGTTCGAACACTCGAACACCTATACGGATTCTCCTGCACAGTGGCAGATATGTAAATACGGGGTTTCCGTACCATTTCTTGCGCATTACGTAAATACGGGGTTTCCGTACCATTTCTTGCGCATTACGGTTCGAACACTCGAACACCTATACGGATTCTCCTGCACAGTGGCAGATATGTAAATACGGGGTTTCCTTACCATTTCTTGCGCATTACGGTTCGAACACTCGAACACCAATACGGATTCTCCTGCACAGTGGTAGATATGTAAATACGGGGTTTCTGTACCATTTCTTGCGCATTATGGTTCGAACACTCGAACACCTATACGGATTCTCCTGCACAGTGGCAGATATGTAAATACGGGGTTTCCGTACCATTTCTTGCGCATTACGGTTCGAACACTCGAACACCTATACGAATTCTCCTGCACACTGGCAAATACGTAAATACGGGGTTTCCGTACCATTTCTTGCGCATTACGGTTCGAACACTCGAACACCTATACGGATTCTCCTGCACAGTGGCAGATATGTAAATACGGCGTTTCCGTACCATTTCTTTCGCATTACGGTTCGAACACTCGAACACCTATACGGATTCTCCTGCAAAGTGGCAGATTTGTAAATAATGGGTTTCCGTACCATTTCTTTCGCATTACGGTTCGAACACTCGAACACCTATACGGATTCTCCTGCACAGTGGCAGATATGTAAATACGGGGTTTCCTTACCATTTGTTGCGCATTACGGTTCGATCACTCGAACACCTATACGGATTCTCCTCCACAGTGGCAGATATGTAAATACGGGGTTTCCGTACCATTTCTTGCGCATTACGGTTCGAACACTCGAAAACCTATACGGATTCTCCTGCACAGTGGCAGATATGTAAAAACGGGGTTTCCGTACCGTTTCTTGCGCATTACGGTTCGAACACTCGAACACCTATACGGATTCTCCTGCACAGTGGCAGATATGTAAATACGGGGTTTCCGTACCATTTCTTGCGCATTACGGTTCGAACACTCGAACACCTATACGGATTCTCCTGCACAGTGGCAGATATGTAAATATGGGGTTTCCGTACCATTTCTTGCGCATCACGGTTCGAACACTCGAACACCAATACGGATTCTCCTGCACAGTGGCAGATATGTAAATACGGGGTTTTCGTACCATTTCTTGCGCATTACGGTTCGAACACTCGAACACCTAAACGGATTCTCCTGCACAGTGGCAGATATGTAAATACGGGGTTTCCGTACCATTTCTTTCGCATTACGGTTCGAACACTCGAACACCTATACGGATTCTCCTGCAAAGTGGCAGATATGTAAATACGGGGTTTCCGTACCATTTCTTTCGCATTACGGTTCGAACACTCGAACACCTATACGGATTCTCCTGCACAGTGGCAGATATGTAAATACGGGGTTTCCGTACCATTTCTTGCGCATTACGGTTCGAACACTCGAACACCTATACGGATTCTCCTGCACAGTGGCAGATATGTAAATACGGGGTTTCCGTACCATTTCTTGCGCATTACGGTTCGAACACTCGAACACCTATACGGATTCTCCTGCACAGTGGCAGATATGTAAATACGGGGTTTCCGTACCATTTCTTTCGCATTACGGTTCGAACACTCGAACACCTATACGGATTCTCCTGCAAAGTGGCAGATATGTAAATACGGGGTTTCCGTACCATTTCTTTCGCATTACGGTTCGAACACTCGAACACCTAAACGGATTCTCCTGCACAGTGGCAGATATGTAAATACGGGGTTTCCGTACCATTTCTTGCGCATTACGGTTCGAACACTCGAACACCTATACGGATTCTCCTGCACAGTGGCAGATATGTAAATACGGGGTTTCCGTACCATTTCTTGCGCATTACGTAAATACGGGGTTTCCGTACCATTTCTTGCGCATTACGGTTCGAACACTCGAACACCTATACGGATTCTCCTGCACAGTGGCAGATATGTAAATACGGGGTTTCCTTACCATTTCTTGCGCATTACGGTTCGAACACTCGAACACCAATACGGATTCTCCTGCACAGTGGTAGATATGTAAATACGGGGTTTCTGTACCATTTCTTGCGCATTATGGTTCGAACACTCGAACACCTATACGGATTCTCCTGCACAGTGGCAGATATGTAAATACGGGGTTTCCGTACCATTTCTTGCGCATTACGGTTCGAACACTCGAACACCTATACGAATTCTCCTGCACACTGGCAAATACGTAAATACGGGGTTTCCGTACCATTTCTTGCGCATTACGGTTCGAACACTCGAACACCTATACGGATTCTCCTGCACAGTGGCAGATATGTAAATACGGCGTTTCCGTACCATTTCTTTCGCATTACGGTTCGAACACTCGAACACCTATACGGATTCTCCTGCAAAGTGGCAGATATGTAAATACGGGGTTTCCGTACCATTTCTTGCGCATTACGGTTCGAACACTCGAACACCTATACGGATTCTCCTGCACAGTGGCAGATATGTAAATACGGGGTTTCCGTACCATTTCTTGCGCATTACGTAAATACGGGGTTTCCGTACCATTTCTTGCGCATTACGGTTCGAACACTCGAACACCTATACGGATTCTCCTGCACAGTGGCAGATATGTAAATACGGGGTTTCCGTACCATTTCTTGCGCATTACGGTTCGAACACTCGAACACCTATACGGATTCTCCTGCACAGTGGCAGATATGTAAATACGGGGTTTCCGTACCATTTCTTGCGCATTACGGTTCGAACACTCGAACACCTATACGGATTCTCCTGCACAGTGGCAGATATGTAAATACGGGGTTTCCGTACCATTTCTTTCGCATTACGGTTCGAACACTCGAACACCTATACGGATTCTCCTGCAAAGTGGCAGATATGTAAATACGGGGTTTCCGTACCATTTCTTTCGCATTACGGTTCGAACACTCGAACACCTATACGGATTCTCCTGCACAGTGGCAGATATGTAAATACGGGGTTTCCGTACCATTTCTTGCGCATTACGGTTCGAACACTCGAACACCTATACGGATTCTCCTGCACAGTGGCAGATATGTAAATACGGGGTTTCCGTACCATTTCTTGCGCATTACGTAAATACGGGGTTTCCGTACCATTTCTTGCGCATTACGGTTCGAACACTCGAACACCTATACGGATTCTCCTGCACAGTGGCAGATATGTAAATACGGGGTTTCCTTACCATTTCTTGCGCATTACGGTTCGAACACTCGAACACCAATACGGATTCTCCTGCACAGTGGTAGATATGTAAATACGGGGTTTCTGTACCATTTCTTGCGCATTATGGTTCGAACACTCGAACACCTATACGGATTCTCCTGCACTGTGGCAGATATGTAAATACGGGGTTTCCGTACCATTTCTTGCGCATTACGGTTCGAACACTCGAACACCTATACGAATTCTCCTGCACACTGGCAAATACGTAAATACGGGGTTTCCGTACCATTTCTTGCGCATTACGGTTCGAACACTCGAACACCTATACGGATTCTCCTGCACAGTGGCAGATATGTAAATACGGCGTTTCCGTACCATTTCTTTCGCATTACGGTTCGAACACTCGAACACCTATACGGATTCTCCTGCAAAGTGGCAGATATGTAAATACGGGGTTTCCGTACCATTTCTTGCGCATTACGGTTCGAACACTCGAACACCTATACGGATTCTCCTGCACAGTGGCAGATATGTAAATACGGGGTTTCCGTACCATTTCTTGCGCATTACGTAAATACGGGGTTTCCGTACCATTTCTTGCGCATTACGGTTCGAACACTCGAACACCTATACGGATTCTCCTGCACAGTGGCAGATATGTAAATACGGGGTTTCCTTACCATTTCTTGCGCATTACGGTTCGAACACTCGAACACCTATACGGATTCTACTGCACAGTGGCAGATATGTAAATACGGGGTTTCCGTACCATTTCTTGCGCATTACGTAAATACGGGGTTTCCGTACCATTTCTTGCGCATTACGGTTCGAACACTCGAACACCTATACGGATTCTCCTGCACAGTGGCAGATATGTAAATACGGCGTTTCCGTACCATTTCTTTCGCATTACGGTTCGAACACTCGAACACCTATACGGATTCTCCTGCAAAGTGGCAGATTTGTAAATAATGGGTTTCCGTACCATTTCTTTCGCATTACGGTTCGAACACTCGAACACCTATACGGATTCTCCTGCACAGTGGCAGATATGTAAATACGGGGTTTCCTTACCATTTGTTGCGCATTACGGTTCGATCACTCGAACACCTATACGGATTCTCCTCCACAGTGGCAGATATGTAAATACGGGGTTTCCGTACCATTTCTTGCGCATTACGGTTCGAACACTCGAAAACCTATACGGATTCTCCTGCACAGTGGCAGATATGTAAAAACGGGGTTTCCGTACCGTTTCTTGCGCATTACGGTTCGAACACTCGAACACCTATACGGATTCTCCTGCACAGTGGCAGATATGTAAATACGGGGTTTCCGTACCATTTCTTGCGCATTACGGTTCGAACACTCGAACACCTATACGGATTCTCCTGCACAGTGGCAAATATGTAAATATGGGGTTTCCGTACCATTTCTTGCGCATCACGGTTCGAACACTCGAACACCAATACGGATTCTCCTACACAGTGGCAGATATGTAAATACGGGGTTTTCGTACCATTTCTTGCGCATTACGGTTCGAACACTCGAACACCTAAACGGATTCTCCTGCACAGTGGCAGATATGTAAATACGGGGTTTCCGTACCATTTCTTTCGCATTACGGTTCGAACACTCGAACACCTATACGGATTCTCCTGCAAAGTGGCAGATATGTAAATACGGGGTTTCCGTACCATTTCTTTCGCATTACGGTTCGAACACTCGAACACCTATACGGATTCTCCTGCACAGTGGCAGATATGTAAATACGGGGTTTCCGTACCATTTCTTGCGCATTACGGTTCGAACACTCGAACACCTATACGGATTCTCCTGCACAGTGGCAGATATGTAAATACGGGGTTTCCGTACCATTTCTTGCGCATTACGGTTCGAACACTCGAACACCTATACGGATTCTCCTGCACAGTGGCAGATATGTAAATACGGGGTTTCCGTACCATTTCTTTCGCATTACGGTTCGAACACTCGAACACCTATACGGATTCTCCTGCAAAGTGGCAGATATGTAAATACGGGGTTTCCGTACCATTTCTTTCGCATTACGGTTCGAACACTCGAACACCTATACGGATTCTCCTGCACAGTGGCAGATATGTAAATACGGGGTTTCCGTACCATTTCTTGCGCATTACGGTTCGAACACTCGAACACCTATACGGATTCTCCTGCACAGTGGCAGATATGTAAATACGGGGTTTCCGTACCATTTCTTGCGCATTACGTAAATACGGGGTTTCCGTACCATTTCTTGCGCATTACGGTTCGAACACTCGAACACCTATACGGATTCTCCTGCACAGTGGCAGATATGTAAATACGGGGTTTCCTTACCATTTCTTGCGCATTACGGTTCGAACACTCGAACACCAATACGGATTCTCCTGCACAGTGGTAGATATGTAAATACGGGGTTTCTGTACCATTTCTTGCGCATTATGGTTCGAACACTCGAACACCTATACGGATTCTCCTGCACAGTGGCAGATATGTAAATACGGGGTTTCCGTACCATTTCTTGCGCATTACGGTTCGAACACTCGAACACCTATACGAATTCTCCTACACACTGGCAAATACGTAAATACGGGGTTTCCGTACCATTTCTTGCGCATTACGGTTCGAACACTCGAACACCTATACGGATTCTCCTGCAAAGTGGCAGATATGTAAATACGGGGTTTCCGTACCATTTCTTTCGCATTACGGTTCGAACACTCGAACACCTATACGGATTCTCCTGCACAGTGGCAGATATGTAAATACGGGGTTTCCGTACCATTTCTTGCGCATTACGGTTCGAACACTCGAACACCTATACGGATTCTCCTGCACAGTGGCAGATATGTAAATACGGGGTTTCCGTACCATTTCTTGCGCATTACGTAAATACGGGGTTTCCGTACCATTTCTTGCGCATTACGGTTCGAACACTCGAACACCTATACGGATTCTCCTGCACAGTGGCAGATATGTAAATACGGGGTTTCCTTACCATTTCTTGCGCATTACGGTTCGAACACTCGAACACCAATACGGATTCTCCTGCACAGTGGTAGATATGTAAATACGGGGTTTCTGTACCATTTCTTGCGCATTATGGTTCGAACACTCGAACACCTATACGGATTCTCCTGCACAGTGGCAGATATGTAAATACGGGGTTTCCGTACCATTTCTTGCGCATTACGGTTCGAACACTCGAACACCTATACGAATTCTCCTGCACACTGGCAAATACGTAAATACGGGGTTTCCGTACCATTTCTTGCGCATTACGGTTCGAACACTCGAACACCTATACGGATTCTCCTGCACAGTGGCAGATATGTAAATACGGCGTTTCCGTACCATTTCTTTCGCATTACGGTTCGAACACTCGAACACCTATACGGATTCTCCTGCAAAGTGGCAGATATGTAAATACGGGGTTTCCGTACCATTTCTTGCGCATTACGGTTCGAACACTCGAACACCTATACGGATTCTCCTGCACAGTGGCAGATATGTAAATACGGGGTTTCCGTACCATTTCTTGCGCATTACGTAAATACGGGGTTTCCGTACCATTTCTTGCGCATTACGGTTCGAACACTCGAACACCTATACGGATTCTCCTGCACAGTGGCAGATATGTAAATACGGGGTTTCCTTACCATTTCTTGCGCATTACGGTTCGAACACTCGAACACCTATACGGATTCTCCTGCACAGTGGCAGATATGTAAATACGGGGTTTCCGTACCATTTCTTGCGCATTACGTAAATACGGGGTTTCCGTACCATTTCTTGCGCATTACGGTTCGAACACTCGAACACCTATACGGATTCTCCTGCACAGTGGCAGATATGTAAATACGGCGTTTCCGTACCATTTCTTTCGCATTACGGTTCGAACACTCGAACACCTATACGGATTCTCCTGCAAAGTGGCAGATTTGTAAATAATGGGTTTCCGTACCATTTCTTTCGCATTACGGTTCGAACACTCGAACACCTATACGGATTCTCCTGCACAGTGGCAGATATGTAAATACGGGGTTTCCTTACCATTTGTTGCGCATTACGGTTCGATCACTCGAACACCTATACGGATTCTCCTCCACAGTGGCAGATATGTAAATACGGGGTTTCCGTACCATTTCTTGCGCATTACGGTTCGAACACTCGAAAACCTATACGGATTCTCCTGCACAGTGGCAGATATGTAAAAACGGGGTTTCCGTACCGTTTCTTGCGCATTACGGTTCGAACACTCGAACACCTATACGGATTCTCCTGCACAGTGGCAGATATGTAAATACGGGGTTTCCGTACCATTTCTTGCGCATTACGGTTCGAACACTCGAACACCTATACGGATTCTCCTGCACAGTGGCAAATATGTAAATATGGGGTTTCCGTACCATTTCTTGCGCATCACGGTTCGAACACTCGAACACCAATACGGATTCTCCTGCACAGTGGCAGATATGTAAATACGGGGTTTTCGTACCATTTCTTGCGCATTACGGTTCGAACACTCGAACACCTAAACGGATTCTCCTGCACAGTGGCAGATATGTAAATACGGGGTTTCCGTACCATTTCTTTCGCATTACGGTTCGAACACTCGAACACCTATACGGATTCTCCTGCAAAGTGGCAGATATGTAAATACGGGGTTTCCGTACCATTTCTTTCGCATTACGGTTCGAACACTCGAACACCTATACGGATTCTGCTGCACAGTGGCAGATATGTAAATACGGGGTTTCCGTACCATTTCTTGCGCATTACGGTTCGAACACTCGAACACCTATACGGATTCTCCTGCACAGTGGCAGATATGTAAATACGGGGTTTCCGTACCATTTCTTGCGCATTACGGTTCGAACACTCGAACACCTATACGGATTCTCCTGCACAGTGGCAGATATGTAAATACGGGGTTTCCGTACCATTTCTTTCGCATTACGGTTCGAACACTCGAACACCTATACGGATTCTCCTGCAAAGTGGCAGATATGTAAATACGGGGTTTCCGTACCATTTCTTTCGCATTACGGTTCGAACACTCGAACACCTATACGGATTCTCCTGCACAGTGGCAGATATGTAAATACGGGGTTTCCGTACCATTTCTTGCGCATTACGGTTCGAACACTCGAACACCTATACGGATTCTCCTGCACAGTGGCAGATATGTAAATACGGGGTTTCCGTACCATTTCTTGCGCATTACGGTTCGAACACTCGAACACCTATACGGATTCTCCTGCACAGTGGCAGATATGTAAATATGGGGTTTCCGTACCATTTCTTGCGCATCACGGTTCGAACACTCGAACACCAATACGGATTCTCCTGCACAGTGGCAGATATGTAAATACGGGGTTTTCGTACCATTTCTTGCGCATTACGGTTCGAACACTCGAACACCTAAACGGATTCTCCTGCACAGTGGCAGATATGTAAATGCGGGGTTTCCGTACCATTTCTTTCGCATTACGGTTCGAACACTCGAACACCTATACGGATTCTCCTGCAAAGTGGCAGATATGTAAATACGGGGTTTCCGTACCATTTCTTTCGCATTACGGTTCGAACACTCGAACACCTATACGGATTCCCCTGCACAGTGGCAGATATGTAAATACGGGGTTTCCGTACCATTTCTTGCGCATTACGGTTCGAACACTCGAACACCTATACGGATTCTCCTGCACAGTGGCAGATATGTAAATACGGGGTTTCCGTACCATTTCTTGCGCATTACGGTTCGAACACTCGAACACCTATACGGATTCTCCTGCACAGTGGCAGATATGTAAATACGGGGTTTCCGTACCATTTCTTTCGCATTACGGTTCGAACACTCGAACACCTATACGGATTCTCCTGCACAGTGGCAGATATGTAAATACGGGGTTTCCTTACCATTTGTTGCGCATTACGGTTCGATCACTCGAACACCTATACGGATTCTCCTCCACAGTGGCAGATATGTAAATACGGGGTTTCCGTACCATTTCTTGCGCATTACGGTTCGAACACTCGAACACCTATACGGATTCTCCTGCACAGTGGCAGATATGTAAATACGGGGTTTCCGTACCATTTCTTTCGCATTACGGTTCGAACACTCGAACACCTATACGGATTCTCCTGCACAGTGGCAGATATGTAAATACGGGGTTTCCGTACCATTTCTTGCGCATTACGGTTCGAACACTCGAACACCTATACGGATTCTCCTGCACAGTGGCAGATATGTAAATACGGGGTTTCCGTACCATTTCTTGCGCATTACGGTTCGAACACTCGAACACCTATACGGATTCTCCTGCAAAGTGGCAGATATGTAAATACGGGGTTTCCGTACCATTTCTTTCGCATTACGGTTCGAACACTCGAACACCTATACGGATTCTCCTGCACAGTGGCAGATATGTAAATACGGGGTTTCCGTACCATTTCTTGCGCATTACGGTTCGAACACTCGAACACCTATACGGATTCTCCTGCACAGTGGCAGATATGTAAATACGGGGTTTCCGTACCATTTCTTGCGCATTACGGTTCGAACACTCGAACACCTATACGGATTCTCCTGCACAGTGGCAGATATGTAAATACGGGGTTTCCGTACCATTTCTTTCGCATTACGGTTCGAACACTCGAACACCTATACGGATTCTCCTGCAAAGTGGCAGATATGTAAATACGGGGTTTCCGTACCATTTCTTTCGCATTACGGTTCGAACACTCGAACACCTATACGGATTCTCCTGCACAGTGGCAGATATGTAAATACGGGGTTTCCGTACCATTTCTTGCGCATTACGGTTCGAACACTCGAACACCTATACGAATTCTCTTGCACACTGGCAAATACGTAAATACGGGGTTTCCGTACCATTTCTTGCGCATTACGGTTCGAACACTCGAACACCTATACGGATTCTCCTGCACAGTGGCAGATATGTAAATACGGGGTTTCCTTACCATTTCTTGCGCATTACGGTTCGAACACTCGAACACCAATACGGATTCTCCTGCACAGTGGCAGATATGTAAATACGGGGCTTCTGTACCATTTCTTGCGCATTAGGTTTCGAACACTCGAACACCTATACGGATTCTCCTACACAGTGGCAGATATGTAAATACGGGGTTTCCGTACCATTTCTTGCGCATTACGGTTCGAACACTCGAACACCTATACGAATTCTCCTGCACACTGGCAAATATGTAAATACGGGGTTTCCGTACCATTTCTTGCGCATTACGGTTCGAACACTCGAACACCTATACGGATTCTCCTGCACAGTGGCAGATATGTAAATACGGGGTTTCCGTACCATTTCTTTCGCATTACGGTTCGAACACTCGAACACCTATACGGATTCTCCTGCACAGTGGCAGATATGTAAATACGGGGTTTCCTTACCATTTGTTGCGCATTACGGTTCGATCACTCGAACACCTATACGGATTCTCCTCCACAGTGGCAGATATGTAAATACGGGGTTTCCGTACCATTTCTTGCGCATTACGGTTCGAACACTCGAACACCTATACGGATTCTCCTGCACAGTGGCAGATATGTAAATACGGGGTTTCCGTACCATTTCTTTCGCATTACGGTTCGAACACTCGAACACCTATACGGATTCTCCTGCACAGTGGCAGATATGTAAATACGGGGTTTCCGTACCATTTCTTGCGCATTACGGTTCGAACACTCGAACACCTATACGGATTCTCCTGCACAGTGGCAGATATGTAAATACGGGGTTTCCGTACCATTTCTTGCGCATTACGGTTCGAACACTCGAACACCTATACGGATTCTCCTGCACAGTGGCAGATATGTAAATACGGGGTTTCCGTACCATTTCTTGCGCATTACGGTTCGAACACTCGAACACCTATACGGATTCTCCTGCACAGTGGCAGATATGTAAATACGGGGTTTCCGTACCATTTCTTGCGCATTACGGTTCGAACACTCGAACACCTATACGGATTCTCCTGCACAGTGGCAGATATGTAAATATGGGGTTTCCGTACCATTTCTTGCGCATCACGGTTCGAACACTCGAACACCAATACGGATTCTCCTGCACAGTGGCAGATATGTAAATACGGGGTTTTCGTACCATTTCTTGCGCATTACGGTTCGAACACTCGAACACCTAAACGGATTCTCCTGCACAGTGGCAGATATGTAAATGCGGGGTTTCCGTACCATTTCTTTCGCATTACGGTTCGAACACTCGAACACCTATACGGATTCTCCTGCAAAGTGGCAGATATGTAAATACGGGGTTTCCGTACCATTTCTTTCGCATTACGGTTCGAACACTCGAACACCTATACGGATTCCCCTGCACAGTGGCAGATATGTAAATACGGGGTTTCCGTACCATTTCTTGCGCATTACGGTTCGAACACTCGAACACCTATACGGATTCTCCTGCACAGTGGCAGATATGTAAATACGGGGTTTCCGTACCATTTCTTGCGCATTACGGTTCGAACACTCGAACACCTATACGGATTCTCCTGCACAGTGGCAGATATGTAAATACGGGGTTTCCGTACCATTTCTTTCGCATTACGGTTCGAACACTCGAACACCTATACGGATTCTCCTGCACAGTGGCAGATATGTAAATACGGGGTTTCCTTACCATTTGTTGCGCATTACGGTTCGATCACTCGAACACCTATACGGATTCTCCTCCACAGTGGCAGATATGTAAATACGGGGTTTCCGTACCATTTCTTGCGCATTACGGTTCGAACACTCGAACACCTATACGGATTCTCCTGCACAGTGGCAGATATGTAAATACGGGGTTTCCGTACCATTTCTTTCGCATTACGGTTCGAACACTCGAACACCTATACGGATTCTCCTGCACAGTGGCAGATATGTAAATACGGGGTTTCCGTACCATTTCTTGCGCATTACGGTTCGAACACTCGAACACCTA
Source organism: Camellia sinensis (assembly GCF_055761805.1). Lineage (NCBI taxonomy): Eukaryota > Viridiplantae > Streptophyta > Magnoliopsida > Ericales > Theaceae > Camellia > Camellia sinensis. The sequence goes on from NC_138965.1 coordinate 1,778,484, forward strand.
TACGGATTCTCCTGCACAGTGGCAGATATGTAAATACGGGGTTTCCGTACCATTTCTTGCGCATTACGGTTCGAACACTCGAACACCTATACGGATTCTCCTGCAAAGTGGCAGATATGTAAATACGGGGTTTCCGTACCATTTCTTTCGCATTACGGTTCGAACACTCGAACACCTATACGGATTCTCCTGCACAGTGGCAGATATGTAAATACGGGGTTTCCGTACCATTTCTTGCGCATTACGGTTCGAACACTCGAACACCTATACGGATTCTCCTGCACAGTGGCAGATATGTAAATACGGGGTTTCCGTACCATTTCTTGCGCATTACGGTTCGAACACTCGAACACCTATACGGATTCTCCTGCACAGTGGCAGATATGTAAATACGGGGTTTCCGTACCATTTCTTTCGCATTACGGTTCGAACACTCGAACACCTATACGGATTCTCCTGCAAAGTGGCAGATATGTAAATACGGGGTTTCCGTACCATTTCTTTCGCATTACGGTTCGAACACTCGAACACCTATACGGATTCTCCTGCACAGTGGCAGATATGTAAATACGGGGTTTCCGTACCATTTCTTGCGCATTACGGTTCGAACACTCGAACACCTATACGAATTCTCTTGCACACTGGCAAATACGTAAATACGGGGTTTCCGTACCATTTCTTGCGCATTACGGTTCGAACACTCGAACACCTATACGGATTCTCCTGCACAGTGGCAGATATGTAAATACGGGGTTTCCTTACCATTTCTTGCGCATTACGGTTCGAACACTCGAACACCAATACGGATTCTCCTGCACAGTGGCAGATATGTAAATACGGGGCTTCTGTACCATTTCTTGCGCATTAGGTTTCGAACACTCGAACACCTATACGGATTCTCCTACACAGTGGCAGATATGTAAATACGGGGTTTCCGTACCATTTCTTGCGCATTACGGTTCGAACACTCGAACACCTATACGAATTCTCCTGCACACTGGCAAATATGTAAATACGGGGTTTCCGTACCATTTCTTGCGCATTACGGTTCGAACACTCGAACACCTATACGGATTCTCCTGCACAGTGGCAGATATGTAAATACGGGGTTTCCGTACCATTTCTTTCGCATTACGGTTCGAACACTCGAACACCTATACGGATTCTCCTGCAAAGTGGCAGATATGTAAATACGGGGTTTCCGTACCATTTCTTTCGCATTATGGTTCGAACACTCGAACACCTATACGGATTCTCCTGCACAGTGGCAGATATGTAAATACGGGGTTTCCTTACCATTTCTTGCGCATTACGGTTCGAACACTCGAACACCAATACGGATTCTCCTGCACAGTGGCAGATATGTAAATACGGGGTTTCTGTACCATTTCTTGCGCATTATGGTTCGAACACTCGAACACCTATACGGATTCTCCTGCACAGTGGCAGATATGTAAATACGGGGTTTCCGTACCATTTCTTTCGCATTACGGTTCGAACACTCGAACACCTATACGGATTCTCCTGCAAAGTGGCAGATATGTAAATACAGGGTTTCCGTACCATTTCTTTCGCATTACGGTTCGAACACTCGAACACCTATACGGATTCTCCTGCACAGTGGCAGATATGTAAATACGGGGTTTCCTTACCATTTGTTGCGCATTACGGTTCGAACACTCGAACACCTATACGGATTCTCCTGCATAGTGGCAGATATGTAAATACGGGGTTTCCGTACCATTTCTTGCGCATTACGGTTCGAACACTCGAACACCTATACGAATTCTCCTGCACACTGGCAAATACGTAAATACGCGGTTTCCGTACCATTTCTTGCGCATTACGGTTCGAACACTCGAACACCTATACGGATTCTCCTGCACAGTGGCAGATATGTAAATACGGGGTTTCCGTACCATTTCTTTCGCATTACGGTTCGAACACTCGAACACCTATACGGATTCTCCTGCAAAGTGGCAGATATGTAAATACGGGGTTTCCGTACCATTTCTTTCGCATTACGGTTCGAACACTCGAACACCTATACGGATTCTCCTGCACAGTGGCAGATATGTAAATACGGGGTTTCCGTACCATTTCTTGCGCATTACGGTTCGAACACTCGAACACCTATACGAATTCTCCTGCACACTGGCAAATACGTAAATGCGGGGTTTCCGTACCATTTCTTGCGCATTACGGTTCGAACACTCGAACACCTATACGGATTCTCCTGCACAGTGGCAGATATGTAAATACGGGGTTTCCTTACCATTTCTTGCGCATTACGGTTCGAACACTCGAACACCAATACGGATTCTCCTGCACAGTGGCAGATATGTAAATACGGGGTTTCTGTACCATTTCTTGCGCATTATGGTTCGAACACTCGAACACCTATACGGATTCTCCTGCACAGTGGCAGATATGTAAATACGGGGTTTCCGTACCATTTCTTTCGCATTACGGTTCGAACACTCGAACACCTATACGGATTCTCCTGCAAAGTGGCAGATATGTAAATACGGGGTTTCCGTACCATTTCTTTCGCATTACGGTTCGAACACTCGAACACCTATACGGATTCTCCTGCACAGTGGCAGATATGTAAATACGGGGTTTCCTTACCATTTGTTGCGCATTACGGTTCGAACACTCGAACACCTATACGGATTCTCCTGCACAGTGGCAGATATGTAAATACGGGGTTTCCGAACCATTTCTTGCGCATTACGGTTCGAACACTCGAACACCTATACGAATTCTCCTGCACACTGGCAAAAACGTAAATACGGGGTTTCCGTACCATTTCTTGCGCATTACGGTTCGAACACTCGAACACCTATACGGATTCTCCTGCACAGTGGCAGATATGTAAATACGGGGTTTCCGTACCATTTCTTTCGCATTACGGTTCGAACACTCGAACACCTATACGGATTCTCCTGCAAAGTGGCAGATATGTAAATACGGGGTTTCCGTACCATTTCTTTCGCATTACGGTTCGAACACTCGAACACCTATACGGATTCTCCTGCACAGTGGCAGATATGTAAAAACGGGGTTTCCGTACCGTTTCTTGCGCATTATGGTTCGAACACTCGAACACCTATACGGATTCTCCTGCACAGTGGCAGATATGTAAATACGGGGTTTCCGTACCATTTCTTGCGCATTACGGTTCGAACACTCGAACACCTATACGGATTCTCCTGCACAGTGGCAGATATGTAAAAACGGGGTTTCCGTACCGTTTCTTGCGCATTATGGTTCGAACACTCGAACACCTATACGGATTCTCCTGCACAGTGGCAGATATGTAAATACGGGGTTTCCGTACCATTTCTTGCGCATTACGGTTCGAACACTCGAACACCTATACGGATTCTCCTGCACAGTGGCAGATATGTAAAAACGGGGTTTCCGTACCGTTTCTTGCGCATTACGGTTCGAACACTCGAACACCAATACGGATTCTCCTGCACAGTGGCAGATATGTAAATACGGGGTTTCCGTACCATTTCTTGCGCATTACGGTTCGAACACTCGAACACCTATACGAATTCTCCTGCAAACTGGCAAATACGTAAATACGGGGTTTCCGTACCATTTCTTGCGCATTACGGTTCGAACACTCGAACACCTATACGGATTCTCCTGCACAGTGGCAGATATGTAAATACGGGGTTTCCGTACCATTTTTTTCGCATTACGGTTCGAACACTCGAACACCTATACGGATTCTCCTGCAAAGTGGCAGATATGTAAATAATGGGTTTCCGTACCATTTCTTTCGCATTACGGTTCGAACACTCGAACACCTATACGGATTCTCCTGCACAGTGGCAGATATGTAAATACGGGGTTTCCTAACCATTTGTTGCGCATTACGGTTCGAACACTCGAACACCTATACGGATTCTCCTGCACAGTGGCAGATATGTAAATACGGGGTTTCCGTACCATTTCTTGCGCATTACTGTTCGAACACTCGAACACCTATACGGATTCTCTTGCACAGTGGCAGATATGTAAAAACGGGGTTTCCGTACCGTTTCTTGCGCATTACGGTTCGAACACTCGAACACCTATACGGATTCTCCTGCACAGTGGCAGATATGTAAATACGGGGTTTCCGTACCATTTGTTGCGCATTACGGTTCGAACACTCGAACACCTATACGGATTCTCCTGCACAGTGGCAGATATGTAAATATGGGGTTTCCGTACCATTTCTGGCGCATTACGGTTCGAACACTCGAACACCAATACGGATTCTCCTGCACAGTGGCAGATATGTAAATACGGGGTTTCCGTACCATTTCTTGCGCATTACGGTTCGAACACCTAAACGGATTCTCCTGCACAGTGGCAGATATGTAAATACGGGGTTTCCGTATCATTTCTTTCGCATTACGGTCCGAACACTCGAACACCTATACGGATTCTCCTGCAAAGTGGCAGATATGTAAATACGGGGTTTCCGTACCATTTCTTTCGCATTACGGTATGAACACTCGAACACCTATACGGATTCTCCTGCACAGTGGCAAATATGTAAATACGGGGTTTCCGTACCATTTCTTGCGCATTACGGTTCGAACACTCGAACACCTATACGGATTCTCCTGCACAGTGGCAGATATGTAAATACGGGGTTTTCGTACCATTTCTTGCGCATTACGGTTCGAACACTCGAACACCTATACGGATTCTCCTGCACAGTGGCAGATATGTAAATACGGGGTTTCCTTACCATTTCTTGCGCATTACGGTTCGAACACTCGAACACCAATACGGATTCTCCTGCACAGTGGCAGAAATGTAAATACGGGGTTTCTGTACCATTTCTTGCGCATTAGGGTTCGAACACTCGAACACCTATACGGATTCTCCTACACAGTGGCAGATATGTAAATACGGGGTTTCCGTACCAGTTCTTGCGCATTACGGTTCGAACACTCGAACACCTATACGGATTCTCCTGCACAGTGGCAGATATGTAAAAACGGGGTTTCCGTACCGTTTCTTGCGCATTATGGTTCGAACACTCGAACACCTATACGGATTCTCCTGCACAGTGGCAGATATGTAAATACGGGGTTTCCGTACCATTTCTTGCGCATTACGGTTCGAACACTCGAACACCTATACGGATTCTCCTGCACAGTGGCAGATATGTAAAAACGGGGTTTCCGTACCGTTTCTTGCGCATTACGGTTCGAACACTCGAACACCAATACGGATTCTCCTGCACAGTGGCAGATATGTAAATACGGGGTTTCCGTACCATTTCTTGCGCATTACGGTTCGAACACTCGAACACCTATACGAATTCTACTGCAAACTGGCAAATACGTAAATACGGGGTTTCCGTACCATTTCTTGCGCATTACGGTTCGAACACTCGAACACCTATACGGATTCTCCTGCACAGTGGCAGATATGTAAATACGGGGTTTCCGTACCATTTTTTTCGCATTACGGTTCGAACACTCGAACACCTATACGGATTCTCCTGCAAAGTGGCAGATATGTAAATAATGGGTTTCCGTACCATTTCTTTCGCATTACGGTTCGAACACTCGAACACCTATACGGATTCTCCTGCACAGTGGCAGATATGTAAATACGGGGTTTCCTTACCATTTGTTGCGCATTACGGTTCGAACACTCGAACACCTATACGGATTCTCCTGCACAGTGGCAGATATGTAAATACGGGGTTTCCGTAGCATTTCTTGCGCATTACTGTTCGAACACTCGAACACCTATACGGATTCTCCTGCACAGTGGCAGATATGTAAAAACGGGGTTTCCGTACCGTTTCTTGCGCATTACGGTTCGAACACTCGAACACCTATACGGATTCTCCTGCACAGTGGCAGATATGTAAATACGGGGTTTCCGTACCATTTGTTGCGCATTACGGTTCGAACACTCGAACACCTATACGGATTCTCCTGCACAGTGGCAGATATGTAAATATGGGGTTTCCGTACCATTTCTTGCGCATTACGGTTCGAACACTCGAACACCAATACGGATTCTCCTGCACAGTGGCAGATATGTAAATACGGGGTTTCCGTACCATTTCTTGCGCATTACGGTTCGAACACCTAAACGGATTCTCCTGCACAGTGGCAGATATGTAAATACGGGGTTTCCGTATCATTTCTTTCGCATTACGGTCCGAACACTCGAACACCTATACGGATTCTCCTGCAAAGTGGCAGATATGTAAATACGGGGTTTCCGTACCATTTCTTTCGCATTACGGTATGAACACTCGAACACCTATACGGATTCTCCTGCACAGTGGCAAATATGTAAATACGGGGTTTCCGTACCATTTCTTGCGCATTACGGTTCGAACACTCGAACACCTATACGGATTCTCCTGCACAGTGGCAGATATGTAAATACGGGGTTTTCGTACCATTTCTTGCGCATTACGGTTCGAACACTCGAACACCTATACGGATTCTCCTGCACAGTGGCAGATATGTAAATACGGGGTTTCCTTACCATTTCTTGCGCATTACGGTTCGAACACTCGAACACCAATACGGATTCTCCTGCACAGTGGCAGAAATGTAAATACGGGGTTTCTGTACCATTTCTTGCGCATTAGGGTTCGAACACTCGAACACCTATACGGATTCTCCTACACAGTGGCAGATATGTAAATACGGGGTTTCCGTACCATTTCTTGCGCATTACGGTTCGAACACTCGAACACCTATACGAATTCTCCTGCACACTGGCAAATATGTAAATACGGGGTTTCCGTACCATTTCTTGCGCATTACGGTTCGAACACTCGAACACCTATACGGATTCTCCTGCACAGTGGCAGATATGTAAATACGGGGTCCCCGTACCATTTCTTTCGCATTACGGTTCGAACACTCGAACACCTATACGGATTCTCCTGCACAGTGGCAGATATGTAAAAACGGGGTTTCCGTACCGTTTCTTGCGCATTACGGTTCGAACACTCGAACACCAATACGGATTCTCCTGCACAGTGGCAGATATGTAAATACGGGGTTTCCGTACCATTTCTTGCGCATTACGGTTCGAACACTCGAACACCTATACGAATTCTCCTGCAAACTGGCAAATACGTAAATACGGGGTTTCCGTACCATTTCTTGCGCATTACGGTTCGAACACTCGAACACCTATACGGATTCTCCTGCACAGTGGCAGATATGTAAATACGGGGTTTCCGTACCATTTTTTTCGCATTACGGTTCGAACACTCGAACACCTATACGGATTCTCCTGCAAAGTGGCAGATATGTAAATAATGGGTTTCCGTACCATTTCTTTCGCATTACGGTTCGAACACTCGAACACCTATACGGATTCTCCTGCACAGTGGCAGATATGTAAATACGGGGTTTCCTTACCATTTGTTGCGCATTACGGTTCGAACACTCGAACACCTATACGGATTCTCCTGCACAGTGGCAGATATGTAAATACGGGGTTTCCGTACCATTTCTTGCGCATTACTGTTCGAACACTCGAACACCTATACGGATTCTCCTGCACAGTGGCAGATATGTAAAAACGGGGTTTCCGTACCGTTTCTTGCGCATTACGGTTCGAACACTCGAACACCTATACGGATTCTCCTGCACAGTGGCAGATATGTAAATACGGGGTTTCCGTACCATTTGTTGCGCATTACGGTTCGAACACTCGAACACCTATACGGATTCTCCTGCACAGTGGCAGATATGTAAATATGGAGTTTCCGTACCATTTCTTGCGCATTACGGTTCGAACACTCGAACACCAATACGGATTCTCCTGCACAGTGGCAGATATGTAAATACGGGGTTTCCGTACCATTTCTTGCGCATTACGGTTCGAACACCTAAACGGATTCTCCTGCACAGTGGCAGATATGTAAATACGGGGTTTCCGTATCATTTCTTTCGCATTACGGTCCGAACACTCGAACACCTATACGGATTCTCCTGCAAAGTGGCAGATATGTAAATACGGGGTTTCCGTACCATTTCTTTCGCATTACGGTACGAACACTCGAACACCTATACGAATTCTCCTGCAAACTGGCAAATACGTAAATACGGGGTTTCCGTACCATTTCTTGCGCATTACGGTTCGAACACTCGAACACCTATACGGATTCTCCTGCACAGTGGCAGATATGTAAATACGGGGTTTCCGTACCATTTCTTTCGCATTACGGTTCGAACACTCGAACACCTATACGGATTCTCCTGCACAGTGGCAGATATGTAAATACGGGGTTTCCTTACCATTTCTTGCGCATTACGGTTCGAACACTCGAACACCAATACGGATTCTCCTGCACAGTGGCAGATATGTAAATACGGGGTTTCTGTACCATTTCTTGCGCATTATGGTTCGAACACTCGAACACCTATACGGATTCTCCTGCACAGTGGCAGATATGTAAATACGGGGTTTCCGTACCATTTCTTTCGCATTACGGTTCGAACACTCGAACACCTATACGGATTCTCCTGCAAAGTGGCAGATATGTAAATACGGGGTTTCCGTACCATTTCTTTCGCATTACGGTTCGAACACTCGAACACCTATACGGATTCTCCTGCACAGTGGCAGATATGTAAATACGGGGTTTCCTTACCATTTGTTGCGCATTACGGTTCGAACACTCGAACACCTATACGGATTCTCCTGCACAGTGGCAGATATGTAAATACGGGGTTTCCGAACCATTTCTTGCGCATTACGGTTCGAACACTCGAACACCTATACGAATTCTCCTGCACACTGGCAAAAACGTAAATACGGGGTTTCCGTACCATTTCTTGCGCATTACGGTTCGAACACTCGAACACCTATACGGATTCTCCTGCACAGTGGCAGATATGTAAATACGGGGTTTCCGTACCATTTCTTTCGCATTACGGTTCGAACACTCGAACACCTATACGGATTCTCCTGCAAAGTGGCAGATATGTAAATACGGGGTTTCCGTACCATTTCTTTCGCATTACGGTTCGAACACTCGAACACCTATACGGATTCTCCTGCACAGTGGCAGATATGTAAAAACGGGGTTTCCGTACCGTTTCTTGCGCATTATGGTTCGAACACTCGAACACCTATACGGATTCTCCTGCACAGTGGCAGATATGTAAATACGGGGTTTCCGTACCATTTCTTGCGCATTACGGTTCGAACACTCGAACACCTATACGGATTCTCCTGCACAGTGGCAGATATGTAAAAACGGGGTTTCCGTACCGTTTCTTGCGCATTATGGTTCGAACACTCGAACACCTATACGGATTCTCCTGCACAGTGGCAGATATGTAAATACGGGGTTTCCGTACCATTTCTTGCGCATTACGGTTCGAACACTCGAACACCTATACGGATTCTCCTGCACAGTGGCAGATATGTAAAAACGGGGTTTCCGTACCGTTTCTTGCGCATTACGGTTCGAACACTCGAACACCAATACGGATTCTCCTGCACAGTGGCAGATATGTAAATACGGGGTTTCCGTACCATTTCTTGCGCATTACGGTTCGAACACTCGAACACCTATACGAATTCTCCTGCAAACTGGCAAATACGTAAATACGGGGTTTCCGTACCATTTCTTGCGCATTACGGTTCGAACACTCGAACACCTATACGGATTCTCCTGCACAGTGGCAGATATGTAAATACGGGGTTTCCGTACCATTTTTTTCGCATTACGGTTCGAACACTCGAACACCTATACGGATTCTCCTGCAAAGTGGCAGATATGTAAATAATGGGTTTCCGTACCATTTCTTTCGCATTACGGTTCGAACACTCGAACACCTATACGGATTCTCCTGCACAGTGGCAGATATGTAAATACGGGGTTTCCTTACCATTTGTTGCGCATTACGGTTCGAACACTCGAACACCTATACGGATTCTCCTGCACAGTGGCAGATATGTAAATACGGGGTTTCCGTACCATTTCTTGCGCATTACTGTTCGAACACTCGAACACCTATACGGATTCTCTTGCACAGTGGCAGATATGTAAAAACGGGGTTTCCGTACCGTTTCTTGCGCATTACGGTTCGAACACTCGAACACCTATACGGATTCTCCTGCACAGTGGCAGATATGTAAATACGGGGTTTCCGTACCATTTGTTGCGCATTACGGTTCGAACACTCGAACACCTATACGGATTCTCCTGCACAGTGGCAGATATGTAAATATGGGGTTTCCGTACCATTTCTGGCGCATTACGGTTCGAACACTCGAACACCAATACGGATTCTCCTGCACAGTGGCAGATATGTAAATACGGGGTTTCCGTACCATTTCTTGCGCATTACGGTTCGAACACCTAAACGGATTCTCCTGCACAGTGGCAGATATGTAAATACGGGGTTTCCGTATCATTTCTTTCGCATTACGGTCCGAACACTCGAACACCTATACGGATTCTCCTGCAAAGTGGCAGATATGTAAATACGGGGTTTCCGTACCATTTCTTTCGCATTACGGTATGAACACTCGAACACCTATACGGATTCTCCTGCACAGTGGCAAATATGTAAATACGGGGTTTCCGTACCATTTCTTGCGCATTACGGTTCGAACACTCGAACACCTATACGGATTCTCCTGCACAGTGGCAGATATGTAAATACGGGGTTTTCGTACCATTTCTTGCGCATTACGGTTCGAACACTCGAACACCTATACGGATTCTCCTGCACAGTGGCAGATATGTAAATACGGGGTTTCCTTACCATTTCTTGCGCATTACGGTTCGAACACTCGAACACCAATACGGATTCTCCTGCACAGTGGCAGAAATGTAAATACGGGGTTTCTGTACCATTTCTTGCGCATTAGGGTTCGAACACTCGAACACCTATACGGATTCTCCTACACAGTGGCAGATATGTAAATACGGGGTTTCCGTACCATTTCTTGCGCATTACGGTTCGAACACTCGAACACCTATACGGATTCTCCTGCACAGTGGCAGATATGTAAAAACGGGGTTTCCGTACCGTTTCTTGCGCATTATGGTTCGAACACTCGAACACCTATACGGATTCTCCTGCACAGTGGCAGATATGTAAATACGGGGTCCCCGTACCATTTCTTTCGCATTACGGTTCGAACACTCGAACACCTATACGGATTCTCCTGCACAGTGGCAGATATGTAAATACGGGGTTTCCGTATCATTTCTTTCGCATTACGGTCCGAACACTCGAACACCTATACGGATTCTCCTGCAAAGTGGCAGATATGTAAATACGGGGTTTCCGTACCATTTCTTTCGCATTACGGTATGAACACTCGAACACCTATACGGATTCTCCTGCACAGTGGCAAATATGTAAATACGGGGTTTCCGTACCATTTCTTGCGCATTACGGTTCGAACACTCGAACACCTATACGGATTCTCCTGCACAGTGGCAGATATGTAAATACGGGGTTTTCGTACCATTTCTTGCGCATTACGGTTCGAACACTCGAACACCTATACGGATTCTCCTGCACAGTGGCAGATATGTAAATACGGGGTTTCCTTACCATTTCTTGCGCATTACGGTTCGAACACTCGAACACCAATACGGATTCTCCTGCACAGTGGCAGAAATGTAAATACGGGGTTTCTGTACCATTTCTTGCGCATTAGGGTTCGAACACTCGAACACCTATACGGATTCTCCTACACAGTGGCAGATATGTAAATACGGGGTTTCCGTACCATTTCTTGCGCATTACGGTTCGAACACTCGAACACCTATACGAATTCTCCTGCACACTGGAAAATATGTAAATACGGGGTTTCCGTACCATTTCTTGCGCATTACGGTTCGAACACTCGAACACCTATACGGATTCTCCTGCACAGTGGCAGATATGTAAATACGGGGTCCCCGTACCATTTCTTTCGCATTACGGTTCGAACACTCGAACACCTATACGGATTCTCCTGCACAGTGGCAGATATGTAAAAACGGGGTTTCCGTACCGTTTCTTGCGCATTACGGTTCGAACACTCGAACACCAATACGGATTCTCCTGCACAGTGGCAGATATGTAAATACGGGGTTTCCGTACCATTTCTTGCGCATTACGGTTCGAACACTCGAACACCTATACGAATTCTCCTGCAAACTGGCAAATACGTAAATACGGGGTTTCCGTACCATTTCTTGCGCATTACGGTTCGAACACTCGAACACCTATACGGATTCTCCTGCACAGTGGCAGATATGTAAATACGGGGTTTCCGTACCATTTTTTTCGCATTACGGTTCGAACACTCGAACACCTATACGGATTCTCCTGCAAAGTGGCAGATATGTAAATAATGGGTTTCCGTACCATTTCTTTCGCATTACGGTTCGAACACTCGAACACCTATACGGATTCTCCTGCACAGTGGCAGATATGTAAATACGGGGTTTCCTTACCATTTGTTGCGCATTACGGTTCGAACACTCGAACACCTATACGGATTCTCCTGCACAGTGGCAGATATGTAAATACGGGGTTTCCGTACCATTTCTTGCGCATTACTGTTCGAACACTCGAACACCTATACGGATTCTCCTGCACAGTGGCAGATATGTAAAAACGGGGTTTCCGTACCGTTTCTTGCGCATTACGGTTCGAACACTCGAACACCTATACGGATTCTCCTGCACAGTGGCAGATATGTAAATACGGGGTTTCCGTACCATTTGTTGCGCATTACGGTTCGAACACTCGAACACCTATACGGATTCTCCTGCACAGTGGCAGATATGTAAATATGGGGTTTCCGTACCATTTATTGCGCATTACGGTTCGAACACTCGAACACCAATACGGATTCTCCTGCACAGTGGCAGATATGTAAATACGGGGTTTCCGTACCATTTCTTGCGCATTACGGTTCGAACACCTAAACGGATTCTCCTGCACAGTGGCAGATATGTAAATACGGGGTTTCCGTACCATTTCTTTCGCATTACGGTCCGAACACTCGAACACCTATACGGATTCTCCTGCAAAGTGGCAGATATGTAAATACGGGGTTTCCGTACCATTTCTTTCGCATTACGGTACGAACACTCGAACACCTATACGAATTCTCCTGCAAACTGGCAAATACGTAAATACGGGGTTTCCGTACCATTTCTTGCGCATTACGGTTCGAACACTCGAACACCTATACGGATTCTCCTGCACAGTGGCAGATATGTAAATACGGGGTTTCCGTACCATTTCTTTCGCATTACGGTTCGAACACTCGAACACCTATACGGATTCTCCTGCAAAGTGGCAGATATGTAAATAATGGGTTTCCGTACCATTTCTTTCGCATTACGGTTCGAACACTCGAACACCTATACGGATTCTCCTGCAAAGTGGCAGATATGTAAATAATGGGTTTCCGTACCATTTCTTTCGCATTACGGTTCGAACACTCGAACACCTATACGGATTCTCCTGCACAGTGGCAGATATGTAAATACGGGGTTTCCTTACCATTTGTTGCGCATTACGGTTCGAACACTCGAACACCTATACGGATTCTCCTGCACAGTGGCAGATATGTAAATACGGGGTTTCCGTACCATTTCTTGCGCATTACTGTTCGAACACTCGAACACCTATACGGATTCTCCTGCACAGTGGCAGATATGTAAAAACGGGGTTTCCGTACCGTTTCTTGCGCATTACGGTTCGAACACTCGAACACCTATACGGATTCTCCTGCACAGTGGCAGATATGTAAATACGGGGTTTCCGTACCATTTGTTGCGCATTACGGTTCGAACACTCGAACACCTATACGGATTCTCCTGCACAGTGGCAGATATGTAAATATGGGGTTTCCGTACCATTTCTTGCGCATTACGGTTCGAACACTCGAACACCAATACGGATTCTCCTGCACAGTGGCAGATATGTAAATACGGGGTTTCCGTACCATTTCTTGCGCATTACGGTTCGAACACCTAAACGGATTCTCCTGCACAGTGGCAGATATGTAAATACGGGGTTTCCGTATCATTTCTTTCGCATTACGGTCCGAACACTCGAACACCTATACGGATTCTCCTGCAAAGTGGCAGATATGTAAATACGGGGTTTCCGTACCATTTCTTTCGCATTACGGTATGAACACTCGAACACCTATACGGATTCTCCTGCACAGTGGCAAATATGTAAATACGGGGTTTCCGTACCATTTCTTGCGCATTACGGTTCGAACACTCGAACACCAATACGGATTCTCCTGCACAGTGGCAGAAATGTAAATACGGGGTTTCTGTACCATTTCTTGCGCATTAGGGTTCGAACACTCGAACACCTATACGGATTCTCCTACACAGTGGCAGATATGTAAATACGGGGTTTCCGTACCATTTCTTGCGCATTACGGTTCGAACACTCGAACACCTATACGAATTCTCCTGCACACTGGCAAATATGTAAATACGGGGTTTCCGTACCATTTCTTGCGCATTACGGTTCGAACACTCGAACACCTATACGGATTCTCCTGCACAGTGGCAGATATGTAAATACGGGGTCCCCGTACCATTTCTTTCGCATTACGGTTCGAACACTCGAACACCTATACGGATTCTCCTGCACAGTGGCAGATATGTAAAAACGGGGTTTCCGTACCGTTTCTTGCGCATTACGGTTCGAACACTCGAACACCAATACGGATTCTCCTGCACAGTGGCAGATATGTAAATACGGGGTTTCCGTACCATTTCTTGCGCATTACGGTTCGAACACTCGAACACCTATACGAATTCTCCTGCAAACTGGCAAATACGTAAATACGGGGTTTCCGTACCATTTCTTGCGCATTACGGTTCGAACACTCGAACACCTATACGGATTCTCCTGCACAGTGGCAGATATGTAAATACGGGGTTTCCGTACCATTTTTTTCGCATTACGGTTCGAACACTCGAACACCTATACGGATTCTCCTGCAAAGTGGCAGATATGTAAATAATGGGTTTCCGTACCATTTCTTTCGCATTACGGTTCGAACACTCGAACACCTATACGGATTCTCCTGCACAGTGGCAGATATGTAAATACGGGGTTTCCTTACCATTTGTTGCGCATTACGGTTCGAACACTCGAACACCTATACGGATTCTCCTGCACAGTGGCAGATATGTAAATACGGGGTTTCCGTACCATTTCTTGCGCATTACTGTTCGAACACTCGAACACCTATACGGATTCTCCTGCACAGTGGCAGATATGTAAAAACGGGGTTTCCGTACCGTTTCTTGCGCATTACGGTTCGAACACTCGAACACCTATACGGATTCTCCTGCACAGTGGCAGATATGTAAATACGGGGTTTCCGTACCATTTGTTGCGCATTACGGTTCGAACACTCGAACACCTATACGGATTCTCCTGCACAGTGGCAGATATGTAAATATGGAGTTTCCGTACCATTTCTTGCGCATTACGGTTCGAACACTCGAACACCAATACGGATTCTCCTGCACAGTGGCAGATATGTAAATACGGGGTTTCCGTACCATTTCTTGCGCATTACGGTTCGAACACCTAAACGGATTCTCCTGCACAGTGGCAGATATGTAAATACGGGGTTTCCGTATCATTTCTTTCGCATTACGGTCCGAACACTCGAACACCTATACGGATTCTCCTGCAAAGTGGCAGATATGTAAATACGGGGTTTCCGTACCATTTCTTTCGCATTACGGTACGAACACTCGAACACCTATACGAATTCTCCTGCAAACTGGCAAATACGTAAATACGGGGTTTCCGTACCATTTCTTGCGCATTACGGTTCGAACACTCGAACACCTATACGGATTCTCCTGCACAGTGGCAGATATGTAAATACGGGGTTTCCGTACCATTTCTTTCGCATTACGGTTCGAACACTCGAACACCTATACGGATTCTCCTGCACAGTGGCAGATATGTAAATACGGGGTTTCCTTACCATTTCTTGCGCATTACGGTTCGAACACTCGAACACCAATACGGATTCTCCTGCACAGTGGCAGATATGTAAATACGGGGTTTCTGTACCATTTCTTGCGCATTATGGTTCGAACACTCGAACACCTATACGGATTCTCCTGCACAGTGGCAGATATGTAAATACGGGGTTTCCGTACCATTTCTTTCGCATTACGGTTCGAACACTCGAACACCTATACGGATTCTCCTGCAAAGTGGCAGATATGTAAATACGGGGTTTCCGTACCATTTCTTTCGCATTACGGTTCGAACACTCGAACACCTATACGGATTCTCCTGCACAGTGGCAGATATGTAAATACGGGGTTTCCTTACCATTTGTTGCGCATTACGGTTCGAACACTCGAACACCTATACGGATTCTCCTGCACAGTGGCAGATATGTAAATACGGGGTTTCCGAACCATTTCTTGCGCATTACGGTTCGAACACTCGAACACCTATACGAATTCTCCTGCACACTGGCAAAAACGTAAATACGGGGTTTCCGTACCATTTCTTGCGCATTACGGTTCGAACACTCGAACACCTATACGGATTCTCCTGCACAGTGGCAGATATGTAAATACGGGGTTTCCGTACCATTTCTTTCGCATTACGGTTCGAACACTCGAACACCTATACGGATTCTCCTGCAAAGTGGCAGATATGTAAATACGGGGTTTCCGTACCATTTCTTTCGCATTACGGTTCGAACACTCGAACACCTATACGGATTCTCCTGCACAGTGGCAGATATGTAAAAACGGGGTTTCCGTACCGTTTCTTGCGCATTATGGTTCGAACACTCGAACACCTATACGGATTCTCCTGCACAGTGGCAGATATGTAAATACGGGGTTTCCGTACCATTTCTTGCGCATTACGGTTCGAACACTCGAACACCTATACGGATTCTCCTGCACAGTGGCAGATATGTAAAAACGGGGTTTCCGTACCGTTTCTTGCGCATTATGGTTCGAACACTCGAACACCTATACGGATTCTCCTGCACAGTGGCAGATATGTAAATACGGGGTTTCCGTACCATTTCTTGCGCATTACGGTTCGAACACTCGAACACCTATACGGATTCTCCTGCACAGTGGCAGATATGTAAAAACGGGGTTTCCGTACCGTTTCTTGCGCATTACGGTTCGAACACTCGAACACCAATACGGATTCTCCTGCACAGTGGCAGATATGTAAATACGGGGTTTCCGTACCATTTCTTGCGCATTACGGTTCGAACACTCGAACACCTATACGAATTCTCCTGCAAACTGGCAAATACGTAAATACGGGGTTTCCGTACCATTTCTTGCGCATTACGGTTCGAACACTCGAACACCTATACGGATTCTCCTGCACAGTGGCAGATATGTAAATACGGGGTTTCCGTACCATTTTTTTCGCATTACGGTTCGAACACTCGAACACCTATACGGATTCTCCTGCAAAGTGGCAGATATGTAAATAATGGGTTTCCGTACCATTTCTTTCGCATTACGGTTCGAACACTCGAACACCTATACGGATTCTCCTGCACAGTGGCAGATATGTAAATACGGGGTTTCCTTACCATTTGTTGCGCATTACGGTTCGAACACTCGAACACCTATACGGATTCTCCTGCACAGTGGCAGATATGTAAATACGGGGTTTCCGTACCATTTCTTGCGCATTACTGTTCGAACACTCGAACACCTATACGGATTCTCTTGCACAGTGGCAGATATGTAAAAACGGGGTTTCCGTACCGTTTCTTGCGCATTACGGTTCGAACACTCGAACACCTATACGGATTCTCCTGCACAGTGGCAGATATGTAAATACGGGGTTTCCGTACCATTTGTTGCGCATTACGGTTCGAACACTCGAACACCTATACGGATTCTCCTGCACAGTGGCAGATATGTAAATATGGGGTTTCCGTACCATTTCTGGCGCATTACGGTTCGAACACTCGAACACCAATACGGATTCTCCTGCACAGTGGCAGATATGTAAATACGGGGTTTCCGTACCATTTCTTGCGCATTACGGTTCGAACACCTAAACGGATTCACCTGCACAGTGGCAGATATGTAAATACGGGGTTTCCGTATCATTTCTTTCGCATTACGGTCCGAACACTCGAACACCTATACGGATTCTCCTGCAAAGTGGCAGATATGTAAATACGGGGTTTCCGTACCATTTCTTTCGCATTACGGTATGAACACTCGAACACCTATACGGATTCTCCTGCACAGTGGCAAATATGTAAATACGGGGTTTCCGTACCATTTCTTGCGCATTACGGTTCGAACACTCGAACACCTATACGGATTCTCCTGCACAGTGGCAGATATGTAAATACGGGGTTTTCGTACCATTTCTTGCGCATTACGGTTCGAACACTCGAACACCTATACGGATTCTCCTGCACAGTGGCAGATATGTAAATACGGGGTTTCCTTACCATTTCTTGCGCATTACGGTTCGAACACTCGAACACCAATACGGATTCTCCTGCACAGTGGCAGAAATGTAAATACGGGGTTTCTGTACCATTTCTTGCGCATTAGGGTTCGAACACTCGAACACCTATACGGATTCTCCTACACAGTGGCAGATATGTAAATACGGGGTTTCCGTACCATTTCTTGCGCATTACGGTTCGAACACTCGAACACCTATACGGATTCTCCTGCACAGTGGCAGATATGTAAAAACGGGGTTTCCGTACCGTTTCTTGCGCATTATGGTTCGAACACTCGAACACCTATACGGATTCTCCTGCACAGTGGCAGATATGTAAATACGGGGTCCCCGTACCATTTCTTTCGCATTACGGTTCGAACACTCGAACACCTATACGGATTCTCCTGCACAGTGGCAGATATGTAAATACGGGGTTTCCGTATCATTTCTTTCGCATTACGGTCCGAACACTCGAACACCTATACGGATTCTCCTGCAAAGTGGCAGATATGTAAATACGGGGTTTCCGTACCATTTCTTTCGCATTACGGTATGAACACTCGAACACCTATACGGATTCTCCTGCACAGTGGCAAATATGTAAATACGGGGTTTCCGTACCATTTCTTGCGCATTACGGTTCGAACACTCGAACACCTATACGGATTCTCCTGCACAGTGGCAGATATGTAAATACGGGGTTTTCGTACCATTTCTTGCGCATTACGGTTCGAACACTCGAACACCTATACGGATTCTCCTGCACAGTGGCAGATATGTAAATACGGGGTTTCCTTACCATTTCTTGCGCATTACGGTTCGAACACTCGAACACCAATACGGATTCTCCTGCACAGTGGCAGAAATGTAAATACGGGGTTTCTGTACCATTTCTTGCGCATTAGGGTTCGAACACTCGAACACCTATACGGATTCTCCTACACAGTGGCAGATATGTAAATACGGGGTTTCCGTACCATTTCTTGCGCATTACGGTTCGAACACTCGAACACCTATACGAATTCTCCTGCACACTGGAAAATATGTAAATACGGGGTTTCCGTACCATTTCTTGCGCATTACGGTTCGAACACTCGAACACCTATACGGATTCTCCTGCACAGTGGCAGATATGTAAATACGGGGTCCCCGTACCATTTCTTTCGCATTACGGTTCGAACACTCGAACACCTATACGGATTCTCCTGCACAGTGGCAGATATGTAAAAACGGGGTTTCCGTACCGTTTCTTGCGCATTACGGTTCGAACACTCGAACACCAATACGGATTCTCCTGCACAGTGGCAGATATGTAAATACGGGGTTTCCGTACCATTTCTTGCGCATTACGGTTCGAACACTCGAACACCTATACGAATTCTCCTGCAAACTGGCAAATACGTAAATACGGGGTTTCCGTACCATTTCTTGCGCATTACGGTTCGAACACTCGAACACCTATACGGATTCTCCTGCACAGTGGCAGATATGTAAATACGGGGTTTCCGTACCATTTTTTTCGCATTACGGTTCGAACACTCGAACACCTATACGGATTCTCCTGCAAAGTGGCAGATATGTAAATAATGGGTTTCCGTACCATTTCTTTCGCATTACGGTTCGAACACTCGAACACCTATACGGATTCTCCTGCACAGTGGCAGATATGTAAATACGGGGTTTCCTTACCATTTGTTGCGCATTACGGTTCGAACACTCGAACACCTATACGGATTCTCCTGCACAGTGGCAGATATGTAAATACGGGGTTTCCGTACCATTTCTTGCGCATTACTGTTCGAACACTCGAACACCTATACGGATTCTCCTGCACAGTGGCAGATATGTAAAAACGGGGTTTCCGTACCGTTTCTTGCGCATTACGGTTCGAACACTCGAACACCTATACGGATTCTCCTGCACAGTGGCAGATATGTAAATACGGGGTTTCCGTACCATTTGTTGCGCATTACGGTTCGAACACTCGAACACCTATACGGATTCTCCTGCACAGTGGCAGATATGTAAATATGGGGTTTCCGTACCATTTATTGCGCATTACGGTTCGAACACTCGAACACCAATACGGATTCTCCTGCACAGTGGCAGATATGTAAATACGGGGTTTCCGTACCATTTCTTGCGCATTACGGTTCGAACACCTAAACGGATTCTCCTGCACAGTGGCAGATATGTAAATACGGGGTTTCCGTACCATTTCTTTCGCATTACGGTCCGAACACTCGAACACCTATACGGATTCTCCTGCAAAGTGGCAGATATGTAAATACGGGGTTTCCGTACCATTTCTTTCGCATTACGGTACGAACACTCGAACACCTATACGAATTCTCCTGCAAACTGGCAAATACGTAAATACGGGGTTTCCGTACCATTTCTTGCGCATTACGGTTCGAACACTCGAACACCTATACGGATTCTCCTGCACAGTGGCAGATATGTAAATACGGGGTTTCCGTACCATTTCTTTCGCATTACGGTTCGAACACTCGAACACCTATACGGATTCTCCTGCAAAGTGGCAGATATGTAAATAATGGGTTTCCGTACCATTTCTTTCGCATTACGGTTCGAACACTCGAACACCTATACGGATTCTCCTGCAAAGTGGCAGATATGTAAATAATGGGTTTCCGTACCATTTCTTTCGCATTACGGTTCGAACACTCGAACACCTATACGGATTCTCCTGCACAGTGGCAGATATGTAAATACGGGGTTTCCTTACCATTTGTTGCGCATTACGGTTCGAACACTCGAACACCTATACGGATTCTCCTGCACAGTGGCAGATATGTAAATACGGGGTTTCCGTACCATTTCTTGCGCATTACTGTTCGAACACTCGAACACCTATACGGATTCTCCTGCACAGTGGCAGATATGTAAAAACGGGGTTTCCGTACCGTTTCTTGCGCATTACGGTTCGAACACTCGAACACCTATACGGATTCTCCTGCACAGTGGCAGATATGTAAATACGGGGTTTCCGTACCATTTGTTGCGCATTACGGTTCGAACACTCGAACACCTATACGGATTCTCCTGCACAGTGGCAGATATGTAAATATGGGGTTTCCGTACCATTTCTTGCGCATTACGGTTCGAACACTCGAACACCAATACGGATTCTCCTGCACAGTGGCAGATATGTAAATACGGGGTTTCCGTACCATTTCTTGCGCATTACGGTTCGAACACCTAAACGGATTCTCCTGCACAGTGGCAGATATGTAAATACGGGGTTTCCGTATCATTTCTTTCGCATTACGGTCCGAACACTCGAACACCTATACGGATTCTCCTGCAAAGTGGCAGATATGTAAATACGGGGTTTCCGTACCATTTCTTTCGCATTACGGTATGAACACTCGAACACCTATACGGATTCTCCTGCACAGTGGCAAATATGTAAATACGGGGTTTCCGTACCATTTCTTGCGCATTACGGTTCGAACACTCGAACACCTATACGGATTCTCCTGCACAGTGGCAGATATGTAAATACGGGGTTTTCGTACCATTTCTTGCGCATTACGGTTCGAACACTCGAACACCTATACGGATTCTCCTGCACAGTGGCAGATATGTAAATACGGGGTTTCCTTACCATTTCTTGCGCATTACGGTTCGAACACTCGAACACCAATACGGATTCTCCTGCACAGTGGCAGAAATGTAAATACGGGGTTTCTGTACCATTTCTTGCGCATTAGGGTTCGAACACTCGAACACCTATACGGATTCTCCTACACAGTGGCAGATATGTAAATACGGGGTTTCCGTACCATTTCTTGCGCATTACGGTTCGAACACTCGAACACCTATACGAATTCTCCTGCACACTGGCAAATATGTAAATACGGGGTTTCCGTACCATTTCTTGCGCATTACGGTTCGAACACTCGAACACCTATACGGATTCTCCTGCACAGTGGCAGATATGTAAATACGGGGTCCCCGTACCATTTCTTTCGCATTACGGTTCGAACACTCGAACACCTATACGGATTCTCCTGCACAGTGGCAGATATGTAAAAACGGGGTTTCCGTACCGTTTCTTGCGCATTACGGTTCGAACACTCGAACACCAATACGGATTCTCCTGCACAGTGGCAGATATGTAAATACGGGGTTTCCGTACCATTTCTTGCGCATTACGGTTCGAACACTCGAACACCTATACGAATTCTCCTGCAAACTGGCAAATACGTAAATACGGGGTTTCCGTACCATTTCTTGCGCATTACGGTTCGAACACTCGAACACCTATACGGATTCTCCTGCACAGTGGCAGATATGTAAATACGGGGTTTCCGTACCATTTTTTTCGCATTACGGTTCGAACACTCGAACACCTATACGGATTCTCCTGCAAAGTGGCAGATATGTAAATAATGGGTTTCCGTACCATTTCTTTCGCATTACGGTTCGAACACTCGAACACCTATACGGATTCTCCTGCACAGTGGCAGATATGTAAATACGGGGTTTCCTTACCATTTGTTGCGCATTACGGTTCGAACACTCGAACACCTATACGGATTCTCCTGCACAGTGGCAGATATGTAAATACGGGGTTTCCGTACCATTTCTTGCGCATTACTGTTCGAACACTCGAACACCTATACGGATTCTCCTGCACAGTGGCAGATATGTAAAAACGGGGTTTCCGTACCGTTTCTTGCGCATTACGGTTCGAACACTCGAACACCTATACGGATTCTCCTGCACAGTGGCAGATATGTAAATACGGGGTTTCCGTACCATTTGTTGCGCATTACGGTTCGAACACTCGAACACCTATACGGATTCTCCTGCACAGTGGCAGATATGTAAATATGGGGTTTCCGTACCATTTCTTGCGCATTACGGTTCGAACACTCGAACACCAATACGGATTCTCCTGCACAGTGGCAGATATGTAAATACGGGGTTTCCGTACCATTTCTTGCGCATTACGGTTCGAACACCTAAACGGATTCTCCTGCACAGTGGCAGATATGTAAATACGGGGTTTCCGTATCATTTCTTTCGCATTACGGTCCGAACACTCGAACACCTATACGGATTCTCCTGCAAAGTGGCAGATATGTAAATACGGGGTTTCCGTACCATTTCGTTCGCATTACGGTACGAACACTCGAACACCTATACGAATTCTCCTGCAAACTGGCAAATACGTAAATACGGGGTTTCCGTACCATTTCTTGCGCATTACGGTTCGAACACTCGAACACCTATACGGATTCTCCTGCACAGTGGCAGATATGTAAATACGGGGTTTCCGTACCATTTCTTTCGCATTACGGTTCGAACACTCGAACACCTATACGGATTCTCCTGCAAAGTGGCAGATATGTAAATAATGGGTTTCCGTACCATTTCTTTCGCATTACGGTTCGAACACTCGAACACCTATACGGATTCTCCTGCACAGTGGCAGATATGTAAATACGGGGTTTCCTTACCATTTGTTGCGCATTACGGTTCGAACACTCGAACACCTATACGGATTCTCCTGCACAGTGGCAGATATGTAAATACGGGGTTTCCGTACCATTTCTTGCGCATTACGTAAATACGGGGTTTCCGTACCGTTTCTTGCGCATTACGGTTCGAACACTCGAACACCAATACGGATTCTCCTGCACAGTGGCAGATATGTAAATACGGGGTTTCCGTACCATTTCTTGCGCATTACGGTTCGAACACTCGAACACCTATACGAATTCTCCTGCAAACTGGCACATACGTAAATACGGGGTTTCCGTACCATTTCTTGCGCATTACGGTTCGAACACTCGAACACCTATACGGATTCTCCTGCACAGTGGCAGATATGTAAATACGGGGTTTCCGTACCATTTTTTTCGCATTACGGTTCGAACACTCGAACACCTATACGGATTCTCCTGCAAAGTGGCAGATATGTAAATAATGGGTTTCCGTACCATTTCTTTCGCATTACGGTTCGAACACTCGAACACCGATACGGATTCTCCTGCACAGTGGCAGATATGTAAATACGGGGTTTCCTTACCATTTGTTGCGCATTACGGTTCGAACACTCGAACACCTATACGGATTCTCCTGCACAGTGGCAGATATGTAAATACGGGGTTTCCGTACCATTTCTTGCGCATTACTGTTCGAACACTCGAACACCTATACGGATTCTCCTGCACAGTGGCAGATATGTAAAAACGGGGTTTCCGTACCGTTTCTTGCGCATTACGGTTCGAACACTCGAACACCTATACGGATTCTCCTGCACAGTGGCAGATATGTAAATACGGGGTTTCCGTACCATTTGTTGCGCATTACGGTTCGAACACTCGAACACCTATACGGATTCTCCTGCACAGTGGCAGATATGTAAATATGGGGTTTCCGTACCATTTCTTGCGCATTACGGTTCGAACACTCGAACACCAATACGGATTCTCCTGCACAGTGGCAGATATGTAAATACGGGGTTTCCGTACCATTTCTTGCGCATTACGGTTCGAACACCTAAACGGATTCTCCTGCACAGTGGCAGATATGTAAATACGGGGTTTCCGTATCATTTCTTTCGCATTACGGTCCGAACACTCGAACACCTATACGGATTCTCCTGCAAAGTGGCAGATATGTAAATACGGGGTTTCCGTACCATTTCTTTCGCATTACGGTACGAACACTCGAACACCTATACGAATTCTCCTGCAAACTGGCAAATACGTAAATACGGGGTTTCCGTACCATTTCTTGCGCATTACGGTTCGAACACTCGAACACCTATACGGATTCTCCTGCACAGTGGCAGATATGTAAATACGGGGTTTCCGTACCATTTCTTTCGCATTACGGTTCGAACACTCGAACACCTATACGGATTCTCCTGCAAAGTGGCAGATATGTAAATAATGGGTTTCCGTACCATTTCTTTCGCATTACGGTTCGAACACTCGAACACCTATACGGATTCTCCTGCACAGTGGCAGATATGTAAATACGGGGTTTCCTTACCATTTGTTGCGCATTACGGTTCGAACACTCGAACACCTATACGGATTCTCCTGCACAGTGGCAGATATGTAAATACGGGGTTTCCGTACCATTTCTTGCGCATTACGTAAATACGGGGTTTCCGTACCATTTCTTGCGCATTACGGTTCGAACACTCGAACACCTATACGGATTCTCCTCCACAGTGGCAGATATGTAAATACGGGGTTTCCTTACCATTTCTTGCGCATTACGGTTCGAACACTCGAACACCAATACGGATTCTCCTGCACAGTGGCAGATATGTAAATACGGGGTTTCTGTACCATTTCTTGCGCATTATGGTTCGAACACTCGAACACCTATACGGATTCTCCTGCACAGTGGCAGATATGTAAATACGGGGTTTCCGTACCATTTCTTTCGCATTACGGTTCGAACACTCGAACACCTATACGGATTCTCCTGCAAAGTGGCAGATATGTAAATACGGGGTTTCCGTACCATTTCTTTCGCATTACGGTTCGAACACTCGAACACCTATACGGATTCTCCTGCACAGTGGCAGATATGTAAATACGGGGTTTCCTTACCATTTGTTGCGCATTACGGTTCCAACACTCGAACACCTATACGGATTCTCCTGCACAGTGGCAGATATGTAAATACGGGGTTTCCTTACCATTTCTTGCGCATTACGGTTCGAACACTCGAACACCTATACGGATTCTCCTGCAAAGTGGCAGATATGTAAATACGGGGTTTCCGTACCATTTCTTTCGCATTACGGTTCGAACACTCGAACACCTATACGGATTCTCCTGCACAGTGGCAGATATGTAAATACGGGGTTTCCTTACCATTTGTTGCGCATTACGGTTCGAACACTCGAACACCTATACGGATTCTCCTGCAAAGTGGCAGATATGTAAATACGGGGTTTCCGTACCATTTCTTGCGCATTACGGTTCGAACACTCGAACACCTATACGGATTCTCCTACACAGTGGCAGATATGTAAATACGGGGTTTCCGTACCATTTCTTGCGCATTACGTAAATACGGGGTTTCCGTACCATTTCTTGCGCATTACGGTTCGAACACTCGAACACCTATACGGATTCTCCTCCACAGTGGCAGATATGTAAATACGGGGTTTCCTTACCATTTCTTGCGCATTACGGTTCGAACACTCGAACACCAATACGGATTCTCCTGCACAGTGGCAGATATGTAAATACGGGGTTTCTGTACCATTTCTTGCGCATTATGGTTCGAACACTCGAACACCTATACGGATTCTCCTGCACAGTGGCAGATATGTAAATACGGGGTTTCCGTACCATTTCTTTCGCATTACGGTTCGAACACTCGAACACCTATACGGATTCTCCTGCAAAGTGGCAGATATGTAAATACGGGGTTTCCGTACCATTTCTTTCGCATTACGGTTCGAACACTCGAACACCTATACGGATTCTCCTGCACAGTGGCAGATATGTAAATACGGGGTTTCCTTACCATTTGTTGCGCATTACGGTTCCAACACTCGAACACCTATACGGATTCTCCTGCACAGTGGCAGATATGTAAATACGGGGTTTCCTTACCATTTCTTGCGCATTACGGTTCGAACACTCGAACACCTATACGGATTCTCCTGCACAGTGGCAGATATGTAAATACGGGGTTTCCGTACCATCTCTTGCGCATTACGGTTCGAACACCTAAATGGATTCTCCTGCACAGTGGCAGATATGTAAATACGGGGTTTCCTTACCATTTGTTGCGCATTACGGTTCGAACACTCGAACACCTATACGGATTCTCCTGCATAGTGGCAGATATGTAAATACGGGGTTTCCGTACCATTTCTTGCGCATTACGGTTCGAACACTCGAACACCTATACGGATTCTCCTGCACAGTGGCAGATATGTAAATACGGGGTTTCCGTACCATTTCTTGCGCATTACGGTTCGAACACTCGAACACCTATACGGATTCTCCTGCACAGTGGCAGATATGTAAATACGGGGTTTCCGTACCATTTCTTGCGCATTACGGTTCGAACACTCGAACACCTATACGGATTCTCCTGCACAGTGGCAGATATGTAAATACGGGGTTTCCTTACCATTCCTTGCGCATTACGGTTCGAACACTCGAACACCAATACGGATTCTCCTGCACAGTGGCAGATTTGTAAATACGGGGTTTCTGTACCATTTCTTGCGCATTATGGTTCGAACACTCGAACACCTATACGGATTCTCCTGCACAGTGGCAGATATGTAAATACGGGGTTTCCGTACCATTTCTTGCGCATTACGGTTCGAACACTCGAACACCTATACGAATTCTCCTGCACACTGGCAAATATGTAAATACGGGGTTTCCGTACCATTTCTTGCGCATTACGGTTCGAACACTCGAACACCTATACGGATTCTCCTGCACAGTGGCAGATATGTAAATACGGGGTTTCCGTACCATTTCTTTCGCATTACGGTTCGAACACTCGAACACCTATACGGATTCTCCTGCAAAGTGGCAGATATGTAAATACGGGGTTTCCGTACCATTTCTTTCGCATTACGGTTCGAACACTCGAACACCTATACGGATTCTCCTGCACAGTGGCAGATATGTAAATACGGGGTTTCCTTACCATTTGTTGCGCATTACGGTTCGAACACTCGAACACCTATACGGATTTTCCTGCAAAGTGGCAGATATGTAAATACGGGGTTTCCGTACCATTTCTTGCGCATTACGGTTCGAACACTCGAACACCTATACGGATTCTCCTGCACAGTGGCAGATATGTAAATACGGGGTTTCCGTACCATTTCTTGCGCATTACGTAAATACGGGGTTTCCGTACCATTTCTTGCGCATTACGGTTCGAACACTCGAACACCTATACGGATTCTCCTGCACAGTGGCAGATATGTAAATACGGGGTTTCCTTACCATTTCTTGCGCATTACGGTTCGAACACTCGAACACCAATACGGATTCTCCTGCACAGTGGTAGATATGTAAATACGGGGTTTCCGTACCATTTCTTGCGCATTACGGTTCGAACACTCGAACACCTATACGGATTCTCCTGCACAGTGGCAGATATGTAAATATGGGGTTTCCGTACCATTTCTTGCGCATTACGGTTCGAACACTCGAACACCAATACGGATTCTCCTGCACAGTGGCAGATATGTAAATACGGGGTTTCCGTACCATTTCTTGCGCATTACGGTTCGAACACCTAAATGGATTCTCCTGCACAGTGGCAGATATGTAAATACGGGGTTTCCTTACCATTTGTTGCGCATTACGGTTCGAACACTCGAACACCTATACGGATTCTCCTGCATAGTGGCAGATATGTAAATACGGGGTTTCCGTACCATTTCTTGCGCATTACGGTTCGAACACTCGAACACCTATACGGATTCTCCTGCACAGTGGCAGATATGTAAATACGGGGTTTCCGTACCATTTCTTGCGCATTACGGTTCGAACACTCGAACACCTATACGGATTCTCCTGCACAGTGGCAGATATGTAAATACGGGGTTTCCGTACCATTTCTTGCGCATTACGGTTCGAACACTCGAACACCTATACGGATTCTCCTGCACAGTGGCAGATATGTAAATACGGGGTTTCCTTACCATTCCTTGCGCATTACGGTTCGAACACTCGAACACCAATACGGATTCTCCTGCACAGTGGCAGATTTGTAAATACGGGGTTTCCGTACCATTTCTTGCGCATTACGGTTCGAACACTCGAACACCTATACGGATTCTCCTGCACAGTGGCAGATATGTAAATACGGGGTTTCCTTACCATTTCTTGCGCATTACGGTTCGAACACTCGAACACCAATACGGATTCTCCTGCACACTGGTAGATATGTAAATACGGGGTTTCCGTACCATTTCTTGCGCATTACGGTTCGAACACTCGAACACCTATACGGATTCTCCTGCACAGTGGCAGATATGTAAATATGGGGTTTCCGTACCATTTCTTGCGCATTACGGTTCGAACACTCGAACACCAATACGGATTCTCCTGCACAGTGGCAGATATGTAAATACGGGGTTTCCGTACCATTTCTTGCGCATTACGGTTCGAACACCTAAATGGATTCTCCTGCACAGTGGCAGATATGTAAATACGGGGTTTCCTTACCATTTGTTGCGCATTACGGTTCGAACACTCGAACACCTATACGGATTCTCCTGCATAGTGGCAGATATGTAAATACGGGGTTTCCGTACCATTTCTTGCGCATTACGGTTCGAACACTCGAACACCTATACGGATTCTCCTGCACAGTGGCAGATATGTAAATACGGGGTTTCCGTACCATTTCTTGCGCATTACGGTTCGAACACTCGAACACCTATACGGATTCTCCTGCACAGTGGCAGATATGTAAATACGGGGTTTCCGTACCATTTCTTGCGCATTACGGTTCGAACACTCGAACACCTATACGGATTCTCCTGCACAGTGGCAGATATGTAAATACGGGGTTTCCTTACCATTCCTTGCGCATTACGGTTCGAACACTCGAACACCAATACGGATTCTCCTGCACAGTGGCAGATTTGTAAATACGGGGTTTCTGTACCATTTCTTGCGCATTATGGTTCGAACACTCGAACACCTATACGGATTCTCCTGCACAGTGGCAGATATGTAAATACGGGGTTTCCGTACCATTTCTTGCGCATTACGGTTCGAACACTCGAACACCTATACGAATTCTCCTGCACACTGGCAAATATGTAAATACGGGGTTTCCGTACCATTTCTTGCGCATTACGGTTCGAACACTCGAACACCTATACGGATTCTCCTGCACAGTGGCAAATATGTAAATACGGGGTTTCCTTACCATTCCTTGCGCATTACGGTTCGAACACTCGAACACCAATACGGATTCTCCTGCACAGTGGCAGATTTGTAAATACGGGGTTTCTGTACCATTTCTTGCGCATTATGGTTCGAACACTCGAACACCTATACGGATTCTCCTGCACAGTGGCAGATATGTAAATACGGGGTTTCCGTACCATTTCTTGCGCATTACGGTTCGAACACTCGAACACCTATACGAATTCTCCTGCACACTGGCAAATATGTAAATACGGGGTTTCCGTACCATTTCTTGCGCATTACGGTTCGAACACTCGAACACCTATACGGATTCTCCTGCACAGTGGCAGATATGTAAATACGGGGTTTCCGTACCATTTCTTTCGCATTACGGTTCGAACACTCGAACACCTATACGGATTCTCCTGCAAAGTGGCAGATATGTAAATACGGGGTTTCCGTACCATTTCTTTCGCATTACGGTTCGAACACTCGAACACCTATACGGATTCTCCTGCACAGTGGCAGATATGTAAATACGGGGTTTCCTTACCATTTGTTGCGCATTACGGTTCGAACACTCGAACACCTATACGGATTTTCCTGCAAAGTGGCAGATATGTAAATACGGGGTTTCCGTACCATTTCTAGCGCATTACGGTTCGAACACTCAAACACCTATACGGATTCTCCTGCACAGTGGCAGATATGTAAATACGGGGTTTCCGTACCATTTCTTGCGCATTACGTAAATACGGGGTTTCCGTACCATTTCTTGCGCATTACGGTTCGAACACTCGAACACCTATACGGATTCTCCTGCACAGTGGCAGATATGTAAATACGGGGTTTCCTTACCATTTCTTGCGCATTACGGTTCGAACACTCGAACACCAATACGGATTCTCCTGCACAGTGGTAGATATGTAAATACGGGGTTTCTGTACCATTTCTTGCGCATTATGGTTCGAACACTCGAACACCTATACGGATTCTCCTGCACAGTGGCAGATATGTAAATACGGGGTTTCCGTACCATTTCTTGCGCATTACGGTTCGAACACTCGAACACCTATACGAATTCTCCTGCACACTGGCAAATACGTAAATACGGGGTTTCCGTTCCATTTCTTGCGCATTACGGTTCGAACACTCGAACACCTATACGGATTCTCCTGCACAGTGGCAGATATGTAAATACGGGGTTTCCGTACCATTTCTTTCGCATTACGGTTCGAACACTCGAACACCTATACGGATTCTCCTGCAAAGTGGCAGATATGTAAATAATGGGTTTCCGTACCATTTCTTTCGCATTACGGTTCGAACACTCGAACACCTATACGGATTCTCCTGCACAGTGGCAGATATGTAAATACGGGGTTTCCTTACCATTTGTTGCGCATTACGGTTCGATCACTCGAACACCTATACGGATTCTCCTCCACAGTGGCAGATATGTAAATACGGGGTTTCCGTACCATTTCTTGCGCATTACGGTTCGAACAC
The DNA here is from genome assembly GCF_055761805.1 of Camellia sinensis. Lineage (NCBI taxonomy): Eukaryota > Viridiplantae > Streptophyta > Magnoliopsida > Ericales > Theaceae > Camellia > Camellia sinensis. Next base: position 1,810,405 of record NC_138965.1, read on the forward strand.
TCGAAAACCTATACGGATTCTCCTGCACAGTGGCAGATTTGTAAAAACGGGGTTTCCGTACCGTTTCTTGCGCATTACGGTTCGAACACTCGAACACCTATACGGATTCTCCTGCACAGTGGCAGATATGTAAATACGGGGTTTTCGTACCATTTCTTGCGCATTACGGTTCGAACACTCGAACACCTATACGGATTCTCCTGCACAGTGGCAGATATGTAAATACGGGGTTTCCGTACCATTTCTTGCGCATTACGGTTCGAACACTCGAACACCTATACGGATTCTCCTGCACAGTGGCAGATATGTAAATACGGGGTTTCCGTACCATTTCTTGCGCATTACGGTTCGAACACTCGAACACCTATACGGATTCTCCTGCACAGTGGCAGATATGTAAATACGGGGTTTCCTTACCATTCCTTGCGCATTACGGTTCGAACACTCGAACACCAATACGGATTCTCCTGCACAGTGGCAGATTTGTAAATACGGGGTTTCTGTACCATTTCTTGCGCATTATGGTTCGAACACTCGAACACCTATACGGATTCTCCTGCACAGTGGCAGATATGTAAATACGGGGTTTCCGTAGCATTTCTTGCGCATTACGGTTCGAACACTCGAACACCTATACGAATTCTCCTGCACACTGGCAAATATGTAAATACGGGGTTTCCGTACCATTTCTTGCGCATTACGGTTCGAACACTCGAACACCTATACGGATTCTCCTGCACAGTGGCAGATATGTAAATACGGGGTTTCCGTACCATTTCTTTCGCATTACGGTTCGAACACTCGAACACCTATACAGATTCTCCTGCAAAGTGGCAGATATGTAAATACGGGGTTTCCGTACCATTTCTTTCGCATTACGGTTCGAACACTCGAACACCTATACGGATTCTCCTGCACAGTGGCAGATATGTAAATACGGGGTTTCCTTACCATTTGTTGCGCATTACGGTTCGAACACTCGAACACCTATACGGATTCTCCTGCAAAGTGGCAGATATGTAAATACGGGGTTTCCGTACCATTTCTTGCGCATTACGGTTCGAACACTCGAACACCTATACGGATTCTCCTGCACAGTGGCAGATATGTAAATACGGGGTTTCCGTACCATTTCTTGCGCATTACGTAAATACGGGGTTTCCGTACCATTTCTTGCGCATTACGGTTCGAACACTCGAACACCTATACGGATTCTCCTGCACAGTGGCAGATATGTAAATACGGGGTTTCCTTACCATTTCTTGCGCATTACGGTTCGAACACTCGAACACCAATACGGATTCTCCTGCACAGTGGTAGATATGTAAATACGGGGTTTCTGTACCATTTCTTGCGCATTATGGTTCGAACACTCGAACACCTATACGGATTCTCCTGCACAGTGGCAGATATGTAAATACGGGGTTTTCGTACCATTTCTTGCGCATTACGGTTCGAACACTCGAACACCTATACGAATTCTCCTGCACACTGGCAAATACGTAAATACGGGGTTTCCGTACCTTTTCTTGCGCATTACGGTTCGAACACTCGAACACCTATACGGATTCTCCTGCACAGTGGCAGATATGTAAATACGGGGTTTCCATACCATTTCTTTCGCATTACGGTTCGAACACTCGAACACCTATACGGATTCTCCTGCAAAGTGGCAGATATGTAAATAATGGGTTTCCGTACCATTTCTTTCGCATTACGGTTCGAACACTCGAACACCTATACGGATTCTCCTGCACAGTGGCAGATATGTAAATACGGGGTTTCCTTACCATTTGTTGCGCATTACGGTTCGATCACTCGAACACCTATACGGATTCTCCTCCACAGTGGCAGATATGTAAATACGGGGTTTCCGTACCATTTCTTGCGCATTACGGTTCGAACACTCGAAAACCTATACGGATTCTCCTGCACAGTGGCAGATATGTAAAAACGGGGTTTCCGTACCGTTTCTTGCGCATTACGGTTCGAACACTCGAACACCTATACGGATTCTCCTGCACAGTGGCAGATATGTAAATACGGGGTTTCCGTACCATTTCTTGCGCATTACGGTTCGAACACTCGAACACCTATACGGATTCTCCTGCACAGTGGCAGATATGTAAATACGGGGTTTCCGTACCATTTCTTGCGCATTACGGTTCGAACACTCGAACACCTATACGGATTCTCCTGCACAGTGGCAGATATGTAAATACGGGGTTTCCGTACCATTTCTTGCGCATTACGGTTCGAACACTCGAACACCTATACGGATTCTCCTGCACAGTGGCAGATATGTAAATATGGGGTTTCCTTACCATTCCTTGCGCATTACGGTTCGAACACTCGAACACCAATACGAATTCTCCTGCACAGTGGCAGATTTGTAAATACGGGGTTTCTGTACCATTTCTTGCGCATTATGGTTCGAACACTCGAACACCTATACGGATTCTCCTGCACAGTGGCAGATATGTAAATACGGGGTTTCCGTACCATTTCTTGCGCATTACGGTTCGAACACTCGAACACCTATACGAATTCTCCTGCACACTGGCAAATATGTAAATACGGGGTTTCCGTACCATTTCTTGCGCATTACGGTTCGAACACTCGAACACCTATACGGATTCTCCTGCACAGTGGCAGATATGTAAATACGGGGTTTCCGTACCATTTCTTTCGCATTACGGTTCGAACACTCGAACACCTATACGGATTCTCCTGCAAAGTGGCAGATATGTAAATACGGGGTTTCCGTACCATTTCTTTCGCATTACGGTTCGAACACTCGAACACCTATACGGATTCTCCTGCACAGTGGCAGATATGTAAATACGGGGTTTCCTTACCATTTGTTGCGCATTACGGTTCGAACACTCGAACACCTATACGGATTCTCCTGCAAAGTGGCAGATATGTAAATACGGGGTTTCCGTACCATTTCTTGCGCATTACGGTTCGAACACTCGAACACCTATACGGATTCTCCTGCACAGTGGCAGATATGTAAATACGGGGTTTCCGTACCATTTCTTGCGCATTACGTAAATACGGGGTTTCCGTACCATTTCTTGCGCATTACGGTTCGAACACTCGAACACCTATACGGATTCTCCTGCACAGTGGCATATATGTAAATACGGGGTTTCCTTACCATTTCTTGCGCATTACGGTTCGAACACTCGAACACCAATACGGATTCTCCTGCACAGTGGTAGATATGTAAATACGGGGTTTCTGTACCATTTCTTGCGCATTATGGTTCGAACACTCGAACACCTATACGGATTCTCCTGCACAGTGGCAGATATGTAAATACGGGGTTTCCGTACCATTTCTTGCGCATTACGGTTCGAACACTCGAACACCTATACGAATTCTCCTGCACACTGGCAAATACGTAAATACGGGGTTTCCGTACCATTTCTTGCGCATTACGGTTCGAACACTCGAACACCTATACGGATTCTCCTGCACAGTGGTAGATATGTAAATACGGGGTTTCCGTACCATTTCTTTCGCGTTACGGTTCGAACACTCGAACACCTATACGGATTCTCCTGCAAAGTGGCAGATATGTAAATAATGGGTTTCCGTACCATTTCTTTCGCATTACGGTTCGAACACTCGAACACCTATACGGATTCTCCTGCACAGTGGCAGATATGTAAATACGGGGTTTCCTTACCATTTGTTGCGCATTACGGTTCGATCACTCGAACACCTATACGGATTCTCCTCCACAGTGGCAGATATGTAAATACGGGGTTTCCGTACCATTTCTTGCGCATTACGGTTCGAACACTCGAAAACCTATACGGATTCTCCTGCACAGTGGCAGATTTGTAAAAACGGGGTTTCCGTACCGTTTCTTGCGCATTACGGTTCGAACACTCGAACACCTATACGGATTCTCCTGCACAGTGGCAGATATGTAAATACGGGGTTTCCGTACCATTTCTTGCGCATTACGGTTCGAACACTCGAACACCTATACGGATTCTCCTGCACAGTGGCAGATATGTAAATATGGGGTTTCCGTACCATTTCTTGCGCATTACGGTTCGAACACTCGAACACCAATACGGATTCTCCTGCACAGTGGCAGATATGTAAATACGGGGTTTTCGTACCATTTCTTGCGCATTACGGTTCGAACACTCGAACACCTAAACGGATTCTCCTGCACAGTGGCAGATATGTAAATATGGGGTTTCCGTACCATTTCTTTCGCATTACGGTTCGAACACTCGAACACCTATACGGATTCTCCTGCAAAGTGGCAGATATGTAAATACGGGGTTTCCGTACCATTTCTTTCGCATTACGGTTCGAACACTCGAACACCTATACGGATTCTCCTGCACAGTGGCAGATATGTAAATACGGGGTTTCCGTACCATTTCTTGCGCATTACGGTTCGAACACTCGAACACCTATACGGATTCTCCTGCACAGTGGCAGATATGTAAATACGGGGTTTCCGTACCATTTCTTGCGCATTACGGTTCGAACACTCGAACACCTATACGGATTCTCCTGCACAGTGGAAGATATGTAAATACGGGGTTTCCTTACCATTTCTTGCGCATTACGGTTCGAACACTCGAACACCAATACGGATTCTCCTGCACAGTGGCAGATATGTAAATACGGGGTTTCTGTACCATTTCTTGCGCATTAGGGTTCGAACACTCGAACACCTATACGGATTCTCCTACACAGTGGCAGATATGTAAATACGGGGTTTCCGTACCATTTCTTGCGCATTACGGTTCGAACACTCGAACACCTATACGAATTCTCCTGCACACTGGCAAATATGTAAATACGGGGTTTCCGTACCATTTCTTGCGCATTACGGTTCCAACACTCGAACACCTATACGGATTCTCCTGCACAGTGGCAGATATGTAAATACGGGGTTTCCGTACCATTTCTTTCGCATTACGGTTCGAACACTCGAACACCTATACGGATTCTCCTGCAAAGTGGCAGATATGTAAATACGGGGTTTCCGTACCATTTCTTTCGCATTATGGTTCGAACACTCGAACACCTATACGGATTCTCCTGCACAGTGGCAGATATGTAAATACGGGGTTTCCTTACCATTTGTTGCGCATTACGGTTCGAACACTCGAACACCTATACGGATTCTCCTGCAAAGTGGCAGATATGTAAATACGGGGTTTCCGTACCATTTCTTGCGCATTACGGTTCGAACACTCGAACACCTATACGGATTCTCCTACACAGTGGCAGATATGTAAATACGGGGTTTCCGTACCATTTCTTGCGCATTACGTAAATACGGGGTTTCCGTACCATTTCTTGCGCATTACGGTTCGAACACTCGAACACCTATACGGATTCTCCTGCACAGTGGCAGATATGTAAATACGGGGTTTCCTTACCATTTCTTGCGCATTACGGTTCGAACACTCGAACACCAATACGGATTCTCCTGCACAGTGGCAGATATGTAAATACGGGGTTTCTGTACCATTTCTTGCGCATTATTGTTCGAACACTCGAACACCTATACGGATTCTCCTGCACAGTGGCAGATATGTAAATACGGGGTTTCCGTACCATTTCTTTCGAATTACGGTTCGAACACTCGAACACCTATACGGATTCTCCTGCAAAGTGGCAGATATGTAAATACAGGGTTTCCGTAGCATTTCTTTCGCATTACGGTTCGAACACTCGAACACCTATACGGATTCTCCTGCACAGTGGCAGATATGTAAATACGGGGTTTCCTTACCATTTGTTGCGCATTACGGTTCGAACACTCGAACACCTATACGGATTCTCCTGCATAGTGGCAGATATGTAAATACGGGGTTTCCGTACCATTTCTTGCGCATTACGGTTCGAACACTCGAACACCTATACGAATTCTCCTGCACACTGGCAAATACGTAAATACGGGGTTTCCGTACCATTTCTTGCGCATTACGGTTCGAACACTCGAACACCTATACGGATTCTCCTGCACAGTGGCAGATATGTAAATACGGGGTTTCCGTACCATTTCTTTCGCATTACGGTTCGAACACTCGAACACCTATACGGATTCTCCTGCACAGTGGCAGATATGTAAATACGGGGTTTCCTTACCATTTGTTGCGCATTACGGTTCGAACACTCGAACACCTATACGGATTCTCCTGCAAAGTGGCAGATATGTAAATACGGGGTTTCCGTACCATTTCTTGCGCATTACGGTTCGAACACTCGAACACCTATACGGATTCTCCTGCACAGTGGCAGATATGTAAATACGGGGTTTCCGTACCATTTCTTGCGCATTACGTAAATACGGGGTTTCCGTACCATTTCTTGCGCATTACGGTTCGAACACTCGAACACCTATACGGATTCTCCTGCACAGTGGCATATATGTAAATACGGGGTTTCCTTACCATTTCTTGCGCATTACGGTTCGAACACTCGAACACCAATACGGATTCTCCTGCACAGTGGTAGATATGTAAATACGGGGTTTCTGTACCATTTCTTGCGCATTATGGTTCGAACACTCGAACACCTATACGGATTCTCCTGCACAGTGGCAGATATGTAAATACGGGGTTTCCGTACCATTTCTTGCGCATTACGGTTCGAACACTCGAACACCTATACGAATTCTCCTGCACACTGGCAAATACGTAAATACGGGGTTTCCGTACCATTTCTTGCGCATTACGGTTCGAACACTCGAACACCTATACGGATTCTCCTGCACAGTGGCAGATATGTAAATACGGGGTTTCCGTACCATTTCTTTCGCGTTACGGTTCGAACACTCGAACACCTATACGGATTCTCCTGCAAAGTGGCAGATATGTAAATAATGGGTTTCCGTACCATTTCTTTCGCATTACGGTTCGAACACTCGAACACCTATACGGATTCTCCTGCACAGTGGCAGATATGTAAATACGGGGTTTCCTTACCATTTGTTGCGCATTACGGTTCGATCACTCGAACACCTATACGGATTCTCCTCCACAGTGGCAGATATGTAAATACGGGGTTTCCGTACCATTTCTTGCGCATTACGGTTCGAACACTCGAAAACCTATACGGATTCTCCTGCACAGTGGCAGATTTGTAAAAACGGGGTTTCCGTACCGTTTCTTGCGCATTACGGTTCGAACACTCGAACACCTATACGGATTCTCCTGCACAGTGGCAGATATGTAAATACGGGGTTTCCGTACCATTTCTTGCGCATTACGGTTCGAACACTCGAACACCTATACGGATTCTCCTGCACAGTGGCAGATATGTAAATATGGGGTTTCCGTACCATTTCTTGCGCATTACGGTTCGAACACTCGAACACCAATACGGATTCTCCTGCACAGTGGCAGATATGTAAATACGGGGTTTTCGTACCATTTCTTGCGCATTACGGTTCGAACACTCGAACACCTAAACGGATTCTCCTGCACAGTGGCAGATATGTAAATATGGGGTTTCCGTACCATTTCTTTCGCATTACGGTTCGAACACTCGAACACCTATACGGATTCTCCTGCAAAGTGGCAGATATGTAAATACGGGGTTTCCGTACCATTTCTTTCGCATTACGGTTCGAACACTCGAACACCTATACGGATTCTCCTGCACAGTGGCAGATATGTAAATACGGGGTTTCCGTACCATTTCTTGCGCATTACGGTTCGAACACTCGAACACCTATACGGATTCTCCTGCACAGTGGCAGATATGTAAATACGGGGTTTCCGTACCATTTCTTGCGCATTACGGTTCGAACACTCGAACACCTATACGGATTCTCCTGCACAGTGGAAGATATGTAAATACGGGGTTTCCTTACCATTTCTTGCGCATTACGGTTCGAACACTCGAACACCAATACGGATTCTCCTGCACAGTGGCAGATATGTAAATACGGGGTTTCTGTACCATTTCTTGCGCATTAGGGTTCGAACACTCGAACACCTATACGGATTCTCCTACACAGTGGCAGATATGTAAATACGGGGTTTCCGTACCATTTCTTGCGCATTACGGTTCGAACACTCGAACACCTATACGAATTCTCCTGCACACTGGCAAATATGTAAATACGGGGTTTCCGTACCATTTCTTGCGCATTACGGTTCGAACACTCGAACACCTATACGGATTCTCCTGCACAGTGGCAGATATGTAAATACGGGGTTTCCGTACCATTTCTTTCGCATTACGGTTCGAACACTCGAACACCTATACGGATTCTCCTGCAAAGTGGCAGATATGTAAATACGGGGTTTCCGTACCATTTCTTTCGCATTATGGTTCGAACACTCGAACACCTATACGGATTCTCCTGCACAGTGGCAGATATGTAAATACGGGGTTTCCTTACCATTTGTTGCGCATTACGGTTCGAACACTCGAACACCTATACGGATTCTCCTGCAAAGTGGCAGATATGTAAATACGGGGTTTCCGTACCATTTCTTGCGCATTACGGTTCGAACACTCGAACACCTATACGGATTCTCCTACACAGTGGCAGATATGTAAATACGGGGTTTCCGTACCATTTCTTGCGCATTACGTAAATACGGGGTTTCCGTACCATTTCTTGCGCATTACGGTTCGAACACTCGAACACCTATACGGATTCTCCTGCACAGTGGCAGATATGTAAATACGGGGTTTCCTTACCATTTCTTGCGCATTACGGTTCGAACACTCGAACACCAATACGGATTCTCCTGCACAGTGGCAGATATGTAAATACGGGGTTTCTGTACCATTTCTTGCGCATTATTGTTCGAACACTCGAACACCTATACGGATTCTCCTGCACAGTGGCAGATATGTAAATACGGGGTTTCCGTACCATTTCTTTCGAATTACGGTTCGAACACTCGAACACCTATACGGATTCTCCTGCAAAGTGGCAGATATGTAAATACAGGGTTTCCGTAGCATTTCTTTCGCATTACGGTTCGAACACTCGAACACCTATACGGATTCTCCTGCACAGTGGCAGATATGTAAATACGGGGTTTCCTTACCATTTGTTGCGCATTACGGTTCGAACACTCGAACACCTATACGGATTCTCCTGCATAGTGGCAGATATGTAAATACGGGGTTTCCGTACCATTTCTTGCGCATTACGGTTCGAACACTCGAACACCTATACGAATTCTCCTGCACACTGGCAAATACGTAAATACGGGGTTTCCGTACCATTTCTTGCGCATTACGGTTCGAACACTCGAACACCTATACGGATTCTCCTGCACAGTGGCAGATATGTAAATACGGGGTTTCCGTACCATTTCTTTCGCATTACGGTTCGAACACTCGAACACCTATACGGATTCTCCAGCAAAGTGGCAGATATGTAAATACGGGGTTTCCGTACCATTTCTTTCGCATTACGGTTCGAACACTCGAACACCTATACGGATTCTCCTGCACAGTGGCAGATATGTAAATACGGGGTTTCCGTACCATTTCTTGCGCATTACGGTTCGAACACTCGAACACCTATACGAATTCTCCTGCACACTGGCAAATACGTAAATACGGGGTTTCCGTACCATTTCTTGCGCATTACGGTTCGAACACTCGAACACCTATACGGATTCTCCTGCACAGTGGCAGATATGTAAATACGGGGTTTCCTTACCATTTCTTGCGCATTACGGTTCGAACACTCGAACACCAATACGGATTCTCCTGCACAGTGGCAGATATGTAAATACGGGGTTCTGTACCATTTCTTGCGCATTATGGTTCGAACACTCGAACACCTATACGGATTCTCCTGCACAGTGGCAGATATGTAAATACGGGGTTTCCGTACCATTTCTTTCGCATTACGGTTCGAACACTCGAACACCTATACGGATTCTCCAGCAAAGTGGCAGATATGTAAATACGGGGTTTCCGTACCATTTCTTTCGCATTACGGTTCGAACACTCGAACACCTATACGGATTCTCCTGCACAGTGGCAGATATGTAAATACGGGGTTTCCTTACCATTTGTTGCGCATTACGGTTCGAACACTCGAACACCTATACGGATTCTCCTGCACAGTGGCAGATATGTAAATACGGGGTTTCCGAACCATTTCTTGCGCATTACGGTTCGAACACTCGAACACCTATACGAATTCTCCTGCACACTGGCAAATACGTAAATACGGGGTTTCCGTACCATTTCTTGCGCATTACGGTTCGAACACTCGAACACCTATACGGATTCTCCTGCACAGTGGCAGATATGTAAATACGGGGTTTCCGTACCATTTCTTTCGAATTACGGTTCGAACACTCGAACACCTATACGGATTCTCCTGCAAAGTGGCAGATATGTAAATACAGGGTTTCCGTAGCATTTCTTTCGCATTACGGTTCGAACACTCGAACACCTATACGGATTCTCCTGCACAGTGGCAGATATGTAAATACGGGGTTTCCTTACCATTTGTTGCGCATTACGGTTCGAACACTCGAACACCTATACGGATTCTCCTGCATAGTGGCAGATATGTAAATACGGGGTTTCCGTACCATTTCTTGCGCATTACGGTTCGAACACTCGAACACCTATACGAATTCTCCTGCACACTGGCAAATACGTAAATACGGGGTTTCCGTACCATTTCTTGCGCATTACGGTTCGAACACTCGAACACCTATACGGATTCTCCTGCACAGTGGCAGATATGTAAATACGGGGTTTCCGTACCATTTCTTTCGCATTACGGTTCGAACACTCGAACACCTATACGGATTCTCCAGCAAAGTGGCAGATATGTAAATACGGGGTTTCCGTACCATTTCTTTCGCATTACGGTTCGAACACTCGAACACCTATACGGATTCTCCTGCACAGTGGCAGATATGTAAATACGGGGTTTCCGTACCATTTCTTGCGCATTACGGTTCGAACACTCGAACACCTATACGAATTCTCCTGCACACTGGCAAATACGTAAATACGGGGTTTCCGTACCATTTCTTGCGCATTACGGTTCGAACACTCGAACACCTATACGGATTCTCCTGCACAGTGGCAGATATGTAAATACGGGGTTTCCTTACCATTTCTTGCGCATTACGGTTCGAACACTCGAACACCAATACGGATTCTCCTGCACAGTGGCAGATATGTAAATACGGGGTTCTGTACCATTTCTTGCGCATTATGGTTCGAACACTCGAACACCTATACGGATTCTCCTGCACAGTGGCAGATATGTAAATACGGGGTTTCCGTACCATTTCTTTCGCATTACGGTTCGAACACTCGAACACCTATACGGATTCTCCAGCAAAGTGGCAGATATGTAAATACGGGGTTTCCGTACCATTTCTTTCGCATTACGGTTCGAACACTCGAACACCTATACGGATTCTCCTGCACAGTGGCAGATATGTAAATACGGGGTTTCCTTACCATTTGTTGCGCATTACGGTTCGAACACTCGAACACCTATACGGATTCTCCTGCACAGTGGCAGATATGTAAATACGGGGTTTCCGAACCATTTCTTGCGCATTACGGTTCGAACACTCGAACACCTATACGAATTCTCCTGCACACTGGCAAATACGTAAATACGGGGTTTCCGTACCATTTCTTGCGCATTACGGTTCGAACACTCGAACACCTATACGGATTCTCCTGCACAGTGGCAGATATGTAAATACGGGGTTTCCGTACCATTTCTTTCGAATTACGGTTCGAACACTCGAACACCTATACGGATTCTCCTGCAAAGTGGCAGATATGTAAATACAGGGTTTCCGTAGCATTTCTTTCGCATTACGGTTCGAACACTCGAACACCTATACGGATTCTCCTGCACAGTGGCAGATATGTAAATACGGGGTTTCCTTACCATTTGTTGCGCATTACGGTTCGAACACTCGAACACCTATACGGATTCTCCTGCATAGTGGCAGATATGTAAATACGGGGTTTCCGTACCATTTCTTGCGCATTACGGTTCGAACACTCGAACACCTATACGAATTCTCCTGCACACTGGCAAATACGTAAATACGGGGTTTCCGTACCATTTCTTGCGCATTACGGTTCGAACACTCGAACACCTATACGGATTCTCCTGCACAGTGGCAGATATGTAAATACGGGGTTTCCGTACCATTTCTTTCGCATTACGGTTCGAACACTCGAACACCTATACGGATTCTCCAGCAAAGTGGCAGATATGTAAATACGGGGTTTCCGTACCATTTCTTTCGCATTACGGTTCGAACACTCGAACACCTATACGGATTCTCCTGCACAGTGGCAGATATGTAAATACGGGGTTTCCGTACCATTTCTTGCGCATTACGGTTCGAACACTCGAACACCTATACGAATTCTCCTGCACACTGGCAAATACGTAAATACGGGGTTTCCGTACCATTTCTTGCGCATTACGGTTCGAACACTCGAACACCTATACGGATTCTCCTGCACAGTGGCAGATATGTAAATACGGGGTTTCCTTACCATTTCTTGCGCATTACGGTTCGAACACTCGAACACCAATACGGATTCTCCTGCACAGTGGCAGATATGTAAATACGGGGTTCTGTACCATTTCTTGCGCATTATGGTTCGAACACTCGAACACCTATACGGATTCTCCTGCACAGTGGCAGATATGTAAATACGGGGTTTCCGTACCATTTCTTTCGCATTACGGTTCGAACACTCGAACACCTATACGGATTCTCCAGCAAAGTGGCAGATATGTAAATACGGGGTTTCCGTACCATTTCTTTCGCATTACGGTTCGAACACTCGAACACCTATACGGATTCTCCTGCACAGTGGCAGATATGTAAATACGGGGTTTCCTTACCATTTGTTGCGCATTACGGTTCGAACACTCGAACACCTATACGGATTCTCCTGCACAGTGGCAGATATGTAAATACGGGGTTTCCGAACCATTTCTTGCGCATTACGGTTCGAACACTCGAACACCTATACGAATTCTCCTGCACACTGGCAAATACGTAAATACGGGGTTTCCGTACCATTTCTTGCGCATTACGGTTCGAACACTCGAACACCTATACGGATTCTCCTGCACAGTGGCAGATATGTAAATACGGGGTTTCCGTACCATTTCTTTCGCATTACGGTTCGAACACTCGAACACCTATACGAATTCTCCTGCAAAGTGGCAGATATGTAAATACAGGGTTTCCGTAGCATTTCTTTCGCATTACGGTTCGAACACTCGAACACCTATACGGATTCTCCTGCACAGTGGCAGATATGTAAATACGGGGTTTCCTTACCATTTGTTGCGCATTACGGTTCGAACACTCGAACACCTATACGGATTCTCCTGCATAGTGGCAGATATGTAAATACGGGGTTTCCGTACCATTTCTTGCGCATTACGGTTCGAACACTCGAACACCTATACGAATTCTCCTGCACACTGGCAAATACGTAAATACGGGGTTTCCGTACCATTTCTTGCGCATTACGGTTCGAACACTCGAACACCTATACGGATTCTCCTGCACAGTGGCAGATATGTAAATACGGGGTTTCCGTACCATTTCTTTCGCATTACGGTTCGAACACTCGAACACCTATACGGATTCTCCAGCAAAGTGGCAGATATGTAAATACGGGGTTTCCGTACCATTTCTTTCGCATTACGGTTCGAACACTCGAACACCTATACGGATTCTCCTGCACAGTGGCAGATATGTAAATACGGGGTTTCCGTACCATTTCTTGCGCATTACGGTTCGAACACTCGAACACCTATACGAATTCTCCTGCACACTGGCAAATACGTAAATACGGGGTTTCCGTACCATTTCTTGCGCATTACGGTTCGAACACTCGAACACCTATACGGATTCTCCTGCACAGTGGCAGATATGTAAATACGGGGTTTCCTTACCATTTCTTGCGCATTACGGTTCGAACACTCGAACACCAATACGGATTCTCCTGCACAGTGGCAGATATGTAAATACGGGGTTCTGTACCATTTCTTGCGCATTATGGTTCGAACACTCGAACACCTATACGGATTCTCCTGCACAGTGGCAGATATGTAAATACGGGGTTTCCGTACCATTTCTTTCGCATTACGGTTCGAACACTCGAACACCTATACGGATTCTCCAGCAAAGTGGCAGATATGTAAATACGGGGTTTCCGTACCATTTCTTTCGCATTACGGTTCGAACACTCGAACACCTATACGGATTCTCCTGCACAGTGGCAGATATGTAAATACGGGGTTTCCTTACCATTTGTTGCGCATTACGGTTCGAACACTCGAACACCTATACGGATTCTCCTGCACAGTGGCAGATATGTAAATACGGGGTTTCCGAACCATTTCTTGCGCATTACGGTTCGAACACTCGAACACCTATACGAATTCTCCTGCACACTGGCAAATACGTAAATACGGGGTTTCCGTACCATTTCTTGCGCATTACGGTTCGAACACTCGAACACCTATACGGATTCTCCTGCACAGTGGCAGATATGTAAATACGGGGTTTCCGTACCATTTCTTTCGCATTACGGTTCGAACACTCGAACACCTATACGGATTCTCCTGCAAAGTGGCAGATATGTAAATACGGGGTTTCCGTACCATTTCTTTCGCATTACGGTTCGAACACTCGAACACCTATACGGATTTTCCTGCACAGTGGCAGATATGTAAATACGGGGTTTCCGTACCATTTCTTGCGCATTACGGTTCGAACACTCGAACACCTATACGAATTCTCCTGCACACTGGCAAATACGTAAATACGGGGTTTCCGTACCATTTCTTGCGCATTACGGTTCGAACACTCGAACACCTATACGGATTCTCCTGCACAGTGGCAGATATGTAAATACGGGGTTTCCGTACCATTTTTTTCGCATTACGGTTCGAACACTCGAACACCTATACGGATTCTCCTGCAAAGTGGCAGATATGTAAATAATGGGTTTCCGTACCATTTCTTTCGCATTACGGTTCGAACACTCGAACACCTATACGGATTCTCCTGCACAGTGGCAGATATGTAAATACGGGGTTTCCTTACCATTTGTTGCGCATTACGGTTCGAACACTCGAACACCTATACGGATTCTCCTGCACAGTGGCAGATATGTAAATACGGGGTTTCCGTACCATTTCTTGCGCATTACTGTTCGAACACTCGAACACCTATACGGATTCTCCTGCACAGTGGCAGATATGTAAAAACGGGGTTTCCGTACCGTTTCTTGCGCATTACGGTTCGAACACTCGAACACCTATACGGATTCTCCTGCACAGTGGCAGATATGTAAATACGGGGTTTCCGTACCATTTGTTGCGCATTACGGTTCGAACACTCGAACACCTATACGGATTCTCCTGCACAGTGGCAGATATGTAAATATGGGGTTTCCGTACCATTTCTTGCGCATTACGGTTCGAACACTCGAACACCAATACGGATTTTCCTGCACAGTGGCAGATATGTAAATACGGGGTTTCCGTACCATTTCTTGCGCATTACGGTTCGAACACCTAAACGGATTCTCCTGCACAGTGGCAGATATGTAAATACGGGGTTTCCGTATCATTTCTTTCGCATTACGGTCCGAACACTCGAACACCTATACGGATTCTCCTGCAAAGTGGCAGATATGTAAATACGGGGTTTCCGTACCATTTCTTGCGCATTACGGTACGAACACTCGAACACCTATACGGATTCTCCTGCACAGTGGCAGATATGTAAATACGGGGTTTCCGTATCATTTCTTGCGCATTACGGTTCGAACACTCGAACACCTATACGGATTCTCCTGCACAGTGGCAGATATGTAAATACGGGGTTTTCGTACCATTTCTTGCGCATTACGGTTCGAACACTCGAACACCTATACGGATTCTCCTGCACAGTGGCAGATATGTAAATACGGGGTTTCCTTACCATTTCTTGCGCATTACGGTTCGAACACTCGAACACCAATACGGATTCTCCTGCACAGTGGCAGAAATGTAAATACGGGGTTTCTGTACCATTTCTTGCGCATTAGGGTTCGAACACTCGAACACCTATACGGATTCTCCTACACAGTGGCAGATATGTAAATACGGGGTTTCCGTACCATTTCTTGCGCATTACGGTTCGAACACTCGAACACCTATACGAATTCTCCTGCACACTGGCAAATATGTAAATACGGGGTTTCCGTACCATTTCTTGCGCATTACGGTTCGAACACTCGAACACCTATACGGATTCTCCTGCACAGTGGCAGATATGTAAATACGGGGTTTCCGTACCATTTCTTTCGCATTACGGTTCGAACACTCGAACACCTATACGGATTCTCCTGCAAAGTGGCAGATATGTAAATACGGGGTTTCCGTTCCATTTCTTTCGCATTACGGTTCGAACACTCGAACACCTATACGGATTCTCCTGCACAGTGGCAGATATGTAAATACGGGGTTTCCTTACCATTTGTTGCGCATTACGGTTCGAACACTCGAACACCTATACGGATTCTCCTGCAAAGTGGCAGATATGTAAATACGGGGTTTCCGTACCATTTCTTGCGCATTACGGTTCGAACACTCGAACACCTATACGGATTCTCCTACACAGTGGCAGATATGTAAATACGGGGTTTCCGTACCATTTCTTGCGCATTACGTAAATACGGGGTTTCCGTACCATTTCTTGCGCATTACGGTTCGAACACTCGAACACCTATACGGATTCTCCTGCACAGTGGCAGATATGTAAATACGGGGTTTCCTTACCATTTCTTGCGCATTACGGTTCGAACACTCGAACACCAATACGGATTCTCCTGCACAGTGGCAGATATGTAAATACGGGGTTTCCGTACCATTTCTTGCGCATTACGGTTCGAACACTAGAACACCTATACGGATTCTCCTCCACAGTGGCAGATATGTAAATACGGGGTTTCCGTACCATTTCTTGCGCATTACGGTTCGAACACTCGAACACCTATACGGATTCTCCTGCACAGTGGCAGATATGTAAATACGGGGTTTCCTTACCATTTCTTGCGCATTACGGTTCGAACACTCGAACACCAATACGGATTCTCCTGCACAGTGGCAGAAATGTAAATACGGGGTTTCTGTACCATTTCTTGCGCATTAGGGTTCGAACACTCGAACACCTATACGGATTCTCCTACACAGTGGCAGATATGTAAATACGGGGTTTCCGTACCATTTCTTGCGCATTACGGTTCGAACACTCGAACACCTATACGAATTCTCCAGCACACTGGCAAATATGTAAATACGGGGTTTCCGTACCATTTCTTGCGCATTACTGTTCGAACACTCGAACACCTATACGGATTCTCCTGCACAGTGGCAGATATGTAAATACGGGGTTTCCGTACCATTTCCTTCGCATTACGGTTCGAACACTCGAACACCTATACGGATTCTCCTGCAAAGTGGCAGATATGTAAATACGGGGTTTCCGTTCCATTTCTTTCGCATTACGGTTCGAACACTCGAACACCTATACGGATTCTCCTGCACAGTGGCAGATATGTAAATACGGGGTTTCCTTACCATTTGTTGCGCATTACGGTTCGAACACTCGAACACCTATACGGATTCTCCTGCAAAGTGGCAGATATGTAAATACGGGGTTTCCGTACCATTTCTGGCGCATTACGGTTCAAACACTCGAACACCTATACGGATTCTCCTACACAGTGGCAGATATGTAAATACGGGGTTTCCGTACCATTTCTTGCGCATTACGTAAATACGGGGTTTCCGTACCATTTCTTGCGCATTAGGGTTCGAACACTCGAACACCTATACGGATTCTCCTGCACAGTGGCAGATATGTAAATACGGGGTTTCCTTACCATTTCTTGCGCATTACGGTTCGAACACTCGAACACCAATACGGATTCTCCTGCACAGTGGCAGATATGTAAATACGGGGTTTCTGTACCATTTCTTGCGCATTATGGTTCGAACACTCGAACACCTATACGGATTCTCCTGCACAGTGGCAGATATGTAAATACGGGGTTTCCGTACCATTTCTTTCGCATTACGGTTCGAACACTCGAACACCTATACGGATTCTCCTGCAAAGTGGCAGATATGTAAATACGGGGTTTCCGTACCATTTCTTTCGCATTACGGTTCGAACACTCGAACACCTATACGGATTCTCCTGCACAGTGGCAGATATGTAAATACGGGGTTTCCTTACCATTTGTTGCGCATTACGGTTCGAACACTCGAACACCTATACGGATTCTCCTGCACAGTGGCAGATATGTAAATACGGGGTTTCCGTACCATTTCTTGCGCATTACGGTTCGAACACTCGAACACCTATACGAATTCTCCTGCACACTGGCAAATACGTAAATACGGGGTTTCCGTACCATTTCTTGCGCATTACGGTTCGAACACTCGAACACCTTTACGGATTCTCCTGCACAGTGGCAGATATGTAAATACGGGGTTTCCGTACCATTTCTTTCGCATTACGGTTCGAACACTCGAACACCTATACGGATTCTCCTGCAAAGTGGCAGATATGTAAATACGGGGTTTCCGTACCATTTCTTTCGCATTACGGTTCGAACACTCGAACACCTATACGGATTCTCCTGCACAGTGGCAGATATGTAAATACGGGGTTTCCGTACCATTTCTTGCGCATTACGTAAATACGGGGTTTCCGTACCATTTCTTGCGCATTACGGTTCGAACACTCGAACACCTATACGGATTCTCCTGCACAGTGGCAGATATGTAAATACGGGGTTTCCTTACCATTTCTTGCGCATTACGGTTCGAACACTCGAACACCAATACGGATTCTCCTGCACAGTGGCAGATATGTAAATACGGGGTTTCCGTACCATTTCTTGCGCATTACGGTTCGAACACTAGAACACCTATACGGATTCTCCTCCACAGTGGCAGATATGTAAATACGGGGTTTCCGTACCATTTCTTGCGCATTACGGTTCGAACACTCGAACACCTATACGGATTCTCCTGCACAGTGGCAGATATGTAAATACGGGGTTTCCTTACCATTTCTTGCGCATTACGGTTCGAACACTCGAACACCAATACGGATTCTCCTGCACAGTGGCAGAAATGTAAATACGGGGTTTCTGTACCATTTCTTGCGCATTAGGGTTCGAACACTCGAACACCTATACGGATTCTCCTACACAGTGGCAGATATGTAAATACGGGGTTTCCGTACCATTTTCTTGCGCATTACGGTTCGAACACTCGAACACCTATACGAATTCTCCAGCACACTGGCAAATATGTAAATACGGGGTTTCCGTACCATTTCTTGCGCATTACTGTTCGAACACTCGAACACCTATACGGATTCTCCTGCACAGTGGCAGATATGTAAATACGGGGTTTCCGTACCATTTCCTTCGCATTACGGTTCGAACACTCGAACACCTATACGGATTCTCCTGCAAAGTGGCAGATATGTAAATACGGGGTTTCCGTTCCATTTCTTTCGCATTACGGTTCGAACACTCGAACACCTATACGGATTCTCCTGCACAGTGGCAGATATGTAAATACGGGGTTTCCTTACCATTTGTTGCGCATTACGGTTCGAACACTCGAACACCTATACGGATTCTCCTGCAAAGTGGCAGATATGTAAATACGGGGTTTCCGTACCATTTCTGGCGCATTACGGTTCAAACACTCGAACACCTATACGGATTCTCCTACACAGTGGCAGATATGTAAATACGGGGTTTCCGTACCATTTCTTGCGCATTACGTAAATACGGGGTTTCCGTACCATTTCTTGCGCATTAGGGTTCGAACACTCGAACACCTATACGGATTCTCCTGCACAGTGGCAGATATGTAAATACGGGGTTTCCTTACCATGTCTTGCGCATTACGGTTCGAACACTCGAACACCAATACGGATTCTCCTGCACAGTGGCAGATATGTAAATACGGGGTTTCTGTACCATTTCTTGCGCATTATGGTTCGAACACTCGAACACCTATACGGATTCTCCTGCACAGTGGCAGATATGTAAATACGGGGTTTCCGTACCATTTCTTTCGCATTACGGTTCGAACACTCGAACACCTATACGGATTCTCCTGCAAAGTGGCAGATATGTAAATACGGGGTTTCCGTACCATTTCTTTCGCATTACGGTTCGAACACTCGAACACCTATACGGATTCTCCTGCACAGTGGCAGATATGTAAATACGGGGTTTCCTTACCATTTGTTGCGCATTACGGTTCGAACACTCGAACACCTATACGGATTCTCCTGCACAGTGGCAGATATGTAAATACGGGGTTTCCGTACCATTTCTTGCGCATTACGGTTCGAACACTCGAACACCTATACGAATTCTCCTGCACACTGGCAAATACGTAAATACGGGGTTTCCGTACCATTTCTTGCGCATTACGGTTCGAACACTCGAACACCTATACGGATTCTCCTGCACAGTGGCAGATATGTAAATACGGGGTTTCCGTACCATTTCTTTCGCATTACGGTTCGAACACTCGAACACCTATACGGATTCTCCTGCAAAGTGGCAGATATGTAAATACGGGGTTTCCGTATCATTTCTTTCGCATTACGGTTCGAACACTCGAACACCTATACGGATTCTCCTGCACAGTGGCAGATATGTAAATACGGGGTTTCCGTACCATTTCTTGCGCATTACGGTTCGAACACTCGAACACCTATACGAATTCTCCTGCACACTGGCAAATACGTAAATACGGGGTTTCCGTACCATTTCTTGCGCATTACGGTTCGAACACTCGAACACCTATACGGATTCTCCTGCACAGTGGCAGATATGTAAATACGGGGTTTCCGTACCATTTCTTTCGCATTACGGTTCGAACACTCGAACACCTATACGGATTCTCCTGCAATGTGGCAGATATGTAAATAATGGGTTTCCGTACCATTTCTTTCGCATTACGGTTCGAACACTCGAACACCTATACGGATTCTCCTGCACAGTGGCAGATATGTAAATACGGGGTTTCCTTACCATTTGTTGCGCATTACAGTTCGAACACTCGAACACCTATACGAATTCTCCTGCACACTGGCAAATATGTAAATACGGGGTTTCCGTACCATTTCTTGCGCATTACTGTTCGAACACTCGAACACCTATACGGATTCTCCTGCACAGTGGCAGATATGTAAATACGGGGTTTCCGTACCATTTCCTTCGCATTACGGTTCGAACACTCGAACACCTATACGGATTCTCCTGCAAAGTGGCAGATATGTAAATACGGGGTTTCCGTACCATTTCTTTCGCATTACGGTACGAACACTCGAACACCTATACGGATTCTCCTGCACAGTGGCAGAAATGTAAATACGGGGTTTCTGTACCATTTCTTGCGCATTAGGGTTCGAACACTCGAACACCTATACGGATTCTCCTACACAGTGGCAGATATGTAAATACGGGGTTTCCGTACCATTTCTTGCGCATTACGGTTCGAACACTCGAACACCTATACGAATTCTCCTGCACACTGGCAAATATGTAAATACGGGGTTTCCGTACCATTTCTTGCGCATTACTGTTCGAACACTCGAACACCTATACGGATTCTCCTGCACAGTGGCAGATATGTAAATACGGGGTTTCCGTACCATTTCCTTCGCATTACGGTTCGAACACTCGAACACCTATACGGATTCTCCTGCAAAGTGGCAGATATGTAAATACGGGGTTTCCGTACCATTTCTTTCGCATTACGTTTCGAACACTCGAACACCTATACGGATTCTCCTGCACAGTGGCAGATATGTGAATACGGGGTTTCCTTACCATTTGTTGCGCATTACGGTTCGAACACTCGAACACCTATACGGATTCTCCTGCAAAGTGGCAGATATGTAAATACGGGGTTTCCGTACCATTTCTTGCGCATTACGGTTCAAACACTCGAACACCTATACGGAATCTCCTACACAGTGGCAGATATGTAAATACGGGGTTTCCGTACCATTTCTTGCGCATTACGTAAATACGGGGTTTCCGTACCATTTCTTGCGCATTAGGGTTCGAACACTCGAACACCTATACGGATTCTCCTGCACAGTGGCAGATATGTAAATACGGGGTTTCCTTACCATTTCTTGCGCATTACGGTTCGAACACTCGAACACCAATACGGATTCTCCTGCACAGTGGCAGATATGTAAATACGGGGTTTCTGTACCATTTCTTGCGCATTATGGTTCGAACACTCGAACACCTATACGGATTCTCCTGCACAGTGGCAGATATGTAAATACGGGGTTTCCGTACCATTTCTTTCGCATTACGGTTCGAACACTCGAACACCTATACGGATTCTCCTGCAAAGTGGCAGATATGTAAATACGGGGTTTCCGTACCATTTCTTTCGCATTACGGTTCGAACACTCGAACACCTATACGGATTCTCCTGCACAGTGGCAGATATGTAAATACGGGGTTTCCTTACCATTTGTTGCGCATTACGGTTCGAACACTCGAACACCTATACGGATTGTCCTACACAGTGGCAGATATGTAAATACGGGGTTTCCGTACCATTTCTTGCGCATTACGGTTCGAACACTCGAACACCTATACGAATTCTCCTGCACACTGGCAAATACGTAAATACGGGGTTTCCGTACCATTTCTTGCGCATTACGGTTCGAACACTCGAACACCTATACGGATTCTCCTGCACAGTGGCAGATATGTAAATACGGGGTTTCCGTACCATTTCTTTCGCATTACGGTTCGAACACTCGAACACCTATACGGATTCTCCTGCAAAGTGGCAGATATGTAAATACGGGGTTTCCGTACCATTTCTTTCGCATTACGGTTCGAACACTCGAACACCTATACGGATTCTCCTGCACAGTGGCAGATATGTAAATACGGGGTTTCCGTACCATTTCTTGCGCATTACGGCTCGAACACTCGAACACCTATACGAATTCTCCTGCACACTGGCAAATACGTAAATACGGGGTTTCCGTACCATTTCTTGCGCATTACGGTTCGAACACTCGAACACCTATACGGATTCTCCTGCACAGTGGCAGATATGTAAATACGGGGTTTCCGTACCATTTCTTTCGCATTACGGTTCGAACACTCGAACACCTATACGGATTCTCCTGCAATGTGGCAGATATGTAAATAATGGGTTTCCGTACCATTTCTTTCGCATTACGGTTCGAACACTCGAACACCTATACGGATTCTCCTGGACAGTGGCAGATATGTAAATACGGGGTTTCCTTACCATTTGTTGCGCATTACGGTTCGAACACTCGAACACCTATACGGATTCTCCTGCACAGTGGCAGATATGTAAATACGGGGTTTCCGTACCATTTCTTGCGCATTACGGTTCGAACACTCGAACACCTATACGGATTCTCCTGCACAGTGGCAGATATGTAAATACGGGGTTTTCGTTCCATTTCTTGCGCATTACGGTTCGAACACTCGAACACCTATACGGATTCTCCTGCACAGTGGCAGATATGTAAATACGGGGTTTCCGTACCATTTCTTGCGCATTACGGTTCGAACACTCGAACACCTATACGAATTCTCCTGCACACTGGCAAATATGTAAATACGGGGTTTCCGTACCATTTCTTGCGCATTACGGTTCGAACACTCGAACACCTATACGGATTCTCCTGCACAGTGGCAGATATGTAAATACGGGGTTTCCGTACCATTTCTTGCGCATTACGGTTCGAACACTCGAACACCTATACGGATTCTCCTGCACAGTGGCAGATATGTAAAAACGGGGTTTCCGTACCGTTTCTTGCGCATTACGGTTCGAACACTCGAACACCTATACGGATTCTCCTGCACAGTGGCAGATATGTAAATACGGGGTTTCCGTACCATTTCTTGCGCATTACGGTTCGAACACTCGAACACCTATACGGATTCTCCTGCACAGTGGCAGATATGTAAATACGGGGTTTTCGTACCATTTCTTGCGCATTACGGTTCGAACACTCGAACACCTATACGGATTCTCCTGCACAGTGGCAGATATGTAAAAACGGGGTTTCCTTACCATTTCTTGCGCATTACGGTTCGAACACTCGAACACCAATACGGATTCTCCTGCACAGTGGCAGAAATGTAAATACGGGGTTTCTGTACCATTTCTTGCGCATTAGGGTTCGAACACTCGAACACCTATACGGATTCTCCTACACAGTGGCAGATATGTAAATACGGGGTTTCCGTACCATTTCTTGCGCATTACGGTTCGAACACTCGAACACCTATACGAATTCTCCTGCACACTGGCACATATGTAAATACGGGGTTTCCGTACCATTTCTTGCGCATTACGGTTCGAACACTCGAACACCTATACGGATTCTCCTGCACAGTGGCAGATATGTAAATACGGGGTTTCCGTACCATTTCTTTCGCATTACGGTTCGAACACTCGAACACCTATACGGATTCTCCTGCAAAGTGGCAGATATGTAAATACGGGATTTCTGTACCATTTCTTTCGCATTACGGTTCGAACACTCGAACACCTATACGGATTCTCCTGCACAGTGGCAGATATGTAAATACGGGGTTTCCTTACCATTTGTTGCGCATTACGGTTCGAACACTCGAACACCTATACGGATTCTCCTGCAAAGTGGCAGATATGTAAATACGGGGTTTCCGTACCATTTCTTGCGCATTACGGTTCGAACACTCGAACACCTATACGGATTCTCCTACACAGTGGCAGATATGTAAATACGGGGTTTCCGTACCATTTCTTGCGCATTACGTAAATACGGGGTTTCCGTACCATTTCTTGCGCATTACGGTTCGAACACTCGAACACCTATACGGATTCTCCTCCACAGTGGCAGATATGTAAATACGGGGTTTCCGTACCATTTCTTGCGCATTACGGTTCGAACACTCGAACACCTATACGGATTCTCCTGCACAGTGGCAGATATGTAAAAACGGGGTTTCCGTACCGTTTCTTGCGCATTACGGTTCGAACACTCGAACACCTATACGGATTCTCCTGCACAGTGGCAGATATGTAAATACGGGGTTTCCGTACCATTTCTTGCGCATTACGGTTCGAACACTCGAACACCTATACGGATTCTCCTGCACAGTGGCAGATATGTAAATACGGGGTTTTCGTACCATTTCTTGCGCATTACGGTTCGAACACTCGAACACCTATACGGATTCTCCTGCACAGTGGCAGATATGTAAAAACGGGGTTTCCTTACCATTTCTTGCGCATTACGGTTCGAACACTCGAACACCAATACGGATTCTCCTGCACAGTGGCAGAAATGTAAATACGGGGTTTCTGTACCATTTCTTGCGCATTAGGGTTCGAACACTCGAACACCTATACGGATTCTCCTACACAGTGGCAGATATGTAAATACGGGGTTTCCGTACCATTTCTTGCGCATTACGGTTCGAACACTCGAACACCTATACGAATTCTCCTGCACACTGGCAAATATGTAAATACGGGGTTTCCGTACCATTTCTTGCGCATTACGGTTCGAACACTCGAACACCTATACGGATTCTCCTGCACAGTGGCAGATATGTAAATACGGGGTTTCCGTACCATTTCTTTCGCATTACGGTTCGAACACTCGAACACCTATACGGATTCTCCTGCAAAGTGGCAGATATGTAAATACGGGATTTCCGTACCATTTCTTTCGCATTACGGTTCGAACACTCGAACACCTATACGGATTCTCCTGCACAGTGGCAGATATGTAAATACGGGGTTTCCTTACCATTTGTTGCGCATTACGGTTCGAACACTCGAACACCTATACGGATTCTCCTGCAAAGTGGCAGATATGTAAATACGGGGTTTCCGTACCATTTCTTGCGCATTACGGTTCGAACACTCGAACACCTATACGGATTCTCCTACACAGTGGCAGATATGTAAATACGGGGTTTCCGTACCATTTCTTGCGCATTACGTAAATACGGGGTTTCCGTACCATTTCTTGCGCATTACGGTTCGAACACTCGAACACCTATACGGATTCTCCTCCACAGTGGCAGATATGTAAATACGGGGTTTCCGTACCATTTCTTGCGCATTACGGTTCGAACACTCGAACACCTATACGGATTCTCCTGCACAGTGGCAGATATCTAAATACGGGGTTTCCTTACCATTTCTTGCGCATTACGGTTCGAACACTCGAACACCAATACGGATTATCCTGCACAGTGGCAGAAATGTAAATACGGGATTTCTGTACCATTTCTTGCGCATTAGGGTTCGAACACTCGAACACCTATACGGATTCTCCTACACAGTGGCAGATATGTAAATACGGGGTTTCCGTACCATTTCTTGCGCATTACGTAAATACGGGGTTTCCGTACCATTTTTGCGCATTACGGTTCGAACACTCGAACACCTATACGAATTCTCCTGCACACTGGCAAATATGTAAATACGGGGTTTCCGTACCATTTCTTGCGCATTACGGTTCGAACACTCGAACACCTATACGGATTCTCCTGCACAGTGGCAGATATGTAAATACGGGGTTTCCGTACCATTTCCTTCGCATTACGGTTCGAACACTCGAACACCTATACGGATTCTCCTGCAAAGTGGCAGATATGTAAATACGGGGTTTCCGTACCATTTCTTTCGCATTACGGTTCGAACACTCGAACACCTATACGGATTCTCCTGCACAGTGGCAGATATGTAAATACGGGGTTTCCTTACCATTTGTTGCGCATTACGGTTCGAACACTCGAACACCTATACGGATTCTCCTGCAAAGTGGCAGATATGTAAATACGGGGTTTCCGTACCATTTCGTGCGCATTACGGTTCGAACACTCGAACACCTATACGGATTCTCCTACACAGTGGCAGATATGTAAATACGGGGTTTCCGTACCATTTCTTGCGCATTACGTAAATACGGGGTTTCCGTACCATTTCTTGCGCATTACGGTTCGAACACTCGAACACCTATACGGATTCTCCTGTACAGTGGCAGATATGTAAATACGGGGTTTCCTTACCATTTCTTGCGCATTACGGTTCGAACACTCGAACACCTATACGGATTCTCCTGCACAGTGGCAGATATGTAAATACGGGGTTTCTGTACCATTTCTTGCGCATTAGGGTTCGAACACTCGAACACCTATACGGATTCTCCTGCACAGTGGCAGATATGTAAATACGGGGTTTCCGTACCATTTCTTTCGCATTACGGTTCGAACACTCGAACACCTATACGGATTCTCCTGCAAAGTGGCAGATATGTAAATACGGGGTTTCCGTACCATTTCTTTCGCATTACGGTTCGAACACTCGAACACCTATACGGATTCTCCTGCACAGTGGCAGATATGTAAATACGGGGTTTCCTTACCATTTGTTGCGCATTACGGTTCGAACACTCGAACACCTATACGGATTCTCCTGCACAGTGGCAGATATGTAAATACGGGGTTTCCGTACCATTTCTTTCGCATTACGGTTCGAACACTCGAACACCTATACGGATTCTCCTGCAAAGTGGCAGATATGTAAATACGGGATTTCCGTACCATTTCTTTCGCATTACGGTTCGAACACTCGAACACCTATACGGATTCTCCTGCACAGTGGCAGATATGTAAATACGGGGTTTCCTTACCATTTGTTGCGCATTACGGTTCGAACACTCGAACACCTATACGGATTCTCCTGCAAAGTGGCAGATATGTAAATACGGGGTTTCCGTACCATTTCTTGCGCATTACGGTTCGAACACTCGAACACCTATACGGATTCTCCTACACAGTGGCAGATATGTAAATACGGGGTTTCCGTACCATTTCTTGCGCATTACGTAAATACGGGGTTTCCGTACCATTTCTTGCGCATTACGGTTCGAACACTCGAACACCTATACGGATTCTCCTCCACAGTGGCAGATATGTAAATACGGGGTTTCCGTACCATTTCTTGCGCATTACGGTTCGAACACTCGAACACCTATACGGATTCTCCTGAACAGTGGCAGATATCTAAATACGGGGTTTCCTTACCATTTCTTGCGCATTACGGTTCGAACACTCGAACACCAATACGGATTCTCCTGCACAGTGGCAGAAATGTAAATACGGGATTTCTGTACCATTTCTTGCGCATTAGGGTTCGAACACTCGAACACCTATACGGATTCTCCTACACAGTGGCAGATATGTAAATACGGGGTTTCCGTACCATTTCTTGCGCATTACGTAAATACGGGGTTTCCGTACCATTTCTTGCGCATTACGGTTCGAACACTCGAACACCTATACGAATTCTCCTGCACACTGGCAAATATGTAAATACGGGGTTTCCGTACCATTTCCTTCGCATTACGGTTCGAACACTCGAACACCTATACGGATTCTCCTGCAAAGTGGCAGATATGTAAATACGGGGTTTCCGTACCATTTCTTGCGCATTACGGTTCGAACACTCGAACACCTATACGGATTCTCCTACACAGTGGCAGATATGTAAATACGGGGTTTCCGTACCATTTCTTGCGCATTACGTAAATACGGGGTTTCCGTACCATTTCTTGCGCATTACGGTTCGAACACTCGAACACCTATACGGATTCTCCTGTACAGTGGCAGATATGTAAATACGGGGTTTCCTTACCATTTCTTGCGCATTATGGTTCGAACACTCGAACACCTATACGGATTCTCCTGCACAGTGGCAGATATGTAAATACGGGGTTTCTGTACCATTTCTTGCGCATTAGGGTTCGAACACTCGAACACCTATACGGATTCTCCTGCACAGTGGCAGATATGTAAATACGGGGTTTCCGTACCATTTCTTTCGCATTACGGTTCGAACACTCGAACACCTATACGGATTCTCCTGCAAAGTGGCAGATATGTAAATACGGGGTTTCCGTACCATTTCTTTCGCATTACGGTTCGAACACTCGAACACCTATACGGATTCTCCTGCACAGTGGCAGATATGTAAATACGGGGTTTCCTTACCATTTGTTGCGCATTACGGTTCGAACACTCGAACACCTATACGGATTCTCCTGCACAGTGGCAGATATGTAAATACGGGGTTTCCGTACCATTTCTTGCGCATTACGGTTCGAACACTCGAACACCTATACGAATTCTCCTACACACTGGCAAATACGTAAATACGGGGTTTCCGTACCATTTCTTGCGCATTACGGTTCGAACACTCGAACACCTATACGGATTCTCCTGCACAGTGGCAGATATGTAAATACGGGGTTTCCGTACCATTTCTTTCGCATTACGGTTCGAACACTCGAACACCTATACGGATTCTCCTGCAAAGTGGCAGATATGTAAATACGGGGTTTCCGTACCATTTCTTTCGCATTACGGTTCGAACACTCGAACACCTATACGGATTCTCCTGCACAGTGGCAGATATGTAAATACGGGGTTTCCGTACCATTTCTTTCGCATTACGGTTCGAACACCTAAACGGATTCTCCAGCACAGTGGCAGATATGTAAATACGGGGTTTCCGTACCATTTCTTTCGCATTACGGTTCGAACACTCGAACACCTATACGGATTCTCCTGCACAGTGGCAGATATGTAAATACGGGGTTTCCTTACCATTTGTTGCGCATTACGGTTCGAACACTCGAACACCTATACGGATTCTCCTGCACAGTGGCAGATATGTAAATACGGGGTTTCCGTACCATTTCTTGCACATTACGGTTCGAACACTCGAACACCTATACGAATTCTCCTACACACTGGCAAATACGTAAATACGGGGTTTCCGTACCATTTCTTGCGCATTACGGTTCGAACACTCGAACACCTATACGGATTCTTCTGCACAGTGGCAGATATGTAAATACGGGGTTTCCGTACCATTTCTTTCGCATTACGGTTCGAACACTCGAACACCTATACGGATTCTCCTGCAAAGTGGCAGATATGTAAATACGGGGTTTCCGTACCATTTCTTTCGCATTACGGTTCGAACACTCGAACACCTATACGGATTCTCCTGCACAGTGGCAGATATGTAAATACGGGGTTTCCGTACCATTTCTTTCGCATTACGGTTCGAACACTCGAACACCTATACGGATTCTCCTGCAAAGTGGCAGATATGTAAATAATGGGTTTCCGTACCATTTCTTTCGCATTACGGTTCGACCACTCGAACACCTATACGGATTCTCCTGCACAGTGGCAGATATGTAAATACGGGGTTTCCTTACCGTTTGTTGCGCATTACGGTTCGAACACTCGAACACCTATACGGATTCTCCTGCACAGTGGCAGATATGTAAATACGAGGTTTCCGTACCATTTCTTGCGCATTACGGTTCGAACACTCGAACACCTATACGGATTCTCCTGCACAGTGGCAGATATGTAAAAACGGGGTTTCCGTACCGTTTCTTGCGCATTACGGTTCGAACACTCGAACACCTATACGGATTCTTCTGCACAGTGGCAGATATGTAAATACGGGGTTTCCGTACCATTTCTTGCGCATTACGGTTCGAACACTCGAACACCTATACGGATTCTCCTGCACAGTGGCAGATATGTAAATATGGGGTTTCCGTACCATTTCTTGCGCATTACGGTTCGAACACTCGAACACCAATACGGATTCTCCTGCACAGTGGCAGATATGTAAATACGGGGTTTCGGTACCATTTCTTGCGCATTACGGTTCGAACACCTAAACGGATTCTCCAGCACAGTGGCAGATATGTAAATACGGGGTTTCCGTACCATTTCTTTCGCATTACGGTTCGAACACTCGAACACCTATACGGATTCTCCTGCAAAGTGGCAGATATGTAAATACGGGGTTTCCGTACCATTTCTTTCGCATTACGGTACGAACACTCGAACACCTATACGGATTCTCCTGCACAGTGGCAGATATGTAAATACGGGGTTTCCTTACCATTTCTTGCGCATTACGGTTCGAACACTCGAACACCAATACGGATTCTCCTGCACAGTGGCAGAAATGTAAATACGGGGTTTCCGTACCATTTCCTTCGCATTACGGTTCGAACACCCGAACACCTATACGGATTCTTCTGCAAAGTGGCAGATATGTAAATACGGGGTTTCCGTACCATTTCTTTCGCATTATGGTTCGAACACTCGAACACCTATACGGATTCTCCTGCACAGTGGCAGATATGTAAATACGGGGTTTCCTTACCATTTGTTGCGCATTACGGTTCGAACACTCGAACACCTATACGGATTCTCCTGCAAAGTGGCAGATATGTAAATACGGGGTTTCCGTACCATTTCTTGCGCATTACGGTTCGAACACTCGAACACCTATACGGATTCTCCTCCACAGTGGCAGATATGTAAATACGGGGTTTCCGTACCATTTCTTGCGCATTACGTAAATACGGGGTTTCCGTACCATTTCTTGCGCATTACGGTTCGAACACTCGAACAGCTATACGGATTCTCCTGCACAGTGGCAGATATGTAAATACGGGGTTTCCTTACCATTTCGTGCGCATTACGGTTCGAACACTCGAACACCAATACGGATTCTCCTGCACAGTGGCAGATATGTAAATACGGGGTTTCTGTACCATTTCTTGCGCATTAGGGTTCGAACACTCGAACACCTATACGGATTCTCCTGCACAGTGGCAGATATGTAAATACGGGGTTTCCGTACCATTTCTTTCGCATTACGGTTCGAACACTCGAACACCTATACGGATTCTCCTGCAAAGTGGCAGATATGTAAATACGGGGTTTCCGTACCATTTCTTTCGCATTACGGTTCGAACACTCGAACACCTATACGGATTCTCCTGCACAGTGGCAGATATGTAAATACGGGGTTTCCTTACCATTTGTTGCGCATTACGGTTCGAACACTCGAACACCTATACGGATTCTCCTGCACAGTGGCAGATATGTAAATACGGGGTTTCCTTACCGTTTGTTGCGCATTACGGTTCGAACACTCGAACACCTATACGGATTCTCCTGCACAGTGGCAGATATGTAAATACGAGGTTTCCGTACCATTTCTTGCGCATTACGGTTCGAACACTCGAACACCTATACGGATTCTCCTGCACAGTGGCAGATATGTAAATACGGGGTTTCCGTACCATTTCTTGCGCATTACGGTTCGAACACTCGAACACCTATACGGATTCTCCTGCACAGTGGCAGATATGTAAATACGGGGTTTCCTTACCATTTCTTGCGCATTACGGTTCGAACACTCGAACACCAATACGGATTCTCCTGCACAGTGGCAGAAATGTAAATACGGGGTTTCCGTACCATTTCCTTCGCATTACGGTTCGAACACTCGAACACCTATACGGATTCTTCTGCAAAGTGGCAGATATGTAAATACGGGGTTTCCGTACCATTTCTTTCGCATTACGGTTCGAACACTCGAACACCTATACGGATTCTCCTGCACAGTGGCAGATATGTAAATACGGGGTTTCCTTACCATTTGTTGCGCATTACGGTTCGAACACTCGAACACCTATACGGATTCTCCTGCAAAGTGGCAGATATGTAAATACGGGGTTTCCGTACCATTTCTTGCGCATTACGGTTCGAACACTCGAACACCTATACGGATTCTCCTGCACAGTGGCAGATATGTAAATACGGGGTTTCCTTACCATTTGTTGCGCATTACGGTTCGAACACTCGAACACCTATACGGATTCTCCTGCAAAGTGGCAGATATGTAAATACGGGGTTTCCGTACCATTTCTTGCGCATTACGGTTCGAACACTCGAACACCTATACGGATTCTCCTACACAGTGGCAGATATGTAAATACGGGGTTTCCGTACCATTTCTTGCGCATTACGTAAATACGGGGTTTCCGTACCATTTCTTGCGCATTACGGTTCGAACACTCGAACACCTATACGGATTCTCCTGCACAGTGGCAGATATGTAAATACGGGGTTTCCTTACCATTTCTTGCGCATTACGGTTCGAACACTCGAACACCAATACGGATTCTCCTGCACAGTGGCAGATATGTAAATACGGGATTTCTGTACCATTTCTTGCGCATTAGGGTTCGAACACTCGAACACCTATACGGATTCTCCTGCACAGTGGCAGATATGTAAATACGGGGTTTCCGTACCATTTCTTTCGCATTACGGTTCGAACACTCGAACACCTATACGGATTCTCCTGCAAAGTGGCAGATATGTAAATACGGGGTTTCCGTACCATTTCTTTCGCATTACGGTTCGAACACTCGAACACCTATACGGATTCTCCTGCACAGTGGCAGATATGTAAATACGGGGTTTCCTTACCATTTGTTGCGCATTACGGTTCGAACACTCGAACACCTATACGGATTCTCCTGCACAGTGGCAGATATGTAAATACGGGGTTTCCTTACCGTTTGTTGCGCATTACGGTTCGAACACTCGAACACCTATACGGATTCTCCTGCACAGTGGCAGATATGTAAATACGAGGTTTCCGTACCATTTCTTGCGCATTACGGTTCGAACACTCGAACACCTATACGGATTCTCCTGCACAGTGGCAGATATGTAAATACGGGGTTTCCGTACCATTTCTTGCGCATTACGGTTCGAACACTCGAACACCTATACGGATTCTCCTGCACAGTGGCAGATATGTAAATACGGGGTTTCCTTACCATTTCTTGCGCATTACGGTTCGAACACTCGAACACCAATACGGATTCTCCTGCACAGTGGCAGAAATGTAAATACGGGGTTTCCGTACCATTTCCTTCGCATTACGGTTCGAACACCCGAACACCTATACGGATTCTTCTGCAAAGTGGCAGATATGTAAATACGGGGTTTCCGTACCATTTCTTTCGCATTACGGTTCGAACACTCGAACACCTATACGGATTCTCCTGCACAGTGGCAGATATGTAAATACGGGGTTTCCTTACCATTTGTTGCGCATTACGGTTCGAACACTCGAACACCTATACGGATTCTCCTGCAAAGTGGCAGATATGTAAATACGGGGTTTCCGTACCATTTCTTGCGCATTACGGTTCGAACACTCGAACACCTATACGGATTCTCCTACACAGTGGCAGATATGTAAATACGGGGTTTCCGTACCATTTCTTGCGCATTACGTAAATACGGGGTTTCCGTACCATTTCTTGCGCATTACGGTTCGAACACTCGAACAGCTATACGGATTCTCCTGCACAGTGGCAGATATGTAAATACGGGGTTTCCTTACCATTTCTTGCGCATTACGGTTCGAACACTCGAACACCAATACGGATTCTCCTGCACAGTGGCAGATATGTAAATACGGGGTTTCTGTACCATTTCTTGCGCATTAGGGTTCGAACACTCGAACACCTATACGGATTCTCCTGCACAGTGGCAGATATGTAAATACGGGGTTTCCGTACCATTTCTTTCGCATTACGGTTCGAACACTCGAACACCTATACGGATTCTCCTGCAAAGTGGCAGATATGTAAATACGGGGTTTCCGTACCATTTCTTTCGCATTACGGTTCGAACACTCGAACACCTATACGGATTCTCCTGCACAGTGGCAGATATGTAAATACGGGGTTTCCTTACCATTTGTTGCGCATTACGGTTCGAACACTCGAACACCTATACGGATTCTCCTGCACAGTGGCAGATATGTAAATACGGGGTTTCCTTACCGTTTGTTGCGCATTACGGTTCGAACACTCGAACACCTATACGGATTCTCCTGCACAGTGGCAGATATGTAAATACGAGGTTTCCGTACCATTTCTTGCGCATTACGGTTCGAACACTCGAACACCTATACGGATTCTCCTGCACAGTGGCAGATATGTAAATACGGGGTTTCCGTACCATTTCTTGCGCATTACGGTTCGAACACTCGAACACCTATACGGATTCTCCTGCACAGTGGCAGATATGTAAATACGGGGTTTCCTTACCATTTCTTGCGCATTACGGTTCGAACACTCGAACACCAATACGGATTCTCCTGCACAGTGGCAGAAATGTAAATACGGGGTTTCCGTACCATTTCCTTCGCATTACGGTTCGAACACTCGAACACCTATACGGATTCTTCTGCAAAGTGGCAGATATGTAAATACGGGGTTTCCGTACCATTTCTTTCGCATTACGGTTCGAACACTCGAACACCTATACGGATTCTCCTGCACAGTGGCAGATATGTAAATACGGGGTTTCCTTACCATTTGTTGCGCATTACGGTTCGAACACTCGAACACCTATACGGATTCTCCTGCAAAGTGGCAGATATGTAAATACGGGGTTTCCGTACCATTTCTTGCGCATTACGGTTCGAACACTCGAACACCTATACGGATTCTCCTACACAGTGGCAGATATGTAAATACGGGGTTTCCGTACCATTTCTTGCGCATTACGTAAATACGGGGTTTCCGTACCATTTCTTGCGCATTACGGTTCGAACACTCGAACACCTATACGGATTCTCCTGCACAGTGGCAGATATGTAAATACGGGGTTTCCTTACCATTTCTTGCGCATTACGGTTCGAACACTCGAACACCAATACGGATTCTCCTGCACAGTGGCAGATATGTAAATACGGGGTTTCTGTACCATTTCTCGCGCATTAGGGTTCGAACACTCGAACACCTATACGGATTCTCCTGCACAGTGGCAGATATGTAAATACGGGGTTTCCGTACCATTTCTTTCGCATTACGGTTCGAACACTCGAACACCTATACGGATTCTCCTGCAAAGTGGCAGATATGTAAATACGGGGTTTCCGTACCATTTCTTTCGCATTACGGTTCGAACACTCGAACACCTATACGGATTCTCCTGCACAGTGGCAGATATGTAAATACGGGGTTTCCGTACCATTTCTTTCGCATTACGGTTCGAACACCTAAACGGATTCTCCAGCACAGTGGCAGATATGTAAATACGGGGTTTCCGTACCATTTCTTTCGCATTACGGTTCGAACACTCGAACACCTATACGGATTCTCCTGCACAGTGGCAGATATGTAAATACGGGGTTTCCTTACCATTTGTTGCGCATTACGGTTCGAACACTCGAACACCTATACGGATTCTCCTGCACAGTGGCAGATATGTAAATACGGGGTTTCCGTACCATTTCTTGCGCATTACGGTTCGAACACTCGAACACCTATACGAATTCTCCTACACACTGGCAAATACGTAAATACGGGGTTTCCGTACCATTTCTTGCGCATTACGGTTCGAACACTCGAACACCTATACGGATTCTCCTGCACAGTGGCAGATATGTAAATACGGGGTTTCCGTACCATTTCTTTCGCATTACGGTTCGAACACTCGAACACCTATACGGATTCTCCTGCAAAGTGGCAGATATGTAAATACGGGGTTTCCGTACCATTTCTTTCGCATTACGGTTCGAACACTCGAACACCTATACGGATTCTCCTGCACAGTGGCAGATATGTAAATACGGGGTTTCCGTACCATTTCTTTCGCATTACGGTTCGAACACTCGAACACCTATACGGATTCTCCTGCAAAGTTGCAGATATGTAAATAATGGGTTTCCGTACCATTTCTTTCGCATTACGGTTCGACCACTCGAACACCTATACGGATTCTCCTGCACAGTGGCAGATATGTAAATACGGGGTTTCCTTACCGTTTGTTGCGCATTACGGTTCGAACACTCGAACACCTATACGGATTCTCCTGCACAGTGGCAGATATGTAAATACGAGGTTTCCGTACCATTTCTTGCGCATTACGGTTCGAACACTCGAACACCTATACGGATTCTCCTGCACAGTGGCAGATATGTAAAAACGGGGTTTCCGTACCGTTTCTTGCGCATTACGGTTCGAACACTCGAACACCTATACGGATTCTCCTACACAGTGGCAGATATGTAAATACGGGGTTTCCGTACCATTTCTTGCGCATTACGGTTCGAACACTCGAACACCTATACGGATTCTCCTGCACAGTGGCAGATATGTAAATATGGGGTTTCCGTACCATTTCTTGCGCATTACGGTTCGAACACTCGAACACCAATACGGATTCTCCTGCACAGTGGCAGATATGTAAATACGGGGTTTCGGTACCATTTCTTGCGCATTACGGTTCGAACACCTAAACGGATTCTCCAGCACAGTGGCAGATATGTAAATACGGGGTTTCCGTACCATTTCTTTCGCATTACGGTTCGAACACTCGAACACCTATACGGATTCTCCTGCAAAGTGGCAGATATGTAAATACGGGGTTTCCGTACCATTTCTTTCGCATTACGGTACGAACACTCGAACACCTATACGGATTCTCCTGCACAGTGGCAGATATGTAAATACGGGGTTTCCGTACCATTTCTTGCGCATTACGGTTCGAACACTCGAACACCTATACGGATTCTCCTGCACAGTGGCAGATATGTAAATACGGGGTTTCCGTACCATTTCTTGCGCATTACGGTTCGAACACTCGAACACCTATACGGATTCTCCTGCACAGTGGCAGATATGTAAATACGGGGTTTCCTTACCATTTCTTGCGCATTACGGTTCGAACACTCGAACACCAATACCGATTCTCCTGCACAGTGGCAGAAATGTAAATACGGGGTTTCTGTACCATTTCTTGCGCATTAGGGTTCGAACACTCGAACACCTATACGGATTCTCCTACACAGTGGCAGATATGTAAATACGGGGTTTCCGTACCATTTCTTGCGCATTACGGTTCGAACACTCGAACACCTATACGAATTCTCCTGCACACTGGCAAATATGTAAATACGGGGTTTCCGTACCATTTCTTGCGCATTACGGTTCGAACACTCGAACACCTATACGGATTCTCCTGCACAGTGGCAGATATGTAAATACGGGGTTTCCGTACCATTTCTTTCGCATTACGGTTCGAACACTCGAACACCTATACAGATTCTCCTGCAAAGTGGCAGATATGTAAATACGGGGTTTCCGTACCATTTCTTTCGCATTACGGTTCGAACACTCGAACACCTATACGGATTCTCCTGCACAGTGGCAGATATGTAAATACGGGGTTTCCTTACCATTTGTTGCGCATTACGGTTCGAACACTCGAACACCTATACGGATTCTCCTGCAAAGTGGCAGATATGTAAATACGGGGTTTCCGTACCATTTCTTTCGCATTACGGTTCGAACACTCGAACACCTATACGGATTCTCCTGCACAGTGGCAGATATGTAAATACGGGGTTTCCGTACCATTTCTTTCGCATTACGGTTCGAACACTCGAACACCTATACGGATTCTCCTGCAAAGTGGCAGATATGTAAATAATGGGTTTCCGTACCATTTCTTTCGCATTACGGTTCGACCACTCGAACACCTATACGGATTCTCCTGCACAGTGGCAGATATGTAAATACGGGGTTTCCTTACCGTTTGTTGCGCATTACGGTTCGAACACTCGAACACCTATACGGATTCTCCTGCACAGTGGCAGATATGTAAATACGAGGTTTCCGTACCATTTCTTGCGCATTACGGTTCGAACACTCGAACACCTATACGGATTCTCCTGCACAGTGGCAGATATGTAAAAACGGGGTTTCCGTACCGTTTCTTGCGCATTACGGTTCGAACACTCGAACACCTATACGGATTCTCCTACACAGTGGCAGATATGTAAATACGGGATTTCCGTACCATTTCTTGCGCATTACGGTTCGAACACTCGAACACCTATACGGATTCTCCTGCACAGTGGCAGATATGTAAATATGGGGTTTCCGTACCATTTCTTGCGCATTACGGTTCGAACACTCGAACACCAATACGGATTCTCCTGCACAGTGGCAGATATGTAAATACGGGGTTTCGGTACCATTTCTTGCGCATTACGGTTCGAACACCTAAACGGATTCTCCAGCACAGTGGCAGATATGTAAATACGGGGTTTCCGTACCATTTCTTTCGCATTACGGTTCGAACACTCGAACACCTATACGGATTCTCCTGCAAAGTGGCAGATATGTAAATACGGGGTTTCCGTACCATTTCTTTCGCATTACGGTACGAACACTCGAACACCTATACGGATTCTCCTGCACAGTGGCAGATATGTAAATACGGGGTTTCCGTACCATTTCTTGCGCATTACGGTTCGAACACTCGAACACCTATACGGATTCTCCTGCACAGTGGCAGATATGTAAATACGGGGTTTCCGTACCATTTCTTGCGCATTACGGTTCGAACACTCGAACACCTATACGGATTCTCCTGCACAGTGGCAGATATGTAAATACGGGGTTTCCTTACCATTTCTTGCGCATTACGGTTCGAACACTCGAACACCAATACCGATTCTCCTGCACAGTGGCAGAAATGTAAATACGGGGTTTCTGTACCATTTCTTGCGCATTAGGGTTCGAACACTCGAACACCTATACGGATTCTCCTACACAGTGGCAGATATGTAAATACGGGGTTTCCGTACCATTTCTTGCGCATTACGGTTCGAACACTCGAACACCTATACGAATTCTCCTGCACACTGGCAAATATGTAAATACGGGGTTTCCGTACCATTTCTTGCGCATTACGGTTCGAACACTCGAACACCTATACGGATTCTCCTGCACAGTGGCAGATATGTAAATACGGGGTTTCCGTACCATTTCTTTCGCATTACGGTTCGAACACTCGAACACCTATACAGATTCTCCTGCAAAGTGGCAGATATGTAAATACGGGGTTTCCGTACCATTTCTTTCGCATTACGGTTCGAACACTCGAACACCTATACGGATTCTCCTGCACAGTGGCAGATATGTAAATACGGGGTTTCCTTACCATTTGTTGCGCATTACGGTTCGAACACTCGAACACCTATACGGATTCTCCTACACAGTGGCAGATATGTAAATACGGGGTTTCCGTACCATTTCTTGCGCATTACGGTTCGAACACTCGAACACCTATACGGATTCTCCTGCACAGTGGCAGATATGTAAATATGGGGTTTCCGTACCATTTCTTGCGCATTACGGTTCGAACACTCGAACACCAATACGGATTCTCCTGCACAGTGGCAGATATGTAAATACGGGGTTTCGGTACCATTTCTTGCGCATTACGGTTCGAACACCTAAACGGATTCTCCAGCACAGTGGCAGATATGTAAATACGGGGTTTCCGTACCATTTCTTTCGCATTACGGTTCGAACACTCGAACACCTATACGGATTCTCCTGCAAAGTGGCAGATATGTAAATACGGGGTTTCCGTACCATTTCTTTCGCATTACGGTACGAACACTCGAACACCTATACGGATTCTCCTGCACAGTGGCAGATATGTAAATACGGGGTTTCCGTACCATTTCTTGCGCATTACGGTTCGAACACTCGAACACCTATACGGATTCTCCTGCACAGTGGCAGATATGTAAATACGGGGTTTCCGTACCATTTCTTGCGCATTACGGTTCGAACACTCGAACACCTATACGGATTCTCCTGCACAGTGGCAGATATGTAAATACGGGGTTTCCTTACCATTTCTTGCGCATTACGGTTCGAACACTCGAACACCAATACCGATTCTCCTGCACAGTGGCAGAAATGTAAATACGGGGTTTCTGTACCATTTCTTGCGCATTAGGGTTCGAACACTCGAACACCTATACGGATTCTCCTACACAGTGGCAGATATGTAAATACGGGGTTTCCGTACCATTTCTTGCGCATTACGGTTCGAACACTCGAACACCTATACGAATTCTCCTGCACACTGGCAAATATGTAAATACGGGGTTTCCGTACCATTTCTTGCGCATTACGGTTCGAACACTCGAACACCTATACGGATTCTCCTGCACAGTGGCAGATATGTAAATACGGGGTTTCCGTACCATTTCTTTCGCATTACGGTTCGAACACTCGAACACCTATACAGATTCTCCTGCAAAGTGGCAGATATGTAAATACGGGGTTTCCGTACCATTTCTTTCGCATTACGGTTCGAACACTCGAACACCTATACGGATTCTCCTGCACAGTGGCAGATATGTAAATACGGGGTTTCCTTACCATTTGTTGCGCATTACGGTTCGAACACTCGAACACCTATACGGATTCTCCTGCAAAGTGGCAGATATGTAAATACGGGGTTTCCGTACCATTTCTTTCGCATTACGGTTCGAACACTCGAACACCTATACGGATTCTCCTGCACAGTGGCAGATATGTAAATACGGGGTTTCCGTACCATTTCTTTCGCATTACGGTTCGAACACTCGAACACCTATACGGATTCTCCTGCAAAGTGGCAGATATGTAAATAATGGGTTTCCGTACCATTTCTTTCGCATTACGGTTCGACCACTCGAACACCTATACGGATTCTCCTGCACAGTGGCAGATATGTAAATACGGGGTTTCCTTACCGTTTGTTGCGCATTACGGTTCGAACACTCGAACACCTATACGGATTCTCCTGCACAGTGGCAGATATGTAAATACGAGGTTTCCGTACCATTTCTTGCGCATTACGGTTCGAACACTCGAACACCTATACGGATTCTCCTGCACAGTGGCAGATATGTAAAAACGGGGTTTCCGTACCGTTTCTTGCGCATTACGGTTCGAACACTCGAACACCTATACGGATTCTCCTACACAGTGGCAGATATGTAAATACGGGATTTCCGTACCATTTCTTGCGCATTACGGTTCGAACACTCGAACACCTATACGGATTCTCCTGCACAGTGGCAGATATGTAAATATGGGGTTTCCGTACCATTTCTTGCGCATTACGGTTCGAACACTCGAACACCAATACGGATTCTCCTGCACAGTGGCAGATATGTAAATACGGGGTTTCGGTACCATTTCTTGCGCATTACGGTTCGAACACCTAAACGGATTCTCCAGCACAGTGGCAGATATGTAAATACGGGGTTTCCGTACCATTTCTTTCGCATTACGGTTCGAACAC
The DNA here is from genome assembly GCF_055761805.1 of Camellia sinensis. Lineage (NCBI taxonomy): Eukaryota > Viridiplantae > Streptophyta > Magnoliopsida > Ericales > Theaceae > Camellia > Camellia sinensis. The sequence goes on from NC_138965.1 coordinate 1,852,609, forward strand.
TCGAACACCTATACGGATTCTCCTGCAAAGTGGCAGATATGTAAATACGGGGTTTCCGTACCATTTCTTTCGCATTACGGTACGAACACTCGAACACCTATACGGATTCTCCTGCACAGTGGCAGATATGTAAATACGGGGTTTCCGTACCATTTCTTGCGCATTACGGTTCGAACACTCGAACACCTATACGGATTCTCCTGCACAGTGGCAGATATGTAAATACGGGGTTTCCGTACCATTTCTTGCGCATTACGGTTCGAACACTCGAACACCTATACGGATTCTCCTGCACAGTGGCAGATATGTAAATACGGGGTTTCCTTACCATTTCTTGCGCATTACGGTTCGAACACTCGAACACCAATACCGATTCTCCTGCACAGTGGCAGAAATGTAAATACGGGGTTTCTGTACCATTTCTTGCGCATTAGGGTTCGAACACTCGAACACCTATACGGATTCTCCTACACAGTGGCAGATATGTAAATACGGGGTTTCCGTACCATTTCTTGCGCATTACGGTTCGAACACTCGAACACCTATACGAATTCTCCTGCACACTGGCAAATATGTAAATACGGGGTTTCCGTACCATTTCTTGCGCATTACGGTTCGAACACTCGAACACCTATACGGATTCTCCTGCACAGTGGCAGATATGTAAATACGGGGTTTCCGTACCATTTCTTTCGCATTACGGTTCGAACACTCGAACACCTATACAGATTCTCCTGCAAAGTGGCAGATATGTAAATACGGGGTTTCCGTACCATTTCTTTCGCATTACGGTTCGAACACTCGAACACCTATACGGATTCTCCTGCACAGTGGCAGATATGTAAATACGGGGTTTCCTTACCATTTGTTGCGCATTACGGTTCGAACACTCGAACACCTATACGGATTCTCCTACACAGTGGCAGATATGTAAATACGGGGTTTCCGTACCATTTCTTGCGCATTACGGTTCGAACACTCGAACACCTATACGGATTCTCCTGCACAGTGGCAGATATGTAAATATGGGGTTTCCGTACCATTTCTTGCGCATTACGGTTCGAACACTCGAACACCAATACGGATTCTCCTGCACAGTGGCAGATATGTAAATACGGGGTTTCGGTACCATTTCTTGCGCATTACGGTTCGAACACCTAAACGGATTCTCCAGCACAGTGGCAGATATGTAAATACGGGGTTTCCGTACCATTTCTTTCGCATTACGGTTCGAACACTCGAACACCTATACGGATTCTCCTGCAAAGTGGCAGATATGTAAATACGGGGTTTCCGTACCATTTCTTTCGCATTACGGTACGAACACTCGAACACCTATACGGATTCTCCTGCACAGTGGCAGATATGTAAATACGGGGTTTCCGTACCATTTCTTGCGCATTACGGTTCGAACACTCGAACACCTATACGGATTCTCCTGCACAGTGGCAGATATGTAAATACGGGGTTTCCGTACCATTTCTTGCGCATTACGGTTCGAACACTCGAACACCTATACGGATTCTCCTGCACAGTGGCAGATATGTAAATACGGGGTTTCCTTACCATTTCTTGCGCATTACGGTTCGAACACTCGAACACCAATACCGATTCTCCTGCACAGTGGCAGAAATGTAAATACGGGGTTTCTGTACCATTTCTTGCGCATTAGGGTTCGAACACTCGAACACCTATACGGATTCTCCTACACAGTGGCAGATATGTAAATACGGGGTTTCCGTACCATTTCTTGCGCATTACGGTTCGAACACTCGAACACCTATACGAATTCTCCTGCACACTGGCAAATATGTAAATACGGGGTTTCCGTACCATTTCTTTCGCATTACGGTTCGAACACTCGAACACCTATACGGATTCTCCTGCACAGTGGCAGATATGTAAATACGGGGTTTCCTTACCATTTGTTGCGCATTACGGTTCGAACACTCGAACACCTATACGGATTCTCCTGCAAAGTGGCAGATATGTAAATACGGGGTTTCCGTACCATTTCTTTCGCATTACGGTTCGAACACTCGAACACCTATACGGATTCTCCTGCACAGTGGCAGATATGTAAATACGGGGTTTCCGTACCATTTCTTTCGCATTACGGTTCGAACACTCGAACACCTATACGGATTCTCCTGCAAAGTGGCAGATATGTAAATAATGGGTTTCCGTACCATTTCTTTCGCATTACGGTTCGACCACTCGAACACCTATACGGATTCTCCTGCACAGTGGCAGATATGTAAATACGGGGCTTCCTTACCGTTTGTTGCGCATTACGGTTCGAACACTCGAACACCTATACGGATTCTCCTGCACAGTGGCAGATATGTAAATACGAGGTTTCCGTACCATTTCTTGTGCATTACGGTTCGAACACTCGAACACCTATACGGATTCTCCTGCACAGTGGCAGATATGTAAAAACGGGGTTTCCGTACCGTTTCTTGCGCATTACGGTTCGAACACTCGAACACCTATACGGATTCTCCTACACAGTGGCAGATATGTAAATACGGGGTTTCCGTACCATTTCTTGCGCATTACGGTTCGAACACTCGAACACCTATACGGATTCTCCTGCACAGTGGCAGATATGTAAATATGGGGTTTCCGTACCATTTCTTGCGCATTACGGTTCGAACACTCGAACACCAATACGGATTCTCCTGCACAGTGGCAGATATGTAAATACGGGGTTTCGGTACCATTTCTTGCGCATTACGGTTCGAACACCTAAACGGATTCTCCAGCACAGTGGCAGATATGTAAATACGGGGTTTCCGTACCATTTCTTTCGCATTACGGTTCGAACACTCGAACACCTATACGGATTCTCCTGCAAAGTGGCAGATATGTAAATACGGGGTTTCCGTACCATTTCTTTCGCATTACGGTACGAACACTCGAACACCTATACGGATTCTCCTGCACAGTGGCAGATATGTAAATACGGGGTTTCCGTACCATTTCTTGCGCATTACGGTTCGAACACTCGAACACCTATACGAATTCTCCTGCACAGTGGCAGATATGTAAATACGGGGTTTCCGTACCATTTCTTGCGCATTACGGTTCGAACACTCGAACACCTATACGGATTCTCCTGCACAGTGGCAGATATGTAAATACGGGGTTTCCTTACCATTTCTTGCGCATTACGGTTCGAACACTCGAACACCAATACCGATTCTCCTGCACAGTGGCAGAAATGTAAATACGGGGTTTCTGTACCATTTCTTGCGCATTAGGGTTCGAACACTCGAACACCTATACGGATTCTCCTACACAGTGGCAGATATGTAAATACGGGGTTTCCGTACCATTTCTTGCGCATTACGGTTCGAACACTCGAACACCTATACGAATTCTCCTGCACACTGGCAAATATGTAAATACGGGGTTTCCGTACCATTTCTTGCGCATTACGGTTCGAACACTCGAACACCTATACGGATTCTCCTGCACAGTGGCAGATATGTAAATACGGGGTTTCCGTACCATTTCTTTCGCATTACGGTTCGAACACTCGAACACCTATACAGATTCTCCTGCAAAGTGGCAGATATGTAAATACGGGGTTTCCGTACCATTTCTTTCGCATTACGGTTCGAACACTCGAACACCTATACGGATTCTCCTGCACAGTGGCAGATATGTAAATACGGGGTTTCCTTACCATTTGTTGCGCATTACGGTTCGAACACTCGAACACCTATACGGATTCTCCTACACAGTGGCAGATATGTAAATACGGGGTTTCCGTACCATTTCTTGCGCATTACGGTTCGAACACTCGAACACCTATACGGATTCTCCTGCACAGTGGCAGATATGTAAATATGGGGTTTCCGTACCATTTCTTGCGCATTACGGTTCGAACACTCGAACACCAATACGGATTCTCCTGCACAGTGGCAGATATGTAAATACGGGGTTTCGGTACCATTTCTTGCGCATTACGGTTCGAACACCTAAACGGATTCTCCAGCACAGTGGCAGATATGTAAATACGGGGTTTCCGTACCATTTCTTTCGCATTACGGTTCGAACACTCGAACACCTATACGGATTCTCCTGCAAAGTGGCAGATATGTAAATACGGGGTTTCCGTACCATTTCTTTCGCATTACGGTACGAACACTCGAACACCTATACGGATTCTCCTGCACAGTGGCAGATATGTAAATACGGGGTTTCCGTACCATTTCTTGCGCATTACGGTTCGAACACTCGAACACCTATACGGATTCTCCTGCACAGTGGCAGATATGTAAATACGGGGTTTCCGTACCATTTCTTGCGCATTACGGTTCGAACACTCGAACACCTATACGGATTCTCCTGCACAGTGGCAGATATGTAAATACGGGGTTTCCTTACCATTTCTTGCGCATTACGGTTCGAACACTCGAACACCAATACCGATTCTCCTGCACAGTGGCAGAAATGTAAATACGGGGTTTCTGTACCATTTCTTGCGCATTAGGGTTCGAACACTCGAACACCTATACGGATTCTCCTACACAGTGGCAGATATGTAAATACGGGGTTTCCGTACCATTTCTTGCGCATTACGGTTCGAACACTCGAACACCTATACGAATTCTCCTGCACACTGGCAAATATGTAAATACGGGGTTTCCGTACCATTTCTTGCGCATTACGGTTCGAACACTCGAACACCTATACGGATTCTCCTGCACAGTGGCAGATATGTAAATACGGGGTTTCCGTACCATTTCTTTCGCATTACGGTTCGAACACTCGAACACCTATACAGATTCTCCTGCAAAGTGGCAGATATGTAAATACGGGGTTTCCGTACCATTTCTTTCGCATTACGGTTCGAACACTCGAACACCTATACGGATTCTCCTGCACAGTGGCAGATATGTAAATACGGGGTTTCCTTACCATTTGTTGCGCATTACGGTTCGAACACTCGAACACCTATACGGATTCTCCTGCAAAGTGGCAGATATGTAAATACGGGGTTTCCGTACCATTTCTTTCGCATTACGGTTCGAACACTCGAACACCTATACGGATTCTCCTGCACAGTGGCAGATATGTAAATACGGGGTTTCCGTACCATTTCTTTCGCATTACGGTTCGAACACTCGAACACCTATACGGATTCTCCTGCAAAGTGGCAGATATGTAAATAATGGGTTTCCGTACCATTTCTTTCGCATTACGGTTCGACCACTCGAACACCTATACGGATTCTCCTGCACAGTGGCAGATATGTAAATACGGGGTTTCCTTACCGTTTGTTGCGCATTACGGTTCGAACACTCGAACACCTATACGGATTCTCCTGCACAGTGGCAGATATGTAAATACGAGGTTTCCGTACCATTTCTTGCGCATTACGGTTCGAACACTCGAACACCTATACGGATTCTCCTGCACAGTGGCAGATATGTAAAAACGGGGTTTCCGTACCGTTTCTTGCGCATTACGGTTCGAACACTCGAACACCTATACGGATTCTCCTACACAGTGGCAGATATGTAAATACGGGGTTTCCGTACCATTTCTTGCGCATTACGGTTCGAACACTCGAACACCTATACGGATTCTCCTGCACAGTGGCAGATATGTAAATATGGGGTTTCCGTACCATTTCTTGCGCATTACGGTTCGAACACTCGAACACCAATACGGATTCTCCTGCACAGTGGCAGATATGTAAATACGGGGTTTCGGTACCATTTCTTGCGCATTACGGTTCGAACACCTAAACGGATTCTCCAGCACAGTGGCAGATATGTAAATACGGGGTTTCCGTACCATTTCTTTCGCATTACGGTTCGAACACTCGAACACCTATACGGATTCTCCTGCAAAGTGGCAGATATGTAAATACGGGGTTTCCGTACCATTTCTTTCGCATTACGGTACGAACACTCGAACACCTATACGGATTCTCCTGCACAGTGGCAGATATGTAAATACGGGGTTTCCGTACCATTTCTTTCGCATTACGGTTCGAACACTCGAACACCTATACGGATTCTCCTGCAAAGTGGCAGATATGTAAATAATGGGTTTCCGTACCATTTCTTTCGCATTACGGTTCGACCACTCGAACACCTATACGGATTCTCCTGCACAGTGGCAGATATGTAAATACGGGGTTTCCTTACCGTTTGTTGCGCATTACGGTTCGAACACTCGAACACCTATACGGATTCTCCTGCACAGTGGCAGATATGTAAATACGAGGTTTCCGTACCATTTCTTGCGCATTACGGTTCGAACACTCGAACACCTATACGGATTCTCCTGCACAGTGGCAGATATGTAAAAACGGGGTTTCCGTACCGTTTCTTGCGCATTACGGTTCGAACACTCGAACACCTATACGGATTCTCCTACACAGTGGCAGATATGTAAATACGGGGTTTCCGTACCATTTCTTGCGCATTACGGTTCGAACACTCGAACACCTATACGGATTCTCCTGCACAGTGGCAGATATGTAAATATGGGGTTTCCGTACCATTTCTTGCGCATTACGGTTCGAACACTCGAACACCAATACGGATTCTCCTGCACAGTGGCAGATATGTAAATACGGGGTTTCGGTACCATTTCTTGCGCATTACGGTTCGAACACCTAAACGGATTCTCCAGCACAGTGGCAGATATGTAAATACGGGGTTTCCGTACCATTTCTTTCGCATTACGGTTCGAACACTCGAACACCTATACGGATTCTCCTACAAAGTGGCAGATATGTAAATACGGGGTTTCCGTACCATTTCTTTCGCATTACGGTACGAACACTCGAACACCTATACGGATTCTCCTGCACAGTGGCAGATATGTAAATACGGGGTTTCCGTACCATTTCTTGCGCATTACGGTTCGAACACTCGAACACCTATACGGATTCTCCTGCACAGTGGCAGATATGTAAATATGGGGTTTCCGTACCATTTCTTGCGCATTACGGTTCGAACACTCGAACACCAATACGGATTCTCCTGCACAGTGGCAGATATGTAAATACGGGGTTTCGGTACCATTTCTTGCGCATTACGGTTCGAACACCTAAACGGATTCTCCAGCACAGTGGCAGATATGTAAATACGGGGTTTCCGTACCATTTCTTTCGCATTACGGTTCGAACACTCGAACACCTATACGGATTCTCCTGCAAAGTGGCAGATATGTAAATACGGGGTTTCCGTACCATTTCTTTCGCATTACGGTACGAACACTCGAACACCTATACGGATTCTCCTGCACAGTGGCAGATATGTAAATACGGGGTTTCCGTACCATTTCTTTCGCATTACGGTTCGAACACTCGAACACCTATACGGATTCTCCTGCAAAGTGGCAGATATGTAAATAATGGGTTTCCGTACCATTTCTTTCGCATTACGGTTCGACCACTCGAACACCTATACGGATTCTCCTGCACAGTGGCAGATATGTAAATACGGGGTTTCCTTACCGTTTGTTGCGCATTACGGTTCGAACACTCGAACACCTATACGGATTCTCCTGCACAGTGGCAGATATGTAAATACGAGGTTTCCGTACCATTTCTTGCGCATTACGGTTCGAACACTCGAACACCTATACGGATTCTCCTGCACAGTGGCAGATATGTAAAAACGGGGTTTCCGTACCGTTTCTTGCGCATTACGGTTCGAACACTCGAACACCTATACGGATTCTCCTACACAGTGGCAGATATGTAAATACGGGGTTTCCGTACCATTTCTTGCGCATTACGGTTCGAACACTCGAACACCTATACGGATTCTCCTGCACAGTGGCAGATATGTAAATATGGGGTTTCCGTACCATTTCTTGCGCATTACGGTTCGAACACTCGAACACCAATACGGATTCTCCTGCACAGTGGCAGATATGTAAATACGGGGTTTCGGTACCATTTCTTGCGCATTACGGTTCGAACACCTAAACGGATTCTCCAGCACAGTGGCAGATATGTAAATACGGGGTTTCCGTACCATTTCTTTCGCATTACGGTTCGAACACTCGAACACCTATACGGATTCTCCTACAAAGTGGCAGATATGTAAATACGGGGTTTCCGTACCATTTCTTTCGCATTACGGTACGAACACTCGAACACCTATACGGATTCTCCTGCACAGTGGCAGATATGTAAATACGGGGTTTCCGTACCATTTCTTGCGCATTACGGTTCGAACACTCGAACACCTATACGGATTCTCCTGCACAGTGGCAGATATGTAAATACGGGGTTTCCGTACCATTTCTTGCGCATTACGGTTCGAACACTCGAACACCTATACGGATTCTCCTGCACAGTGGCAGATATGTAAATACGGGGTTTCCTTACCATTTCTTGCGCATTACGGTTCGAACACTCGAACACCAATACCGATTCTCCTGCACAGTGGCAGAAATGTAAATACGGGGTTTCTGTACCATTTCTTGCGCATTAGGGTTCGAACACTCGAACACCTATACGGATTCTCCTACACAGTGGCAGATATGTAAATACGGGGTTTCCGTACCATTTCTTGCGCATTACGGTTCGAACACTCGAACACCTATACGAATTCTCCTGCACACTGGCAAATATGTAAATACGGGGTTTCCGTACCATTTCTTGCGCATTACGGTTCGAACACTCGAACACCTATACGGATTCTCCTGCACAGTGGCAGATATGTAAATACGGGGTTTCCGTACCATTTCTTTCGCATTACGGTTCGAACACTCGAACACCTATACAGATTCTCCTGCAAAGTGGCAGATATGTAAATACGGGGTTTCCGTACCATTTCTTTCGCATTACGGTTCGAACACTCGAACACCTATACGGATTCTCCTGCACAGTGGCAGATATGTAAATACGGGGTTTCCTTACCATTTGTTGCGCATTACGGTTCGAACACTCGAACACCTATACGGATTCTCCTGCAAAGTGGCAGATATGTAAATACGGGGTTTCCGTACCATTTCTTGCGCATTACGGTTCGAACACTCGAACACCTATACGGATTCTCCTACACAGTGGCAGATATGTAAATACGGGGTTTCTGTACCATTTCTTGCGCATTACGTAAATACGGGGTTTCCGTACCATTTCTTGCGCATTACGGTTCGAACACTCGAACACCTATACGGATTCTCCTGCACAGTGGCAGATATGTAAATACGGGGTTTCCTTACCATTTGTTGCGCATTACGGTTCGAACACTCGAACACCTATACGGATTCTCCTGCACAGTGGCAGATATGTAAATACGGGGTTTCCGTACCATTTCTTGCGCATTACGGTTCGAACACTCGAACACCTATACGAATTCTCCTGCACACTGGCAAATACGTAAATACGGGGTTTCCGTACCATTTCTTGCGCATTACGGTTCGAACACTCGAACACCTATACGGATTCTCCTGCACAGTGGCAGATATGTAAATACGGGGTTTCCGTACCATTTCTTTCGCATTACGGTTCGAACACTCGAACACCTATACGGATTGTCCTGCAAATTGGCAGATATGTAAATACGGGGTTTCCGTACCATTTCTTTCGCATTACGGTTCGAACACTCGAACACCTATACGGATTCTCCTGCACAGTGGCAGATACGTAAATACGGGGTTTCCTTACCATTTGTTGCGCATTACGGTTCGAACACTCGAACACCTATACGGATTCTCCTGCACAGTGGCAGATATGTAAATACGGGGTTTCCGTACCATTTCTTGCGCATTACGGTTCGAACACTCGAACACCTATACGGATTCTCCTGCACAGTGGCAGATATGTAAAAACGGGGTTTCCGTACCGTTTCTTGCGCATTATGGTTCGAACACTCGAACACCTATACGGATTCTCCTGCACAGTGGCAGATATGTAAATACGGGGTTTCCGTACCATTTCTTGCGCATTACGGTTCGAACACTCGAACACCTATACGGATTCTCCTGCACAGTGGCAGATATGTAAAAACGGGGTTTCCGTACCGTTTCTTGCGCATTACGGTTCGAACACTCGAACACCAATACGGATTCTCCTGCACAGTGGCAGATATGTAAATACGGGGTTTCCGTACCATTTCTTGCGCATTACGGTTCGAACACTCGAACACCTATACGAATTCTCCTGCACACTGGCAAATACGTAAATACGGGGTTTCCGTACCATTTCTTGCGCATTACGGTTCGAACACTCGAACACCTATACGGATTCTCCTGCACAGTGGCAGATATGTAAATACGGGGTTTCCGTACCATTTTTTTCGCATTACGGTTCGAACACTCGAACACCTATACGGATTCTCCTGCAAAGTGGCAGATATGTAAATAATGGGTTTCCGTACCATTTCTTTCGCATTACGGTTCGAACACTCGAACACCTATACGGATTCTCCTGCACAGTGGCAGATATGTAAATACGGGGTTTCCGTACCATTTCTTGCGCATTACGGTTCGAACACTCGAACACCAATACGGATTCTCCTGCACAGTGGCAGATATGTAAATACGGGGTTTCGGTACCATTTCTTGCGCATTACGGTTCGAACACCTAAACGGATTCTCCAGCACAGTGGCAGATATGTAAATACGGGGTTTCCGTACCATTTCTTTCGCATTACGGTTCGAACACTCGAACACCTATACGGATTCTCCTACAAAGTGGCAGATATGTAAATACGGGGTTTCCGTACCATTTCTTTCGCATTACGGTACGAACACTCGAACACCTATACGGATTCTCCTGCACAGTGGCAGATATGTAAATACGGGGTTTCCGTACCATTTCTTGCGCATTACGGTTCGAACACTCGAACACCTATACGGATTCTCCTGCACAGTGGCAGATATGTAAATACGGGGTTTCCGTACCATTTCTTGCGCATTACGGTTCGAACACTCGAACACCTATACGGATTCTCCTGCACAGTGGCAGATATGTAAATACGGGGTTTCCTTACCATTTCTTGCGCATTACGGTTCGAACACTCGAACACCAATACCGATTCTCCTGCACAGTGGCAGAAATGTAAATACGGGGTTTCTGTACCATTTCTTGCGCATTAGGGTTCGAACACTCGAACACCTATACGGATTCTCCTACACAGTGGCAGATATGTAAATACGGGGTTTCCGTACCATTTCTTGCGCATTACGGTTCGAACACTCGAACACCTATACGAATTCTCCTGCACACTGGCAAATATGTAAATACGGGGTTTCCGTACCATTTCTTGCGCATTACGGTTCGAACACTCGAACACCTATACGGATTCTCCTGCACAGTGGCAGATATGTAAATACGGGGTTTCCGTACCATTTCTTTCGCATTACGGTTCGAACACTCGAACACCTATACAGATTCTCCTGCAAAGTGGCAGATATGTAAATACGGGGTTTCCGTACCATTTCTTTCGCATTACGGTTCGAACACTCGAACACCTATACGGATTCTCCTGCACAGTGGCAGATATGTAAATACGGGGTTTCCTTACCATTTGTTGCGCATTACGGTTCGAACACTCGAACACCTATACGGATTCTCCTGCAAAGTGGCAGATATGTAAATACGGGGTTTCCGTACCATTTCTTGCGCATTACGGTTCGAACACTCGAACACCTATACGGATTCTCCTACACAGTGGCAGATATGTAAATACGGGGTTTCTGTACCATTTCTTGCGCATTACGTAAATACGGGGTTTCCGTACCATTTCTTGCGCATTACGGTTCGAACACTCGAACACCTATACGGATTCTCCTGCACAGTGGCAGATATGTAAATACGGGGTTTCCTTACCATTTGTTGCGCATTACGGTTCGAACACTCGAACACCTATACGGATTCTCCTGCACAGTGGCAGATATGTAAATACGGGGTTTCCGTACCATTTCTTGCGCATTACGGTTCGAACACTCGAACACCTATACGAATTCTCCTGCACACTGGCAAATACGTAAATACGGGGTTTCCGTACCATTTCTTGCGCATTACGGTTCGAACACTCGAACACCTATACGGATTCTCCTGCACAGTGGCAGATATGTAAATACGGGGTTTCCGTACCATTTCTTTCGCATTACGGTTCGAACACTCGAACACCTATACGGATTGTCCTGCAAATTGGCAGATATGTAAATACGGGGTTTCCGTACCATTTCTTTCGCATTACGGTTCGAACACTCGAACACCTATACGGATTCTCCTGCACAGTGGCAGATACGTAAATACGGGGTTTCCTTACCATTTGTTGCGCATTACGGTTCGAACACTCGAACACCTATACGGATTCTCCTGCACAGTGGCAGATATGTAAATACGGGGTTTCCGTACCATTTCTTGCGCATTACGGTTCGAACACTCGAACACCTATACGGATTCTCCTGCACAGTGGCAGATATGTAAAAACGGGGTTTCCGTACCGTTTCTTGCGCATTATGGTTCGAACACTCGAACACCTATACGGATTCTCCTGCACAGTGGCAGATATGTAAATACGGGGTTTCCGTACCATTTCTTGCGCATTACGGTTCGAACACTCGAACACCTATACGGATTCTCCTGCACAGTGGCAGATATGTAAAAACGGGGTTTCCGTACCGTTTCTTGCGCATTACGGTTCGAACACTCGAACACCAATACGGATTCTCCTGCACAGTGGCAGATATGTAAATACGGGGTTTCCGTACCATTTCTTGCGCATTACGGTTCGAACACTCGAACACCTATACGAATTCTCCTGCACACTGGCAAATACGTAAATACGGGGTTTCCGTACCATTTCTTGCGCATTACGGTTCGAACACTCGAACACCTATACGGATTCTCCTGCACAGTGGCAGATATGTAAATACGGGGTTTCCGTACCATTTTTTTCGCATTACGGTTCGAACACTCGAACACCTATACGGATTCTCCTGCAAAGTGGCAGATATGTAAATAATGGGTTTCCGTACCATTTCTTTCGCATTACGGTTCGAACACTCGAACACCTATACGGATTCTCCTGCACAGTGGCAGATATGTAAATACGGGGTTTCCTTACCATTTGTTGCGCATTACGGTTCGAACACTCGAACACCTATACGGATTCTCCTGCACAGTGGCAGATATGTAAATACGGGGTTTCCGTACCATTTCTTGCGCATTACGGTTCGAACACTCGAACACCTATACGAATTCTCCTGCACACTGGCAAATACGTAAATACGGGGTTTCCGTACCATTTCTTGCGCATTACGGTTCGAACACTCGAACACCTATACGGATTCTCCTGCACAGTGGCAGATATGTAAATACGGGGTTTCCGTACCATTTCTTGCGCATTACGGTTCGAACACTCGAACACCTATACGGATTCTCCTGCACAGTGGCAGATATGTAAATACGGGGTTTTCGTACCATTTCTTGCGCATTACGGTTCGAACACTCGAACACCTACACGGATTCTCCTGCACAGTGGCAGATATGTAAATACGGGGTTTCCGTACCATTTCTTGCGCATTACGGTTCGAACACTCGAACACCTATACGGATTCTCCTGCACAGTGGCAGATATGTAAATACGGGGTTTCCGTACCATTTCTTGCGCATTACGGTTCGAACACTCGAACACCTATACGGATTCTCCTGCACAGTGGCAGATATGTAAATACGGGGTTTCCTTACCATTTCTTGCGTATTACGGTTCGAACACTCGAACACCAATACGGATTCTCCTGCACAGTGGCAGAAATGTAAATACGGGGTTTCTGTACCATTTCTTGCGCATTAGGGTTCGAACACTCGAACACCTATACGGATTCTCCTACACAGTGGCAGATATGTAAATACGGGGTTTCCGTACCATTTCTTGCGCATTACGGTTCGAACACTCGAACACCTATACGAATTCTCCTGCACACTGGCAAATATGTAAATACGGGGTTTCCGTACCATTTCTTGCGCATTACGGTTCGAACACTCGAACACCTATACGGATTCTCCTGCACAGTGGCAGATATGTAAATACGGGGTTTCCGTACCATTTCTTTCCCATTACGGTTCGAACACTCGAACACTCGAACACCTATACGGATTCTCCTGCACAGTGGCAGATATGTAAATACGGGGTTTCCTTACCATTTGTTGCGCATTACGGTTCGAACACTCGAACACCTATACGGATTCTCCTGCACAGTGGCAGATATGTAAATACGGGGTTTCCGTACCATTTCTTGCGCATTACGGTTCGAACACTCGAACACCTATACGAATTCTCCTGCACACTGGCAAATACGTAAATACGGGGTTTCCGTACCATTTCTTGCGCATTACGGTTCGAACACTCGAACACCTATACGGATTCTCCTGCACAGTGGCAGATATGTAAATACGGGGTTTCCGTACCATTTCTTTCGCATTACGGTTCGAACACTCGAACACCTATACGGATTGTCCTGCAAATTGGCAGATATGTAAATACGGGGTTTCCGTACCATTTCTTTCGCATTACGGTTCGAACACTCGAACACCTATACGGATTCTCCTGCACAGTGGCAGATACGTAAATACGGGGTTTCCTTACCATTTGTTGCGCATTACGGTTCGAACACTCGAACACCTATACGGATTCTCCTGCACAGTGGCAGATATGTAAATACGGGGTTTCCGTACCATTTCTTGCGCATTACGGTTCGAACACTCGAACACCTATACGGATTCTCCTGCACAGTGGCAGATATGTAAAAACGGGGTTTCCGTACCGTTTCTTGCGCATTATGGTTCGAACACTCGAACACCTATACGGATTCTCCTGCACAGTGGCAGATATGTAAATACGGGGTTTCCGTACCATTTCTTGCGCATTACGGTTCGAACACTCGAACACCTATACGGATTCTCCTGCACAGTGGCAGATATGTAAAAACGGGGTTTCCGTACCGTTTCTTGCGCATTACGGTTCGAACACTCGAACACCAATACGGATTCTCCTGCACAGTGGCAGATATGTAAATACGGGGTTTCCGTACCATTTCTTGCGCATTACGGTTCGAACACTCGAACACCTATACGAATTCTCCTGCACACTGGCAAATACGTAAATACGGGGTTTCCGTACCATTTCTTGCGCATTACGGTTCGAACACTCGAACACCTATACGGATTCTCCTGCACAGTGGCAGATATGTAAATACGGGGTTTCCGTACCATTTTTTTCGCATTACGGTTCGAACACTCGAACACCTATACGGATTCTCCTGCAAAGTGGCAGATATGTAAATAATGGGTTTCCGTACCATTTCTTTCGCATTACGGTTCGAACACTCGAACACCTATACGGATTCTCCTGCACAGTGGCAGATATGTAAATACGGGGTTTCCTTACCATTTGTTGCGCATTACGGTTCGAACACTCGAACACCTATACGGATTCTCCTGCAAAGTGGCAGATATGTAAATACGGGGTTTCCGTACCATTTCTTGCGCATTACGGTTCGAACACTCGAACACCTATACGGATTCTCCTACACAGTGGCAGATATGTAAATACGGGGTTTCTGTACCATTTCTTGCGCATTACGTAAATACGGGGTTTCCGTACCATTTCTTGCGCATTACGGTTCGAACACTCGAACACCTATACGGATTCTCCTGCACAGTGGCAGATATGTAAATACGGGGTTTCCTTACCATTTGTTGCGCATTACGGTTCGAACACTCGAACACCTATACGGATTCTCCTGCACAGTGGCAGATATGTAAATACGGGGTTTCCGTACCATTTCTTGCGCATTACGGTTCGAACACTCGAACACCTATACGAATTCTCCTGCACACTGGCAAATACGTAAATACGGGGTTTCCGTACCATTTCTTGCGCATTACGGTTCGAACACTCGAACACCTATACGGATTCTCCTGCACAGTGGCAGATATGTAAATACGGGATTTCCGTACCATTTCTTTCGCATTACGGTTCGAACACTCGAACACCTATACGGATTGTCCTGCAAATTGGCAGATATGTAAATACGGGGTTTCCGTACCATTTCTTTCGCATTACGGTTCGAACACTCGAACACCTATACGGATTCTCCTGCACAGTGGCAGATACGTAAATACGGGGTTTCCTTACCATTTGTTGCGCATTACGGTTCGAACACTCGAACACCTATACGGATTCTCCTGCACAGTGGCAGATATGTAAATACGGGGTTTCCGTACCATTTCTTGCGCATTACGGTTCGAACACTCGAACACCTATACGGATTCTCCTGCACAGTGGCAGATATGTAAAAACGGGGTTTCCGTACCGTTTCTTGCGCATTATGGTTCGAACACTCGAACACCTATACGGATTCTCCTGCACAGTGGCAGATATGTAAATACGGGGTTTCCGTACCATTTCTTGCGCATTACGGTTCGAACACTCGAACACCTATACGGATTCTCCTGCACAGTGGCAGATATGTAAAAACGGGGTTTCCGTACCGTTTCTTGCGCATTACGGTTCGAACACTCGAACACCAATACGGATTCTCCTGCACAGTGGCAGATATGTAAATACGGGGTTTCCGTACCATTTCTTGCGCATTACGGTTCGAACACTCGAACACCTATACGAATTCTCCTGCACACTGGCAAATACGTAAATACGGGGTTTCCGTACCATTTCTTGCGCATTACGGTTCGAACACTCGAACACCTATACGGATTCTCCTGCACAGTGGCAGATATGTAAATACGGGGTTTCCGTACCATTTTTTTCGCATTACGGTTCGAACACTCGAACACCTATACGGATTCTCCTGCAAAGTGGCAGATATGTAAATAATGGGTTTCCGTACCATTTCTTTCGCATTACGGTTCGAACACTTGAACACCTATACGGATTCTCCTGCACAGTGGCAGATATGTAAATACGGGGTTTCCTTACCATTTGTTGCGCATTACGGTTCGAACACTCGAACACCTATACGGATTCTCCTGCACAGTGGCAGATATGTAAATACGGGGTTTCCGTACCATTTCTTGCGCATTACGGTTCGAACACTCGAACACCTATACGAATTCTCCTGCACACTGGCAAATACGTAAATACGGGGTTTCCGTACCATTTCTTGCGCATTACGGTTCGAACACTCGAACACCTATACGGATTCTCCTGCACAGTGGCAGATATGTAAATACGGGGTTTCCGTACCATTTCTTGCGCATTACGGTTCGAACACTCGAACACCTATACGGATTCTCCTGCACAGTGGCAGATATGTAAATACGGGGTTTTCGTACCATTTCTTGCGCATTACGGTTCGAACACTCGAACACCTACACGGATTCTCCTGCACAGTGGCAGATATGTAAATACGGGGTTTCCGTACCATTTCTTGCGCATTACGGTTCGAACACTCGAACACCTATACGGATTCTCCTGCACAGTGGCAGATATGTAAATACGGGGTTTCCGTACCATTTCTTGCGCATTACGGTTCGAACACTCGAACACCTATACGGATTCTCCTGCACAGTGGCAGATATGTAAATACGGGGTTTCCTTACCATTTCTTGCGTATTACGGTTCGAACACTCGAACACCAATACGGATTCTCCTGCACAGTGGCAGAAATGTAAATACGGGGTTTCTGTACCATTTCTTGCGCATTAGGGTTCGAACACTCGAACACCTATACGGATTCTCCTACACAGTGGCAGATATGTAAATACGGGGTTTCCGTACCATTTCTTGCGCATTACGGTTCGAACACTCGAACACCTATACGAATTCTCCTGCACACTGGCAAATATGTAAATACGGGGTTTCCGTACCATTTCTTGCGCATTACGGTTCGAACACTCGAACACCTATACGGATTCTCCTGCACAGTGGCAGATATGTAAATACGGGGTTTCCGTACCATTTCTTTCCCATTACGGTTCGAACACTCGAACACTCGAACACCTATACGGATTCTCCTGCACAGTGGCAGATATGTAAATACGGGGTTTCCTTACCATTTGTTGCGCATTACGGTTCGAACACTCGAACACCTATACGGATTCTCCTGCACAGTGGCAGATATGTAAATACGGGGTTTCCGTACCATTTCTTGCGCATTACGGTTCGAACACTCGAACACCTATACGGATTCTCCTGCACAGTGGCAGATATGTAAATACGGGGTTTTCGTACCATTTCTTGCGCATTACGGTTCGAACACTCGAACACCTATACGGATTCTCCTGCACAGTGGCAGATATGTAAATACGGGGTTTCCTTACCATTTCTTGCGCATTACGGTTCGAACACTCGAACACCAATACGGATTCTCCTGCACAGTGGCAGAAATGTAAATACGGGGTTTCTGTACCATTTCTTGCGCATTGCGGTTCGAACACTCGAACACCTATACGGATTCTCCTACACAGTGGCAGATATGTAAATACGGGGTTTCCGTACCATTTCTTGCGCATTACGGTTCGAACACTCGAACACCTATACGAATTCTCCTGCACACTGGCAAATATGTAAATACGGGGTTTCCGTACCATTTCTTGCGCATTACGGTTCGAACACTCGAACACCTATACGGATTCTCCTGCACAGTGGCAGATATGTAAATACGGGGTTTCCGTACCATTTCTTGCGCATTACGGTTCGAACACTCGAACACCTATACGGATTCTCCTGCACAGTGGCAGATATGTAAATACGGGGTTTCCGTACCATTTCTTGCGCATTACGGTTCGAACACTCGAACACCTATACGGATTCTCCTGCACAGTGGCAGATATGTAAATACGGGGTTTCCGTACCATTTCTTGCGCATTACGGTTCGAACACTCGAACACCTATACGGATTCTCCTGCACAGTGGCAGATATGTAAATACGGGGTTTTCGTACCATTTCTTGCGCATTACGGTTCGAACACTCGAACACCTATACGGATTCTCCTGCACAGTGGCAGATATGTAAAAACGGGGTTTCCTTACCATTTCTTGCGCATTACGGTTCGAACACTCGAACACCAATACGGATTCTCCTGCACAGTGGCAGAAATGTAAATACGGGGTTTCTGTACCATTTCTTGCGCATTAGGGTTCGAACACTCGAACACCTATACGGATTCTCCTACACAGTGGCAGATATGTAAATACGGGGTTTCCGTACCATTTCTTGCGCATTACGGTTCGAACACTCGAACACCTATACGAATTCTCCTGCACACTGGCAAATATGTAAATACGGGGTTTCCGTACCATTTCTTGCGCATTACGGTTCGAACACTCGAACACCTATACGGATTCTCCTGCACAGTGGCAGATATGTAAATACGGGGTTTCCGTACCATTTCTTTCGCATTACGGTTCGAACACTCGAACACCTATACGGATTCTCCTGCAAAGTGGCAGATATGTAAATACAGGATTTCCGTACCATTTCTTTCGCATTACGGTTCGAACACTCGAACACCTATACGGATTCTCCTGCACAGTGGCAGATATGTAAATACGGGGTTTCCTTACCATTTGTTGCGCATTACGGTTCGAACACTCGAACACCTATACGGATTCTCCTGCAAAGTGGCAGATATGTAAATACGGGGTTTCCGTACCATTTCTTGCGCATTACGGTTCGAACACTCGAACACCTATACGGATTCTCCTACACAGTGGCAGATATGTAAATACGGGGTTTCCGTACCATTTCTTGCGCATTACGTAAATACGGGGTTTCCGTACCATTTCTTGCGCATTACGGTTCGAACACTCGAACGCCTATACGGATTCTCCTGCACAGTGGCAGATATGTAAATACGGGGTTTCCTTACCATTTCTTGCGCATTACGGTTCGAACACTCGAACACCAATACGGATTCTCCTGCACAGTGGCAGATATGTAAATACGGGGTTTCCGTACCATTTCTTGCGCATTACGGTTCGAACACTCGAACACCTATACGGATTCTCCTCCACAGTGGCAGATATGTAAATACGGGGTTTCCGTACCATTTCTTGCGCATTACGGTTCGAACACTCGAACACCTATACGGATTCTCCTGCACAGTGGCAGATATCTAAATACGGGGTTTCCTTACCATTTCTTGCGCATTACGGTTCGAACACTCGAACACCAATACGGATTCTCCTGCACAGTGGCAGAAATGTAAATACGGGGTTTCTGTACCATTTCTTGCGCATTAGGGTTCGAACACTCGAACACCTATACGGATTCTCCTACACAGTGGCAGATATGTAAATACGGGGTTTCCGTACCATTTCTTGCGCATTACGTAAATACGGGGTTTCCGTACCATTTCTTGCGCATTACGGTTCGAACACTCGAACACCTATACGAATTCTCCTACACACTGGCAAATATGTAAATACGGGGTTTCCGTACCATTTCTTGCGCATTACGGTTCGAACACTCGAACACCTATACGGATTCTCCTGCACAGTGGCAGATATGTAAATACGGGGTTTCCGTACCATTTCCTTCGCATTACGGTTCGAACACTCGAACACCTATACGGATTCTCCTGCAAAGTGGCAGATATGTAAATACGGGGTTTCCGTACCATTTCTTTCGCATTACGGTTCGAACACTCGAACACCTATACGGATTCTCCTGCACAGTGGCAGATATGTAAATACGGGGTTTCCTTACCATTTGTTGCGCATTACGGTTCGAACACTCGAACACCTATACGGATTCTCCTCCACAGTGGCAGATATGTAAATACGGGGTTTCCGTACCATTTCTTGCGCATTACGGTTCGAACACTCGAACACCTATACGGATTCTCCTCCACAGTGGCAGATATGTAAATACGGGGTTTCCGTACCATTTCTTGCGCATTACGGTTCGAACACTCGAACACCTATACGGATTCTCCTGCACAGTGGCAGATATCTAAATACGGGGTTTCCTTACCATTTCTTGCGCATTACGGTTCGAACACTCGAACACCAATACGGATTCTCCTGCACAGTGGCAGATATGTAAATACGGGGTTTCCGTACCATTTCTTGCGCATTACGGTTCGAACACTCGAACACCTATACGGATTCTCCTGCACAGTGGCAGATATGTAAAAACGGGGTTTCCGTACCGTTTCTTGCGCATTACGGTTCGAACACTCGAACACCAATACGGATTCTCCTGCACAGTGGCAGATATGTAAATACGGGGTTTCCGTACCATTTCTTGCGCATTACGGTTCGAACACTCGAACACCTATACGAATTCTCCTGCACACTGGCAAATACGTAAATACGGGGTTTCCGTACCATTTCTTGCGCATTACGGTTCGAACACTCGAACACCTATACGGATTCTCCTGCACAGTGGCAGATATGTAAATACGGGGTTTCCGTACCATTTTTTTCGCATTACGGTTCGAACACTCGAACACCTATACGGATTCTCCTGCAAAGTGGCAGATATGTAAATAATGGGTTTCCGTACCATTTCTTTCGCATTACGGTTCGAACACTCGAACACCTATACGGATTCTCCTGCACAGTGGCAGATATGTAAATACGGGGTTTCCTTACCATTTGTTGCGCATTACGGTTCGAACACTCGAACACCTATACGGATTCTCCTGCACAGTGGCAGATATGTAAATACGGGGTTTCCGTACCATTTCTTGCGCATTACGGTTCGAACACTCGAACACCTATACGGATTCTCCTGCACAGTGGCAGATATCTAAATACGGGGTTTCCTTACCATTTCTTGCGCATTACGGTTCGAACACTCGAACACCAATACGGATTCTCCTGCACAGTGGCAGAAATGTAAATACGGGGTTTCTGTACCATTTCTTGCGCATTAGGGTTCGAACACTCGAACACCTATACGGATTCTCCTACACAGTGGCAGATATGTAAATACGGGGTTTCCGTACCATTTCTTGCGCATTACGTAAATACGGGGTTTCCGTACCATTTCTTGCGCATTACGGTTCGAACACTCGAACACCTATACGAATTCTCCTACACACTGGCAAATATGTAAATACGGGGTTTCCGTACCATTTCTTGCGCATTACGGTTCGAACACTCGAACACCTATACGGATTCTCCTGCACAGTGGCAGATATGTAAATACGGGGTTTCCGTACCATTTCCTTCGCATTACGGTTCGAACACTCGAACACCTATACGGATTCTCCTGCAAAGTGGCAGATATGTAAATACGGGGTTTCCGTACCATTTCTTTCGCATTACGGTTCGAACACTCGAACACCTATACGGATTCTCCTGCACAGTGGCAGATATGTAAATACGGGGTTTCCTTACCATTTGTTGCGCATTACGGTTCGAACACTCGAACACCTATACGGATTCTCCTCCACAGTGGCAGATATGTAAATACGGGGTTTCCGTACCATTTCTTGCGCATTACGGTTCGAACACTCGAACACCTATACGGATTCTCCTCCACAGTGGCAGATATGTAAATACGGGGTTTCCGTACCATTTCTTGCGCATTACGGTTCGAACACTCGAACACCTATACGGATTCTCCTGCACAGTGGCAGATATCTAAATACGGGGTTTCCTTACCATTTCTTGCGCATTACGGTTCGAACACTCGAACACCAATACGGATTCTCCTGCACAGTGGCAGATATGTAAATACGGGGTTTCCGTACCATTTCTTGCGCATTACGGTTCGAACACTCGAACACCTATACGGATTCTCCTGCACAGTGGCAGATATGTAAAAACGGGGTTTCCGTACCGTTTCTTGCGCATTACGGTTCGAACACTCGAACACCAATACGGATTCTCCTGCACAGTGGCAGATATGTAAATACGGGGTTTCCGTACCATTTCTTGCGCATTACGGTTCGAACACTCGAACACCTATACGAATTCTCCTGCACACTGGCAAATACGTAAATACGGGGTTTCCGTACCATTTCTTGCGCATTACGGTTCGAACACTCGAACACCTATACGGATTCTCCTGCACAGTGGCAGATATGTAAATACGGGGTTTCCGTACCATTTTTTTCGCATTACGGTTCGAACACTCGAACACCTATACGGATTCTCCTGCAAAGTGGCAGATATGTAAATAATGGGTTTCCGTACCATTTCTTTCGCATTACGGTTCGAACACTCGAACACCTATACGGATTCTCCTGCACAGTGGCAGATATGTAAATACGGGGTTTCCTTACCATTTGTTGCGCATTACGGTTCGAACACTCGAACACCTATACGGATTCTCCTGCACAGTGGCAGATATGTAAATACGGGGTTTCCGTACCATTTCTTGCGCATTACGGTTCGAACACTCGAACACCTATACGAATTCTCCTGCACACTGGCAAATACGTAAATACGGGGTTTCCGTACCATTTCTTGCGCATTACGGTTCGAACACTCGAACACCTATACGGATTCTCCTGCACAGTGGCAGATATGTAAATACGGGGTTTCCGTACCATTTCTTGCGCATTACGGTTCGAACACTCGAACACCTATACGGATTCTCCTGCACAGTGGCAGATATGTAAATACGGGGTTTTCGTACCATTTCTTGCGCATTACGGTTCGAACACTCGAACACCTACACGGATTCTCCTGCACAGTGGCAGATATGTAAATACGGGGTTTCCGTACCATTTCTTGCGCATTACGGTTCGAACACTCGAACACCTATACGGATTCTCCTGCACAGTGGCAGATATGTAAATACGGGGTTTCCGTACCATTTCTTGCGCATTACGGTTCGAACACTCGAACACCTATACGGATTCTCCTGCACAGTGGCAGATATGTAAATACGGGGTTTCCTTACCATTTCTTGCGCATTACGGTTCGAACACTCGAACACCAATACGGATTCTCCTGCACAGTGGCAGAAATGTAAATACGGGGTTTCTGTACCATTTCTTGCGCATTAGGGTTCGAACACTCGAACACCTATACGGATTCTCCTACACAGTGGCAGATATGTAAATACGGGGTTTCCGTACCATTTCTTGCGCATTACGGTTCGAACACTCGAACACCTATACGAATTCTCCTGCACACTGGCAAATATGTAAATACGGGGTTTCCGTACCATTTCTTGCGCATTACGGTTCGAACACTCGAACACCTATACGGATTCTCCTGCACAGTGGCAGATATGTAAATACGGGGTTTCCGTACCATTTCTTTCGCATTACGGTTCGAACACTCGAACACTCGAACACCTATACGGATTCTCCTGCACAGTGGCAGATATGTAAATACGGGGTTTCCTTACCATTTGTTGCGCATTACGGTTCGAACACTCGAACACCTATACGGATTCTCCTGCACAGTGGCAGATATGTAAATACGGGGTTTCCGTACCATTTCTTGCGCATTACGGTTCGAACACTCGAACACCTATACGGATTCTCCTGCACAGTGGCAGATATGTAAATACGGGGTTTTCGTACCATTTCTTGCGCATTACGGTTCGAACACTCGAACACCTATACGGATTCTCCTGCACAGTGGCAGATATGTAAATACGGGGTTTCCTTACCATTTCTTGCGCATTACGGTTCGAACACTCGAACACCAATACGGATTCTCCTGCACAGTGGCAGAAATGTAAATACGGGGTTTCTGTACCATTTCTTGCGCATTACGGTTCGAACACTCGAACACCTATACGGATTCTCCTACACAGTGGCAGATATGTAAATACGGGGTTTCCGTACCATTTCTTGCGCATTACGGTTCGAACACTCGAACACCTATACGAATTCTCCTGCACACTGGCAAATATGTAAATACGGGGTTTCCGTACCATTTCTTGCGCATTACGGTTCGAACACTCGAACACCTATACGGATTCTCCTGCACAGTGGCAGATATGTAAATACGGGGTTTCCGTACCATTTCTTGCGCATTACGGTTCGAACACTCGAACACCTATACGGATTCTCCTGCACAGTGGCAGATATGTAAATACGGGGTTTCCGTACCATTTCTTGCGCATTACGGTTCGAACACTCGAACACCTATACGGATTCTCCTGCACAGTGGCAGATATGTAAATACGGGGTTTCCGTACCATTTAATGCGCATTACGGTTCGAACACTCGAACACCTATACGGATTCTCCTGCACAGTGGCAGATATGTAAATACGGGGTTTTCGTACCATTTCTTGCGCATTACGGTTCGAACACTCGAACACCTATACGGATTCTCCTGCACAGTGGCTGATATGTAAAAACGGGGTTTCCTTACCATTTCTTGCGCATTACGGTTCGAACACTCGAACACCAATACGGATTCTCCTGCACAGTGGCAGAAATGTAAATACGGGGTTTCTGTACCATTTCTTGCGCATTAGGGTTCGAACACTCGAACACCTATACGGATTCTCCTACACAGTGGCAGATATGTAAATACGGGGTTTCCGTACCATTTCTTGCGCATTACGGTTCGAACACTCGAACACCTATACGAATTCTCCTGCACACTGGCAAATATGTAAATACGGGGTTTCCGTACCATTTCTTGCGCATTACGGTTCGAACACTCGAACACCTATACGGATTCTCCTGCACAGTGGCAGATATGTAAATACGGGGTTTCCGTACCATTTCTTTCGCATTACGGTTCGAACACTCGAACACTCGAACACCTATACGGATTCTCCTGCACAGTGGCAGATATGTAAATACGGGGTTTCCTTACCATTTGTTGCGCATTACGGTTCGAACACTCGAACACCTATACGGATTCTCCTGCACAGTGGCAGATATGTAAATACGGGGTTTCCGTACCATTTCTTGCGCATTACGGTTCGAACACTCGAACACCTATACGGATTCTCCTGCACAGTGGCAGATATGTAAATACGGGGTTTTCGTACCATTTCTTGCGCATTACGGTTCGAACACTCGAACACCTATACGGATTCTCCTGCACAGTGGCAGATATGTAAATACGGGGTTTCCTTACCATTTCTTGCGCATTACGGTTCGAACACTCGAACACCAATACGGATTCTCCTGCACAGTGGCAGAAATGTAAATACGGGGTTTCTGTACCATTTCTTGCGCATTACGGTTCGAACACTCGAACACCTATACGGATTCTCCTACACAGTGGCAGATATGTAAATACGGGGTTTCCGTACCATTTCTTGCGCATTACGGTTCGAACACTCGAACACCTATACGAATTCTCCTGCACACTGGCAAATATGTAAATACGGGGTTTCCGTACCATTTCTTGCGCATTACGGTTCGAACACTCGAACACCTATACGGATTCTCCTGCACAGTGGCAGATATGTAAATACGGGGTTTCCGTACCATTTCTTGCGCATTACGGTTCGAACACTCGAACACCTATACGGATTCTCCTGCACAGTGGCAGATATGTAAATACGGGGTTTCCGTACCATTTCTTGCGCATTACGGTTCGAACACTCGAACACCTATACGGATTCTCCTGCACAGTGGCAGATATGTAAATACGGGGTTTCCGTACCATTTCTTGCGCATTACGGTTCGAACACTCGAACACCTATACGGATTCTCCTGCACAGTGGCAGATATGTAAATACGGGGTTTTCGTACCATTTCTTGCGCATTACGGTTCGAACACTCGAACACCTATACGGATTCTCCTGCACAGTGGCTGATATGTAAAAACGGGGTTTCCTTACCATTTCTTGCGCATTACGGTTCGAACACTCGAACACCAATACGGATTCTCCTGCACAGTGGCAGAAATGTAAATACGGGGTTTCTGTACCATTTCTTGCGCATTAGGGTTCGAACACTCGAACACCTATACGGATTCTCCTACACAGTGGCAGATATGTAAATACGGGGTTTCCGTACCATTTCTTGCGCATTACGGTTCGAACACTCGAACACCTATACGAATTCTCCTGCACACTGGCAAATATGTAAATACGGGGTTTCCGTACCATTTCTTGCGCATTACGGTTCGAACACTCGAACACCTATACAGATTCTCCTGCACAGTGGCAGATATGTAAATACGGGGTTTCCGTACCATTTCTTTCGCATTACGGTTCGAACACTCGAACACCTATACGGATTCTCCTGCAAAGTGGCAGATATGTAAATACAGGATTTCCGTACCATTTCTTTCGCATTACGGTTCGAACACTCGAACACCTATACGGATTCTCCTGCACAGTGGCAGATATGTAAATACGGGGTTTCCTTACCATTTGTTGCGCATTACGGTTCGAACACTCGAACACCTATACGGATTCTCCTGCAAAGTGGCAGATATGTAAATACGGGGTTTCCGTACCATTTCTTGCGCATTACGGTTCGAACACTCGAACACCTATACGGATTCTCCTACACAGTGGCAGATATGTAAATACGGGGTTTCCGTACCATTTCTTGCGCATTACGTAAATACGGGGTTTCCGTACCATTTCTTGCGCATTACGGTTCGAACACTCGAACGCCTATACGGATTCTCCTGCACAGTGGCAGATATGTAAATACGGGGTTTCCTTACCATTTCTTGCGCATTACGGTTCGAACACTCGAACACCAATACGGATTCTCCTGCACAGTGGCAGATATGTAAATACGGGGTTTTCGTACCATTTCTTGCGCATTACGGTTCGAACACTCGAACACCTATACGGATTCTCCTGCACAGTGGCAGATATGTAAATACGGGGTTTCCTTACCATTTCTTGCGCATTACGGTTCGAACACTCGAACACCAATACGGATTCTCCTGCACAGTGGCAGAAATGTAAATACGGGGTTTCTGTACCATTTCTTGCGCATTACGGTTCGAACACTCGAACACCTATACGGATTCTCCTACACAGTGGCAGATATGTAAATACGGGGTTTCCGTACCATTTCTTGCGCATTACGGTTCGAACACTCGAACACCTATACGAATTCTCCTGCACACTGGCAAATATGTAAATACGGGGTTTCCGTACCATTTCTTGCGCATTACGGTTCGAACACTCGAACACCTATACGGATTCTCCTGCACAGTGGCAGATATGTAAATACGGGGTTTCCGTACCATTTCTTGCGCATTACGGTTCGAACACTCGAACACCTATACGGATTCTCCTGCACAGTGGCAGATATGTAAATACGGGGTTTCCGTACCATTTCTTGCGCATTACGGTTCGAACACTCGAACACCTATACGGATTCTCCTGCAAAGTGGCAGATATGTAAATACGGGGTTTCCGTACCATTTCTTGCGCATTACGGTTCGAACACTCGAACACCTATACGGATTCTCCTGCACAGTGGCAGATATGTAAATACGGGGTTTTCGTACCATTTCTTGCGCATTACGGTTCGAACACTCGAACACCTATACGGATTCTCCTGCACAGTGGCTGATATGTAAAAACGGGGTTTCCTTACCATTTCTTGCGCATTACGGTTCGAACACTCGAACACCAATACGGATTCTCCTGCACAGTGGCAGAAATGTAAATACGGGGTTTCTGTACCATTTCTTGCGCATTAGGGTTCGAACACTCGAACACCTATACGGATTCTCCTACACAGTGGCAGATATGTAAATACGGGGTTTCCGTACCATTTCTTGCGCATTACGGTTCGAACACTCGAACACCTATACGAATTCTCCTGCACACTGGCAAATATGTAAATACGGGGTTTCCGTACCATTTCTTGCGCATTACGGTTCGAACACTCGAACACCTATACAGATTCTCCTGCACAGTGGCAGATATGTAAATACGGGGTTTCCGTACCATTTCTTTCGCATTACGGTTCGAACACTCGAACACCTATACGGATTCTCCTGCAAAGCGGCAGATATGTAAATACAGGATTTCCGTACCATTTCTTTCGCATTACGGTTCGAACACTCGAACACCTATACGGATTCTCCTGCACAGTGGCAGATATGTAAATACGGGGTTTCCTTACCATTTGTTGCGCATTACGGTTCGAACACTCGAACACCTATACGGATTCTCCTGCAAAGTGGCAGATATGTAAATACGGGGTTTCCGTACCATTTCTTGCGCATTACGGTTCGAACACTCGAACACCTATACGGATTCTCCTACACAGTGGCAGATATGTAAATACGGGGTTTCCGTACCATTTCTTGCGCATTACGTAAATACGGGGTTTCCGTACCATTTCTTGCGCATTACGGTTCGAACACTCGAACGCCTATACGGATTCTCCTGCACAGTGGCAGATATGTAAATACGGGGTTTCCTTACCATTTCTTGCGCATTACGGTTCGAACACTCGAACACCAATACGGATTCTCCTGCACAGTGGCAGATATGTAAATACGGGGTTTCCGTACCATTTCTTGCGCATTACGGTTCGAACACTCGAACACCTATACGGATTCTCCTCCACAGTGGCAGATATGTAAATACGGGGTTTCCGTACCATTTCTTGCGCATTACGGTTCGAACACTCGAACACCTATACGGATTCTCCTGCACAGTGGCAGATATCTAAACACGGGGTTTCCTTACCATTTCTTGCGCATTACGGTTCGAACACTCGAACACCAATACGGATTCTCCTGCACAGTGGCAGAAATGTAAATACGGGGTTTCTGTACCATTTCTTGCGCATTAGGGTTCGAACACTCGAACACCTATACGGATTCTCCTACACAGTGGCAGATATGTAAATACGGGGTTTCCGTACCATTTCTTGCGCATTACGTAAATACGGGGTTTCCGTACCATTTCTTGCGCATTACGGTTCGAACACTCGAACACCTATACGAATTCTCCTACACACTGGCAAATATGTAAATACGGGGTTTCCGTACCATTTCTTGCGCATTACGGTTCGAACACTCGAACACCTATACGGATTCTCCTGCACAGTGGCAGATATGTAAATACGGGGTTTCCGTACCATTTCCTTCGCATTACGGTTCGAACACTCGAACACCTATACGGATTCTCCTGCAAAGTGGCAGATATGTAAATACGGGGTTTCCGTACCATTTCTTTCGCATTACGGTTCGAACACTCGAACACCTATACGGATTCTCCTGCACAGTGGCAGATATGTAAATACGGGGTTTCCTTACCATTTGTTGCGCATTACGGTTCGAACACTCGAACACCTATACGGATTCTCCTCCACAGTGGCAGATATGTAAATACGGGGTTTCCGTACCATTTCTTGCGCATTACGGTTCGAACACTCGAACACCTATACGGATTCTCCTCCACAGTGGCAGATATGTAAATACGGGGTTTCCGTACCATTTCTTGCGCATTACGGTTCGAACACTCGAACACCTATACGGATTCTCCTGCACAGTGGCAGATATCTAAATACGGGGTTTCCTTACCATTTCTTGCGCATTACGGTTCGAACACTCGAACACCAATACGGATTCTCCTGCACAGTGGCAGATATGTAAATACGGGGTTTCCGTACCATTTCTTGCGCATTACGGTTCGAACACTCGAACACCTATACGGATTCTCCTGCACAGTGGCAGATATGTAAAAACGTGGTTTCCGTACCGTTTCTTGCGCATTACGGTTCGAACACTCGAACACCAATACGGATTCTCCTGCACAGTGGCAGATATGTAAATACGGGGTTTCCGTACCATTTCTTGCGCATTACGGTTCGAACACTCGAACACCTATACGAATTCTCCTGCACACTGGCAAATACGTAAATACGGGGTTTCCGTACCATTTCTTGCGCATTACGGTTCGAACACTCGAACACCTATACGGATTCTCCTGCACAGTGGCAGATATGTAAATACGGGGTTTCCGTACCATTTTTTTCGCATTACGGTTCGAACACTCGAACACCTATACGGATTCTCCTGCAAAGTGGCAGATATGTAAATAATGGGTTTCCGTACCATTTCTTTCGCATTACGGTTCGAACACTCGAACACCTATACGGATTCTCCTGCACAGTGGCAGATATGTAAATACGGGGTTTCCTTACCATTTGTTGCGCATTACGGTTCGAACACTCGAACACCTATACGGATTCTCCTGCACAGTGGCAGATATGTAAATACGGGGTTTCCGTACCATTTCTTGCGCATTACGGTTCGAACACTCGAACACCTATACGAATTCTCCTGCACACTGGCAAATACGTAAATACGGGGTTTCCGTACCATTTCTTGCGCATTACGGTTCGAACACTCGAACACCTATACGGATTCTCCTGCACAGTGGCAGATATGTAAATACGGGGTTTCCGTACCATTTCTTGCGCATTACGGTTCGAACACTCGAACACCTATACGGATTCTCCTGCACAGTGGCAGATATGTAAATACGGGGTTTTCGTACCATTTCTTGCGCATTACGGTTCGAACACTCGAACACCTACACGGATTCTCCTGCACAGTGGCAGATATGTAAATACGGGGTTTCCGTACCATTTCTTGCGCATTACGGTTCGAACACTCGAACACCTATACGGATTCTCCTGCACAGTGGCAGATATGTAAATACGGGGTTTCCGTACCATTTCTTGCGCATTACGGTTCGAACACTCGAACACCTATACGGATTCTCCTGCACAGTGGCAGATATGTAAATACGGGGTTTCCTTACCATTTCTTGCGCATTACGGTTCGAACACTCGAACACCAATACGGATTCTCCTGCACAGTGGCAGAAATGTAAATACGGGGTTTCTGTACCATTTCTTGCGCATTAGGGTTCGAACACTCGAACACCTATACGGATTCTCCTACACAGTGGCAGATATGTAAATACGGGGTTTCCGTACCATTTCTTGCGCATTACGGTTCGAACACTCGAACACCTATACGAATTCTCCTGCACACTGGCAAATATGTAAATACGGGGTTTCCGTACCATTTCTTGCGCATTACGGTTCGAACACTCGAACACCTATACGGATTCTCCTGCACAGTGGCAGATATGTAAATACGGGGTTTCCGTACCATTTCTTTCGCATTACGGTTCGAACACTCGAACACTCGAACACCTATACGGATTCTCCTGCACAGTGGCAGATATGTAAATACGGGGTTTCCTTACCATTTGTTGCGCATTACGGTTCGAACACTCGAACACCTATACGGATTCTCCTGCACAGTGGCAGATATGTAAATACGGGGTTTCCGTACCATTTCTTGCGCATTACGGTTCGAACACTCGAACACCTATACGGATTCTCCTG
Source organism: Camellia sinensis (assembly GCF_055761805.1). Taxonomy (NCBI): domain Eukaryota; kingdom Viridiplantae; phylum Streptophyta; class Magnoliopsida; order Ericales; family Theaceae; genus Camellia; species Camellia sinensis. The sequence continues at coordinate 1,884,814 of NC_138965.1, forward strand.
CACAGTGGCAGATATGTAAATACGGGGTTTTCGTACCATTTCTTGCGCATTACGGTTCGAACACTCGAACACCTATACGGATTCTCCTGCACAGTGGCAGATATGTAAATACGGGGTTTCCTTACCATTTCTTGCGCATTACGGTTCGAACACTCGAACACCAATACGGATTCTCCTGCACAGTGGCAGAAATGTAAATACGGGGTTTCTGTACCATTTCTTGCGCATTACGGTTCGAACACTCGAACACCTATACGGATTCTCCTACACAGTGGCAGATATGTAAATACGGGGTTTCCGTACCATTTCTTGCGCATTACGGTTCGAACACTCGAACACCTATACGGATTCTCCTGCACAGTGGCAGATATCTAAATACGGGGTTTCCTTACCATTTCTTGCGCATTACGGTTCGAACACTCGAACACCAATACGGATTCTCCTGCACAGTGGCAGAAATGTAAATACGGGGTTTCTGTACCATTTCTTGCGCATTACGGTTCGAACACTCGAACACCTATACGGATTCTCCTACACAGTGGCAGATATGTAAATACGGGGTTTCCGTACCATTTCTTGCGCATTACGGTTCGAACACTCGAACACCTATACGAATTCTCCTGCACACTGGCAAATATGTAAATACGGGGTTTCCGTACCATTTCTTGCGCATTACGGTTCGAACACTCGAACACCTATACGGATTCTCCTGCACAGTGGCAGATATGTAAATACGGGGTTTCCGTACCATTTCTTGCGCATTACGGTTCGAACACTCGAACACCTATACGGATTCTCCTGCACAGTGGCAGATATGTAAATACGGGGTTTCCGTACCATTTCTTGCGCATTACGGTTCGAACACTCGAACACCTACACGGATTCTCCTGCACAGTGGCAGATATGTAAATACGGGGTTTCCGTACCATTTCTTGCGCATTACGGTTCGAACACTCGAACACCTATACGGATTCTCCTGCACAGTGGCAGATATGTAAATACGGGGTTTTCGTACCATTTCTTGCGCATTACGGTTCGAACACTCGAACACCTATACGGATTCTCCTGCACAGTGGCTGATATGTAAAAACGGGGTTTCCTTACCATTTCTTGCGCATTACGGTTCGAACACTCGAACACCAATACGGATTCTCCTGCACAGTGGCAGAAATGTAAATACGGGGTTTCTGTACCATTTCTTGCGCATTAGGGTTCGAACACTCGAACACCTATACGGATTCTCCTACACAGTGGCAGATATGTAAATACGGGGTTTCCGTACCATTTCTTGCGCATTACGGTTCGAACACTCGAACACCTATACGAATTCTCCTGCACACTGGCAAATATGTAAATACGGGGTTTCCGTACCATTTCTTGCGCATTACGGTTCGAACACTCGAACACCTATACAGATTCTCCTGCACAGTGGCAGATATGTAAATACGGGGTTTCCGTACCATTTCTTTCGCATTACGGTTCGAACACACGAACACCTATACGGATTCTCCTGCAAAGCGGCAGATATGTAAATACAGGATTTCCGTACCATTTCTTTCGCATTACGGTTCGAACACTCGAACACCTATACGGATTCTCCTGCACAGTGGCAGATATGTAAATACGGGGTTTCCTTACCATTTGTTGCGCATTACGGTTCGAACACTCGAACACCTATACGGATTCTCCTGCAAAGTGGCAGATATGTAAATACGGGGTTTCCGTACCATTTCTTGCGCATTACGGTTCGAACACTCGAACACCTATACGGATTCTCCTACACAGTGGCAGATATGTAAATACGGGGTTTCCGTACCATTTCTTGCGCATTACGTAAATACGGGGTTTCCGTACCATTTCTTGCGCATTACGGTTCGAACACTCGAACGCCTATACGGATTCTCCTGCACAGTGGCAGATATGTAAATACGGGGTTTCCTTACCATTTCTTGCGCATTACGGTTCGAACACTCGAACACCAATACGGATTCTCCTGCACAGTGGCAGATATGTAAATACGGGGTTTCCGTACCATTTCTTGCGCATTACGGTTCGAACACTCGAACACCTATACGGATTCTCCTCCACAGTGGCAGATATGTAAATACGGGGTTTCCGTACCATTTCTTGCGCATTACGGTTCGAACACTCGAACACCTATACGGATTCTCCTGCACAGTGGCAGATATCTAAATACGGGGTTTCCTTACCATTTCTTGCGCATTACGGTTCGAACACTCGAACACCAATACGGATTCTCCTGCACAGTGGCAGAAATGTAAATACGGGGTTTCTGTACCATTTCTTGCGCATTAGGGTTCGAACACTCGAACACCTATACGGATTCTCCTACACAGTGGCAGATATGTAAATACGGGGTTTCCGTACCATTTCTTGCGCATTACGTAAATACGGGGTTTCCGTACCATTTCTTGCGCATTACGGTTCGAACACTCGAACACCTATACGAATTCTCCTACACACTGGCAAATATGTAAATACGGGGTTTCCGTACCATTTCTTGCGCATTACGGTTCGAACACTCGAACACCTATACGGATTCTCCTGCACAGTGGCAGATATGTAAATACGGGGTTTCCGTACCATTTCCTTCGCATTACGGTTCGAACACTCGAACACCTATACGGATTCTCCTGCAAAGTGGCAGATATGTAAATACGGGGTTTCCGTACCATTTCTTTCGCATTACGGTTCGAACACTCGAACACCTATACGGATTCTCCTGCACAGTGGCAGATATGTAAATACGGGGTTTCCTTACCATTTGTTGCGCATTACGGTTCGAACACTCGAACACCTATACGGATTCTCCTCCACAGTGGCAGATATGTAAATACGGGGTTTCCGTACCATTTCTTGCGCATTACGGTTCGAACACTCGAACACCTATACGGATTCTCCTCCACAGTGGCAGATATGTAAATACGGGGTTTCCGTACCATTTCTTGCGCATTACGGTTCGAACACTCGAACACCTATACGGATTCTCCTGCACAGTGGCAGATATGTAAATACGGGGTTTCCTTACCATTTCTTGCGCATTACGGTTCGAACACTCGAACACCAATACGGATTCTCCTGCACAGTGGCAGATATGTAAATACGGGGTTTCCGTACCATTTCTTGCGCATTACGGTTCGAACACTCGAACACCTATACGGATTCTCCTGCACAGTGGCAGATATGTAAAAACGGGGTTTCCGTACCGTTTCTTGCGCATTACGGTTCGAACACTCGAACACCAATACGGATTCTCCTGCACAGTGGCAGATATGTAAATACGGGGTTTCCGTACCATTTCTTGCGCATTACGGTTCGAACACTCGAACACCTATACGAATTCTCCTGCACACTGGCAAATACGTAAATACGGGGTTTCCGTACCATTTCTTGCGCATTACGGTTCGAACACTCGAACACCTATACGGATTCTCCTGCACAGTGGCAGATATGTAAATACGGGGTTTCCGTACCATTTTTTTCGCATTACGGTTCGAACACTCGAACACCTATACGGATTCTCCTGCAAAGTGGCAGATATGTAAATAATGGGTTTCCGTACCATTTCTTTCGCATTACGGTTCGAACACTCGAACACCTATACGGATTCTCCTGCACAGTGGCAGATATGTAAATACGGGGTTTCCTTACCATTTGTTGCGCATTACGGTTCGAACACTCGAACACCTATACGGATTCTCCTGCACAGTGGCAGATATGTAAATACGGGGTTTCCGTACCATTTCTTGCGCATTACGGTTCGAACACTCGAACACCTATACGAATTCTCCTGCACACTGGCAAATACGTAAATACGGGGTTTCCGTACCATTTCTTGCGCATTACGGTTCGAACACTCGAACACCTATACGGATTCTCCTGCACAGTGGCAGATATGTAAATACGGGGTTTCCGTACCATTTCTTGCGCATTACGGTTCGAACACTCGAACACCTATACGGATTCTCCTGCACAGTGGCAGATATGTAAATACGGGGTTTCCGTACCATTTCTTGCGCATTACGGTTCGAACACTCGAACACCTATACGGATTCTCCTGCACAGTGGCAGATATGTAAATACGGGGTTTTCGTACCATTTCTTGCGCATTACGGTTCGAACACTCGAACACCTATACGGATTCTCCTGCACAGTGGCTGATATGTAAAAACGGGGTTTCCTTACCATTTCTTGCGCATTACGGTTCGAACACTCGAACACCAATACGGATTCTCCTGCACAGTGGCAGAAATGTAAATACGGGGTTTCTGTACCATTTCTTGCGCATTAGGGTTCGAACACTCGAACACCTATACGGATTCTCCTACACAGTGGCAGATATGTAAATACGGGGTTTCCGTACCATTTCTTGCGCATTACGGTTCGAACACTCGAACACCTATACGAATTCTCCTGCACACTGGCAAATATGTAAATACGGGGTTTCCGTACCATTTCTTGCGCATTACGGTTCGAACACTCGAACACCTATACAGATTCTCCTGCACAGTGGCAGATATGTAAATACGGGGTTTCCGTACCATTTCTTTCGCATTACGGTTCGAACACTCGAACACCTATACGGATTCTCCTGCAAAGCGGCAGATATGTAAATACAGGATTTCCGTACCATTTCTTTCGCATTACGGTTCGAACACTCGAACACCTATACGGATTCTCCTGCACAGTGGCAGATATGTAAATACGGGGTTTCCTTACCATTTGTTGCGCATTACGGTTCGAACACTCGAACACCTATACGGATTCTCCTGCAAAGTGGCAGATATGTAAATACGGGGTTTCCGTACCATTTCTTGCGCATTACGGTTCGAACACTCGAACACCTATACGGATTCTCCTACACAGTGGCAGATATGTAAATACGGGGTTTCCGTACCATTTCTTGCGCATTACGTAAATACGGGGTTTCCGTACCATTTCTTGCGCATTACGGTTCGAACACTCGAACGCCTATACGGATTCTCCTGCACAGTGGCAGATATGTAAATACGGGGTTTCCTTACCATTTCTTGCGCATTACGGTTCGAACACTCGAACACCAATACGGATTCTCCTGCACAGTGGCAGATATGTAAATACGGGGTTTCCGTACCATTTCTTGCGCATTACGGTTCGAACACTCGAACACCTATACGGATTCTCCTCCACAGTGGCAGATATGTAAATACGGGGTTTCCGTACCATTTCTTGCGCATTACGGTTCGAACACTCGAACACCTATACGGATTCTCCTGCACAGTGGCAGATATCTAAACACGGGGTTTCCTTACCATTTCTTGCGCATTACGGTTCGAACACTCGAACACCAATACGGATTCTCCTGCACAGTGGCAGAAATGTAAATACGGGGTTTCTGTACCATTTCTTGCGCATTAGGGTTCGAACACTCGAACACCTATACGGATTCTCCTACACAGTGGCAGATATGTAAATACGGGGTTTCCGTACCATTTCTTGCGCATTACGTAAATACGGGGTTTCCGTACCATTTCTTGCGCATTACGGTTCGAACACTCGAACACCTATACGAATTCTCCTACACACTGGCAAATATGTAAATACGGGGTTTCCGTACCATTTCTTGCGCATTACGGTTCGAACACTCGAACACCTATACGGATTCTCCTGCACAGTGGCAGATATGTAAATACGGGGTTTCCGTACCATTTCCTTCGCATTACGGTTCGAACACTCGAACACCTATACGGATTCTCCTGCAAAGTGGCAGATATGTAAATACGGGGTTTCCGTACCATTTCTTTCGCATTACGGTTCGAACACTCGAACACCTATACGGATTCTCCTGCACAGTGGCAGATATGTAAATACGGGGTTTCCTTACCATTTGTTGCGCATTACGGTTCGAACACTCGAACACCTATACGGATTCTCCTCCACAGTGGCAGATATGTAAATACGGGGTTTCCGTACCATTTCTTGCGCATTACGGTTCGAACACTCGAACACCTATACGGATTCTCCTCCACAGTGGCAGATATGTAAATACGGGGTTTCCGTACCATTTCTTGCGCATTACGGTTCGAACACTCGAACACCTATACGGATTCTCCTGCACAGTGGCAGATATCTAAATACGGGGTTTCCTTACCATTTCTTGCGCATTACGGTTCGAACACTCGAACACCAATACGGATTCTCCTGCACAGTGGCAGATATGTAAATACGGGGTTTCCGTACCATTTCTTGCGCATTACGGTTCGAACACTCGAACACCTATACGGATTCTCCTGCACAGTGGCAGATATGTAAAAACGTGGTTTCCGTACCGTTTCTTGCGCATTACGGTTCGAACACTCGAACACCAATACGGATTCTCCTGCACAGTGGCAGATATGTAAATACGGGGTTTCCGTACCATTTCTTGCGCATTACGGTTCGAACACTCGAACACCTATACGAATTCTCCTGCACACTGGCAAAAACGTAAATACGGGGTTTCCGTACCATTTCTTGCGCATTACGGTTCGAACACTCGAACACCTATACGGATTCTCCTGCACAGTGGCAGATATGTAAATACGGGGTTTCCGTACCATTTTTTTCGCATTACGGTTCGAACACTCGAACACCTATACGGATTCTCCTGCAAAGTGGCAGATATGTAAATAATGGGTTTCCGTACCATTTCTTTCGCATTACGGTTCGAACACTCGAACACCTATACGGATTCTCCTGCACAGTGGCAGATATGTAAATACGGGGTTTCCTTACCATTTGTTGCGCATTACGGTTCGAACACTCGAACACCTATACGGATTCTCCTGCACAGTGGCAGATATGTAAATACGGGGTTTCCGTACCATTTCTTGCGCATTACGGTTCGAACACTCGAACACCTATACGAATTCTCCTGCACACTGGCAAATACGTAAATACGGGGTTTCCGTACCATTTCTTGCGCATTACGGTTCGAACACTCGAACACCTATACGGATTCTCCTGCACAGTGGCAGATATGTAAATACGGGGTTTCCGTACCATTTCTTGCGCATTACGGTTCGAACACTCGAACACCTATACGGATTCTCCTGCACAGTGGCAGATATGTAAATACGGGGTTTTCGTACCATTTCTTGCGCATTACGGTTCGAACACTCGAACACCTACACGGATTCTCCTGCACAGTGGCAGATATGTAAATACGGGGTTTCCGTACCATTTCTTGCGCATTACGGTTCGAACACTCGAACACCTATACGGATTCTCCTGCACAGTGGCAGATATGTAAATACGGGGTTTCCGTACCATTTCTTGCGCATTACGGTTCGAACACTCGAACACCTATACGGATTCTCCTGCACAGTGGCAGATATGTAAATACGGGGTTTCCTTACCATTTCTTGCGCATTACGGTTCGAACACTCGAACACCAATACGGATTCTCCTGCACAGTGGCAGAAATGTAAATACGGGGTTTCTGTACCATTTCTTGCGCATTAGGGTTCGAACACTCGAACACCTATACGGATTCTCCTACACAGTGGCAGATATGTAAATACGGGGTTTCCGTACCATTTCTTGCGCATTACGGTTCGAACACTCGAACACCTATACGAATTCTCCTGCACACTGGCAAATATGTAAATACGGGGTTTCCGTACCATTTCTTGCGCATTACGGTTCGAACACTCGAACACCTATACGGATTCTCCTGCACAGTGGCAGATATGTAAATACGGGGTTTCCGTACCATTTCTTTCGCATTACGGTTCGAACACTCGAACACTCGAACACCTATACGGATTCTCCTGCACAGTGGCAGATATGTAAATACGGGGTTTCCTTACCATTTGTTGCGCATTACGGTTCGAACACTCGAACACCTATACGGATTCTCCTGCACAGTGGCAGATATGTAAATACGGGGTTTCCGTACCATTTCTTGCGCATTACGGTTCGAACACTCGAACACCTATACGGATTCTCCTGCACAGTGGCAGATATGTAAATACGGGGTTTTCGTACCATTTCTTGCGCATTACGGTTCGAACACTCGAACACCTATACGGATTCTCCTGCACAGTGGCAGATATGTAAATACGGGGTTTCCTTACCATTTCTTGCGCATTACGGTTCGAACACTCGAACACCAATACGGATTCTCCTGCACAGTGGCAGAAATGTAAATACGGGGTTTCTGTACCATTTCTTGCGCATTACGGTTCGAACACTCGAACACCTATACGGATTCTCCTACACAGTGGCAGATATGTAAATACGGGGTTTCCGTACCATTTCTTGCGCATTACGGTTCGAACACTCGAACACCTATACGGATTCTCCTGCACAGTGGCAGATATCTAAATACGGGGTTTCCTTACCATTTCTTGCGCATTACGGTTCGAACACTCGAACACCAATACGGATTCTCCTGCACAGTGGCAGAAATGTAAATACGGGGTTTCTGTACCATTTCTTGCGCATTACGGTTCGAACACTCGAACACCTATACGGATTCTCCTACACAGTGGCAGATATGTAAATACGGGGTTTCCGTACCATTTCTTGCGCATTACGGTTCGAACACTCGAACACCTATACGAATTCTCCTGCACACTGGCAAATATGTAAATACGGGGTTTCCGTACCATTTCTTGCGCATTACGGTTCGAACACTCGAACACCTATACGGATTCTCCTGCACAGTGGCAGATATGTAAATACGGGGTTTCCGTACCATTTCTTGCGCATTACGGTTCGAACACTCGAACACCTATACGGATTCTCCTGCACAGTGGCAGATATGTAAATACGGGGTTTCCGTACCATTTCTTGCGCATTACGGTTCGAACACTCGAACACCTACACGGATTCTCCTGCACAGTGGCAGATATGTAAATACGGGGTTTCCGTACCATTTCTTGCGCATTACGGTTCGAACACTCGAACACCTATACGGATTCTCCTGCACAGTGGCAGATATGTAAATACGGGGTTTTCGTACCATTTCTTGCGCATTACGGTTCGAACACTCGAACACCTATACGGATTCTCCTGCACAGTGGCTGATATGTAAAAACGGGGTTTCCTTACCATTTCTTGCGCATTACGGTTCGAACACTCGAACACCAATACGGATTCTCCTGCACAGTGGCAGAAATGTAAATACGGGGTTTCTGTACCATTTCTTGCGCATTAGGGTTCGAACACTCGAACACCTATACGGATTCTCCTACACAGTGGCAGATATGTAAATACGGGGTTTCCGTACCATTTCTTGCGCATTACGGTTCGAACACTCGAACACCTATACGAATTCTCCTGCACACTGGCAAATATGTAAATACGGGGTTTCCGTACCATTTCTTGCGCATTACGGTTCGAACACTCGAACACCTATACAGATTCTCCTGCACAGTGGCAGATATGTAAATACGGGGTTTCCGTACCATTTCTTTCGCATTACGGTTCGAACACACGAACACCTATACGGATTCTCCTGCAAAGCGGCAGATATGTAAATACAGGATTTCCGTACCATTTCTTTCGCATTACGGTTCGAACACTCGAACACCTATACGGATTCTCCTGCACAGTGGCAGATATGTAAATACGGGGTTTCCTTACCATTTGTTGCGCATTACGGTTCGAACACTCGAACACCTATACGGATTCTCCTGCAAAGTGGCAGATATGTAAATACGGGGTTTCCGTACCATTTCTTGCGCATTACGGTTCGAACACTCGAACACCTATACGGATTCTCCTACACAGTGGCAGATATGTAAATACGGGGTTTCCGTACCATTTCTTGCGCATTACGTAAATACGGGGTTTCCGTACCATTTCTTGCGCATTACGGTTCGAACACTCGAACGCCTATACGGATTCTCCTGCACAGTGGCAGATATGTAAATACGGGGTTTCCTTACCATTTCTTGCGCATTACGGTTCGAACACTCGAACACCAATACGGATTCTCCTGCACAGTGGCAGATATGTAAATACGGGGTTTCCGTACCATTTCTTGCGCATTACGGTTCGAACACTCGAACACCTATACGGATTCTCCTCCACAGTGGCAGATATGTAAATACGGGGTTTCCGTACCATTTCTTGCGCATTACGGTTCGAACACTCGAACACCTATACGGATTCTCCTGCACAGTGGCAGATATCTAAATACGGGGTTTCCTTACCATTTCTTGCGCATTACGGTTCGAACACTCGAACACCAATACGGATTCTCCTGCACAGTGGCAGAAATGTAAATACGGGGTTTCTGTACCATTTCTTGCGCATTAGGGTTCGAACACTCGAACACCTATACGGATTCTCCTACACAGTGGCAGATATGTAAATACGGGGTTTCCGTACCATTTCTTGCGCATTACGTAAATACGGGGTTTCCGTACCATTTCTTGCGCATTACGGTTCGAACACTCGAACACCTATACGAATTCTCCTACACACTGGCAAATATGTAAATACGGGGTTTCCGTACCATTTCTTGCGCATTACGGTTCGAACACTCGAACACCTATACGGATTCTCCTGCACAGTGGCAGATATGTAAATACGGGGTTTCCGTACCATTTCCTTCGCATTACGGTTCGAACACTCGAACACCTATACGGATTCTCCTGCAAAGTGGCAGATATGTAAATACGGGGTTTCCGTACCATTTCTTTCGCATTACGGTTCGAACACTCGAACACCTATACGGATTCTCCTGCACAGTGGCAGATATGTAAATACGGGGTTTCCTTACCATTTGTTGCGCATTACGGTTCGAACACTCGAACACCTATACGGATTCTCCTCCACAGTGGCAGATATGTAAATACGGGGTTTCCGTACCATTTCTTGCGCATTACGGTTCGAACACTCGAACACCTATACGGATTCTCCTCCACAGTGGCAGATATGTAAATACGGGGTTTCCGTACCATTTCTTGCGCATTACGGTTCGAACACTCGAACACCTATACGGATTCTCCTGCACAGTGGCAGATATGTAAATACGGGGTTTCCTTACCATTTCTTGCGCATTACGGTTCGAACACTCGAACACCAATACGGATTCTCCTGCACAGTGGCAGATATGTAAATACGGGGTTTCCGTACCATTTCTTGCGCATTACGGTTCGAACACTCGAACACCTATACGGATTCTCCTGCACAGTGGCAGATATGTAAAAACGGGGTTTCCGTACCGTTTCTTGCGCATTACGGTTCGAACACTCGAACACCAATACGGATTCTCCTGCACAGTGGCAGATATGTAAATACGGGGTTTCCGTACCATTTCTTGCGCATTACGGTTCGAACACTCGAACACCTATACGAATTCTCCTGCACACTGGCAAATACGTAAATACGGGGTTTCCGTACCATTTCTTGCGCATTACGGTTCGAACACTCGAACACCTATACGGATTCTCCTGCACAGTGGCAGATATGTAAATACGGGGTTTCCGTACCATTTCTTGCGCATTACGGTTCGAACACTCGAACACCTATACGGATTCTCCTGCACAGTGGCAGATATGTAAATACGGGGTTTCCTTACCATTTCTTGCGCATTACGGTTCGAACACTCGAACACCAATACGGATTCTCCTGCACAGTGGCAGAAATGTAAATACGGGGTTTCTGTACCATTTCTTGCGCATTAGGGTTCGAACACTCGAACACCTATACGGATTCTCCTACACAGTGGCAGATATGTAAATACGGGGTTTCCGTACCATTTCTTGCGCATTACGGTTCGAACACTCGAACACCTATACGAATTCTCCTGCACACTGGCAAATATGTAAATACGGGGTTTCCGTACCATTTCTTGCGCATTACGGTTCGAACACTCGAACACCTATACGGATTCTCCTGCACAGTGGCAGATATGTAAATACGGGGTTTCCGTACCATTTCTTTCGCATTACGGTTCGAACACTCGAACACTCGAACACCTATACGGATTCTCCTGCACAGTGGCAGATATGTAAATACGGGGTTTCCTTACCATTTGTTGCGCATTACGGTTCGAACACTCGAACACCTATACGGATTCTCCTGCACAGTGGCAGATATGTAAATACGGGGTTTCCGTACCATTTCTTGCGCATTACGGTTCGAACACTCGAACACCTATACGGATTCTCCTGCACAGTGGCAGATATGTAAATACGGGGTTTTCGTACCATTTCTTGCGCATTACGGTTCGAACACTCGAACACCTATACGGATTCTCCTGCACAGTGGCAGATATGTAAATACGGGGTTTCCTTACCATTTCTTGCGCATTACGGTTCGAACACTCGAACACCAATACGGATTCTCCTGCACAGTGGCAGAAATGTAAATACGGGGTTTCTGTACCATTTCTTGCGCATTACGGTTCGAACACTCGAACACCTATACGGATTCTCCTACACAGTGGCAGATATGTAAATACGGGGTTTCCGTACCATTTCTTGCGCATTACGGTTCGAACACTCGAACACCTATACGGATTCTCCTGCACAGTGGCAGATATCTAAATACGGGGTTTCCTTACCATTTCTTGCGCATTACGGTTCGAACACTCGAACACCAATACGGATTCTCCTGCACAGTGGCAGAAATGTAAATACGGGGTTTCTGTACCATTTCTTGCGCATTACGGTTCGAACACTCGAACACCTATACGGATTCTCCTACACAGTGGCAGATATGTAAATACGGGGTTTCCGTACCATTTCTTGCGCATTACGGTTCGAACACTCGAACACCTATACGAATTCTCCTGCACACTGGCAAATATGTAAATACGGGGTTTCCGTACCATTTCTTGCGCATTACGGTTCGAACACTCGAACACCTATACGGATTCTCCTGCACAGTGGCAGATATGTAAATACGGGGTTTCCGTACCATTTCTTGCGCATTACGGTTCGAACACTCGAACACCTATACGGATTCTCCTGCACAGTGGCAGATATGTAAATACGGGGTTTCCGTACCATTTCTTGCGCATTACGGTTCGAACACTCGAACACCTACACGGATTCTCCTGCACAGTGGCAGATATGTAAATACGGGGTTTCCGTACCATTTCTTGCGCATTACGGTTCGAACACTCGAACACCTATACGGATTCTCCTGCACAGTGGCAGATATGTAAATACGGGGTTTTCGTACCATTTCTTGCGCATTACGGTTCGAACACTCGAACACCTATACGGATTCTCCTGCACAGTGGCTGATATGTAAAAACGGGGTTTCCTTACCATTTCTTGCGCATTACGGTTCGAACACTCGAACACCAATACGGATTCTCCTGCACAGTGGCAGAAATGTAAATACGGGGTTTCTGTACCATTTCTTGCGCATTAGGGTTCGAACACTCGAACACCTATACGGATTCTCCTACACAGTGGCAGATATGTAAATACGGGGTTTCCGTACCATTTCTTGCGCATTACGGTTCGAACACTCGAACACCTATACGAATTCTCCTGCACACTGGCAAATATGTAAATACGGGGTTTCCGTACCATTTCTTGCGCATTACGGTTCGAACACTCGAACACCTATACAGATTCTCCTGCACAGTGGCAGATATGTAAATACGGGGTTTCCGTACCATTTCTTTCGCATTACGGTTCGAACACACGAACACCTATACGGATTCTCCTGCAAAGCGGCAGATATGTAAATACAGGATTTCCGTACCATTTCTTTCGCATTACGGTTCGAACACTCGAACACCTATACGGATTCTCCTGCACAGTGGCAGATATGTAAATACGGGGTTTCCTTACCATTTGTTGCGCATTACGGTTCGAACACTCGAACACCTATACGGATTCTCCTGCAAAGTGGCAGATATGTAAATACGGGGTTTCCGTACCATTTCTTGCGCATTACGGTTCGAACACTCGAACACCTATACGGATTCTCCTACACAGTGGCAGATATGTAAATACGGGGTTTCCGTACCATTTCTTGCGCATTACGTAAATACGGGGTTTCCGTACCATTTCTTGCGCATTACGGTTCGAACACTCGAACGCCTATACGGATTCTCCTGCACAGTGGCAGATATGTAAATACGGGGTTTCCTTACCATTTCTTGCGCATTACGGTTCGAACACTCGAACACCAATACGGATTCTCCTGCACAGTGGCAGATATGTAAATACGGGGTTTCCGTACCATTTCTTGCGCATTACGGTTCGAACACTCGAACACCTATACGGATTCTCCTCCACAGTGGCAGATATGTAAATACGGGGTTTCCGTACCATTTCTTGCGCATTACGGTTCGAACACTCGAACACCTATACGGATTCTCCTGCACAGTGGCAGATATCTAAATACGGGGTTTCCTTACCATTTCTTGCGCATTACGGTTCGAACACTCGAACACCAATACGGATTCTCCTGCACAGTGGCAGAAATGTAAATACGGGGTTTCTGTACCATTTCTTGCGCATTAGGGTTCGAACACTCGAACACCTATACGGATTCTCCTACACAGTGGCAGATATGTAAATACGGGGTTTCCGTACCATTTCTTGCGCATTACGTAAATACGGGGTTTCCGTACCATTTCTTGCGCATTACGGTTCGAACACTCGAACACCTATACGAATTCTCCTACACACTGGCAAATATGTAAATACGGGGTTTCCGTACCATTTCTTGCGCATTACGGTTCGAACACTCGAACACCTATACGGATTCTCCTGCACAGTGGCAGATATGTAAATACGGGGTTTCCGTACCATTTCCTTCGCATTACGGTTCGAACACTCGAACACCTATACGGATTCTCCTGCAAAGTGGCAGATATGTAAATACGGGGTTTCCGTACCATTTCTTTCGCATTACGGTTCGAACACTCGAACACCTATACGGATTCTCCTGCACAGTGGCAGATATGTAAATACGGGGTTTCCTTACCATTTGTTGCGCATTACGGTTCGAACACTCGAACACCTATACGGATTCTCCTCCACAGTGGCAGATATGTAAATACGGGGTTTCCGTACCATTTCTTGCGCATTACGGTTCGAACACTCGAACACCTATACGGATTCTCCTCCACAGTGGCAGATATGTAAATACGGGGTTTCCGTACCATTTCTTGCGCATTACGGTTCGAACACTCGAACACCTATACGGATTCTCCTGCACAGTGGCAGATATGTAAATACGGGGTTTCCTTACCATTTCTTGCGCATTACGGTTCGAACACTCGAACACCAATACGGATTCTCCTGCACAGTGGCAGATATGTAAATACGGGGTTTCCGTACCATTTCTTGCGCATTACGGTTCGAACACTCGAACACCTATACGGATTCTCCTGCACAGTGGCAGATATGTAAAAACGGGGTTTCCGTACCGTTTCTTGCGCATTACGGTTCGAACACTCGAACACCAATACGGATTCTCCTGCACAGTGGCAGATATGTAAATACGGGGTTTCCGTACCATTTCTTGCGCATTACGGTTCGAACACTCGAACACCTATACGAATTCTCCTGCACACTGGCAAATACGTAAATACGGGGTTTCCGTACCATTTCTTGCGCATTACGGTTCGAACACTCGAACACCTATACGGATTCTCCTGCACAGTGGCAGATATGTAAATACGGGGTTTCCGTACCATTTCTTGCGCATTACGGTTCGAACACTCGAACACCTATACGGATTCTCCTGCACAGTGGCAGATATGTAAATACGGGGTTTCCTTACCATTTCTTGCGCATTACGGTTCGAACACTCGAACACCAATACGGATTCTCCTGCACAGTGGCAGAAATGTAAATACGGGGTTTCTGTACCATTTCTTGCGCATTAGGGTTCGAACACTCGAACACCTATACGGATTCTCCTACACAGTGGCAGATATGTAAATACGGGGTTTCCGTACCATTTCTTGCGCATTACGGTTCGAACACTCGAACACCTATACGAATTCTCCTGCACACTGGCAAATATGTAAATACGGGGTTTCCGTACCATTTCTTGCGCATTACGGTTCGAACACTCGAACACCTATACGGATTCTCCTGCACAGTGGCAGATATGTAAATACGGGGTTTCCGTACCATTTCTTTCGCATTACGGTTCGAACACTCGAACACTCGAACACCTATACGGATTCTCCTGCACAGTGGCAGATATGTAAATACGGGGTTTCCTTACCATTTGTTGCGCATTACGGTTCGAACACTCGAACACCTATACGGATTCTCCTGCACAGTGGCAGATATGTAAATACGGGGTTTCCGTACCATTTCTTGCGCATTACGGTTCGAACACTCGAACACCTATACGGATTCTCCTGCACAGTGGCAGATATGTAAATACGGGGTTTTCGTACCATTTCTTGCGCATTACGGTTCGAACACTCGAACACCTATACGGATTCTCCTGCACAGTGGCAGATATGTAAATACGGGGTTTCCTTACCATTTCTTGCGCATTACGGTTCGAACACTCGAACACCAATACGGATTCTCCTGCACAGTGGCAGAAATGTAAATACGGGGTTTCTGTACCATTTCTTGCGCATTACGGTTCGAACACTCGAACACCTATACGGATTCTCCTACACAGTGGCAGATATGTAAATACGGGGTTTCCGTACCATTTCTTGCGCATTACGGTTCGAACACTCGAACACCTATACGGATTCTCCTGCACAGTGGCAGATATCTAAATACGGGGTTTCCTTACCATTTCTTGCGCATTACGGTTCGAACACTCGAACACCAATACGGATTCTCCTGCACAGTGGCAGAAATGTAAATACGGGGTTTCTGTACCATTTCTTGCGCATTACGGTTCGAACACTCGAACACCTATACGGATTCTCCTACACAGTGGCAGATATGTAAATACGGGGTTTCCGTACCATTTCTTGCGCATTACGGTTCGAACACTCGAACACCTATACGAATTCTCCTGCACACTGGCAAATATGTAAATACGGGGTTTCCGTACCATTTCTTGCGCATTACGGTTCGAACACTCGAACACCTATACGGATTCTCCTGCACAGTGGCAGATATGTAAATACGGGGTTTCCGTACCATTTCTTGCGCATTACGGTTCGAACACTCGAACACCTATACGGATTCTCCTGCACAGTGGCAGATATGTAAATACGGGGTTTCCGTACCATTTCTTGCGCATTACGGTTCGAACACTCGAACACCTACACGGATTCTCCTGCACAGTGGCAGATATGTAAATACGGGGTTTCCGTACCATTTCTTGCGCATTACGGTTCGAACACTCGAACACCTATACGGATTCTCCTGCACAGTGGCAGATATGTAAATACGGGGTTTTCGTACCATTTCTTGCGCATTACGGTTCGAACACTCGAACACCTATACGGATTCTCCTGCACAGTGGCTGATATGTAAAAACGGGGTTTCCTTACCATTTCTTGCGCATTACGGTTCGAACACTCGAACACCAATACGGATTCTCCTGCACAGTGGCAGAAATGTAAATACGGGGTTTCTGTACCATTTCTTGCGCATTAGGGTTCGAACACTCGAACACCTATACGGATTCTCCTACACAGTGGCAGATATGTAAATACGGGGTTTCCGTACCATTTCTTGCGCATTACGGTTCGAACACTCGAACACCTATACGAATTCTCCTGCACACTGGCAAATATGTAAATACGGGGTTTCCGTACCATTTCTTGCGCATTACGGTTCGAACACTCGAACACCTATACAGATTCTCCTGCACAGTGGCAGATATGTAAATACGGGGTTTCCGTACCATTTCTTTCGCATTACGGTTCGAACACACGAACACCTATACGGATTCTCCTGCAAAGCGGCAGATATGTAAATACAGGATTTCCGTACCATTTCTTTCGCATTACGGTTCGAACACTCGAACACCTATACGGATTCTCCTGCACAGTGGCAGATATGTAAATACGGGGTTTCCTTACCATTTGTTGCGCATTACGGTTCGAACACTCGAACACCTATACGGATTCTCCTGCAAAGTGGCAGATATGTAAATACGGGGTTTCCGTACCATTTCTTGCGCATTACGGTTCGAACACTCGAACACCTATACGGATTCTCCTACACAGTGGCAGATATGTAAATACGGGGTTTCCGTACCATTTCTTGCGCATTACGTAAATACGGGGTTTCCGTACCATTTCTTGCGCATTACGGTTCGAACACTCGAACGCCTATACGGATTCTCCTGCACAGTGGCAGATATGTAAATACGGGGTTTCCTTACCATTTCTTGCGCATTACGGTTCGAACACTCGAACACCAATACGGATTCTCCTGCACAGTGGCAGATATGTAAATACGGGGTTTCCGTACCATTTCTTGCGCATTACGGTTCGAACACTCGAACACCTATACGGATTCTCCTCCACAGTGGCAGATATGTAAATACGGGGTTTCCGTACCATTTCTTGCGCATTACGGTTCGAACACTCGAACACCTATACGGATTCTCCTGCACAGTGGCAGATATCTAAATACGGGGTTTCCTTACCATTTCTTGCGCATTACGGTTCGAACACTCGAACACCAATACGGATTCTCCTGCACAGTGGCAGAAATGTAAATACGGGGTTTCTGTACCATTTCTTGCGCATTAGGGTTCGAACACTCGAACACCTATACGGATTCTCCTACACAGTGGCAGATATGTAAATACGGGGTTTCCGTACCATTTCTTGCGCATTACGTAAATACGGGGTTTCCGTACCATTTCTTGCGCATTACGGTTCGAACACTCGAACACCTATACGAATTCTCCTACACACTGGCAAATATGTAAATACGGGGTTTCCGTACCATTTCTTGCGCATTACGGTTCGAACACTCGAACACCTATACGGATTCTCCTGCACAGTGGCAGATATGTAAATACGGGGTTTCCGTACCATTTCCTTCGCATTACGGTTCGAACACTCGAACACCTATACGGATTCTCCTGCAAAGTGGCAGATATGTAAATACGGGGTTTCCGTACCATTTCTTTCGCATTACGGTTCGAACACTCGAACACCTATACGGATTCTCCTGCACAGTGGCAGATATGTAAATACGGGGTTTCCTTACCATTTGTTGCGCATTACGGTTCGAACACTCGAACACCTATACGGATTCTCCTCCACAGTGGCAGATATGTAAATACGGGGTTTCCGTACCATTTCTTGCGCATTACGGTTCGAACACTCGAACACCTATACGGATTCTCCTCCACAGTGGCAGATATGTAAATACGGGGTTTCCGTACCATTTCTTGCGCATTACGGTTCGAACACTCGAACACCTATACGGATTCTCCTGCACAGTGGCAGATATGTAAATACGGGGTTTCCTTACCATTTCTTGCGCATTACGGTTCGAACACTCGAACACCAATACGGATTCTCCTGCACAGTGGCAGATATGTAAATACGGGGTTTCCGTACCATTTCTTGCGCATTACGGTTCGAACACTCGAACACCTATACGGATTCTCCTGCACAGTGGCAGATATGTAAAAACGGGGTTTCCGTACCGTTTCTTGCGCATTACGGTTCGAACACTCGAACACCAATACGGATTCTCCTGCACAGTGGCAGATATGTAAATACGGGGTTTCCGTACCATTTCTTGCGCATTACGGTTCGAACACTCGAACACCTATACGAATTCTCCTGCACACTGGCAAATACGTAAATACGGGGTTTCCGTACCATTTCTTGCGCATTACGGTTCGAACACTCGAACACCTATACGGATTCTCCTGCACAGTGGCAGATATGTAAATACGGGGTTTCCGTACCATTTTTTTCGCATTACGGTTCGAACACTCGAACACCTATACGGATTCTCCTGCAAAGTGGCAGATATGTAAATAATGGGTTTCCGTACCATTTCTTTCGCATTACGGTTCGAACACTCGAACACCTATACGGATTCTCCTGCACAGTGGCAGATATGTAAATACGGGGTTTCCTTACCATTTGTTGCGCATTACGGTTCGAACACTCGAACACCTATACGGATTCTCCTGCACAGTGGCAGATATGTAAATACGGGGTTTCCGTACCATTTCTTGCGCATTACGGTTCGAACACTCGAACACCTATACGAATTCTCCTGCACACTGGCAAATACGTAAATACGGGGTTTCCGTACCATTTCTTGCGCATTACGGTTCGAACACTCGAACACCTATACGGATTCTCCTGCACAGTGGCAGATATGTAAATACGGGGTTTCCGTACCATTTCTTGCGCATTACGGTTCGAACACTCGAACACCTATACGGATTCTCCTGCACAGTGGCAGATATGTAAATACGGGGTTTTCGTACCATTTCTTGCGCATTACGGTTCGAACACTCGAACACCTACACGGATTCTCCTGCACAGTGGCAGATATGTAAATACGGGGTTTCCGTACCATTTCTTGCGCATTACGGTTCGAACACTCGAACACCTATACGGATTCTCCTGCACAGTGGCAGATATGTAAATACGGGGTTTCCGTACCATTTCTTGCGCATTACGGTTCGAACACTCGAACACCTATACGGATTCTCCTGCACAGTGGCAGATATGTAAATACGGGGTTTCCTTACCATTTCTTGCGCATTACGGTTCGAACACTCGAACACCAATACGGATTCTCCTGCACAGTGGCAGAAATGTAAATACGGGGTTTCTGTACCATTTCTTGCGCATTAGGGTTCGAACACTCGAACACCTATACGGATTCTCCTACACAGTGGCAGATATGTAAATACGGGGTTTCCGTACCATTTCTTGCGCATTACGGTTCGAACACTCGAACACCTATACGAATTCTCCTGCACACTGGCAAATATGTAAATACGGGGTTTCCGTACCATTTCTTGCGCATTACGGTTCGAACACTCGAACACCTATACGGATTCTCCTGCACAGTGGCAGATATGTAAATACGGGGTTTCCGTACCATTTCTTTCGCATTACGGTTCGAACACTCGAACACTCGAACACCTATACGGATTCTCCTGCACAGTGGCAGATATGTAAATACGGGGTTTCCTTACCATTTGTTGCGCATTACGGTTCGAACACTCGAACACCTATACGGATTCTCCTGCACAGTGGCAGATATGTAAATACGGGGTTTCCGTACCATTTCTTGCGCATTACGGTTCGAACACTCGAACACCTATACGGATTCTCCTGCACAGTGGCAGATATGTAAATACGGGGTTTTCGTACCATTTCTTGCGCATTACGGTTCGAACACTCGAACACCTATACGGATTCTCCTGCACAGTGGCAGATATGTAAATACGGGGTTTCCTTACCATTTCTTGCGCATTACGGTTCGAACACTCGAACACCAATACGGATTCTCCTGCACAGTGGCAGAAATGTAAATACGGGGTTTCTGTACCATTTCTTGCGCATTACGGTTCGAACACTCGAACACCTATACGGATTCTCCTACACAGTGGCAGATATGTAAATACGGGGTTTCCGTACCATTTCTTGCGCATTACGGTTCGAACACTCGAACACCTATACGAATTCTCCTGCACACTGGCAAATATGTAAATACGGGGTTTCCGTACCATTTCTTGCGCATTACGGTTCGAACACTCGAACACCTATACGGATTCTCCTGCACAGTGGCAGATATGTAAATACGGGGTTTCCGTACCATTTCTTGCGCATTACGGTTCGAACACTCGAACACCTATACGGATTCTCCTGCACAGTGGCAGATATGTAAATACGGGGTTTCCGTACCATTTCTTGCGCATTACGGTTCGAACACTCGAACACCTATACGGATTCTCCTGCACAGTGGCAGATATGTAAATACGGGGTTTCCGTACCATTTCTTGCGCATTACGGTTCGAACACTCGAACACCTATACGGATTCTCCTGCACAGTGGCAGATATGTAAATACGGGGTTTTCGTACCATTTCTTGCGCATTACGGTTCGAACACTCGAACACCTATACGGATTCTCCTGCACAGTGGCTGATATGTAAAAACGGGGTTTCCTTACCATTTCTTGCGCATTACGGTTCGAACACTCGAACACCAATACGGATTCTCCTGCACAGTGGCAGAAATGTAAATACGGGGTTTCTGTACCATTTCTTGCGCATTAGGGTTCGAACACTCGAACACCTATACGGATTCTCCTACACAGTGGCAGATATGTAAATACGGGGTTTCCGTACCATTTCTTGCGCATTACGGTTCGAACACTCGAACACCTATACGAATTCTCCTGCACACTGGCCAATATGTAAATACGGGGTTTCCGTACCATTTCTTGCGCATTACGGTTCGAACACTCGAACACCTATACGGATTCTCCTGCACAGTGGCAGATATGTAAATACGGGGTTTCCGTACCATTTCTTTCGCATTACGGTTCGAACACTCGAACACTCGAACACCTATACGGATTCTCCTGCACAGTGGCAGATATGTAAATACGGGGTTTCCTTACCATTTGTTGCGCATTACGGTTCGAACACTCGAACACCTATACGGATTCTCCTGCACAGTGGCAGATATGTAAATACGGGGTTTCCGTACCATTTCTTGCGCATTACGGTTCGAACACTCGAACACCTATACGGATTCTCCTGCACAGTGGCAGATATGTAAATACGGGGTTTTCGTACCATTTCTTGCGCATTACGGTTCGAACACTCGAACACCTATACGGATTCTCCTGCACAGTGGCAGATATGTAAATACGGGGTTTCCTTACCATTTCTTGCGCATTACGGTTCGAACACTCGAACACCAATACGGATTCTCCTGCACAGTGGCAGAAATGTAAATACGGGGTTTCTGTACCATTTCTTGCGCATTACGGTTCGAACACTCGAACACCTATACGGATTCTCCTACACAGTGGCAGATATGTAAATACGGGGTTTCCGTACCATTTCTTGCGCATTACGGTTCGAACACTCGAACACCTATACGAATTCTCCTGCACACTGGCAAATATGTAAATACGGGGTTTCCGTACCATTTCTTGCGCATTACGGTTCGAACACTCGAACACCTATACGGATTCTCCTGCACAGTGGCAGATATGTAAATACGGGGTTTCCGTACCATTTCTTGCGCATTACGGTTCGAACACTCGAACACCTATACGGATTCTCCTGCACAGTGGCAGATATGTAAATACGGGGTTTCCGTACCATTTCTTGCGCATTACGGTTCGAACACTCGAACACCTATACGGATTCTCCTGCACAGTGGCAGATATGTAAATACGGGGTTTCCGTACCATTTCTTGCGCATTACGGTTCGAACACTCGAACACCTATACGGATTCTCCTGCACAGTGGCAGATATGTAAATACGGGGTTTTCGTACCATTTCTTGCGCATTACGGTTCGAACACTCGAACACCTATACGGATTCTCCTGCACAGTGGCTGATATGTAAAAACGGGGTTTCCTTACCATTTCTTGCGCATTACGGTTCGAACACTCGAACACCAATACGGATTCTCCTGCACAGTGGCAGAAATGTAAATACGGGGTTTCTGTACCATTTCTTGCGCATTAGGGTTCGAACACTCGAACACCTATACGGATTCTCCTACACAGTGGCAGATATGTAAATACGGGGTTTCCGTACCATTTCTTGCGCATTACGGTTCGAACACTCGAACACCTATACGAATTCTCCTGCACACTGGCAAATATGTAAATACGGGGTTTCCGTACCATTTCTTGCGCATTACGGTTCGAACACTCGAACACCTATACAGATTCTCCTGCACAGTGGCAGATATGTAAATACGGGGTTTCCGTACCATTTCTTTCGCATTACGGTTCGAACACTCGAACACCTATACGGATTCTCCTGCAAAGTGGCAGATATGTAAATACAGGATTTCCGTACCATTTCTTTCGCATTACGGTTCGAACACTCGAACACCTATACGGATTCTCCTGCACAGTGGCAGATATGTAAATACGGGGTTTCCTTACCATTTGTTGCGCATTACGGTTCGAACACTCGAACACCTATACGGATTCTCCTGCAAAGTGGCAGATATGTAAATACGGGGTTTCCGTACCATTTCTTGCGCATTACGGTTCGAACACTCGAACACCTATACGGATTCTCCTACACAGTGGCAGATATGTAAATACGGGGTTTCCGTACCATTTCTTGCGCATTACGTAAATACGGGGTTTCCGTACCATTTCTTGCGCATTACGGTTCGAACACTCGAACGCCTATACGGATTCTCCTGCACAGTGGCAGATATGTAAATACGGGGTTTCCTTACCATTTCTTGCGCATTACGGTTCGAACACTCGAACACCAATACGGATTCTCCTGCACAGTGGCAGATATGTAAATACGGGGTTTTCGTACCATTTCTTGCGCATTACGGTTCGAACACTCGAACACCTATACGGATTCTCCTGCACAGTGGCAGATATGTAAATACGGGGTTTCCTTACCATTTCTTGCGCATTACGGTTCGAACACTCGAACACCAATACGGATTCTCCTGCACAGTGGCAGAAATGTAAATACGGGGTTTCTGTACCATTTCTTGCGCATTACGGTTCGAACACTCGAACACCTATACGGATTCTCCTACACAGTGGCAGATATGTAAATACGGGGTTTCCGTACCATTTCTTGCGCATTACGGTTCGAACACTCGAACACCTATACGAATTCTCCTGCACACTGGCAAATATGTAAATACGGGGTTTCCGTACCATTTCTTGCGCATTACGTAAATACGGGGTTTCCGTACCATTTCTTGCGCATTACGGTTCGAACACTCGAACACCTATACGAATTCTCCTGCACACTGGAAAATATGTAAATACGGGGTTTCCGTACCATTTCTTGCGCATTACGGTTCGAACACTCGAACACCTATACGGATTCTCCTGCACAGTGGCAGATATGTAAATACGGGGTTTCCGTACCATTTCCTTCGCATTACGGTTCGAACACTCGAACACCTATACGGATTCTCCTGCAAAGTGGCAGATATGTAAATACGGGGTTTCCGTACCATTTCTTTCGCATTACGGTTCGAACACTCGAACACCTATACGGATTCTCCTGCACAGTGGCAGATATGTAAATACGGGGTTTCCTTACCATTTGTTGCGCATTACGGTTCGAACACTCGAACACCTATACGGATTCTCCTGCAAAGTGGCAGATATGTAAATACGGGGTTTCCGTACCATTTCTTGCGCATTACGGTTCGAACACTCGAACACCTATACGGATTCTCCTACACAGTGGCAGATATGTAAATACGGGGTTTCCAAACCATTTCTTGCGCATTACGTAAATACGGGGTTTCCGTACCATTTCTTGCGCATTACGGTTCGAACACTCGAACACCTATACGGATTCTCCTGCACAGTGGCAGATATGTAAATACGGGGTTTCCTTACCATTTCTTGCGCATTACGGTTCGAACACTCGAACACCAATACGGATTCTCCTGCACAGTGGCAGATATGTAAATACGGGGTTTCTGTACCATTTCTTGCGCATTAGGGTTCGAACACTCGAACACCTATACGGATTCTCCTGCACAGTGGCAGATATGTAAATACGGGGTTTCCGTACCATTTCTTTCGCATTACGGTTCGAACACTCGAACACCTATACGGATTCTCCTGCAAAGTGGCAGATATGTAAATACGGGGTTTCCGTACCATTTCTTTCGCATTACGGTTCGAACACTCGAACACCTATACGGATTCTCCTGCACAGTGGCAGATATGTAAATACGGGGTTTCCTTACCATTTGTTGCGCATTACGGTTCGAACACTCGAACACCTATACGGATTCTCCTGCACAGTGGCAGATATGTAAATACGGGGTTTCCGTACCATTTCTTGCGCATTACGGTTCGAACACTCGAACACCTCTACGAATTCTCCTACACACTGGCAAATACGTAAATACGGGGTTTCCGTACCATTTCTTGCGCATTACGGTTCGAACACTCGAACACCTATACGGATTCTCCTGCACAGTGGCAGATATGTAAATACGGGGTTTCCGTACCATTTCTTTCGCATTACGGTTCGAACACTCGAACACCTATACGGATTCTCCTGCAAAGTGGCAGATATGTAAATACGGGGTTTCCGTACCATTTCTTTCGCATTACGGTTCGAACACTCGAACACCTATACGGATTCTCCTGCACAGTGGCAGATATGTAAATACGGGGTTTCCGTACCATTTCTTTCGCATTACGGTTCGAACACCTAAACGGATTGTCCAGCACAGTGGCAGATATGTAAATACGGGGTTTCCGTACCATTTCTTTCGCATTACGGTTCGAACACTCGAACACCTATACGGATTCTCCTGCACAGTGGCAGATATGTAAATACGGGGTTTCCTTACCATTTGTTGCGCATTACGGTTCGAACACTCGAACACCTATACGGATTCTCCTGCACAGTGGCAGATATGTAAATACGGGGTTTCCGTACCATTTCTTGCGCATTACGGTTCGAACACTCGAACACCTATACGAATTCTCCTACACACTGGCAAATACATAAATACGGGGTTTCCGTACCATTTCTTGCGCATTACGGTTCGAACACTCGAACACCTATACGGATTCTACTGCACAGTGGCAGATATGTAAATACGGGGTTTCCGTACCATTTCTTTCGCATTACGGTTCGAACACTCGAACACCTATACGGATTCTCCTGCAAAGTGGCAGATATGTAAATACGGGGTTTCCGTACCATTTCTTTCGCATTACGGTTCGAACACTCGAACACCTATACGGATTCTCCTGCACAGTGGCAGATATGTAAATACGGGGTTTCCGTACCATTTCTTTCGCATTACGGTTCGAACACTCGAACACCTATACGGATTCTCCTACAAAGTGGCAGATATGTAAATAATGGGTTTCCGTACCATTTCTTTCGCATTACGGTTCGAACACTCGAACACCTATACGGATTCTCCTGCACAGTGGCAGATATGTAAATACGGGGTTTCCTTACCGTTTGTTGCGCATTACGGTTCGAACACTCGAACACCTATACGGATTCTCCTGCACAGTGGCAGATATGTAAATACGAGGTTTCCGTACCATTTCTTGCGCATTACGGTTCGAACACTCGAACACCTATACGGATTCTCCTGCACAGTGGCAGATATGTAAAAACGGGGTTTCCGTACCGTTTCTTGCGCATTACGGTTCGAACACTCGAACACCTATACGGATTCTCCTGCACAGTGGCAGATATGTAAATACGGGGTTTCCGTACCATTTCTTGCGCATTACGGTTCGAACACTCGAACACCTATACGGACTCTCCTGCACAGTGGCAGATATGTAAATATGGGGTTTCCGTACCATTTCTTGCGCATTACGGTTCGAACACTCGAACACCAATACGGATTCTCCTGCACAGTGGCAGATATGTAAATACGGGGTTTCGGTACCATTTCTTGCGCATTACGGTTCGAACACCTAAACGGATTCTCCAGCACAGTGGCAGATATGTAAATACGGGGTTTCCGTACCATTTCTTTCGCATTACGGTTCGAACACTCGAACACCTATACGGATTCTCCTGCAAAGTGGCAGATATGTAAATACGGGGTTTCCGTACCATTTCTTTCGCATTACGGTACGAACACTCGAACACCTATACGGATTCTCCTGCACAGTGGCAGATATGTAAATACGGGGTTTCCGTACCATTTCTTGCGCATTACGGTTCGAACACTCGAACACCTATACGGATTCTCCTGCACAGTGGCAGATATGTAAATACGGGGTTTCCGTACCATTTCTTGCGCATTACGGTTCGAACACTCGAACACCTATACGGATTCTCCTGCACAGTGGCAGATATGTAAATACGGGGTTTCCTTACCATTTCTTGCGCATTACGGTTCGAACACTCGAACACCAATACGGATTCTCCTGCACAGTGGCAGAAATGTAAATACGGGGTTTCTGTACCATTTCTTGCGCATTAGGGTTCGAACACTCGAACACCTATACGGATTCTCCTACACAGTGGCAGATATGTAAATACGGGGTTTCCGTACCATTTCTTGCGCATTACGGTTCGAACACTCGAACACCTATACGAATTCTCCTGCACACTGGCAAATATGTAAATACGGGGTTTCCGTACCATTTCTTGCGCATTACGGTTCGAACACTCGAACACCTATACGGATTCTCCTGCACAGTGGCAGATATGTAAATACGGGGTTTCCGTACCATTTCTTTCGCATTACGGTTCGAACACTCGAACACCTATACGGATTCTCCTGCAAAGTGGCAGATATGTAAATACGGGGTTTCCGTACCATTTCTTTCGCATTACGGTTCGAACACTCGAACACCTATACGGATTCTCCTGCACAGTGGCAGATATGTAAATACGGGGTTTCCTTACCATTTGTTGCGCATTACGGTTCGAACACTCGAACACCTATACGGATTCTCCTGCAAAGTGGCAGATATGTAAATACGGGGTTTCCGTACCATTTCTTGCGCATTACGGTTCGAACACTCGAACACCTATACGGATTCTCCTACACAGTGGCAGATATGTAAATACGGGGTTTCCGTACCATTTCTTGCGCATTACGTAAATACGGGGTTTCCGTACCATTTCTTGCGCATTACGGTTCGAACACTCGAACACCTATACGGATTCTCCTGCACAGTGGCAGATATGTAAATACGGGGTTTCCTTACCATTTGTTGCGCATTACGGTTGGAACACTCGAACACCTATACGGATTCTCCTGCACAGTGGCAGATATGTAAATACGGGGTTTCCGTACAATTTCTTGCGCATTACGGTTCGAACACTCGAACACCTATACGAATTCTCCTGCACACTGGCAAATACGTAAATACGGGGTTTCCGTACCATTTCTTGCGCATTACGGTTCGAACACTCGAACACCTATACGGATTCTTCTGCACAGTGGCAGATATGTAAATACGGGGTTTCCGTACCATTTCTTTCGCATTACGGTTCGAACACTCGAACACCTATACGGATTCTCCTGCAAAGTGGCAGATATGTAAATGCGGGGTTTCCGTACCATTTCTTTCGCATTACGGTTCGAACACTCGAACACCTATACGGATTCTCCTGCACAGTGGCAGATATGTAAATACGGGGTTTCCTTACCATTTGTTCCGCATTACGGTTCGAACACTCGAACACCTATACGGATTCTCCTGCACAGTGGCAGATATGTAAATACGGGGTTTCCGTACCATTTCTTGCGCATTACGGTTCGAACACTCGAACACCTATACGGATTCTCCTGCACAGTGGCAGATATGTAAAAACGGGGTTTCCGTACCGTTTCTTGCGCATTATGGTTCGAACACTCGAACACCTATACGGATTCTCCTGCACAGTGGCAGATATGTAAATACGGGGTTTCCGTACCATTTCTTCCGCATTACGGTTCGAACACTCGAACACCTATACAGATTCTCCTGCACAGTGGCAGATATGTAAATACGGGGTTTCCGTACCATTTCTTTCGCATTACGGTTCGAACACTCGAACACCTATACGGATTCTCCTGCAAAGTGGCAGATATGTAAATACGGGGTTTCCGTACCATTTCTTTCGCATTACGGTTCGAACACTCGAACACCTATACGGATTCTCCTGCACAGTGGCAGATATGTAAATACGGGGTTTCCGTACCATTTCTTTCGCATTACGGTTCGAACACCTAAACGGATTCTCCAGCACAGTGGCAGATATGTAAATACGGGGTTTCCGTACCATTTCTTTCGCATTACGGTTCGAACACTCGAACACCTATACGGATTCTCCTGCACAGTGGCAGATATGTAAATACGGGGTTTCCTTACCATTTGTTGCGCATTACGGTTCGAACACTCGAACACCTATACGGATTCTCCTGCACAGTGGCAGATATGTAAATACGGGGTTTCCGTACCATTTCTTGCGCATTACGGTTCGAACACTCGAACACCTATACGAATTCTCCTACACACTGGCAAATACATAAATACGGGGTTTCCGTACCATTTCTTGCGCATTACGGTTCGAACACTCGAACACCTATACGGATTCTACTGCACAGTGGCAGATATGTAAATACGGGGTTTCCGTACCATTTCTTTCGCATTACGGTTCGAACACTCGAACACCTATACGGATTCTCCTGCAAAGTGGCAGATATGTAAATACGGGGTTTCCGTACCATTTCTTTCGCATTACGGTTCGAACACTCGAACACCTATACGGATTCTCCTGCACAGTGGCAGATATGTAAATACGGGGTTTCCGTACCATTTCTTTCGCATTACGGTTCGAACACTCGAACACCTATACGGATTCTCCTGCAAAGTGGCAGATATGTAAATAATGGGTTTCCGTACCATTTCTTTCGCATTACGGTTCGAACACTCGAACACCTATACGGATTCTCCTGCACAGTGGCAGATATGTAAATACGGGGTTTCCTTACCGTTTGTTGCGCATTACGGTTCGAACACTCGAACACCTATACGGATTCTCCTGCACAGTGGCAGATATGTAAATACGAGGTTTCCGTACCATTTCTTGCGCATTACGGTTCGAACACTCGAACACCTATACGGATTCTCCTGCACAGTGGCAGATATGTAAAAACGGGGTTTCCGTACCGTTTCTTGCGCATTACGGTTCGAACACTCGAACACCTATACGGATTCTCCTGCACAGTGGCAGATATGTAAATACGGGGTTTCCGTACCATTTCTTGCGCATTACGGTTCGAACACTCGAACACCTATACGGATTCTCCTGCACAGTGGCAGATATGTAAATATGGGGTTTCCGTACCATTTCTTGCGCATTACGGTTCGAACACTCGAACACCAATACGGATTCTCCTGCACAGTGGCAGATATGTAAATACGGGGTTTCGGTACCATTTCTTGCGCATTACGGTTCGAACACCTAAACGGATTCTCCAGCACAGTGGCAGATATGTAAATACGGGGTTTCCGTACCATTTCTTTCGCATTACGGTTCGAACACTCGAACACCTATACGGATTCTCCTGCAAAGTGGCAGATATGTAAATACGGGGTTTCCGTACCATTTCTTTCGCATTACGGTACGAACACTCGAACACCTATACGGATTCTCCTGCACAGTGGCAGATATGTAAATACGGGGTTTCCGTACCATTTCTTGCGCATTACGGTTCGAACACTCGAACACCTATACGGATTCTCCTGCACAGTGGCAGATATGTAAATACGGGGTTTCCGTACCATTTCTTGCGCATTACGGTTCGAACACTCGAACACCTATACGGATTCTCCTGCACAGTGGCGGATATGTAAATACGGGGTTTCCTTACCATTTCTTGCGCATTACGGTTCGAACACTCGAACACCAATACGGATTCTCCTGCACAGTGGCAGAAATGTAAATACGGGGTTTCTGTACCATTTCTTGCGCATTAGGGTTCGAACACTCGAACACCTATAGGGATTCTCCTACACAGTGGCAGATATGTAAATACGGGGTTTCCGTACCATTTCTTGCGCATTACGGTTCGAACACTCGAACACCTATACGAATTCTCCTGCACACTGGCAAATATGTAAATACGGGGTTTCCGTACCATTTCTTGCGCATTACGGTTCGAACACTCGAACACCTATACGGATTCTCCTGCACAGTGGCAGATATGTAAATACGGGGTTTCCGTACCATTTCTTTCGCATTACGGTTCGAACACTCGAACACCTATACGGATTCTCCTGCAAAGTGACAGATATGTAAATACGGGGTTTCCGTACCATTTCTTTCGCATTACGGTTCGAACACTCGAACACCTATACGGATTCTCCTGCACAGTGGCAGATATGTAAATACAGGGTTTCCTTACCATTTGTTGCGCATTACGGTTCGAACACTCGAACACCTATACGGATTCTCCTGCAAAGTGGCAGATATGTAAATACGGGGTTTCCGTACCATTTCTTGCGCATTACGGTTCGAACACTCGAACACCTATACGGATTCTCCTGCACAGTGGCAGATATGTAAATACGGGATTTCCTTACCATTTGTTGCGCATTACGGTTCGAACACTCGAACACCTATACGGATTCTCCTGCAAAGTGGCAGATATGTAAATACGGGGTTTCCGTACCATTTCTTGCGCATTACGGTTCGAACACTCGAACACCTATACGGATTCTCCTACACAGTGGCAGATATGTAAATACGGGGTTTCCGTACCATTTCTTGCGCATTACGTAAATACGGGGTTTCCGTACCATTTCTTGCGCATTACGGTTCGAACACTCGAACACCTATACGGATTCTCCTGCACAGTGGCAGATATGTAAATACGGGGTTTCCTTACCATTTGTTGCGCATTACGGTTCGAACACTCGAACACCTATACGGATTCTCCTGCACAGTGGCAGATATGTAAATACGGGGTTTCCGTACCATTTCTTGCGCATTACGGTTCGAACACTCGAACACCTATACGAATTCTCCTGCACACTGGCAAATACGTAAATACGGGGTTTCCGTACCATTTCTTGCGCATTACGGTTCGAACACTCGAACACCTATACGGATTCTCCTGCACAGTGGCAGATATGTAAATACGGGGTTTCCGTACCATTTCTTTCGCATTACGGTTCGAACACTCGAACACCTATACGGATTCTCCTGCAAAGTGGCAGATATGTAAATACGGGGTTTCCGTACCATTTCTTTCGCATTACGGTTCGAACACTCGAACACCTATACGGATTCTCCTGCACAGTGGCAGATATGTAAATACGGGGTTTCCTTACCATTTGTTGCGCATTACGGTTCGAACACTCGAACACCTATACGGATTCTCCTGCACAGTGGCAGATGTGTAAATACGGGGTTTCCGTACCATTTCTTGCGCATTACGGTTCGAACACTCGAACACCTATACGAATTCTCCTACACACTGGCAAATACGTAAATACGGGGTTTCCGTACCATTTCTTGCGCATTACGGTTCGAACACTCGAACACCTATACGGATTCTCCTGCACAGTGGCAGATATGTAAATACGGGGTTTCCGTACCATTTCTTTCGCATTACGGTTCGAACACTCGAACCCCTATACGGATTCTCCTGCAAAGTGGCAGATATGTAAATACGGGGTTTCCGTACCATTTCTTTCGCATTACGGTTCGAACACTCGAACACCTATACGGATTCTCCTGCACAGTGGCAGATATGTAAATACGGGGTTTCCGTACCATTTCTTTCGCATTACGGTTCGAACACTCGAACACCTATACGGATTCTCCTGCAAAGTGGCAGATATGTAAATAATGGGTTTCCGTACCATTTCTTTCGCATTACGGTTCGAACACTCGAACACCTATACGGATTCTCCTGCACAGTGGCAGATATGTAAATACGGGGTTTCCTTACCGTTTGTTGCGCATTACGGTTCGAACACTCGAACACCTATACGGATTCTCCTGCACAGTGGCAGATATGTAAATACGAGGTTTCCGTACCATTTCTTGCGCATTACGGTTCGAACACTCGAACACCTATACGGATTCTCCTGCACAGTGGCAGATATGTAAAAACGGGGTTTCCGTACCGTTTCTTGCGCATTACGGTTCGAACACTCGAACACCTATACGGATTCTCCTGCACAGTGGCAGATATGTAAATACGGGGTTTCCGTACCATTTCTTGCGCATTACGGTTCGAACACTCGAACACCTATACGGATTCTCCTGCACAGTGGCAGATATGTAAATATGGGGTTTCCGTACCATTTCTTGCGCCTTACGGTTCGAACACTCGAACACCAATACGGATTCTCCTGCACAGTGGCAGATATGTAAATACGGGGTTTCGGTACCATTTCTTGCGCATTACGGTTCGAACACCTAAACGGATTCTCCAGCACAGTGGCAGATATGTAAATACGGGGTTTCCGTGCCATTTCTTTCGCATTACGGTTCGAACACTCGAACACCTATACGGATTCTCCTGCAAAGTGGCAAATATGTAAATACGGGGTTTCCGTACCATTTCTTTCGCATTACGGTACGAACACTCGAACACCTATATGGATTCTCCTGCACAGTGGCAGATATGTAAATACGGGGTTTCCGTACCATTTCTTGCGCATTACGGTTCGAACACTCGAACACCTATACGGATTCTCCTGCACAGTGGCAGATATGTAAATACGGGGTTTCCGTACCATTTCTTGCGCATTACGGTTCGAACACTCGAACACCTATACGGATTCTCCTGCACAGTGGCAGATATGTAAATACGGGGTTTCCTTACCATTTCTTGCGCATTACGGTTCGAACACTCGAACACCAATACGGATTCTCCAACACAGTGGCAGAAATGTAAATACGGGGTTTCTGTACCATTTCTTGCGCATTAGGGTTCGAACACTCGAACACCTATACGGATTCTCCTACACAGTGGCAGATATGTAAATACGGGGTTTCCGTACCATTTCTTGCGCATTACGGTTCGAACACTCGAACACCTATACGGATTCTCCTGCACAGTGGCAGATATGTAAATACGAGGTTTCCGTACCATTTCTTGCGCATTACGGTTCGAACACTCGAACACCTATACGGATTCTCCTGCACAGTGGCAGATATGTAAAAACGGGGTTTCCGTACCGTTTCTTGCGCATTACGGTTCGAACACTCGAACACCTATACGGATTCTCCTGCACACTGGCAAATATGTAAATACGGGGTTTCCGTACCATTTCTTGCGCATTACGGTTCGAACACTCGAACACCTATACGGATTCTCCTGCACAGTGGCAGATATGTAAATACGGGGTTTCCGTACCATTTCTTTCGCATTACGGTTCGAACACTCGAACACCTATACGGATTCTCCTGCAAAGTGGCAGATATGTAAATACGGGGTTTCCGTACCATTTCTTTCGCATTACGGTTCGAACACTCGAACACCTATACGGATTCTCCTGCACAGTGGCAGATATGTAAATACGGGATTTCCTTACCATTTGTTGCGCATTACGGTTCGAACACTCGAACACCTATACGGATTCTCCTGCAAAGTGGCAGATATGTAAATACGGGGTTTCCGTACCATTTCTTGCGCATTACGGTTCGAACACTCGAACACCTATACGGATTCTCCTACACAGTGGCAGATATGTAAATACGGGGTTTCCGTACCATTTCTTGCGCATTACGTAAATACGGGGTTTCCGTACCAATTCTTGCGCATTACGGTTCGAACACTCGAACACCTATACGGATTCTCCTGCACAGTGGCAGATATGTAAATACGGGGTTTCCTTACCATTTGTTGCGCATTACGGTTCGAACACTCGAACACCTATACGGATTCTCCTGCACAGTGGCAGATATGTAAATACGGGGTTTCCGTACCATTTCTTGCGCATTACGGTTCGAACACTCGAACACCTATACGAATTCTCCTGCACACTGGCAAATACGTAAATACGGGGTTTCCGTACCATTTCTTGCGCATTACGGTTCGAACACTCGAACACCTATACGGATTCTCCTGCACAGTGGCAGATATGTAAATACGGGGTTTCCGTACCATTTCTTTCGCATTACGGTTCGAACACTCGAACACCTATACGGATTCTCCTGCAAAGTGGCAGATATGTAAATACGGGGTTTCCGTACCATTTCTTTCGCATTACGGTTCGAACACTCGAACACCTATACGGATTCTCCTGCACAGTGGCAGATATGTAAATACGGGGTTTCCTTACCATTTGTTGCGCATTACGGTTCGAACACTCGAACACCTATACGGATTCTCCTACACAGTGGCAGATATGTAAATACGGGGTTTCCGGACCATTTCTTGCGCATTACGGTTCGAACACTCGAACACCTATACGGATTCTCCTGCACAGTGGCAGATATGTAAAAACGGGGTTTCCGTACCGTTTCTTGCGCATTACGGTTCGAACACTCGAACACCTATACGGATTCTCCTGCACAGTGGCAGATATGTAAATACGGGGTTTCCGTACCATTTCTTGCGCATTACGGTTCGAACACTCGAACACCTATACGGATTCTCCTGCACAGTGGCAGATATGTAAAAACGGGGTTTCCGTACCGTTTCTTGCGCATTACGGTTCGAACACTCGAACACCAA
This sequence comes from Camellia sinensis, assembly GCF_055761805.1. Lineage (NCBI taxonomy): Eukaryota > Viridiplantae > Streptophyta > Magnoliopsida > Ericales > Theaceae > Camellia > Camellia sinensis. The sequence goes on from NC_138965.1 coordinate 1,921,097, forward strand.
TACGGATTCTCCTGCACAGTGGCAGATATGTAAATACGGGGTTTCCGTACCCTTTCTTGCGCATTACGGTTCGAACACTCGAACACCTATACGAATTCTCCTGCACACTGGCAAATACGTAAATACGGGGTTTCCGTACCATTTCTTGCGCATTACGGTTCGAACACTCGAACACCTATACGGATTCTCCTGCACAGTGGCAGATATGTAAATACGGGGTTTCCGTACCATTTTTTTCGCATTACGGTTCGAACACTCGAACACCTATACGGATTCTCCTGCAAAGTGGCAGATATGTAAATAATGGGTTTCCGTACTATTTCTTTCGCATTACGGTTCGAACACTCGAACACCTATACGGATTCTCCTGCACAGTGGCAGATATGTAAATACGGGGTTTCCTTACCATTTGTTGCGCATTACGGTTCGAACACTCGAACACCTATACGGATTCTCCTGCACAGTGGCAGATATGTAAATACGGGGTTTCCGTACCATTTCTTGCGCATTACGGTTCGAACACTCGAACACCTATACGAATTCTCCTGCACACTGGCAAATACGTAAATACGGGGTTTCCGTACCATTTCTTGCGCATTACGGTTCGAACACTCGAACACCTATACGGATTCTCCTGCACAGTGGCAGAGATGTAAATACGGGGTTTCCGTACCATTTCTTTCGCATTACGGTTCGAACACTCGAACACCTATACGGATTCTCCTGCAAAGTGGCAGATATGTAAATACGGGGTTTCCGTACCATTTCTTTCGCATTACGGTTCGAACACTCGAACACCTATACGGATTCTCCTGCACAGTGGCAGATATGTAAATACGGGGTTTCCTTACCATTTGTTGCGCATTACGGTTCGAACACTCGAACAGCTATACGGATTCTCCTGCACAGTGGCAGATATGTAAATACGGGGTTTCCGTACCATTTCTTGCGCATTACGGTTCGAACACTCGAACACCTATACGGATTCTCCTGCACAGTGGCAGATATGTAAAAACGGGGTTTCCGTACCGTTTCTTGCGCATTACGGTTCGAACACTCGAACACCTATACGGATTCTCCTGCACAGTGGCAGATATGTAAATACGGGGTTTCCGTACCATTTCTTGCGCATTACGGTTCGAACACCCGAACACCTATACGGGTTCTCCTGCACAGTGGCAGATATGTAAAAACGGGGTTTCCGTACCGTTTCTTGCGCATTACGGTTCGAACAGTCGAACACCAATACGGATTCTCCTGCACAGTGGCAGATATGTAAATACGGGGTTTCCGTACCATTTCTTGCGCATTACGGTTCGAACACTCGAACACCTATACGAATTCTCCTGCACACTGGCAAATACGTAAATACGGGGTTTCCGTACCATTTCTTGCGCATTACGGTTCGAACACTCGAACACCTATACGGATTCTCCTGCACAGTGGCAGATATGTAAATACGGGGTTTCCGTACCATTTTTTTCGCATTACGGTTCGAACACTCGAACACCTATACGGATTCTCCTGCAAAGTGGCAGATATGTAAATAATGGGTTTCCGTACCATTTCTTTCGCATTACGGTTCGAACACTCGAACACCTATACGGATTCTCCTGCACAGTGGCAGATATGTAAATACGGGGTTTCCTTACCATTTGTTGCGCATTACGGTTCGAACACTCGAACACCTATACGGATTCTCCTGCACAGTGGCAGATATGTAAATACGGGGTTTCCGTACCATTTCTTGCGCATTACGGTTCGAACACTCGAACACCTATACGAATTCTCCTGCACACTGGCAAATACGTAAATACGGGGTTTCCGTACCATTTCTTGCGCATTACGGTTCGAACACTCGAACACCTATACGGATTCTCCTGCACAGTGGCAGATATGTAAATACGGGGTTTCCGTACCATTTCTTTCGCATTACGGTTCGAACACTCGAAGACCTATACGGATTCTCCTGCAAAGTGGCAGATATGTAAATACGGGGTTTCCGTACCATTTCTTTCGCATTACGGTTCGAACACTCGAACACTTATACGGATTCTCCTGCACAGTGGCAGATATGTAAATACGGGGTTTCCTTACCATTTGTTGCGCATTACGGTTCGAACACTCGAACACCTATACGGATTCTCCTGCACAGTGGCAGATATGTAAATACGGGGTTTCCGTACCATTTCTTGCGCATTACGGTTCGAACACTCGAACACCTATACGGATTCTCCTGCACAGTGGCAGATATGTAAAAACGGGGTTTCCGTACCGTTTCTTGCGCATTACGGTTCGAACACTCGAACACCTATACGGATTCTCCTGCACAGTGGCAGATATGTAAATACGGGGTTTCCGTACCATTTCTTGCGCATTACGGTTCGAACACTCGAACACCTATACGGATTCTCCTGCACAGTGGCAGATATGTAAAAACAGGGTTTCCGTACCGTTTCTTGCGCATTACGGTTCGAACAGTCGAACACCAATACGGATTCTCCTGCACAGTGGCAGATGTGTAAATACGGGGTTTCCGTACCATTTCTTGCGCATTACGGTTCGAACACTCGAACACCTATACGAATTCTCCTGCACACTGGCAAATACGTAAATACGGGGTTTCCGTACCATTTCTTGCGCATTACGGTTCGAACACTCGAACACCTATACGGATTCTCCTGCACAGTGGCAGATATGTAAATACGGGGTTTCCGTACCATTTTTTTCGCATTACGGTTCGAACACTCGAACACCTATACGGATTCTCCTGCAAAGTGGCAGATATGTAAATAATGGGTTTCCGTACCATTTCTTTCGCATTACGGTTCGAACACTCGAACACCTATACGGATTCTCCTGCACAGTGGCAGATATGTAAATACGGGGTTTCCTTACCATTTGTTGCGCATTACGGTTCGAACAGTCGAACACCTATACGGATTCTCCTGCACAGTGGCAGATATGTAAATACGGGGTTTCCGTACCATTTCTTGCGCATTACGGTTCGAACACTCGAACACCTATACGAATTCTCCTGCACACTGGCAAATACGTAAATACGGGGTTTCCGTACCATTTCTTGCGCATTACGGTTCGAACACTCGAACACCTATACGGATTCTCCTGCACAGTGGCAGATATGTAAATACGGGGTTTCCGTACCATTTTTTTCGCATTACGGTTCGAACACTCGAACACCTATACGGATTCTCCTGCAAAGTGGCAGATATGTAAATAATGGGTTTCCGTACCATTTCTTTCGCATTACGGTTCGAACACTCGAACACCTATACGGATTCTCCTGCACAGTGGCAGATATGTAAATACGGGGTTTCCTTACCATTTGTTGCGCATTACGGTTCGAACACTCGAACACCTATACGGATTCTCCTGCACAGTGGCAGATATGTAAATACGGGGTTTCCGTACCATTTCTTGCGCATTACGGTTCGAACACTCGAACACCTATACGAATTCTCCTGCACACTGGCAAATACGTAAATACGGGGTTTCCGTACCATTTCTTGCGCATTACGGTTCGAACACTCGAACACCTATACGGATTCTCCTGCACAGTGGCAGATATGTAAATACGGGGTTTCCGTACCATTTTTTTCGCATTACGGTTCGAACACTCGAACACCTATACGGATTCTCCTGCGAAGTGGCAGATATGTAAATAATGGGTTTCCGTACCATTTCTTTCGCATTACGGTTCGAACACTCGAACACCTATACGGATTCTCCTGCACAGTGGCAGATATGTAAATACGGGGTTTCCTTACCATTTGTTGCGCATTACGGTTCGAACACTCGAACACCTATACGGATTCTCCTGCACAGTGGCAGATATGTAAATACGGGGTTTCCGTACCATTTCTTGCGCATTACGGTTCGAACACTCGAACACCTATACGAATTCTCCTGCACACTGGCAAATACGTAAATACGGGGTTTCCGTACCATTTCTTGCGCATTACGGTTCGAACACTCGAACACCTATACGGATTCTCCTGCACAGTGGCAGATATGTAAATACGGGGTTTCCGTACCATTTTTTCGCATTACGGTTCGAACACTCGAAGACCTATACGGATTCTCCTGCAAAGTGGCAGATATGTAAATACGGGGTTTCCGTACCATTTCTTTCGCATTACGGTTCGAACACTCGAACACCTATACGGATTCTCCTGCACAGTGGCAGATATGTAAATACGGGGTTTCCTTACCATTTGTTGCGCATTACGGTTCGAACACTCGAACACCTATACGGATTCTCCTGCACAGTGGCAGATATGTAAATACGGGGTTTCCGTACCATTTCTTGCGCATTACGGTTCGAACACTCGAACACCTATACGGATTCTCCTGCACAGTGGCAGATATGTAAAAACGGGGTTTCCGTACCGTTTCTTGCGCATTACGGTTCGAACACTCGAACACCTATACGGATTCTCCTGCACAGTGGCAGATATGTAAATACGGGGTTTCCGTACCATTTCTTGCGCATTACGGTTCGAACACTCGAACACCTATACGGATTCTCCTGCACAGTGGCAGATATGTAAAAACGGGGTTTCCGTACCGTTTCTTGCGCATTACGGTTCGAACAGTCGAACACCAATACGGATTCTCCTGCACAGTGGCAGATATGTAAATACGGGGTTTCCGTACCATTTCTTGCGCATTACGGTTCGAACACTCGAACACCTATACGAATTCTCCTGCACACTGGCAAATACGTAAATACGGGGTTTCCGTACCGTTTCTTGCGCATTACGGTTCGAACACTCGAACACCTATACGGATTCTCCTGCACAGTGGCAGATATGTAAAAACGGGGTTTCCGTACCGTTTCTTGCGCATTACGGTTCGAACACTCGAACACCTATACGGATTCTACTGCACAGTGGCAGATATGTAAATACGGGGTTTCCGTACCATTTCTTGCGCATTACGGTTCGAACACTCGAACACCTATACGGATTCTCCTGCACAGTGGCAGATATGTAAAAACGGGGTTTCCGTACCGTTTCTTGCGCATTACGGTTCGAACAGTCGAACACCAATACGGATTCTCCTGCACAGTGGCAGATATGTAAATACGGGGTTTCCGTACCATTTCTTGCGCATTACGGTTCGAACACTCGAACACCTATACGAATTCTCCTGCACACTGGCAAATACGTAAATACGGGGTTTCCGTACCATTTCTTGCGCATTACGGTTCGAACACTCGAACACCTATACGGATTCTCCTGCACAGTGGCAGATATGTAAATACGGGGTTTCCGTACCATTTTTTTCGCATTACGGTTCGAACACTCGAACACCTATACGGATTCTCCTGCAAAGTGGCAGATATGTAAATAATGGGTTTCCGTACCATTTCTTTCGCATTACGGTTCGAACACTCGAACACCTATACGGATTCTCCTGCACAGTGGCAGATATGTAAATACGGGGTTTCCTTACCATTTGTTGCGCATTACGGTTCGAACACTCGAACACCTATACGGATTCTCCTGCACAGTGGCAGATATGTAAATACGGGGTTTCCGTACCATTTCTTGCGCATTACGGTTCGAACACTCGAACACCTATACGAATTCTCCTGCACACTGGCAAATACGAAAATACGGGGTTTCCGTACCATTTCTTGCGCATTACGGTTCGAACACTCGAACACCTATACGGATTCTCCTGCACAGTGGCAGATATGTAAAAACGGGGTTTCCGTACCGTTTCTTGCGCATTACGGTTCGAACACTCGAACACCTATACGGATTCTCCTGCACAGTGGCAGATATGTAAATACGGGATTTCCGTACCATTTCTTGCGCATTACGGTTCGAACACTCGAACACCTATACGGATTCTCCTGCACAGTGGCAGATATGTAAAAACGGGGTTTCCGTACCGTTTCTTGCGCATTACGGTTCGAACACTCGAACACCAATACGGATTCTCCTGCACAGTGGCAGATATGTAAATACGGGGTTTCCGTACCATTTCTTGCGCATTACGGTTCGAACACTCGAACACCTATACGAATTCTCCTGCACACTGGCAAATACGTAAATACGGGGTTTCCGTACCATTTCATGCGCATTACGGTTCGAACACTCGAACACCTATACGGATTCTCCTGCACAGTGGCAGATATGTAAATACGGGGTTTCCTTACCATTTGTTGCGCATTACGGTTCGAACACTCGAACACCTATACGGATTCTCCTGCACAGTGGCAGATATGTAAATACGGGGTTTCCGTACCATTTCTTGCGCATTACGGTTCGAACACTCGAACACCTATACGAATTCTCCTGCACACTGGCAAATACGTAAATACGGGGTTTCCGTACCATTTCTTGCGCATTACGGTTCGAACACTCGAACACCTATACGGATTCTCCTGCACAGTGGCAGATATGTAAATACGGGGTTTCCGTACCATTTCTTTCGCATTACGGTTCGAACACTCGAACACCTATACGGATTCTCCTGCACAGTGGCAGATATGTAAATACGGGGTTTCCGTACCATTTCTTGCGCATTACGGTTCGAACACTCGAACACCTATACGAATTCTCCTGCACACTGGCAAATACGTAAATACGGGGTTTCCGTACCATTTCATGCGCATTACGGTTCGAACACTCGAACACCTATACGGATTCTCCTGCACAGTGGCAGATATGTAAATACGGGGTTTCCTTACCATTTGTTGCGCATTACGGTTCGAACACTCGAACACCTATACGGATTCTCCTGCACAGTGGCAGATATGTAAAAACGGGGTTTCCGTACCGTTTCTTGCGCATTACGGTTCGAACAGTCGAACACCAATACGGATTCTCCTGCACAGTGGCAGATATGTAAATACGGGGTTTCCGTACCATTTCTTGCGCATTACGGTTCGAACACTCGAACACCTATACGAATTCTCCTGCACACTGGCAAATACGTAAATACGGGGTTTCCGTACCATTTCTTGCGCATTACGGTTCGAACACTCGAACACCTATACGGATTCTCCTGCACAGTGGCAGATATGTAAATACGGGGTTTCCGTACCATTTTTTTCGCATTACGGTTCGAACACTCGAACACCTATACGGATTCTCCTGCAAAGTGGCAGATATGTAAATAATGGGTTTCCGTACCATTTCTTTCGCATTACGGTTCGAACACTCGAACACCTATACGGATTCTCCTGCACAGTGGCAGATATGTAAATACGGGGTTTCCTTACCATTTGTTGCGCATTACGGTTCGAACACTCGAACACCTATACGGATTCTCCTGCACAGTGGCAGATATGTAAATACGGGGTTTCCGTACCATTTCTTGCGCATTACGGTTCGAACACTCGAACACCTATACGAATTCTCCTGCACACTGGCAAATACGAAAATACGGGGTTTCCGTACCATTTCTTGCGCATTACGGTTCGAACACTCGAACACCTATACGGATTCTCCTGCACAGTGGCAGATATGTAAAAACGGGGTTTCCGTACCGTTTCTTGCGCATTACGGTTCGAACACTCGAACACCTATACGGATTCTCCTGCACAGTGGCAGATATGTAAATACGGGATTTCCGTACCATTTCTTGCGCATTACGGTTCGAACACTCGAACACCTATACGGATTCTCCTGCACAGTGGCAGATATGTAAAAACGGGGTTTCCGTACCGTTTCTTGCGCATTACGGTTCGAACACTCGAACACCAATACGGATTCTCCTGCACAGTGGCAGATATGTAAATACGGGGTTTCCGTACCATTTCTTGCGCATTACGGTTCGAACACTCGAACACCTATACGAATTCTCCTGCACACTGGCAAATACGTAAATACGGGGTTTCCGTACCATTTCATGCGCATTACGGTTCGAACACTCGAACACCTATACGGATTCTCCTGCACAGTGGCAGATATGTAAATACGGGGTTTCCTTACCATTTGTTGCGCATTACGGTTCGAACACTCGAACACCTATACGGATTCTCCTGCACAGTGGCAGATATGTAAATACGGGGTTTCCGTACCATTTCTTGCGCATTACGGTTCGAACACTCGAACACCTATACGAATTCTCCTGCACACTGGCAAATACGTAAATACGGGGTTTCCGTACCATTTCTTGCGCATTACGGTTCGAACACTCGAACACCTATACGGATTCTCCTGCACAGTGGCAGATATGTAAATACGGGGTTTCCGTACCATTTCTTTCGCATTACGGTTCGAACACTCGAACACCTATACGGATTCTCCTGCACAGTGGCAGATATGTAAATACGGGGTTTCCGTACCATTTCTTGCGCATTACGGTTCGAACACTCGAACACCTATACGAATTCTCCTGCACACTGGCAAATACGTAAATACGGGGTTTCCGTACCATTTCATGCGCATTACGGTTCGAACACTCGAACACCTATACGGATTCTCCTGCACAGTGGCAGATATGTAAATACGGGGTTTCCTTACCATTTGTTGCGCATTACGGTTCGAACACTCGAACACCTATACGGATTCTCCTGCACAGTGGCAGATATGTAAATACGGGGTTTCCGTACCATTTCTTGCGCATTACGGTTCGAACACTCGAACACCTATACGAATTCTCCTGCACACTGGCAAATACGTAAATACGGGGTTTCCGTACCATTTCTTGCGCATTACGGTTCGAACACTCGAACACCTATACGGATTCTCCTGCACAGTGGCAGATATGTAAATACGGGGTTTCCGTACCATTTTTTTCGCATTACGGTTCGAACACTCGAACACCTATACGGATTCTCCTGCAAAGTGACAGATATGTAAATAATGGGTTTCCGTACCATTTCTTTCGCATTACGGTTCGAACACTCGAACACCTATACGGATTCTCCTGCACAGTGGCAGATATGTAAATACGGGGTTTCCTTACCATTTGTTGCGCATTACGGTTCGAACACTCGAACACCTATACGGATTCTCCTGCACAGTGGCAGATATGTAAATACGGGGTTTCCGTACCATTTCTTGCGCATTACGGTTCGAACACTCGAACACCTATACGAATTCTCCTGCACACTGGCAAATACGAAAATACGGGGTTTCCGTACCATTTCTTGCGCATTACGGTTCGAACACTCGAACACCTATACGGATTCTCCTGCACAGTGGCAGATATGTAAATACGGGGTTTCCGTACCATTTTTTTCGCATTACGGTTCGAACACTCGAACACCTATACGGATTCTCCTGCAAAGTGGCAGATATGTAAATAATGGGTTTCCGTACCATTTCTTTCGCATTACGGTTCGAACACTCGAACACCTATACGGATTCTCCTGCACAGTGGCAGATATGTAAATACGGGGTTTCCTTACCATTTGTTGCGCATTACGGTTCGAACACTCGAACACCTATACGGATTCTCCTGCACAGTGGCAGATATGTAAATACGGGGTTTCCGTACCATTTCTTGCGCATTACGGTTCGAACACTCGAACACCTATACGAATTCTCCTGCACACTGGCAAATACGTAAATACGGGGTTTCCGTACCATTTCTTGCGCATTACGGTTCGAACACTCGAACACCTATACGGATTCTCCTGCACAGTGGCAGATATGTAAATACGGGGTTTCCGTACCATTTCTTGCGCATTACGGTTCGAACACTCGAACACCTATACGGATTCTCCTGCACAGAGGCAGATATGTAAAAACGGGGTTTCCGTACCGTTTCTTGCGCATTACGGTTCGAACACTCGAACACCTATACGGATTCTCCTGCACAGTGGCAGATATGTAAATACGGGGTTTCCGTACCATTTCTTGCGCATTACGGTTCGAACACTCGAACACCTATACGGATTCTCCTGCACAGTGGCAGATATGTAAAAACGGGGTTTCCGTACCGTTTCTTGCGCATTACGGTTCGAACACTCGAACACCAATACGGATTCTCCTGCACAGTGGCAGATATGTAAATACGGGGTTTCCGTACCATTTCTTGCGCATTACGGTTCGAACACTCGAACACCTATACGAATTCTCCTGCACACTGGCAAATACGTAAATACGGGGTTTCCGTACCATTTCTTGCGCATTACGGTTCGAACACTCGAACACCTATACGGATTCTCCTGCACAGTGGCAGATATGTAAATACGGGGTTTCCGTACCATTTTTTTCGCATTACGGTTCGAACACTCGAACACCTATACGGATTCTCCTGCAAAGTGGCAGATATGTAAATAATGGGTTTCCGTACCATTTCTTTCGCATTACGGTTCGAACACTCGAACACCTATACGGATTCTCCTGCACAGTGGCAGATATGTAAATACGGGGTTTCCTTACCATTTGTTGCGCATTACGGTTCGAACACTCGAACACCTATACGGATTCTCCTGCACAGTGGCAGATATGTAAATACGGGGTTTCCGTACCATTTCTTGCGCATTACGGTTCGAACACTCGAACACCTATACGAATTCTCCTGCACACTGGCAAATACGTAAATACGGGGTTTCCGTACCATTTCTTGCGCATTACGGTTCGAACACTCGAACACCTATACGGATTCTCCTGCACAGTGGCAGATATGTAAATACGGGGTTTCCGTACCATTTCTTTCGCATTACGGTTCGAACACTCGAACACCTATACGGATTCTCCTGCAAAGTGGCAGATATGTAAATACGGGGTTTCCGTACCATTTCTTTCGCATTACGGTTCGAACACTCGAACACCTATACGGATTCTCCTGCACAGTGGCAGATATGTAAAAACGGGGTTTCCGTACCGTTTCTTGCGCATTACGGTTCGAACACTCGAACACCTATACGGATTCTCCTGCACAGTGGCAGATATGTAAATACGGGGTTTCCGTACCATTTTTTTTGCATTACGGTTCGAACACTCGAACACCAATACGGATTCTCCTGCAAAGTGGCAGATATGTAAATAATGGGTTTCCGTACCATTTCTTTCGCATTACGGTTCGAACACTCGAACACCTATACGGATTCTCCTGCACAATGGCAGATATGTAAATACGGGGTTTCCTTACCATTTGTTGCGCATTACGGTTCGAACACTCGAACACCTATACGGATTCTCCTGCACAGTGGCAGATATGTAAATACGGGGTTTCCGTACCATTTCTTGCGCATTACGGTTCGAACACTCGAACACCTATACGAATTCTCCTGCACACTGGCAAATACGTAAATACGGGGTTTCCGTACCATTTCTTGCGCATTACGGTTCGAACACTCGAACACCTATACGGATTCTCCTGCACAGTGGCAGATATGTAAATACGGGGTTTCCGTACCATTTCTTGCGCATTACGGTTCGAACACTCGAACACCTATACGGATTCTCCTGCACAGTGGCAGATATGTAAAAACGGGGTTTCCGTACCGTTTCTTGCGCATTACGGTTCGAACACTCGAACACCTATACGGATTCTCCTGCACAGTGGCAGATATGTAAATACGGGATTTCCGTACCATTTCTTGCGCATTACGGTTCGAACACTCGAACACCTATACGGATTCTCCTGCACAGTGGCAGATATGTAAAAACGGGGTTTCCGTACCGTTTCTTGCGCATTACGGTTCGAACACTCGAACACCAATACGGATTCTCCTGCACAGTGGCAGATATGTAAATACGGGGTTTCCGTACCATTTCTTGCGCATTACGGTTCGAACACTCGAACACCTATACGAATTCTCCTGCACACTGGCAAATACGTAAATACGGGGTTTCCGTACCATTTCATGCGCATTACGGTTCGAACACTCGAACACCTATACGGATTCTCCTGCACAGTGGCAGATATGTAAATACGGGGTTTCCTTACCATTTGTTGCGCATTACGGTTCGAACACTCGAACACCTATACGGATTCTCCTGCACAGTGGCAGATATGTAAATACGGGGTTTCCGTACCATTTCTTGCGCATTACGGTTCGAACACTCGAACACCTATACGAATTCTCCTGCACACTGGCAAATACGTAAATACGGGGTTTCCGTACCATTTCTTGCGCATTACGGTTCGAACACTCGAACACCTATACGGATTCTCCTGCACAGTGGCAGATATGTAAATACGGGGTTTCCGTACCATTTCTTTCGCATTACGGTTCGAACACTCGAACACCTATACGGATTCTCCTGCAAAGTGGCAGATATGTAAATACGGGGTTTCCGTACCATTTTTTTCGCATTACGGTTCGAACACTCGAACACCTATACGGATTCTCCTGCACAGTGGCAGATATGTAAAAACGGGGTTTCCGTACCGTTTCTTGCGCATTACGGTTCGAACACTCGAACACCTATACGGATTCTCCTGCACAGTGGCAGATATGTAAATACGGGGTTTCCGTACCATTTTTTTTGCATTACGGTTCGAACACTCGAACACCAATACGGATTCTCCTGCAAAGTGGCAGATATGTAAATAATGGGTTTCCGTACCATTTCTTTCGCATTACGGTTCGAACACTCGAACACCTATACGGATTCTCCTGCACAATGGCAGATATGTAAATACGGGGTTTCCTTACCATTTGTTGCGCATTACGGTTCGAACACTCGAACACCTATACGGATTCTCCTGCACAGTGGCAGATATGTAAATACGGGGTTTCCGTACCATTTCTTGCGCATTACGGTTCGAACACTCGAACACCTATACGAATTCTCCTGCACACTGGCAAATACGTAAATACGGGGTTTCCGTACCATTTCTTGCGCATTACGGTTCGAACACTCGAACACCTATACGGATTCTCCTGCACAGTGGCAGATATGTAAATACGGGGTTTCCGTACCATTTCTTGCGCATTACGGTTCGAACACTCGAACACCTATACGGATTCTCCTGCACAGTGGCAGATATGTAAAAACGGGGTTTCCGTACCGTTTCTTGCGCATTACGGTTCGAACACTCGAACACCTATACGGATTCTCCTGCACAGTGGCAGATATGTAAATACGGGATTTCCGTACCATTTCTTGCGCATTACGGTTCGAACACTCGAACACCTATACGGATTCTCCTGCACAGTGGCAGATATGTAAAAACGGGGTTTCCGTACCGTTTCTTGCGCATTACGGTTCGAACACTCGAACACCAATACGGATTCTCCTGCACAGTGGCAGATATGTAAATACGGGGTTTCCGTACCATTTCTTGCGCATTACGGTTCGAACACTCGAACACCTATACGAATTCTCCTGCACACTGGCAAATACGTAAATACGGGGTTTCCGTACCATTTCATGCGCATTACGGTTCGAACACTCGAACACCTATACGGATTCTCCTGCACAGTGGCAGATATGTAAATACGGGGTTTCCGTACCATTTTTTTCGCATTACGGTTCGAACACTCGAACACCTATACGGATTCTCCTGCAAAGTGGCAGATATGTAAATAATGGGTTTCCGTACCATTTCTTTCGCATTACGGTTCGAACACTCGAACACCTATACGGATTCTCCTGCACAGTGGCAGATATGTAAATACAGGGTTTCCTTACCATTTGTTGCGCATTACGGTTCGAACACTCGAACACCTATACGGATTCTCCTGCACAGTGGCAGATATGTAAATACGGGGTTTCCGTACCATTTCTTGCGCATTACGGTTCGAACACTCGAACACCTATACGAATTCTCCTGCACACTGGCAAATACGTAAATACGGGGTTTCCGTACCATTTCTTGCGCATTACGGTTCGAACACTCGAACACCTATACGGATTCTCCTGCACAGTGGCAGATATGTAAATACGGGGTTTCCGTACCATTTCTTTCGCATTACGGTTCGAACACTCGAACACCTATACGGATTCTCCTGCAAAGTGGCAGATATGTAAATACGGGGTTTCCGTACCATTTCTTTCGCATTACGGTTCGAACACTCGAACACCTATACGGATTCTCCTGCACAGTGGCAGATATGTAAATACGGGGTTTCCTTACCATTTGTTGCGCATTACGGTTCGAACACTCGAACACCTATACGGATTCTCCTGCACAGTGGCAGATATGTAAATACGGGGTTTCCGTACCATTTCTTGCGCATTACGGTTCGAACACTCGAACACCTATACGGATTCTCCTGCACAGTGGCAGATATGTAAAAACGGGGTTTCCGTACCGTTTCTTGCGCATTACGGTTCGAACACTCGAACACCTATACGGATTCTCCTGCACAGTGGCAGATATGTAAATACGGGATTTCCGTACCATTTCTTGCGCATTACGGTTCGAACACTCGAACACCTATACGGATTCTCCTGCACAGTGGCAGATATGTAAAAACGGGGTTTCCGTACCGTTTCTTGCGCATTACGGTTCGAACACTCGAACACCAATACGGATTCTCCTGCACAGTGGCAGATATGTAAATACGGGGTTTCCGTACCATTTCTTGCGCATTACGGTTCGAACACTCGAACACCTATACGAATTCTCCTGCACACTGGCAAATACGTAAATACGGGGTTTCCGTACCATTTCTTGCGCATTACGGTTCGAACACTCGAACACCTATACGGATTCTCCTGCACAGTGGCAGATATGTAAATACGGGGTTTCCGTACCATTTTTTTCGCATTACGGTTCGAACACTCGAACACCTATACGGATTCTCCTGCAAAGTGGCAGATATGTAAATAATGGGTTTCCGTACCATTTCTTTCGCATTACGGTTCGAACACTCGAACACCTATACGGATTCTCCTGCACAGTGGCAGATATGTAAATACGGGGTTTCCTTACCATTTGTTGCGCATTACGGTTCGAACACTCGAACACCTATACGGATTCTCCTGCACAGTGGCAGATATGTAAATACGGGGTTTCCGTACCATTTCTTGCGCATTACGGTTCGAACACTCGAACACCTATACGAATTCTCCTGCACACTGGCAAATACGTAAATACGGGGTTTCCGTACCATTTCTTGCGCATTACGGTTCGAACACTCGAACACCTATACGGATTCTCCTGCACAGTGGCAGATATGTAAATACGGGGTTTCCGTACCATTTCTTTCGCATTACGGTTCGAACACTCGAACACCTATACGGATTCTCCTGCAAAGTGGCAGATATGTAAATACGGGGTTTCCGTACCATTTCTTTCGCATTACGGTTCGAACACTCGAACACCTATACGGATTCTCCTGCACAGTGGCAGATATGTAAATACGGGGTTTCCTTACCATTTGTTGCGCATTACGGTTCGAACACTCGAACACCTATACGGATTCTCCTGCACAGTGGCAGATATGTAAATACGGGGTTTCCGTACCATTTCTTGCGCATTACGGTTCGAACACTCGAACACCTATACGGATTCTCCTGCACAGTGGCAGATATGTAAAAACGGGGTTTCCGTACCGTTTCTTGCGCATTACGGTTCGAACACTCGAACACCTATACGGATTCTCCTGCACAGTGGCAGATATGTAAATACGGGGTTTCCGTACCATTTCTTGCGCATTACGGTTCGAACACTCGAACACCTATACGGATTCTCCTGCACAGTGGCAGATATGTAAAAACGGGGTTTCCGTACCGTTTCTTGCGCATTACGGTTCGAACACTCGAACACCAATACGGATTCTCCTGCACAGCGGCAGATATGTAAATACGGGGTTTCCGTACCATTTCTTGCGCATTACGGTTCGAACACTCGAACACCTATACAAATTCTCCTGCACACTGGCAAATACGTAAATACGGGGTTTCCGTACCATTTCTTGCGCATTACGGTTCGAACACTCGAACACCTATACGGATTCTCCTGCACAGTGGCAGATATGTAAATACGGGGTTTCCGTACCATTTTTTTCGCATTACGGTTCGAACACTCGAACACCTATACGGATTCTCCTGCAAAGTGGCAGATATGTAAATAATGGGTTTCCGTACCATTTCTTTCGCATTACGGTTCGAACACTCGAACACCTATACGGATTCTCCTGCACAGTGGCAGATATGTAAATACGGGGTTTCCTTACCATTTGTTGCGCATTACGGTTCGAACACTCGAACACCTATACGGATTCTCCTGCACAGTGGCAGATATGTAAATACGGGGTTTCCGTACCATTTCTTTCGCATTACGGTTCGAACACTCGAACACCTAAACGAATTCTCCTGCACACTGGCAAATACGTAAATACGGGGTTTCCGTACCATTTCTTGCGCATTACGGTTCGAACACTCGAACACCTATACGGATTCTCCTGCACAGTGGCAGATATGTAAATACGGGGTTTCCGTACCATTTCTTTCGCATTACGGTTCGAACACTCGAACACCTATACGGATTCTCCTGCAAAGTGGCAGATATGTAAATACGGGGTTTCCGTACCATTTCTTTCGCATTACGGTTCGAACACTCGAACACCTATACGGATTCTCCTGCACAGTGGCAGATATGTAAATACGGGGTTTCCTTACCATTTTTTGCGCATTACGGTTCGAACACTCGAACACCTATACGGATTCTCCTGCACAGTGGCAGATATGTAAATACGGGGTTTCCGTACCATTTCTTGCGCATTACGGTTCGAACACTCGAACACCTATACGGATTCTCCTGCACAGTGGCAGATATGTAAAAACGGGGTTTCCGTACCGTTTCTTGCGCATTACGGTTCGAACACTCGAACACCTATACGGATTCTCCTGCACAGTGGCAGATATGTAAATACGGGGTTTCCGTACCATTTCTTGCGCATTACGGTTCGAACACTCGAACTCCTATACGGATTCTCCTGCACAGTGGCAGATATGTAAAAACGGGGTTTCCGTACCGTTTCTTGCGCATTACGGTTCGAACAGTCGAACACCAATACGGATTCTCCTGCACAGTGGCAGATATGTAAATACGGGGTTTGCGTACCATTTCTTGCGCATTACGGTTCGAACACTCGAACACCTATACGAATTCTCCTGCACACTGGCAAATACGTAAATACGGGGTTTCCGTACCATTTCTTGCGCATTACGGTTCGAACACTCGAACACCTATACGGATTCTCCTGCACAGTGGCAGATATGTAAATACGGGGTTTCCGTACCATTTTTTTCGCATTACGGTTCGAACACTCGAACACCTATACGGATTCTCCTGCAAAGTGGCAGATATGTAAATAATGGGTTTCCGTACCATTTCTTTCGCATTACGGTTCGAACACTCGAACACCTATACGGATTCTCCCGCAAAGTGGCAGATATGTAAATAATGGGTTTCCGTACCATTTCTTTCGCATTACGGTTCGAACACTCGAACACCTATACGGATTCTCCTGCACAGTGGCAGATATGTAAATACGGGGTTTCCTTACCATTTGTTGCGCATTACGGTTCGAACACTCGAACACCTATACGGATTCTCCTGCACAGTGGCAGATATGTAAATACGGGGTTTCCGTACCATTTCTTGCGCATTACGGTTCGAACACTCGAACACCTATACGAATTCTCCTGCACACTGGCAAATACGTAAATACGGGGTTTCCGTACCATTTCTTGCGCATTACGGTTCGAACACTCGAACACCTATACGGATTCTCCTGCACAGTGGCAGATATGTAAATACGGGGTTTCCGTACCATTTCTTTCGCATTACGGTTCGAACACTCGAACACCTATACGGATTCTCCTGCAAAGTGGCAGATATGTAAATACGGGGTTTCCGTACCATTTCTTTCGCATTACGGTTCGAACACTCGAACACCTATACGGATTCTCCTGCACAGTGGCAGATATGTAAATACGGGGTTTCCTTACCATTTGTTGCGCATTACGGTTCGAACACTCGAACACCTATACGGATTCTCCTGCACAGTGGCAGATATGTAAATACGGGGTTTCCGTACCATTTCTTGCGCATTACGGTTCGAACACTCGAACACCTATACGGATTCTCCTGCACAGTGGCAAATATGTAAAAACGGGGTTTTCGTACCGTTTCTTGCGCATTACGGTTCGAACACTCGAACACCAATACGGATTCTCCTGCACAGTGGCAGATATGTAAATACGGGGTTTCCGTACCATTTCTTGCGCATTACGGTTCGAACACTCGAACACCTATACGGATTCTCCTGCACAGTGGCAGATATGTAAAAACGGGGTTTCCGTACCGTTTCTTGCGCATTACGGTTCGAACAGTCGAACACCAATACGGATTCTCCTGCACAGTGGCAGATATGTAAATACGGGGTTTCCGTACCATTTCTTGCGCATTACGGTTCGAACACTCGAACACCTATACGAATTCTCCTGCACACTGGCAAATACGTAAATACGGGGTTTCCGTACCATTTCTTGCGCATTACGGTTCGAACACTCGAACACCTATACGGATTCTCCTGCACAGTGGCAGATATGTAAATACGGGGTTTCCGTACCATTTTTTTCGCATTACGGTTCGAACACTCGAACACCTATACGGATTCTCCTGCAAAGTGGCAGATATGTAAATAATGGGTTTCCGTACCATTTTTTTCGCATTACGGTTCGAACACTCGAACACCTATACGGATTCTCCTGCAAAGTGGCAGATATGTAAATACGGGGTTTCCGTACCATTTCTTTCGCATTACGGTTCGAACACTCGAACACCTATACGGATTCTCCTGCACAGTGGCAGATATGTAAATACGGGGTTTCCTTACCATTTTTTGCGCATTACGGTTCGAACACTCGAACACCTATACGGATTCTCCTACACAGTGGCAGATATGTAAATACGGGGTTTCCGTACCATTTCTTGCGCATTACGGTTCGAACACTCGAACACCTATACGGATTCTCCTGCACAGTGGCAGATATGTAAAAACGGGGTTTCCGTACCGTTTCTTGCGCATTACGGTTCGAACACTCGAACACCTATACGGATTCTCCTGCACAGTGGCAGATATGTAAATACGGGGTTTCCGTACCATTTCTTTCGCATTACGGTTCGAACACTCGAACACCTATACGAATTCTCCTGCACACTGGCAAATACGTAAATACGGGGTTTCCGTACCATTTCTTGCGCATTACGGTTCGAACACTCGAACACCTATACGGATTCTCCTGCACAGTGGCAGATATGTAAATACGGGGTTTCCGTACCATTTCTTTCGCATTACGGTTCGAACACTCGAACACCTATACGGATTCTCCTGCAAAGTGGCAGATATGTAAATACGGGGTTTCCGTACCATTTCTTTCGCATTACGGTTCGAACACTCGAACACCTATACGGATTCTCCTGCACAGTGGCAGATATGTAAATACGGGGTTTCCTTACCATTTTTTGCGCATTACGGTTCGAACACTCGAACACCTATACGGATTCTCCTGCACAGTGGCAGATATGTAAATACGGGGTTTCCGTACCATTTCTTGCGCATTACGGTTCGAACACTCGAACACCTATACGGATTCTCCTGCACAGTGGCAGATATGTAAAAACGGGGTTTCCGTACCGTTTCTTGCGCATTACGGTTCGAACACTTGAACACCTATACGGATTCTCCTGCACAGTGGCAGATATGTAAATACGGGGTTTCCGTACCATTTCTTGCGCATTACGGTTCGAACACTCGAACTCCTATACGGATTCTCCTGCACAGTGGCAGATATGTAAAAACGGGGTTTCCGTACCGTTTCTTGCGCATTACGGTTCGAACACCAATACGGATTCTCCTGCACAGTGGCAGATATGTAAATACGGGGTTTCCGTACCATTTCTTGCGCATTACGGTTCGAACACTCGAACACCTATACGAATTCTCCTGCACACTGGCAAATACGTAAATACGGGGTTTCCGTACCATTTCTTGCGCATTACGGTTCGAACACTCGAACACCTATACGGATTCTCCTGCACAGTGGCAGATATGTAAATACGGGGTTTCCGTACCATTTTTTTCGCATTACGGTTCGAACACTCGAACACCTATACGGATTCTCCTGCAAAGTGGCAGATATGTAAATAATGGGTTTCCGTACCATTTCTTTCGCATTACGGTTCGAACACTCGAACACCTATACGGATTCTCCCGCAAAGTGGCAGATATGTAAATAATGGGTTTCCGTACCATTTCTTTCGCATTACGGTTCGAACACTCGAACACCTATACGGATTCTCCTGCACAGTGGCAGATATGTAAATACGGGGTTTCCTTACCATTTGTTGCGCATTACGGTTCGAACACTCGAACACCTATACGGATTCTCCTGCACAGTGGCAGATATGTAAATACGGGGTTTCCGTACCATTTCTTGCGCATTACGGTTCGAACACTCGAACACCTATACGAATTCTCCTGCACACTGGCAAATACGTAAATACGGGGTTTCCGTACCATTTCTTGCGCATTACGGTTCGAACACTCGAACACCTATACGGATTCTCCTGCACAGTGGCAGATATGTAAATACGGGGTTTCCGTACCATTTCTTTCGCATTACGGTTCGAACACTCGAACACCTATACGGATTCTCCTGCAAAGTGGCAGATATGTAAATACGGGGTTTCCGTACCATTTCTTTCGCATTACGGTTCGAACACTCGAACACCTATACGGATTCTCCTGCACAGTGGCAGATATGTAAATACGGGGTTTCCTTACCATTTGTTGCGCATTACGGTTCGAACACTCGAACACCTATACGGATTCTCCTGCACAGTGGCAGATATGTAAATACGGGGTTTCCGTACCATTTCTTGCGCATTACGGTTCGAACACTCGAACACCTATACGGATTCTCCTGCACAGTGGCAGATATGTAAAAACGGGGTTTTCGTACCGTTTCTTGCGCATTACGGTTCGAACACTCGAACACCTATACGGATTCTCCTGCACAGTGGCAGATATGTAAATACGGGGTTTCCGTACCATTTCTTGCGCATTACGGTTCGAACACTCGAACACCTATACGGATTCTCCTGCACAGTGGCAGATATGTAAAAACGGGGTTTCCGTACCGTTTCTTGCGCATTACGGTTCGAACAGTCGAACACCAATACGGATTCTCCTGCACAGTGGCAGATATGTGAATACGGGGTTTCCGTACCATTTCTTGCGCATTACGGTTCGAACACTCGAACACCTATACGAATTCTCCTGCACACTGGCAAATACGTAAATACGGGGTTTCCGTACCATTTCTTGCGCATTACGGTTCGAACACTCGAACACCTATACGGATTCTCCTGCACAGTGGCAGATATGTAAATACGGGGTTTCCGTACCATTTTTTTCGCATTACGGTTCGAACACTCGAACACCTATACGGATTCTCCTGCAAAGTGGCAGATATGTAAATAATGGGTTTCCGTACCATTTTTTTCGCATTACGGTTCGAACACTCGAACACCTATACGGATTCTCCTGCAAAGTGGCAGATATGTAAATACGGGGTTTCCGTACCATTTCTTTCGCATTACGGTTCGAACACTCGAACACCTATACGGATTCTCCTGCACAGTGGCAGATATGTAAATACGGGGTTTCCTTACCATTTTTTGCGCATTACGGTTCGAACACTCGAACACCTATACGGATTCTCCTACACAGTGGCAGATATGTAAATACGGGGTTTCCGTACCATTTCTTGCGCATTACGGTTCGAACACTCGAACACCTATACGGATTCTCCTGCACAGTGGCAGATATGTAAAAACGGGGTTTCCGTACCGTTTCTTGCGCATTACGGTTCGAACACTCGAACACCTATACGGATTCTCCTGCACAGTGGCAGATATGTAAATACGGGGTTTCCGTACCATTTCTTTCGCATTACGGTTCGAACACTCGAACACCTATACGAATTCTCCTGCACACTGGCAAATACGTAAATACGGGGTTTCCGTACCATTTCTTGCGCATTACGGTTCGAACACTCGAACACCTATACGGATTCTCCTGCACAGTGGCAGATATGTAAATACGGGGTTTCCGTACCATTTCTTTCGCATTACGGTTCGAACACTCGAACACCTATACGGATTCTCCTGCAAAGTGGCAGATATGTAAATACGGGGTTTCCGTACCATTTCTTTCGCATTACGGTTCGAACACTCGAACACCTATACGGATTCTCCTGCACAGTGGCAGATATGTAAATACGGGGTTTCCTTACCATTTTTTGCGCATTACGGTTCGAACACTCGAACACCTATACGGATTCTCCTGCACAGTGGCAGATATGTAAATACGGGGTTTCCGTACCATTTTTCTTGCGCATTACGGTTCGAACACTCGAACACCTATACGGATTCTCCTGCACAGTGGCAGATATGTAAAAACGGGGTTTCCGTACCGTTTCTTGCGCATTACGGTTCGAACACTCGAACACCTATACGGATTCTCCTGCACAGTGGCAGATATGTAAATACGGGGTTTCCGTACCATTTCTTGCGCATTACGGTTCGAACACTCGAACTCCTATACGGATTCTCCTGCACAGTGGCAGATATGTAAAAACGGGGTTTCCGTACCGTTTCTTGCGCATTACGGTTCGAACAGTCGAACACCAATACGGATTCTCCTGCACAGTGGCAGATATGTAAATACGGGGTTTCCGTACCATTTCTTGCGCATTACGGTTCGAACACTCGAACACCTATACGAATTCTCCTGCACACTGGCAAATACGTAAATACGGGGTTTCCGTACCATTTCTTGCGCATTACGGTTCGAACACTCGAACACCTATACGGATTCTCCTGCACAGTGGCAGATATGTAAATACGGGGTTTCCGTACCATTTTTTTCGCATTACGGTTCGAACACTCGAACACCTATACGGATTCTCCTGCAAAGTGGCAGATATGTAAATAATGGGTTTCCGTACCATTTCTTTCGCATTACGGTTCGAACACTCGAACACCTATACGGATTCTCCCGCAAAGTGGCAGATATGTAAATAATGGGTTTCCGTACCATTTCTTTCGCATTACGGTTCGAACACTCGAACACCTATACGGATTCTCCTGCACAGTGGCAGATATGTAAATACGGGGTTTCCTTACCATTTGTTGCGCATTACGGTTCGAACACTCGAACACCTATACGGATTCTCCTGCACAGTGGCAGATATGTAAATACGGGGTTTCCGTACTATTTCTTGCGCATTACGGTTCGAACACTCGAACACCTATACGAATTCTCCTGCACACTGGCAAATACGTAAATACGGGGTTTCCGTACCATTTCTTGCGCATTACGGTTCGAACACTCGAACACCTATACGGATTCTCCTGCACAGTGGCAGATATGTAAATACGGGGTTTCCGTACCATTTCTTTCGCATTACGGTTCGAACACTCGAACACCTATACGGATTCTCCTGCAAAGTGGCAGATATGTAAATACGGGGTTTCCGTACCATTTCTTTCGCATTACGGTTCGAACACTCGAACACCTATACGGATTCTCCTGCACAGTGGCAGATATGTAAATACGGGGTTTCCTTACCATTTGTTGCGCATTACGGTTCGAACACTCGAACACCTATACGGATTCTCCTGCACAGTGGCAGATATGTAAATACGGGGTTTCCGTACCATTTCTTGCGCATTACGGTTCGAACACTCGAACACCTATACGGATTCTCCTGCACAGTGGCAGATATGTAAAAACGGGGTTTTCGTACCGTTTCTTGCGCATTACGGTTCGAACACTCGAACACCTATACGGATTCTCCTGCACAGTGGCAGATATGTAAATACGGGGTTTCCGTACCATTTCTTGCGCATTACGGTTCGAACACTCGAACACCTATACGGATTCTCCTGCACAGTGGCAGATATGTAAAAACGGGGTTTCCGTACCGTTTCTTGCGCATTACGGTTCGAACAGTCGAACACCAATACGGATTCTCCTGCACAGTGGCAGATATGTAAATACGGGGTTTCCGTACCATTTCTTGCGCATTACGGTTCGAACACTCGAACACCTATACGAATTCTCCTGCACACTGGCAAATACGTAAATACGGGGTTTCCGTACCATTTCTTGCGCATTACGGTTCGAACACTCGAACACCTATACGGATTCTCCTGCACAGTGGCAGATATGTAAATACGGGGTTTCCGTACCATTTTTTTCGCATTACGGTTCGAACACTCGAACACCTATACGGATTCTCCTGCAAAGTGGCAGATATGTAAATAATGGGTTTCCGTACCATTTTTTTCGCATTACGGTTCGAACACTCGAACACCTATACGGATTCTCCTGCAAAGTGGCAGATATGTAAATACGGGGTTTCCGTACCATTTCTTTCGCATTACGGTTCGAACACTCGAACACCTATACGGATTCTCCTGCACAGTGGCAGATATGTAAATACGGGGTTTCCTTACCATTTTTTGCGCATTACGGTTCGAACACTCGAACACCTATACGGATTCTCCTACACAGTGGCAGATATGTAAATACGGGGTTTCCGTACCATTTCTTGCGCATTACGGTTCGAACACTCGAACACCTATACGGATTCTCCTGCACAGTGGCAGATATGTAAAAACGGGGTTTCCGTACCGTTTCTTGCGCATTACGGTTCGAACACTCGAACACCTATACGGATTCTCCTGCACAGTGGCAGATATGTAAATACGGGGTTTCCGTACCATTTCTTGCGCATTACGGTTCGAACACTCGAACTCCTATACGGATTCTCCTGCACAGTGGCAGATATGTAAAAACGGGGTTTCCGTACCGTTTCTTGCGCATTACGGTTCGAACAGTCGAACACCAATACGGATTCTCCTGCACAGTGGCAGATATGTAAATACGGGGTTTCCGTACCATTTCTTGCGCATTACGGTTCGAACACTCGAACACCTATACGAATTCTCCTGCACACTGGCAAATACGTAAATACGGGGTTTCCGTACCATTTCTTGCGCATTACGGTTCGAACACTCGAACACCTATACGGATTCTCCTGCACAGTGGCAGATATGTAAATACGGGGTTTCCGTACCATTTTTTTCGCATTACGGTTCGAACACTCGAACACCTATACGGATTCTCCTGCAAAGTGGCAGATATGTAAATAATGGGTTTCCGTACCATTTCTTTCGCATTACGGTTCGAACACTCGAACACCTATACGGATTCTCCTGCAAAGTGGCAGATATGTAAATAATGGGTTTCCGTACCATTTCTTTCGCATTACGGTTCGAACACTCGAACACCTATACGGATTCTCCTGCACAGTGGCAGATATGTAAATACGGGGTTTCCTTACCATTTGTTGCGCATTACGGTTCGAACACTCGAACACCTATACGGATTCTCCTGCACAGTGGCAGATATGTAAATACGGGGTTTCCGTACCATTTCTTGCGCATTACGGTTCGAACACTCGAACACCTATACGAATTCTCCTGCACACTGGCAAATACGTAAATACGGGGTTTCCGTACCATTTCTTGCGCATTACGGTTCGAACACTCGAACACCTATACGGATTCTCCTGCACAGTGGCAGATATGTAAATACGGGGTTTCCGTACCATTTCTTTCGCATTACGGTTCGAACACTCGAACACCTATACGGATTCTCCTGCAAAGTGGCAGATATGTAAATACGGGGTTTCCGTACCATTTCTTTCGCATTACGGTTCGAACACTCGAACACCTATACGGATTCTCCTGCACAGTGGCAGATATGTAAATACGGGGTTTCCTTACCATTTGTTGCGCATTACGGTTCGAACACTCGAACACCTATACGGATTCTCCTACACAGTGGCAGATATGTAAATACGGGGTTTCCGTACCATTTCTTGCGCATTACGGTTCGAACACTCGAACACCTATACGGATTCTCCTGCACAGTGGCAGATATGTAAAAACGGGGTTTCCGTACCGTTTCTTGCGCATTACGGTTCGAACACTCGAACACCTATACGGATTCTCCTGCACAGTGGCAGATATGTAAATACGGGGTTTCCGTACCATTTCTTGCGCATTACGGTTCGAACACTCGAACTCCTATACGGATTCTCCTGCACAGTGGCAGATATGTAAAAACGGGGTTTCCGTACCGTTTCTTGCGCATTACGGTTCGAACAGTCGAACACCAATACGGATTCTCCTGCACAGTGGCAGATATGTAAATACGGGGTTTCCGTACCATTTCTTGCGCATTACGGTTCGAACACTCGAACACCTATACGAATTCTCCTGCACACTGGCAAATACGTAAATACGGGGTTTCCGTACCATTTCTTGCGCATTACGGTTCGAACACTCGAACACCTATACGGATTCTCCTGCACAGTGGCAGATATGTAAATACGGGGTTTCCGTACCATTTTTTTCGCATTACGGTTCGAACACTCGAACACCTATACGGATTCTCCTGCAAAGTGGCAGATATGTAAATAATGGGTTTCCGTACCATTTCTTTCGCATTACGGTTCGAACACTCGAACACCTATACGGATTCTCCCGCAAAGTGGCAGATATGTAAATAATGGGTTTCCGTACCATTTCTTTCGCATTACGGTTCGAACACTCGAACACCTATACGGATTCTCCTGCACAGTGGCAGATATGTAAATACGGGGTTTCCTTACCATTTGTTGCGCATTACGGTTCGAACACTCGAACACCTATACGGATTCTCCTGCACAGTGGCAGATATGTAAATACGGGGTTTCCGTACTATTTCTTGCGCATTACGGTTCGAACACTCGAACACCTATACGAATTCTCCTGCACACTGGCAAATACGTAAATACGGGGTTTCCGTACCATTTCTTGCGCATTACGGTTCGAACACTCGAACACCTATACGGATTCTCCTGCACAGTGGCAGATATGTAAATACGGGGTTTCCGTACCATTTCTTTCGCATTACGGTTCGAACACTCGAACACCTATACGGATTCTCCTGCAAAGTGGCAGATATGTAAATACGGGGTTTCCGTACCATTTCTTTCGCATTACGGTTCGAACACTCGAACACCTATACGGATTCTCCTGCACAGTGGCAGATATGTAAATACGGGGTTTCCTTACCATTTGTTGCGCATTACGGTTCGAACACTCGAACACCTATACGGATTCTCCTGCACAGTGGCAGATATGTAAATACGGGGTTTCCGTACCATTTCTTGCGCATTACGGTTCGAACACTCGAACACCTATACGGATTCTCCTGCACAGTGGCAGATATGTAAAAACGGGGTTTTCGTACCGTTTCTTGCGCATTACGGTTCGAACACTCGAACACCTATACGGATTCTCCTGCACAGTGGCAGATATGTAAATACGGGGTTTCCGTACCATTTCTTGCGCATTACGGTTCGAACACTCGAACACCTATACGGATTCTCCTGCACAGTGGCAGATATGTAAAAACGGGGTTTCCGTACCGTTTCTTGCGCATTACGGTTCGAACAGTCGAACACCAATACGGATTCTCCTGCACAGTGGCAGATATGTAAATACGGGGTTTCCGTACCATTTCTTGCGCATTACGGTTCGAACACTCGAACACCTATACGAATTCTCCTGCACACTGGCAAATACGTAAATACGGGGTTTCCGTACCATTTCTTGCGCATTACGGTTCGAACACTCGAACACCTATACGGATTCTCCTGCACAGTGGCAGATATGTAAATACGGGGTTTCCGTACCATTTTTTTCGCATTACGGTTCGAACACTCGAACACCTATACGGATTCTCCTGCAAAGTGGCAGATATGTAAATAATGGGTTTCCGTACCATTTTTTTCGCATTACGGTTCGAACACTCGAACACCTATACGGATTCTCCTGCAAAGTGGCAGATATGTAAATACGGGGTTTCCGTACCATTTCTTTCGCATTACGGTTCGAACACTCGAACACCTATACGGATTCTCCTGCACAGTGGCAGATATGTAAATACGGGGTTTCCTTACCATTTTTTGCGCATTACGGTTCGAACACTCGAACACCTATACGGATTCTCCTACACAGTGGCAGATATGTAAATACGGGGTTTCCGTACCATTTCTTGCGCATTACGGTTCGAACACTCGAACACCTATACGGATTCTCCTGCACAGTGGCAGATATGTAAAAACGGGGTTTCCGTACCGTTTCTTGCGCATTACGGTTCGAACACTCGAACACCTATACGGATTCTCCTGCACAGTGGCAGATATGTAAATACGGGGTTTCCGTACCATTTCTTGCGCATTACGGTTCGAACACTCGAACTCCTATACGGATTCTCCTGCACAGTGGCAGATATGTAAAAACGGGGTTTCCGTACCGTTTCTTGCGCATTACGGTTCGAACAGTCGAACACCAATACGGATTCTCCTGCACAGTGGCAGATATGTAAATACGGGGTTTCCGTACCATTTCTTGCGCATTACGGTTCGAACACTCGAACACCTATACGAATTCTCCTGCACACTGGCAAATACGTAAATACGGGGTTTCCGTACCATTTCTTGCGCATTACGGTTCGAACACTCGAACACCTATACGGATTCTCCTGCACAGTGGCAGATATGTAAATACGGGGTTTCCGTACCATTTTTTTCGCATTACGGTTCGAACACTCGAACACCTATACGGATTCTCCTGCAAAGTGGCAGATATGTAAATAATGGGTTTCCGTACCATTTCTTTCGCATTACGGTTCGAACACTCGAACACCTATACGGATTCTCCTGCAAAGTGGCAGATATGTAAATAATGGGTTTCCGTACCATTTCTTTCGCATTACGGTTCGAACACTCGAACACCTATACGGATTCTCCTGCACAGTGGCAGATATGTAAATACGGGGTTTCCTTACCATTTGTTGCGCATTACGGTTCGAACACTCGAACACCTATACGGATTCTCCTGCACAGTGGCAGATATGTAAATACGGGGTTTCCGTACCATTTCTTGCGCATTACGGTTCGAACACTCGAACACCTATACGAATTCTCCTGCACACTGGCAAATACGTAAATACGGGGTTTCCGTACCATTTCTTGCGCATTACGGTTCGAACACTCGAACACCTATACGGATTCTCCTGCACAGTGGCAGATATGTAAATACGGGGTTTCCGTACCATTTCTTTCGCATTACGGTTCGAACACTCGAACACCTATACGGATTCTCCTGCAAAGTGGCAGATATGTAAATACGGGGTTTCCGTACCATTTCTTTCGCATTACGGTTCGAACACTCGAACACCTATACGGATTCTCCTGCACAGTGGCAGATATGTAAATACGGGGTTTCCTTACCATTTGTTGCGCATTACGGTTCGAACACTCGAACACCTATACGGATTCTCCTACACAGTGGCAGATATGTAAATACGGGGTTTCCGTACCATTTCTTGCGCATTACGGTTCGAACACTCGAACACCTATACGGATTCTCCTGCACAGTGGCAGATATGTAAAAACGGGGTTTCCGTACCGTTTCTTGCGCATTACGGTTCGAACACTCGAACACCTATACGGATTCTCCTGCACAGTGGCAGATATGTAAATACGGGGTTTCCGTACCATTTCTTGCGCATTACGGTTCGAACACTCGAACTCCTATACGGATTCTCCTGCACAGTGGCAGATATGTAAAAACGGGGTTTCCGTACCGTTTCTTGCGCATTACGGTTCGAACAGTCGAACACCAATACGGATTCTCCTGCACAGTGGCAGATATGTAAATACGGGGTTTCCGTACCATTTCTTGCGCATTACGGTTCGAACACTCGAACACCTATACGAATTCTCCTGCACACTGGCAAATACGTAAATACGGGGTTTCCGTACCATTTCTTGCGCATTACGGTTCGAACACTCGAACACCTATACGGATTCTCCTGCACAGTGGCAGATATGTAAATACGGGGTTTCCGTACCATTTTTTTCGCATTACGGTTCGAACACTCGAACACCTATACGGATTCTCCTGCAAAGTGGCAGATATGTAAATAATGGGTTTCCGTACCATTTCTTTCGCATTACGGTTCGAACACTCGAACACCTATACGGATTCTCCTGCAAAGTGGCAGATATGTAAATAATGGGTTTCCGTACCATTTCTTTCGCATTACGGTTCGAACACTCGAACACCTATACGGATTCTCCTGCACAGTGGCAGATATGTAAATACGGGGTTTCCTTACCATTTGTTGCGCATTACGGTTCGAACACTCGAACACCTATACGGATTCTCCTGCACAGTGGCAGATATGTAAATACGGGGTTTCCGTACCATTTCTTGCGCATTACGGTTCGAACACTCGAACACCTATACGAATTCTCCTGCACACTGGCAAATACGTAAATACGGGGTTTCCGTACCATTTCTTGCGCATTACGGTTCGAACACTCGAACACCTATACGGATTCTCCTGCACAGTGGCAGATATGTAAATACGGGGTTTCCGTACCATTTCTTTCGCATTACGGTTCGAACACTCGAACACCTATACGGATTCTCCTGCAAAGTGGCAGATATGTAAATACGGGGTTTCCGTACCATTTCTTTCGCATTACGGTTCGAACACTCGAACACCTATACGGATTCTCCTGCACAGTGGCAGATATGTAAATACGGGGTTTCCTTACCATTTGTTGCGCATTACGGTTCGAACACTCGAACACCTATACGGATTCTCCTGCACAGTGGCAGATATGTAAATACGGGGTTTCCGTACCATTTCTTGCGCATTACGGTTCGAACACTCGAACACCTATACGGATTCTCCTGCACAGTGGCAGATATGTAAAAACGGGGTTTCCGTACCGTTTCTTGCGCATTACGGTTCGAACACTCGAACACCTATACGGATTCTCCTGCACAGTGGCAGATATGTAAATACGGGGTTTCCGTACCATTTCTTGCGCATTACGGTTCGAACACTCGAACACCTATACGGATTCTCCTGCACAGTGGCAGATATGTAAAAACGGGGTTTCCGTACCGTTTCTTGCGCATTACGGTTCGAACAGTCGAACACCAATACGGATTCTCCTGCACAGTGGCAGATATGTAAATACGGGGTTTCCGTACCATTTCTTGCGCATTACGGTTCGAACACTCGAACACCTATACGAATTCTCCTGCACACTGGAAAATACGTAAATACGGGGTTTCCGTACCATTTCTTGCGCATTACGGTTCGAACACTCGAACACCTATACGGATTCTCCTGCACAGTGGCAGATATGTAAATACGGGGTTTCCATACCATTTTTTTCGCATTACGGTTCGAACACTCGAACACCTATACGGATTCTCCTGCAAAGTGGCAGATATGTAAATAATGGGTTTCCGTACCATTTCTTTCGCATTACGGTTCGAACACTCGAACACCTATACGGATTCTCCTGCACAGTGGCAGATATGTAAATACGGGGTTTCCTTACCATTTGTTGCGCATTACGGTTCGAACACTCGAACACCTATACGGATTCTCCTGCACAGTGGCAGATATGTAAATACGGGGTTTCCGTACCATTTCTTGCGCATTACGGTTCGAACACTCGAACACCTATACGAATTCTCCTGCACACTGGCAAATACGTAAATACGGGGTTTCCGTATCATTTCTTGCGCATTACGGTTCGAACACTCGAACACCTATACGGATTCTCCTGCACAGTGGCAGATATGTAAATACGGGGTTTCCGTACCATTTCTTTCGCATTACGGTTCGAACACTCGAACACCTATACGGATTCTCCTGCAAAGTGGCAGATATGTAAATACGGGGTTTCCGTACCATTTCTTTCGCATTACGGTTCGAACACTCGAACACCTATACGGATTCTCCTGCACAGTGGCAGATATGTAAATACGGGGTTTCCTTACCATTTCTTGCGCATTACGGTTCGAACACTCGAACACCTATACGGATTCTCCTGCACAGTGGCAGATATGTAAATACGGGGTTTCCGTACCATTTCTTGCGCATTACGGTTCGAACACTCGAACACCTATACGGATTCTCCTGCACAGTGGCAGATATGTAAAAACAGGGTTTCCGTACCGTTTCTTGCGCATTACGGTTCGAACACTCGAACACCTATACGGATTCTCCTGCACAGTGGCAGATATGTAAATACGGGGTTTCCGTACCATTTCTTGCGCATTACGGTTCGAACACTCGAACACCTATACGGATTCTCCTGCACAGTGGCAGATATGTAAAAACGGGGTTTCCGTACCGTTTCTTGCGCATTACGGTTCGAACAGTCGAACACCAATACGGATTCTCCTGCACAGTGGCAGATATGTAAATACGGGGTTTCCGTACCATTTCTTGCGCATTACGGTTCGAACACTCGAACACCTATACGAATTCTCCTGCACACTGGCAAATACGTAAATACGGGGTTTCCGTACCATTTCTTGCGCATTACGGTTCGAACACTCGAACACCTATACGGATTCTCCTGCACAGTGGCAGATATGTAAATACGGGGTTTCCGTACCATTTTTTTCGCATTACGGTTCGAACACTCGAACACCTATACGGATTCTCCTGCAAAGTGGCAGATGTGTAAATAATGGGTTTCCGTACCATTTCTTTCGCATTACGGTTCGAACACTCGAACACCTATACGGATTCTCCTGCACAGTGGCAGATATGTAAATACGGGGTTTCCTTACCATTTGTTGCGCATTACGGTTCGAACACTCGAACACCTATACGGATTCTCCTGCACAGTGGCAGATATGTAAATACGGGGTTTCCGTACCATTTCTTGCGCATTACTGTTCGAACACTCGAACACCTATACGGATTCTCCTACACAGTGGCAGATATGTAAAAACGGGGTTTCCGTACCGTTTCTTGCGCATTACGGTTCGAACACTCGAACACCTATACGGATTCTCCTGCACAGTGGCAGATATGTAAATACGGGGTTTCCGTACCATTTGTTGCGCATTACGGTTCGAACACTCGAACACCTATACGGATTCTCCTGCACAGTGGCAGATATGTAAATATGGGGTTTCCGTACCATTTCTTGCGCATTACGGTTCGAACACTCGAACACCAATACGGATTCTCCTGCACAGTGGCAGATATGTAAATACGAGGTTTCCGTACCATTTCTTGCGCATTACGGTTCGAACACCTAAACGGATTCTCCTGCACAGTGGCAGATATGTAAATACGGGGTTTCCGTATCATTTCTTTCGCATTACGGTCCGAACACTCGAACACCTATACGGATTCTCCTGCAAAGTGGCAGATATGTAAATACGGGGTTTCCGTACCATTTCTTTCGCATTACGGTACGAACACTCGAACACCTATACGGATTCTCCTGCACAGTGGCAGATATGTAAATACGGGGTTTCCGTACCATTTCTTGCGCATTACGGTTCGAACACTCGAACACCTATACGGATTCTCCTGCACAGTGGCAGATATGTAAATACGGGGTTTTCGTACCATTTCTTGCGCATTACGGTTCGAACACTCGAACACCAATACGGATTCTCCTGCACAGTGGCAGATATGTAAATACGGGGTTTCCTTACCATTTCTTGCGCATTAAGGTTCGAACACTCGAACACCAATACGGATTCTCCTGCACAGTGGCAGAAATGTAAATACGGGGTTTCTGTACCATTTCTTGCGCATTAGGGTTCGAACACTCGAACACCTATACGGATTCTCCTACACAGTGGCAGATATGTAAATACGGGGTTTCCGTACCATTTCTTGCGCATTACGGTTCGAACACTCGAACACCTATACGAATTCTCCTGCACACTGGCAAATATGTAAATACGGGGTTTCCGTACCATTTCTTGCGCATTACGGTTCGAACACTCGAACACCTATACGGATTCTCCTGCACAGTGGCAGATATGTAAATACGGGGTTTCCGTACCATTTCTTTCGCATTACGGTTCGAACACTCGAACACCTATACGGATTCTCCTGCAAAGTGGCAGATATGTAAATACGGGGTTTCCGTACCATTTCTTTCGCATTACGGTTCGAACACTCGAACACCTATACGGATTCTCCTGCACAGTGGCAGATATGTAAATACGGGGTTTCCTTACCATTTGTTGCGCATTACGGTTCGAACACTCGAACACCTATACGGATTCTCCTGCAAAGTGGCAGATATGTAAATACGGGGTTTCCGTAGCATTTCTAGCGCATTACGGTTCGAACACTCGAACACCTATACGGATTCTCCTACACAGTGGCAGATATGTAAATACGTGGTTTCCGTACCATTTCTTGCGCATTACGTAAATACGGGGTTTCCGTACCATTTCTTGCGCATTACGGTTCGAACACTCGAACACCTATACGGATTCTCCTGCACATTGGCAGATATGTAAATACGGGGTTTCCTTACCATTTCTTGCGCATTACGGTTCGAACACTCGAACACCAATACGGATTCTCCTGCACAGTGGCAGATATGTAAATACGGGGTTTCCGTACCATTTCTTGCGCATTACGGTTCGAACACTCGAACACCTATACGGATTCTCCTCCACAGTGGCAGATATGTAAATACGGGGTTTCCGTACCATTTCTTGCGCATTACGGTTCGAACACTCGAACACCTATACGGATTCTCCTGCACAGTGGCAGATATGTAAATACGGGGTTTCCTTACCATTTCTTGCGCATTACGGTTCGAACACTCGAACACCAATACGGATTCTCCTGCACAGTGGCAGAAATGTAAATACGGGGTTTCTGTACCATTTCTTGCGCATTAGGGTTCGAACACTCGAACACCTATACGGATTCTCCTACACAGTGGCAGATATGTAAATACGGGGTTTCCGTACCATTTCTTGCGCATTACGGTTCGAACACTCGAACACCTATACGAATTCTCCTGCACACTGGCAAATATGTAAATACGGGGTTTCCGTACCATTTCTTGCGCATTACGGTTCGAACACTCGAACACCTATACGGATTCTCCTGCACAGTGGCAGATATGTAAATACGGGGTTTCCGTACCATTTCCTTCGCATTACGGTTCGAACACTCGAACACCTATACGGATTCTCCTGCAAAGTGGCAGATATGTAAATAATGGGTTTCCGTACCATTTCTTTCGCATTACGGTTCGAACACTCGAACACCTATACGGATTCTCCTGCAAAGTGGCAGATATGTAAATAATGGGTTTCCGTACCATTTCTTTCGCATTACGGTTCGAACACTCGAACACCTATACGGATTCTCCTGCACAGTGGCAGATATGTAAATACGGGGTTTCCTTACCATTTGTTGCGCATTACGGTTCGAACACTCGAACACCTATACGGATTCTCCTGCACAGTGGCAGATATGTAAATACGGGGTTTCCGTACCATTTCTTGCGCATTACGGTTCGAACACTCGAACACCTATACGAATTCTCCTGCACACTGGCAAATACGTAAATACGGGGTTTCCGTACCATTTCTTGCGCATTACGGTTCGAACACTCGAACACCTATACGGATTCTCCTGCACAGTGGCAGATATGTAAATACGGGGTTTCCGTACCATTTCTTTCGCATTACGGTTCGAACACTCGAACACCTATACGGATTCTCCTGCAAAGTGGCAGATATGTAAATACGGGGTTTCCGTACCATTTCTTTCGCATTACGGTTCGAACACTCGAACACCTATACGGATTCTCCTGCACAGTGGCAGATATGTAAATACGGGGTTTCCTTACCATTTGTTGCGCATTACGGTTCGAACACTCGAACACCTATACGGATTCTCCTACACAGTGGCAGATATGTAAATACGGGGTTTCCGTACCATTTCTTGCGCATTACGGTTCGAACACTCGAACACCTATACGGATTCTCCTGCACAGTGGCAGATATGTAAAAACGGGGTTTCCGTACCGTTTCTTGCGCATTACGGTTCGAACACTCGAACACCTATACGGATTCTCCTGCACAGTGGCAGATATGTAAATACGGGGTTTCCGTACCATTTCTTGCGCATTACGGTTCGAACACTCGAACTCCTATACGGATTCTCCTGCACAGTGGCAGATATGTAAAAACGGGGTTTCCGTACCGTTTCTTGCGCATTACGGTTCGAACAGTCGAACACCAATACGGATTCTCCTGCACAGTGGCAGATATGTAAATACGGGGTTTCCGTACCATTTCTTGCGCATTACGGTTCGAACACTCGAACACCTATACGAATTCTCCTGCACACTGGCAAATACGTAAATACGGGGTTTCCGTACCATTTCTTGCGCATTACGGTTCGAACACTCGAACACCTATACGGATTCTCCTGCACAGTGGCAGATATGTAAATACGGGGTTTCCGTACCATTTTTTTCGCATTACGGTTC
This sequence comes from Camellia sinensis, assembly GCF_055761805.1. Classification (NCBI taxonomy): domain Eukaryota; kingdom Viridiplantae; phylum Streptophyta; class Magnoliopsida; order Ericales; family Theaceae; genus Camellia; species Camellia sinensis. Next base: position 1,957,504 of record NC_138965.1, read on the forward strand.
GAACACTCGAACACCTATACGGATTCTCCTGCAAAGTGGCAGATATGTAAATAATGGGTTTCCGTACCATTTCTTTCGCATTACGGTTCGAACACTCGAACACCTATACGGATTCTCCTGCAAAGTGGCAGATATGTAAATAATGGGTTTCCGTACCATTTCTTTCGCATTACGGTTCGAACACTCGAACACCTATACGGATTCTCCTGCACAGTGGCAGATATGTAAATACGGGGTTTCCTTACCATTTGTTGCGCATTACGGTTCGAACACTCGAACACCTATACGGATTCTCCTGCACAGTGGCAGATATGTAAATACGGGGTTTCCGTACCATTTCTTGCGCATTACGGTTCGAACACTCGAACACCTATACGAATTCTCCTGCACACTGGCAAATACGTAAATACGGGGTTTCCGTACCATTTCTTGCGCATTACGGTTCGAACACTCGAACACCTATACGGATTCTCCTGCACAGTGGCAGATATGTAAATACGGGGTTTCCGTACCATTTCTTTCGCATTACGGTTCGAACACTCGAACACCTATACGGATTCTCCTGCAAAGTGGCAGATATGTAAATACGGGGTTTCCGTACCATTTCTTTCGCATTACGGTTCGAACACTCGAACACCTATACGGATTCTCCTGCACAGTGGCAGATATGTAAATACGGGGTTTCCTTACCATTTGTTGCGCATTACGGTTCGAACACTCGAACACCTATACGGATTCTCCTGCACAGTGGCAGATATGTAAATACGGGGTTTCCGTACCATTTCTTGCGCATTACGGTTCGAACACTCGAACACCTATACGGATTCTCCTGCACAGTGGCAGATATGTAAAAACGGGGTTTCCGTACCGTTTCTTGCGCATTACGGTTCGAACACTCGAACACCTATACGGATTCTCCTGCACAGTGGCAGATATGTAAATACGGGGTTTCCGTACCATTTCTTGCGCATTACGGTTCGAACACTCGAACACCTATACGGATTCTCCTGCACAGTGGCAGATATGTAAAAACGGGGTTTCCGTACCGTTTCTTGCGCATTACGGTTCGAACAGTCGAACACCAATACGGATTCTCCTGCACAGTGGCAGATATGTAAATACGGGGTTTCCGTACCATTTCTTGCGCATTACGGTTCGAACACTCGAACACCTATACGAATTCTCCTGCACACTGGAAAATACGTAAATACGGGGTTTCCGTACCATTTCTTGCGCATTACGGTTCGAACACTCGAACACCTATACGGATTCTCCTGCACAGTGGCAGATATGTAAATACGGGGTTTCCATACCATTTTTTTCGCATTACGGTTCGAACACTCGAACACCTATACGGATTCTCCTGCAAAGTGGCAGATATGTAAATAATGGGTTTCCGTACCATTTCTTTCGCATTACGGTTCGAACACTCGAACACCTATACGGATTCTCCTGCACAGTGGCAGATATGTAAATACGGGGTTTCCTTACCATTTGTTGCGCATTACGGTTCGAACACTCGAACACCTATACGGATTCTCCTGCACAGTGGCAGATATGTACATACGGGGTTTCCGTACCATTTCTTGCGCATTACGGTTCGAACACTCGAACACCTATACGAATTCTCCTGCACACTGGCAAATACGTAAATACGGGGTTTCCGTATCATTTCTTGCGCATTACGGTTCGAACACTCGAACACCTATACGGATTCTCCTGCACAGTGGCAGATATGTAAATACGGGGTTTCCGTACCATTTCTTTCGCATTACGGTTCGAACACTCGAACACCTATACGGATTCTCCTGCAAAGTGGCAGATATGTAAATACGGGGTTTCCGTACCATTTCTTTCGCATTACGGTTCGAACACTCGAACACCTATACGGATTCTCCTGCACAGTGGCAGATATGTAAATACGGGGTTTCCTTACCATTTCTTGCGCATTACGGTTCGAACACTCGAACACCTATACGGATTCTCCTGCACAGTGGCAGATATGTAAATACGGGGTTTCCGTACCATTTCTTGCGCATTACGGTTCGAACACTCGAACACCTATACGGATTCTCCTGCACAGTGGCAGATATGTAAAAACAGGGTTTCCGTACCGTTTCTTGCGCATTACGGTTCGAACACTCGAACACCTATACGGATTCTCCTGCACAGTGGCAGATATGTAAATACGGGGTTTCCGTACCATTTCTTGCGCATTACGGTTCGAACACTCGAACACCTATACGGATTCTCCTGCACAGTGGCAGATATGTAAAAACGGGGTTTCCGTACCGTTTCTTGCGCATTACGGTTCGAACAGTCGAACACCAATACGGATTCTCCTGCACAGTGGCAGATATGTAAATACGGGGTTTCCGTACCATTTCTTGCGCATTACGGTTCGAACACTCGAACACCTATACGAATTCTCCTGCACACTGGCAAATACGTAAATACGGGGTTTCCGTACCATTTCTTTCGCATTACGGTTCGAACACTCGAACACCTATACGGATTCTCCTGCACAGTGGCAGATATGTAAATACGGGGTTTCCGTACCATTTTTTTCGCATTACGGTTCGAACACTCGAACACCTATACGGATTCTCCTGCAAAGTGGCAGATGTGTAAATAATGGGTTTCCGTACCATTTCTTTCGCATTACGGTTCGAACACTCGAACACCTATACGGATTCTCCTGCACAGTGGCAGATATGTAAATACGGGGTTTCCTTACCATTTGTTGCGCATTACGGTTCGAACACTCGAACACCTATACGGATTCTCCTGCACAGTGGCAGATATGTAAATACGGGGTTTCCGTACCATTTCTTGCGCATTACTGTTCGAACACTCGAACACCTATACGGATTCTCCTACACAGTGGCAGATATGTAAAAACGGGGTTTCCGTACCGTTTCTTGCGCATTACGGTTCGAACACTCGAACACCTATACGGATTCTCCTGCACAGTGGCAGATATGTAAATACGGGGTTTCCGTACCATTTGTTGCGCATTACGGTTCGAACACTCGAACACCTATACGGATTCTCCTGCACAGTGGCAGATATGTAAATATGGGGTTTCCGTACCATTTCTTGCGCATTACGGTTCGAACACTCGAACACCAATACGGATTCTCCTGCACAGTGGCAGATATGTAAATACGAGGTTTCCGTACCATTTCTTGCGCATTACGGTTCGAACACCTAAACGGATTCTCCTGCACAGTGGCAGATATGTAAATACGGGGTTTCCGTATCATTTCTTTCGCATTACGGTCCGAACACTCGAACACCTATACGGATTCTCCTGCAAAGTGGCAGATATGTAAATACGGGGTTTCCGTACCATTTCTTTCGCATTACGGTACGAACACTCGAACACCTATACGGATTCTCCTGCACAGTGGCAGATATGTAAATACGGGGTTTCCGTACCATTTCTTGCGCATTACGGTTCGAACACTCGAACACCTATACGGATTCTCCTGCACAGTGGCAGATATGTAAATACGGGGTTTTCGTACCATTTCTTGCGCATTACGGTTCGAACACTCGAACACCAATACGGATTCTCCTGCACAGTGGCAGATATGTAAATACGGGGTTTCCTTACCATTTCTTGCGCATTAAGGTTCGAACACTCGAACACCAATACGGATTCTCCTGCACAGTGGCAGAAATGTAAATACGGGGTTTCTGTACCATTTCTTGCGCATTAGGGTTCGAACACTCGAACACCTATACGGATTCTCCTACACAGTGGCAGATATGTAAATACGGGGTTTCCGTACCATTTCTTGCGCATTACGGTTCGAACACTCGAACACCTATACGAATTCTCCTGCACACTGGCAAATATGTAAATACGGGGTTTCCGTACCATTTCTTGCGCATTACGGTTCGAACACTCGAACACCTATACGGATTCTCCTGCACAGTGGCAGAAATGTAAATACGGGGTTTCCGTACCATTTCTTTCGCATTACGGTTCGAACACTCGAACACCTATACGGATTCTCCTGCAAAGTGGCAGATATGTAAATACGGGGTTTCCGTACCATTTCTTTCGCATTACGGTTCGAACACTCGAACACCTATACGGATTCTCCTGCACAGTGGCAGATATGTAAATACGGGGTTTCCTTACCATTTGTTGCGCATTACGGTTCGAACACTCGAACACCTATACGGATTCTCCTGCAAAGTGGCAGATATGTAAATACGGGGTTTCCGTAGCATTTCTTGCGCATTACGGTTCGAACACTCGAACACCTATACGGATTCTCCTACACATTGGCAGATATGTAAATACGTGGTTTCCGTACCATTTCTTGCGCATTACGTAAATACGGGGTTTCCGTACCATTTCTTGCGCATTACGGTTCGAACACTCGAACACCTATACAGATTCTCCTGCACATTGGCAGATATGTAAATACGGGGTTTCCTTACCATTTCTTGCGCATTACGGTTCGAACACTCGAACACCAATACGGATTCTCCTGCACAGTGGCAGATATGTAAATACGGGGTTTCCGTACCATTTCTTGCGCATTACGGTTCGAACACTCGAACACCTATACGGATTCTCCTCCACAGTGGCAGATATGTAAATACGGGGTTTCCGTACCATTTCTTGCGCATTACGGTTCGAACACTCGAACACCTATACGGATTCTCCTGCACAGTGGCAGATATGTAAATACGGGGTTTCCTTACCATTTCTTGCGCATTACGGTTCGAACACTCGAACACCAATACGGATTCTCCTGCACAGTGGCAGAAATGTAAATACGGGGTTTCTGTACCATTTCTTGCGCATTAGGGTTCGAACACTCGAACACCTATACGGATTCTCCTACACAGTGGCAGATATGTAAATACGGGGTTTCCGTACCATTTCTTGCGCATTACGGTTCGAACACTCGAACACCTATACGAATTCTCCTGCACACTGGCAAATATGTAAATACGGGGTTTCCGTACCATTTCTTGCGCATTACGGTTCGAACACTCGAACACCTATACGGATTCTCCTGCACAGTGGCAGATATGTAAATACGGGGTTTCCGTACCATTTCCTTCGCATTACGGTTCGAACACTCGAACACCTATACGGATTCTCCTGCAAAGTGGCAGATATGTAAATACGGGGTTTCCGTACCATTTCTTTCGCATTACGGTTCGAACACTCGAACACCTATACGGATTCTCCTGCACAGTGGCAGATATGTAAATACGGGGTTTCCTTACCATTTGTTGCGCATTACGGTTCGAACACTCGAACACCTATACGGATTCTCCTGCAAAGTGGCAGATATGTAAATACGGGGTTTCCGTACCATTTCTTGCGCATTACGGTTCGAACACTCGAACACCTATACGGATTCTCCTACACAGTGGCAGATATGTAAATACGGGGTTTCCGTACCATTTCTTACGCATTACGTAAATACGGGGTTTCCGTACCATTTCTTGCGCATTACGGTTCGAACACTCGAACACCTATACGGATTCTCCTGCACAGTGGCAGATATGTAAATACGGGGTTTCCTTACCATTTCTTGCGCATTACGGTTCGAACACTCGAACACCAATACGGATTCTCCTGCACAGTGGCAGATATGTAAATACGGGGTTTCTGTACCATTTCTTGCGCATTATGGTTCGAACACTCGAACACCTATACGGATTCTCCTGCACAGTGGCAGATATGTAAATACGGGGTTTCCGTACCATTTCTTTCGCATTACGGTTCGAACACTCGAACACCTATACGGATTCTCCTGCAAAGTGGCAGATATGTAAATACGGGGTTTCCGTACCATTTCTTTCGCATTACGGTTCGAACACTCGAACACCTATACGGATTCTCCTACACAGTGGCAGATATGTAAATACGGGGTTTCCGTACCATTTCTTGCGCATTACGGTTCGAACACTCGAACACCTATACGGATTCTCCTGCACAGTGGCAGATATGTAACTACGGGGTTTCCGTACCATTTCTTGCGCATTACGGTTCGAACACTCGAACACCTATACGAATTCTCCTGCACACTGGCAAATACGTAAATACGGGGTTTCCGTACCATTTCTTGCGCATTACGGTTCGAACACTCGAACACCTATACGGATTCTCCTGCACAGTGGCAGATATGTAAATACGGGGTTTCCGTACCATTTCTTTCGCATTACGGTTCGAACACTCGAACACCTATACGGATTCTCCTGCAAAGTGGCAGATATGTAAATACGGGGTTTCCGTACCATTTCTTTCGCATTACGGTTCGAACACTCGAACACCTATACGGATTCTCCTGCACAGTGGCAGATATGTAAATACGGGGTTTCCGTACCATTTCTTGCGCATTACGGTTCGAACACTCGAACACCTATACGAATTCTCCTGCACACTGGCAAATACGTAAATACGGGGTTTCCATACCATTTCTTGCGCATTACGGTTCGAACACTCGAACACCTATACGGATTCTCCTGCACAGTGGCAGATATGTAAATACGGGGTTTCCGTACCATTTCTTTCGCATTACGGTTCGAACACTCGAACACCTATACGGATTCTCCAGCAAAGTGGCAGATATGTAAATAATGGGTTTCCGTACCATTTCTTTCGCATTACGGTTCGAACACTCGAACACCTATACGGATTCTCCTGCACAGTGGCAGATATGTAAATACGGGGTTTCCTTACCATTTGTTGCGCATTACGGTTCGAACACTCGAACACCTATACGGATTCTCCTGCACAGTGGCAGATATGTAAATACGGGGTTTCCGTACCATTTCTTGCGCATTACGGTTCGAACACTCGAACACCTATACGGATTCTCCTGCACAGTGGTAGATATGTAAAAACGGGGTTTCCGTACCGTTTCTTGCGCATTACGGTTCGAACACTCGAACACCTATACGGATTCTCCTGCACAGTGGCAGATATGTAAATACGGGGTTTCCGTACCATTTCTTGCGCATTACGGTTCGAACACTCGAACACCTATACGGATTCTCCTGCACAGTGGCAGATATGTAAATATGGGGTTTCCGTACCATTTCTTGCGCATTACGGTTCGAACACTCGAACACCAATACGAATTCTCCTGCACAGTGGCAGATATGTAAATACGGGGTTTCGGTACCATTTCTTGCGCATTACGGTTCGAACACCTAAACGGATTCTCCTGCACAGTGGCAGATATGTAAATACGGGGTTTCCGTACCATTTCTTTCGCATTACGGTTCGAACACTCGAACACCTATACGGATTCTCCTGCAAAGTGGCAGATATGTAAATACGGGGTTTCCGTACCATTTCTTTCGCATTACGGTACGAACACTCGAACACCTATACGGATTCTCCTGCATAGTGGCAGATATGTAAATACGGGGTTTCCGTACCATTTCTGGCGCATTACGGTTCGAACACTCGAACACCTATACGGATTCTCCTGCACAGTGGCAGATATGTAAATACGGGGTTTCCGTACCATTTCTTGCGCATTACGGTTCGAACACTCGAACACCTATACGGATTCTCCTGCACAGTGGCAGATATGTAAATACGGGGTTTCCTTACCATTTCTTGCGCATTACGGTTCGAACACTCGAACACCAATACGGATTCTCCTGCACAGTGGCAGAAATGTAAATACGGGGTTTCTGTACCATTTCTTGCGCATTAGGGTTCGAACACTCGAACACCTATACAGATTCTCCTACACAGTGGCAGATATGTAAATACGGGGTTTCCGTACCATTTCTTGCGCATTACGGTTCGAACACTCGAACACCTATACGAATTCTCCTGCACACTGGCAAATATGTAAATACGGGGTTTCCGTACCATTTCTTGCGCATTACGGTTCGAACACTCGAACACCTATACGGATTCTCCTGCACAGTGGCAGATATGTAAATACGGGGTTTCCGTACCATTTCTTTCGCATTACGGTTCGAACACTCGAACACCTATACGGATTCTCCTGCAAAGTGGCAGATATGTAAATACGGGGTTTCCGTACCATTTCTTTCGCATTACGGTTCGAACACTCGAACACCTATACGGATTCTCCTGCAAAGTGGCAGATATGTAAATACGGGGTTTCCGTACCATTTCTTGCGCATTACGGTTCGAACACTCGAACACCAATACGGATTCTCCTGCACAGTGGCAGATATGTAAATACGGGGTTTCCGTACCATTTCTTGCGCATTACGGTTCGAACACTCGAACACCTATACGGATTCTCCTCCACAGTGGCAGATATGTAAATACGGGGTTTCCGTACCATTTCTTGCGCATTACGGTTCGAACACTCGAACACCTATACGGATTCTCCTGCACAGTGGCAGATATGTAAATACGGGGTTTCCTTACCATTTCTTGCGCATTACGGTTCGAACACTCGAACACCAATACGGATTCTCCTGCACAGTGGCAGAAATGTAAATACGGGGTTTCTGTACCATTTCTTGCGCATTAGGGTTCGAACACTCGAACACCTATACGGATTCTCCTACACAGTGGCAGATATGTAAATACGGGGTTTCCGTACCATTTCTTGCGCATTACGGTTCGAACACTCGAACACCTATACGAATTCTCCTGCACACTGGCAAATATGTAAATACGGGGTTTCCGTACCATTTCTTGCGCATTACGGTTCGAACACTCGAACACCTATACGGATTCTCCTGCACAGTGGCAGATATGTAAATACGGGGTTTCCGTACCATTTCCTTCGCATTACGGTTCGAACACTCGAACACCTATACGGATTCTCCTGCAAAGTGGCAGATATGTAAATACGGGGTTTCCGTACCATTTCTTTCGCATTACGGTTCGAACACTCGAACACCTATACGGATTCTCCTGCACAGTGGCAGATATGTAAATACGGGGTTTCCTTACCATTTGTTGCGCATTACGGTTCGAACACTCGAACACCTATACGGATTCTCCTGCAAAGTGGCAGATATGTAAATACGGGGTTTCCGTACCATTTCTTGCGCATTACGGTTCGAACACTCGAACACCTATACGGATTCTCCTACACAGTGGCAGATATGTAAATACGGGGTTTCCGTACCATTTCTTACGCATTACGTAAATACGGGGTTTCCGTACCATTTCTTGCGCATTACGGTTCGAACACTCGAACACCTATACGGATTCTCCTGCAAAGTGGCAGATATGTAAATACGGGGTTTCCGTACCATTTCTTTCGCATTACGGTTCGAACACTCGAACACCTATACGGATTCTCCTGCACAGTGGCAGATATGTAAATACGGGGTTTCCTTACCATTTGTTGCGCATTACGGTTCGAACACTCGAACACCTATACGGATTCTCCTGCAAAGTGGCAGATATGTAAATACGGGGTTTCCGTACCATTTCTTGCGCATTACGGTTCGAACACTCGAACACCTATACGGATTCTCCTACACAGTGGCAGATATGTAAATACGGGGTTTCCGTACCATTTCTTACGCATTACGTAAATACGGGGTTTCCGTACCATTTCTTGCGCATTACGGTTCGAACACTCGAACACCAATACGGATTCTCCTGCACAGTGGCAGATATGTAAATACGGGGTTTCTGTACCATTTCTTGCGCATTATGGTTCGAACACTCGAACACCTATACGGATTCTCCTGCACAGTGGCAGATATGTAAATACGGGGTTTCCGTACCATTTCTTTCGCATTACGGTTCGAACACTCGAACACCTATACGGATTCTCCTGCAAAGTGGCAGATATGTAAATACGGGGTTTCCGTACCATTTCTTTCGCATTACGGTTCGAACACTCGAACACCTATACGGATTCTCCTGCACAGTGGCAGATATGTAAATACGGGGTTTCCTTACCATTTGTTGCGCATTACGGTTCGAACACTCGAACACCTATACGGATTCTCCTGCACAGTGGCAGATATGTAACTACGGGGTTTCCGTACCATTTCTTGCGCATTACGGTTCGAACACTCGAACACCTATACGAATTCTCCTGCACACTGGCAAATACGTAAATACGGGGTTTTCGTACCATTTCTTGCGCATTACGGTTCGAACACTCGAACACCTATACGGATTCTCCTGCACAGTGGCAGATATGTAAATACGGGGTTTCCGTACCATTTCTTTCGCATTACGGTTCGAACACTCGAACACCTATACGGATTCTCCTGCAAAGTGGCAGATATGTAAATACGGGGTTTCCGTACCATTTCTTTCGCATTACGGTTCGAACACTCGAACACCTATACGGATTCTCCTGCACAGTGGCAGATATGTAAATACGGGGTTTCCGTACCATTTCTTGCGCATTACGGTTCGAACACTCGAACACCTATACGAATTCTCCTGCACACTGGCAAATACGTAAATACGGGGTTTCCATACCATTTCTTGCGCATTACGGTTCGAACACTCGAACACCTATACGGATTCTCCTGCACAGTGGCAGATATGTAAATACGGGGTTTCCGTACCATTTCTTTCGCATTACGGTTCGAACACTCGAACACCTATACGGATTCTCCTGCAAAGTGGCAGATATGTAAATAATGGGTTTCCGTACCATTTCTTTCGCATTACGGTTCGAACACTCGAACACCTATACGGATTCTCCTGCACAGTGGCAGATATGTAAATACGGGGTTTCCTTACCATTTGTTGCGCATTACGGTTCGAACACTCGAACACCTATACGGATTCTCCTGCACAGTGGCAGATATGTAAATACGGGGTTTCCGTACCATTTCTTGCGCATTACGGTTCGAACACTCGAACACCTATACGGATTCTCCTGCACAGTGGTAGATATGTAAAAACGGGGTTTCCGTACCGTTTCTTGCGCATTACGGTTCGAACACTCGAACACCTATACGGATTCTCCTGCACAGTGGCAGATATGTAAATACGGGGTTTCCGTACCATTTCTTGCGCATTACGGTTCGAACACTCGAACACCTATACGGATTCTCCTGCACAGTGGCAGATATGTAAATATGGGGTTTCCGTACCATTTCTTGCGCATTACGGTTCGAACACTCGAACACCAATACGGATTCTCCTGCACAGTGGCAGATATGTAAATACGGGGTTTCTGTACCATTTCTTGCGCATTACGGTTCGAACACCTAAACGGATTCTCCTGCACAGTGGCAGATATGTAAATACGGGGTTTCCGTACCATTTCTTTCGCATTACGGTTCGAACACTCGAACACCTATACGGATTCTCCTGCAAAGTGGCAGATATGTAAATACGGGGTTTCCGTACCATTTCTTTCGCATTACGGTACGAACACTCGAACACCTATACGGATTCTCCTGCATAGTGGCAGATATGTAAATACGGGGTTTCCGTACCATTTCTGGCGCATTACGGTTCGAACACTCGAACACCTATACGGATTCTCCTGCACAGTGGCAGATATGTAAATACGGGGTTTCCGTACCATTTCTTGCGCATTACGGTTCGAACACTCGAACACCTATACGGATTCTCCTGCACAGTGGCAGATATGTAAATACGGGGTTTCCTTACCATTTCTTGCGCATTACGGTTCGAACACTCGAACACCAATACGGATTCTCCTGCACAGTGGCAGAAATGTAAATACGGGGTTTCTGTACCATTTCTTGCGCATTAGGGTTCGAACACTCGAACACCTATACAGATTCTCCTACACAGTGGCAGATATGTAAATACGGGGTTTCCGTACCATTTCTTGCGCATTACGGTTCGAACACTCGAACACCTATACGAATTCTCCTGCACACTGGCAAATATGTAAATACGGGGTTTCCGTACCATTTCTTGCGCATTACGGTTCGAACACTCGAACACCTATACGGATTCTCCTGCACAGTGGCAGATATGTAAATACGGGGTTTCCGTACCATTTCTTTCGCATTACGGTTCGAACACTCGAACACCTATACGGATTCTCCTGCAAAGTGGCAGATATGTAAATACGGGGTTTCCGTACCATTTCTTTCGCATTACGGTTCGAACACTCGAACACCTATACGGATTCTCCTGCAAAGTGGCAGATATGTAAATACGGGGTTTCCGTACCATTTCTTGCGCATTACGGTTCGAACACTCGAACACCTATACGGATTCTCCTACACAGTGGCAGATATGTAAATACGGGGTTTCCGTACCATTTCTTGCGCATTACGTAAATACGGGGTTTCCGTACCATTTCTTGCGCATTACGGTTCGAACACTCGAACACCTATACGGATTCTCCTACACAGTGGCAGATATGTAAATACGGGGTTTCCTTACCATTTCTTGCGCATTACGGTTCGAACACTCGAACACCAATACGGATTCTCCAGCACAGTGGCAGATATGTAAATACGGTGTTTCCGTACCATTTCTTGCGCATTACGGTTCGAACACTCGAACACCTATACGGATTCTCCTCCACAGTGGCAGATATGTAAATACGGGGTTTCCGTACCATTTCTTGCGCATTACGGTTCGAACACTCGAACACCTATACGGATTCTCCTGCACAGTGACAGATATGTAAATACGGGGTTTCCTTACCATTTCTTGCGCATTACGGTTCGAACACTCGAACACCAATACGGATTCTCCTGCACAGTGGCAGAAATGTAAATACGGGGTTTCTGTACCATTTCTTGCGCATTAGGGTTCGAACACTCGAACACCTATACGGATTCTCCTACACAGTGGCAGATATGTAAATACGGGGTTTCCGTACCATTTCTTGCGCAATACGGTTCGAACACTCGAACACCTATACGAATTCTCCTGCACACTGGCAAATATGTAAATACGGGGTTTCCGTACCATTTCTTGCGCATTACGGTTCGAACACTCGAACACCTATACGGATTCTCCTGCACAGTGGCAGATATGTAAATACGGGGTTTCCGTACCATTTCTTTCGCATTACGGTTCGAACACTCGAACACCTATACGGATTCTCCTGCAAAGTGGCAGATATGTAAATACGGGGTTTCCGTACCATTTCTTTCGCATTACGGTTCGAACACTCGAACACCTATACGGATTCTCCTGCATAGTGGCAGATATGTAAATACGGGGTTTCCTTACCATTTGTTGCGCATTACGGTTCGAACACTCGAACACCTATACGGATTCTCCTGCAAAGTGGCAGATATGTAAATACGGGGTTTCCGTACCATTTCTTGCGCATTACGGTTCGAACACTCGAACACCTATACGGATTCTCCTACACAGTGGCAGATATGTAAATACGGGGTTTCCGTACCATTTCTTGCGCATTACGTAAATACGGGGTTTCCGTACCATTTCTTGCGCATTACGGTTCGAACACTCGAACACCTATACGGATTCTCCTGCACAGTGGCAGATATGTAAATACGGGGTTTCCTTACCATTTCTTGCGCATTACGGTTCGAACACTCGAACACCAATACGGATTCTCCAGCACAGTGGCAGATATGTAAATACGGTGTTTCCGTACCATTTCTTGCGCATTACGGTTCGAACACTCGAACACCTATACGGATTCTCCTCCACAGTGGCAGATATGTAAATACGGGGTTTAAGTACCATTTCTTGCGCATTACGGTTCGAACACTCGAACACCTATACGGATTCTCCTGCACAGTGACAGATATGTAAATACGGGGTTTCCTTACCATTTCTTGCGCATTACGGTTCGAACACTCGAACACCAATACGGATTCTCCTGCACAGTGGCAGAAATGTAAATACGGGGTTTCTGTACCATTTCTTGCGCATTTGGGTTCGAACACTCGAACACCTATACGGATTCTCCTACACAGTGGCAGATATGTAAATACGGGGTTTCCGTACCATTTCTTGCGCATTACGGTTCGAACACTCGAACACCTATACGAATTCTCCTGCACACTGGCAAATATGTAAATACGGGGTTTCCGTACCATTTCTTGCGCATTACGGTTCGAACACTCGAACACCTATACGGATTCTCCTGCACAGTGGCAGATATGTAAATACGGGGTTTCCGTACCATTTCTTTCGCATTACGGTTCGAACACTCGAACACCTATACGGATTCTCCTGCAAAGTGGCAGATATGTAAATACGGGGTTTCCGTACCATTTCTTTCGCATTACGGTTCGAACACTCGAACACCTATACGGATTCTCCTGCATAGTGGCAGATATGTAAATACGGGGTTTCCTTACCATTTGTTGCGCATTACGGTTCGAACACTCGAACACCTATACGGATTCTCCTGCAAAGTGGCAGATATGTAAATACGGGGTTTCCGTACCATTTCTTGCGCATTACGGTTCGAACACTCGAACACCTATACGGATTCTCCTACACAGTGGCAGATATGTAAATACGGGGTTTCCGTACCATTTCTTGCGCATTACGTAAATACGGGGTTTCCGTACCATTTCTTGCGCATTACGGTTCGAACACTCGAACACCTATACGGATTCTCCTGCACAGTGGCAGATATGTAAATACGGGGTTTCCTTACCATTTCTTGCGCATTACGGTTCGAACACTCGAACACCAATACGGATTCTCCTGCACAGTGGCAGATATGTAAATACGGTGTTTCCGTACCATTTCTTGCGCATTACGGTTCGAACACTCGAACACCTATACGGATTCTCCTCCACAGTGGCAGATATGTAAATACGGGGTTTCCGTACCATTTCTTGCGCATTACGGTTCGAACACTCGAACACCTATACGAATTCTCCTGCACACTGGCAAATATGTAAATACGGGGTTTCCGTACCATTTCTTGCGCATTACGGTTCGAACACTCGAACACCTATACGGATTCTCCTGCACAGTGGCAGATATGTAAATACGGGGTTTCCGTACCATTTCCTTCGCATTACGGTTCGAACACTCGAACACCTATACGGATTCTCCTACACAGTGGCAGATATGTAAATACGGGGTTTCCGTACCATTTCTTTCGCATTACGGTTCGAACACTCGAACACCTATACGGATTCTCCTGCACAGTGGCAGATATGTAAATACGGGGTTTCCTTACCATTTGTTGCGCATTACGGTTCGAACACTCGAACACCTATACGGATTCTCCTGCAAAGTGGCAGATATGTAAATACGGGGTTTCCGTACCATTTCTTGCGCATTACGGTTCGAACACTCGAACACCTATACGGATTCTCCTACACAGTGGCAGATATGTAAATACGGGGTTTCCGTACCATTTCTTGCGCATTACGTAAATACGGGGTTTCCGTACCATTTCTTGCGCATTACGGTTCGAACACTCGAACACCTATACGGATTCTCCTGCACAGTGGCAGATATGTAAATACGGGGTTTCCTTACCATTTCTTGCGCATTACGGTTCGAACACTCGAACACCAATACGGATTCTCCTGCACAGTGGCAGATATGTAAATACGGGGTTTCCGTACCATTTCTTGCGCATTACGGTTCGAACACTCGAACACCTATACGGATTCCCCTCCACAGTGGCAGATATGTAAATACGGGGTTTCCGTACCATTTCTTGCGCATTACGGTTCGAACACTCGAACACCTATACGGATTCTCCTGCACAGTGGCAGATATCTAAATACGGGGTTTCCTTACCATTTCTTGCGCATTACGGTTCGAACACTCGAACACCAATACGGATTCTCCTGCACAGTGGCAGAAATGTAAATACGGGGTTTCTGTACCATTTCTTGCGCATTAGGGTTCGAACACTCGAACACCTATACGGATTCTCCTACACAGTGGCAGATATGTAAATACGGGGTTTCCGTACCATTTCTTGCGCATTACGTAAATACGGGGTTTCCGTACCATTTCTTGCGCATTACGGTTCGAACACTCGAACACCTATACGAATTCTCCTGCACACTGGCAAATATGTAAATACGGGGTTTCCGTACCATTTCTTGCGCATTACGGTTCGAACACTCGAACACCTATACGGATTCTCCTGCACAGTGGCAGATATGTAAATACGGGGTTTCCGTACTATTTCCTTCGCATTACGGTTCGAACACTCGAACACCTATACGGATTCTCCGGCAAAGTGGCAGATATGTAAATACGGGGTTTCCGTACCATTTCTTTCGCATTACGGTTCGAACACTCGAACACCTATACGGATTCTCCTGCACAGTGGCAGATATGTAAATACGGGGTTTCCTTACCATTTGTTGCGCATTACGGTTCGAACACTCGAACACCTATACGGATTCTCCTGCAAAGTGGCAGATATGTAAATACGGGGTTTCCGTACCATTTCTTGCGCATTACGGTTCGAACACTCGAACACCTATACGGATTCTCCTACACAGTGGCAGATATGTAAATACGGGGTTTCCGTACCATTTCTTGTGCATTACGTAAATACGGGGTTTCCGTACCATTTCTTGCGCATTACGGTTCGAACACTCGAACACCTATACGGATTCTCCTGCACAGTGGCAGATATGTAAATACGGGGTTTCCTTACCATTTCTTGCGCATTACGGTTCGAACACTCGAACACCAATACGGATTCTCCTGCACAGTGGCAGATATGTAAATACGGGGTTTCTGTACCATTTCTTGCGCATTAGGGTTCGAACACTCGAACACCTATACGGATTCTCCTGCACAGTGGCAGATATGTAAATACGGGGTTTCCGTACCATTTCTTTCGCATTACGGTTCGAACACTCGAACACCTATACGGATTCTCCTGCAAAGTGGCAGATATGTAAATACGGGGTTTCCGTACCATTTCTTTCGCATTACGGTTCGAACACTCGAACACCTATACGGATTCTCCTGCACAGTGGCAGATATGTAAATACGGGGTTTCCTTACCATTTGTTGCGCATTACGGTTCGAACACTCGAACACCTATACGGATTCTCCTGCACAGTGGCAGATATGTAAATACGGGGTTTCCGTACCATTTCTTGCGCATTACGGTTCGAACACTCGAACACCTATACGAATTCTCCTACACACTGGCAAATACGTAAATACGGGGTTTCCGTACCATTTCTTGCACATTACGGTTCGAACACTCGAACACCTATACGGATTCTCCTGCACAGTGGCAGATATGTAAATACGGGGTTTCCGTACCATTTCTTTCGCATTACGGTTCGAACACTCGAACACCTATACGGATTCTCCTGCAAAGTGGCAGATATGTAAATACGGGGTTTCCGTACCATTTCTTGCGCATTACGGTTCGAACACTCGAACACCTATACGGATTCTCCTGCACAGTGGCAGATATCTAAATACGGGGTTTCCTTACCATTTCTTGCGCATTACGGTTCGAACACTCGAACACCAATACGGATTCTCCTGCACAGTGGCAGAAATGTAAATACGGGGTTTCTGTACCATTTCTTGCGCATTAGGGTTCGAACACTCGAACACCTATACGGATTCTCCTACACAGTGGCAGATATGTAAATACGGGGTTTCCGTACCATTTCTTGCGCATTACGTAAATACGGGGTTTCCGTACCATTTCTTGCGCATTACGGTTCGAACACTCGAACACCTATACGAATTCTCCTGCACACTGGCAAATATGTAAATACGGGGTTTCCGTACCATTTCTTGCGCATTACGGTTCGAACACTCGAACACCTATACGGATTCTCCTGCACAGTGGCAGATATGTAAATACGGGGTTTCCGTACCATTTCCTTCGCATTACGGTTCGAACACTCGAACACCTATACGGATTCTCCTGCAAAGTGGCAGATATGTAAATACGGGGTTTCCGTACCATTTCTTTCGCATTACGGTTCGAACACTCGAACACCTATACGGATTCTCCTGCACAGTGGCAGATATGTAAATACGGGGTTTCCTTACCATTTGTTGCGCATTACGGTTCGAACACTCGAACACCTATACGGATTCTCCTGCAAAGTGGCAGATATGTAAATACGGGGTTTCCGTACCATTTCTTGCGCATTACGGTTCGAACACTCGAACACCTATACGGATTCTCCTACACAGTGGCAGATATGTAAATACGGGGTTTCCGTACCATTTCTTGCGCATTACGTAAATACGGGGTTTCCGTACCATTTCTTGCGCATTACGGTTCGAACACTCGAACACCTATACGGATTCTCCTGCACAGTGGCAGATATGTAAATACGGGGTTTCCTTACCATTTCTTGCGCATTACGGTTCGAACACTCGAACACCAATACGGATTCTCCTGCACAGTGGCAGATATGTAAATACGGGGTTTCTGTACCATTTCTTGCGCATTAGGGTTCGAACACTCGAACACTTATACGGATTCTCCTGCACAGTGGCAGATATGTAAATACGGGGTTTCCGTACCATTTCTTTCGCATTACGGTTCGAACACTCGAACACCTATACGGATTCTCCTGCAAAGTGGCAGATATGTAAATACGGGGTTTCCGTACCATTTCTTTCGCATTACGGTTCGAACACTCGAACATCTATACGGATTCTCCTGCACAGTGGCAGATATGTAAATACGGGGTTTCCTTACCATTTGTTGCGCATTACGGTTCGAACACTCGAACACCTATACGGATTCTCCTGCACAGTGGCAGATATGTAAATACGGGGTTTCCGTACCATTTCTTGCGCATTACGGTTCGAACACTCGAACACCTATACGAATTCTCCTACACACTGGCAAATACGTAAATACGGGGTTTCCGTACCATTTCTTGCGCATTACGGTTCGAACACTCGAACACCTATACGGATTCTCCTGCACAGTGGCAGATATGTAAATACGGGGTTTCCGTACCATTTCTTTCGCATTACGGTTCGAACACTCGAACACCTATACGGATTCTCCTGCAAAGTGGCAGATATGTAAATACGGGGTTTCCGTACCATTTCTTTCGCATTACGGTTCGAACACTCGAACACCTATACGGATTCTCCTGCAAAGTGGCAGATATGTAAATACGGGGTTTCCGTACCATTTCTTGCGCATTACGGTTCGAACACTCGAACACCTATACGAATTCTCCTGCACACTGGCAAATACGTAAATACGGGGTTTCCGTACCATTTCTTGCGCATTACGGTTCGAACACTCGAACACCTATACGGATTCTCCTGCACAGTGGCAGATATGTAAATACGGGGTTTCCGTACCATTTCTTTCGCATTACGGTTCGAACACTCGAACACCTATACGGATTCTCCTGCAAAGTGGCAGATATGTAAATAATGGGTTTCCGTACCATTTCTTTCGCATTACGGTTCGAACACTCGAACACCTATACGGATTCTCCTGCACAGTGGCAGATATGTAAATACGGGGTTTCCTTACCATTTGTTGCGCATTACGGTTCGAACACTCGAACACCTATACGGATTCTCCTGCACAGTGGCAGATATGTAAATACGGGGTTTCCGTACCATTTCTTGCGCATTACGGTTCGAACACTCGAACACCTATACGGATTCTCCTGCACAGTGGCAGATATGTAAAAACGGGGTTTCCGTACCGTTTCTTGCGCATTACGGTTCGAACACTCGAACACCTATACGGATTCTCCTGCACAGTGGCAGATATGTAAATACGGGGTTTCCGTACCATTTCTTGCGCATTACGGTTCGAACACTCGAACACCTATACGGATTCTCCTGCACAGTGGCAGATATGTAAATATGGGGTTTCCGTACCATTTCTTGCGCATTACGGTTCGAACAATCGAACACCAATACGGATTCTCCTGCACAGTGGCAGATATGTAAATACGGGGTTTCGGTACCATTTCTTGCGCATTACGGTTCGAACACCTAAACGGATTCTCCTGCACAGTGGCAGATATGTAAATACGGGGTTTCCGTACCATTTCTTTCGCATTACGGTTCGAACACTCGAACACCTATACGGATTCTCCTGCAAAGTGGCAGATATGTAAATACGGGGTTTCCGTACCATTTCTTTCGCATTACGGTACGAACACTCGAACACCTATACGGATTCTCCTGCACAGTGGCAGATATGTAAATACGGGGTTTCCGTACCATTTCTTGCGCATTACGGTTCGAACACTCGAACACCTATACGGATTCTCCTGCACAGTGGCAGATATGTAAATACGGGGTTTCCGTACCATTTCTTGCGCATTACGGTTCGAACACTCGAACACCTATACGGATTCTCCTGCACAGTGGCAGATATGTAAATACGGGGTTTCCTTACCATTTCTTGCGCATTACGGTTCGAACACTCGAACACCAATACGGATTCTCCTGCACAGTGGCAGAAATGTAAATACGGGGTTTCTGTACCATTTCTTGCGCATTAGGGTTCGAACACTCGAACACCTATACGGATTCTCCTACACAGTGGCAGATATGTAAATACGGGGTTTCCGTACCATTTCTTGCGCATTACGGTTCGAACACTCGAACACCTATACGAATTCTCCTGCACACTGGCAAATATGTAAATACGGGGTTTCCGTACCATTTCTTGCGCATTACGGTTCGAACACTCGAACACCTATACGGATTCTCCTGCACAGTGGCATATATGTAAATACGGGGTTTCCGTACCATTTCTTTCGCATTACGGTTCGAAAACTCGAACACCTATACGGATTCTCCTGCAAAGTGGCAGATATGTAAATACGGGGTTTCCGTACCATTTCTTTCGCATTACGGTTCGAACACTCGAACACCTATACGGATTCTCCTGCACAGTGGCAGATATGTAAATACGGGGTTTCCTTACCATTTGTTGCGCATTACGGTTCGAACACTCGAACACCTATACGGATTCTCCTGCAAAGTGGCAGATATGTAAATACGGGGTTTCCGTACCATTTCTTGCGCATTACGGTTCGAACACTCGAACACCTATACGGATTCTCCTACACAGTGGCAGATATGTAAATACGGGGTTTCCGTACCATTTCTTGCGCATTACGTAAATACGGGGTTTCCGTACCATTTCTTGCGCATTACGGTTCGAACACTCGAACACCTATACGGATTCTCCTGCACAGTGGCAGATATGTAAATACGGGGTTTCCTTACCATTTGTTGCGCATTACGGTTCGAACACTCGAACACCTATACGGATTCTCCTGCACAGTGGCAGATATGTAAATACGGGGTTTCCGTACCATTTCTTGCGCATTACGGTTCGAACACTCGAACACCTATACGAATTCTCCTGCACAGTGGCAAATACGTAAATACGGGGTTTCCGTACCATTTCTTGCGCATTACGGTTCGAACACTCGAACACCTATACGGATTCTCCTGCACAGTGGCAGATATGTAAATACGGGGTTTCCGTACCATTTCTTTCACATTACGGTTCGAACACTCGAACACCTATACGGATTCTCCTGCAAAGTGGCAGATATGTAAATACGGGGTTTCCGTACCATTTCTTTCGCATTACGGTTCGAACACTCGAACACCTATACGGATTCTCCTGCACAGTGGCAGATATGTAAATACGGGGTTTCCTTACCATTCGTTGCGCATTACGGTTCGAACACTCGAACACCTATACGGATTCTCCTGCACAGTGGCAGATATGTAAATACGGGGTTTCCGTACCATTTCTTGCGCATTACGGTTCGAACACTCGAACACCTATACGGATTCTCCTGCACAGTGGCAGATATGTAAAAACGGGGTTTCCGTACCGTTTCTTGCGCATTACGGTTCGAACACTCGAACACCTATACGGATTCTCCTGCACAGTGGCAGATATGTAAATACGGGGTTTCCGTACCATTTCTTGCGCATTACGGTTCGAACACTCGAACACCTATACGGATTCTCCTGCACAGTGGCAGATATGTAAATATGGGGTTTCCGTACCATTTCTTGCGCATTACGGTTCGAACACTCGAACACCAATACGGATTCTCCTGCACAGTGGCAGATATGTAAATAGGGGGTTTCGGTACCATTTCTTGCGCATTACGGTTCGAACACCTAAACGGATTCTCCTGCACAGTGGCAGATATGTAAATACGGGGTTTCCGTACCATTTCTTTCGCATTACGGTTCGAACACTCGAACACCTATACGGATTCTCCTGCAAAGTGGCAGATATGTAAATACGGGGTTTCCGTAACATTTCTTTCGCATTACGGTACGAACACTTGAACACCTATACGGATTCTCCTGCACAGTGGCAGATATGTAAATACGGGGTTTCCGTACCATTTCTTGCGCATTACGGTTCGAACACTCGAACACCTATACGGATTCTCCTGCACAGTGGCAGATATGTAAATACGGGGTTTCCGTACCATTTCTTGCGCATTACGGTTCGAACACTCGAACACCTATACGGATTCTCCTGCACAGTGGCAGATATGTAAATACGGGGTTTCCTTACCATTTCTTGCGCATTACGGTTCGAACACTCGAACACCAATACGGATTCTCCTGCACAGTGGCAGAAATGTAAATACGGGGTTTCTGTACCATTTCTTGCGCATTAGGGTTCGAACACTCGAACACCTATACGGATTCTCCTACACAGTGGCAGATATGTAAATACGGGGTTTCCGTACCATTTCTTGCGCATTACGGTTCGAACACTCGAACACCTATACGAATTCTCCTGCACACTGGCAAATATGTAAATACGGGGTTTCCGTACCATTTCTTGCGCATTACGGTTCGAACACTCGAACACCTATACGGATTCTCCTGCACAGTGGCAGATATGTAAATACGGGGTTTCCGTACCATTTCTTTCGCATTACGGTTCGAAAACTCGAACACCTATACGGATTCTCCTGCAAAGTGGCAGATATGTAAATACGGGGTTTCCGTACCATTTCTTTCGCATTACGGTTCGAACACTCGAACACCTATACGGATTCTCCTGCACAGTGGCAGATATGTAAATACGGGGTTTCCTTACCATTTGTTGCGCATTACGGTTCGAACACTCGAACACCTATACGGATTCTCCTGCAAAGTGGCAGATATGTAAATACGGGGTTTCCGTACCATTTCTTGCGCATTACGGTTCGAACACTCGAACACCTATACGGATTCTCCTACACAGTGGCAGATATGTAAATACGGGGTTTCCGTACAATTTCTTGCGCATTACGTAAATACGGGGTTTCCGTACCATTTCTTGCGCATTACGGTTCGAACACTCGAACACCTATACGGATTCTCCTGCACAGTGGCAGATATGTAAATACGGGGTTTCCTTACCATTTGTTGCGCATTACGGTTCGAACACTCGAACACCTATACGGATTCTCCTGCACAGTGGCAGATATGTAAATACGGGGTTTCCGTACCATTTCTTGCGCATTACGGTTCGAACACTCGAACACCTATACGAATTCTCCTGCACAGTGGCAAATATGTAAATACGGGGTTTCCGTACCATTTCTTTCGCATTACGGTTCGAACACTCGAACACCTATACGGATTCTCCTGCACAGTGGCAGATATGTAAATACGGGGTTTCCTTACCATTCGTTGCGCATTACGGTTCGAACACTCGAACACCTATACGGATTCTCCTACACAGTGGCAGATATGTAAATACGGGGTTTCCGTACAATTTCTTGCGCATTACGTAAATACGGGGTTTCCGTACCATTTCTTGCGCATTACGGTTCGAACACTCGAACACCTATACGGATTCTCCTGCACAGTGGCAGATATGTAAATACGGGGTTTCCTTACCATTTGTTGCGCATTACGGTTCGAACACTCGAACACCTATACGGATTCTCCTGCAAAGTGGCAGATATGTAAATACGGGGTTTCCGTACCATTTCTTGCGCATTACGGTTCGAACACTCGAACACCTATACGGATTCTCCTACACAGTGGCAGATATGTAAATACGGGGTTTCCGTACAATTTCTTGCGCATTACGTAAATACGGGGTTTCCGTACCATTTCTTGCGCATTACGGTTCGAACACTCGAACACCTATACGGATTCTCCTGCACAGTGGCAGATATGTAAATACGGGGTTTCCTTACCATTTGTTGCGCATTACGGTTCGAACACTCGAACACCTATACGGATTCTCCTGCACAGTGGCAGATATGTAAATACGGGGTTTCCGTACCATTTCTTGCGCATTACGGTTCGAACACTCGAACACCTATACGGATTCTCCTGCACAGTGGCAGATATGTAAATACGGGGTTTCCGTACCATTTCTTTCGCATTACGGTTCGAACACTCGAACACCTATACGGATTCTCCTGCAAAGTGGCAGATATGTAAATACGGGGTTTCCGTACCATTTCTTTCGCATTACGGTTCGAACACTCGAACACCTATACGGATTCTCCTGCACAGTGGCAGATATGTAAATACGGGGTTTCCTTACCATTCGTTGCGCATTACGGTTCGAACACTCGAACACCTATACGGATTCTCCTGCACAGTGGCAGATATGTAAATACGGGGTTTCCGTACCATTTCTTGCGCATTACGGTTCGAACACTCGAACACCTATACGGATTCTCCTGCACAGTGGCAGATATGTAAAAACGGGGTTTCCGTACCGTTTCTTGCGCATTACGGTTCGAACACTCGAACACCTATACGGATTCTCCTGCACAGTGGCAGATATGTAAATACGGGGTTTCCGTACCATTTCTTGCGCATTACGGTTCGAACACTCGAACACCTATACGGATTCTCCTGCACAGTGGCAGATATGTAAATATGGGGTTTCCGTACCATTTCTTGCGCATTACGGTTCGAACACTCGAACACCAATACGGATTCTCCTGCACAGTGGCAGATATGTAAATAGGGGGTTTCGGTACCATTTCTTCCGCATTACGGTTCGAACACCTAAACGGATTCTCCTGCACAGTGGCAGATATGTAAATACGGGGTTTCCGTACCATTTCTTTCGCATTACGGTTCGAACACTCGAACACCTATACGGATTCTCCTGCAAAGTGGCAGATATGTAAATACGGGGTTTCCGTACCATTTCTTTCGCATTACGGTACGAACACTCGAACACCTATACGGATTCTCCTGCACAGTGGCAGATATGTAAATACGGGGTTTCCGTACCATTTCTTGCGCATTACGGTTCGAACACTCGAACACCTATACGGATTCTCCTGCACAGTGGCAGATATGTAAATACGGGGTTTCCGTACCATTTCTTGCGCATTACGGTTCGAACACTCGAACACCTATACGGATTCTCCTGCACAGTGGCAGATATGTAAATACGGGGTTTCCTTACCATTTCTTGCGCATTAC
Source organism: Camellia sinensis (assembly GCF_055761805.1). NCBI lineage: Eukaryota > Viridiplantae > Streptophyta > Magnoliopsida > Ericales > Theaceae > Camellia > Camellia sinensis. The sequence continues at coordinate 1,982,801 of NC_138965.1, forward strand.
GGTTCGAACACTCGAACACCAATACGGATTCTCCTGCACAGTGGCAGAAATGTAAATACGGGGTTTCTGTACCATTTCTTGCCCATTAGGGTTCGAACACTCGAACACCTATACGGATTCTCCTACACAGTGGCAGATATGTAAATACGGGGTTTCCGTACCATTTCTTGCGCATTACGGTTCGAACACTCGAACACCTATACGAATTCTCCTACACACTGGCAAATATGTAAATACGGGGTTTCCGTACCATTTCTTGCGCATTACGGTTCGAACACTCGAACACCTATACGGATTCTCCTGCACAGTGGCAGATATGTAAATACGGGGTTTCCGTACCATTTCTTTCGCATTACGGTTCGAAAACTCGAACACCTATACGGATTCTCCTGCAAAGTGGCAGATATGTAAATACGGGGTTTCCGTACCATTTCTTTCGCATTACGGTTCGAACACTCGAACACCTATACGGATTCTCCTGCACAGTGGCAGATATGTAAATACGGGGTTTCCTTACCATTTGTTGCGCATTACGGTTCGAACACTCGAACACCTATACGGATTCTCCTGCAAAGTGGCAGATATGTAAATACGGGGTTTCCGTACCATTTCTTGCGCATTACGGTTCGAACACTCGAACACCTATACGGATTCTCCTACACAGTGGCAGATATGTAAATACGGGGTTTCCGTACCATTTCTTGCGCATTATGTAAATACGGGGTTTCCGTACCATTTCTTGCGCATTACGGTTCGAACACTCGAACACCTATACGGATTCTCCTGCACAGTGGCAGATATGTAAATACGGGGTTTCCTTACCATTTGTTGCGCATTACGGTTCGAACACTCGAACACCTATACGGATTCTCCTGCACAGTGGCAGATATGTAAATACGGGGTTTCCGTACCATTTCTTGCGCATTACGGTTCGAACACTCGAACACCTATACGAATTCTCCTGCACACTGGCAAATACGTAAATACGGGGTTTCTGTACCATTTCTTGCGCATTACGGTTCGAACACTCGAACACCTATACGGATTCTCCTGCACAGTGGCAGATATGTAAATACGGGGTTTCCGTACCATTTCTTTCGCATTACGGTTCGAACACTCGAACACCTATACGGATTCTCCTGCAAAGTGGCAGATATGTAAATACGGGGTTTCCGTACCATTTTCTTTCGCATTACGGTTCGAACACTCGAACACCTATACGTATTCTCCTGCACAGTGGCAGATATGTAAATACGGGGTTTCCTTACCATTTGTTGCGCATTACGGTTCGAACACTCGAACACCTATACGGATTCTCCTGCACAGTGGCAGATATGTAAATACGGGGTTTCCGTACCATTTCTTGCGCATTACGGTTCGAACACTCGAACACCTATACGGATTCTCCTGCACAGTGGCAGATATGTAAAAACGGGGTTTCCGTACCGTTTCTTGCGCATTACGGTTCGAACACTCGAACACCTATACGGATTCTCCTGCACAGTGGCAGATATGTAAATACGGGGTTTCCGTACCATTTCTTGCGCATTACGGTTCGAACATTCGAACACCTATACGGATTCTCCTGCACAGTGGCAGATATGTAAATACGGGGTTTCCGTACCATTTCTTGCGCATTACGGTTCGAACACTCGAACACCAATACGGATTCTCCTGCACAGTGGCAGATATGTAAATACGGGGTTTCCGTACCATTTCTTGCGCATTACGGTTCGAACACTCGAACACCTATACGGATTCTCCTGCACAGTGGCAGATATGTAAATACGGGGTTTCCGTACCATTTCTTGCGCATTACGGTTCGAACACTCGAACACCTATACGGATTCTCCTGCAAAGTGGCAGATATGTAAATACGGGGTTTCCGTACCATTTCTTTCGCATTACGGTACGAACACTCGAACACCTATACGGATTCTCCTGCACAGTGGCAGATATGTAAATACGGGGTTTCCGTACCATTTCTTGCGCATTACGGTTCGAACACTCGAACACCTATACGGATTCTCCTGCACAGTGGCAGATATGTAAATACGGGGTTTCCGTACCATTTCTTGCGCATTACGGTTCGAACACTCGAACACCTATACGGATTCTCCTGCACAGTGGCAGATATGTAAATACGGGGTTTCCTTACCATTTCTTGCGCATTACGGTTCGAACACTCGAACACCAATACGGATTCTCCTGCACAGTGGCAGAAATGTAAATACGGGGTTTCTGTACCATTTCTTGCCCATTAGGGTTCGAACACTCGAACACCTATACGGATTCTCCTACACAGTGGCAGATATGTAAATACGGGGTTTCCGTACCATTTCTTGCGCATTACGGTTCGAACACTCGAACACCTATACGAATTCTCCTACACACTGGCAAATATGTAAATACGGGGTTTCCGTACCATTTCTTGCGCATTACGGTTCGAACACTCGAACACCTATACGGATTCTCCTGCACAGTGGCAGATATGTAAATACGGGGTTTCCGTACCATTTCTTTCGCATTACGGTTCGAAAACTCGAACACCTATACGGATTCTCCTGCAAAGTGGCAGATATGTAAATACGGGGTTTCCGTACCATTTCTTTCGCATTACGGTTCGAACACTCGAACACCTATACGGATTCTCCTGCACAGTGGCAGATATGTAAATACGGGGTTTCCTTACCATTTGTTGCGCATTACGGTTCGAACACTCGAACACCTATACGGATTCTCCTGCAAAGTGGCAGATATGTAAATACGGGGTTTCCGTACCATTTCTTGCGCATTACGGTTCGAACACTCGAACACCTATACGGATTCTCCTACACAGTGGCAGATATGTAAATACGGGGTTTCCGTACCATTTCTTGCGCATTATGTAAATACGGGGTTTCCGTACCATTTCTTGCGCATTACGGTTCGAACACTCGAACACCTATACGGATTCTCCTGCACAGTGGCAGATATGTAAATACGGGGTTTCCTTACCATTTGTTGCGCATTACGGTTCGAACACTCGAACACCTATACGGATTCTCCTGCACAGTGGCAGATATGTAAATACGGGGTTTCCGTACCATTTCTTGCGCATTACGGTTCGAACACTCGAACACCTATACGAATTCTCCTGCACGCTGGCAAATACGTAAATACGGGGTTTCTGTACCATTTCTTGCGCATTACGGTTCGAACACTCGAACACCTATACGGATTCTCCTGCACAGTGGCAGATATGTAAATACGGGGTTTCCGTACCATTTCTTTCGCATTACGGTTCGAACACTCGAACACCTATACGGATTCTCCTGCAAAGTGGCAGATATGTAAATACGGGGTTTCCGTACCATTTTCTTTCGCATTACGGTTCGAACACTCGAACACCTATACGGATTCTCCTGCACAGTGGCAGATATGTAAATACGGGGTTTCCTTACCATTTGTTGCGCATTACGGTTCGAACACTCGAACACCTATACGGATTCTCCTGCACAGTGGCAGATATGTAAATACGGGGTTTCCGTACCATTTCTTGCGCATTACGGTTCGAACACTCGAACACCTATACGGATTCTCCTGCACAGTGGCAGATATGTAAAAACGGGGTTTCCGTACCGTTTCTTGCGCATTACGGTTCGAACACTCGAACACCTATACGGATTCTCCTGCACAGTGGCAGATATGTAAATACGGGGTTTCCGTACCATTTCTTGCGCATTACGGTTCGAACATTCGAACACCTATACGGATTCTCCTGCACAGTGGCAGATATGTAAATACGGGGTTTCCGTACCATTTCTTGCGCATTACGGTTCGAACACTCGAACACCAATACGGATTCTCCTGCACAGTGGCAGATATGTAAATACGGGGTTTCCGTACCATTTCTTGCGCATTACGGTTCGAACACTCGAACACCTAAACGGATTCTCCTACACAGTGGCCGATATGTAAATACGGGGTTTCCGTACCATTTCTTTCGCATTACGGTTCGAACACTCGAACACCTATACGGATTCTCCTGCAAAGTGGCAGATATGTAAATACGGGGTTTCCGTACCATTTCTTTCGCATTACGGTTTGAACACTCGAACACCTATACGGATTCTCCTGCACAGTGGCAGATATGTAAATACGGGGTTTCCGTACCATTTCTTGCGCATTACGGTTCGAACACTCGAACACCTATACGGATTCTCCTGCAAAGTGGCAGATATGTAAATACGGGGTTTCCGTACCATTTCTTGCGCATTACGGTTCGAACACTCGAACACCTATACGGATTCTCCTGCACAGTGGCAGATATGTAAATACGGGGTTTCCTTACCATTTCTTGCGCATTACGGTTCGAACACTCGAACACCAATACGGATTCTCCTGCACAGTGGCAGATATGTAAATACGGGGTTTCTGTACCATTTCTTTCGCATTACGGTTCGAACACTCGAACACCTATACGGATTCTCCTGCACAGTGGCACATATGTAAATACGGGGTTTCCTTACCATTTGTTGCGCATTACGGTTCGAACACTCGAACACCTATACGGATTCTCCTGCACAGTGGCAGATATGTAAATACGGGGTTTCCGTACCATTTCTTGCGCATTACGGTTCGAACACTCGAACACCTACACGGGTTCTCCTGCACAGTGGCAGATATGTAAAAACGGGGTTTCCGTACCGTTTCTTGCGCATTACGGTTCGAACACTCGAACACCTATACGGATTCTCCTGCACAGTGGCAGATATGTAAATACGGGGTTTCCGTACCATTTCTTGCGCATTACGGTTCGAACACTCGAACACCTATACGGATTCTCCTGCACAGTGGCAGATATGTAAATACGGGGTTTCCGTACCATTTCTTGCGCATTACGGTTCGAACACTCGAACACCTATACGGATTCTCCTGCACAGTGGCAGATATGTAAATACGGGGTTTCCGTACCATTTCTTGCGCATTACGGTTCGAACACTCGAACACCTATACGGATTCTCCTGCACAGTGGCAGATATGTAAATACGGGGTTTCCTTACCATTTCTTGTGCATTACGGTTCGAACACTCGAACACCAATACGGATTCTCCTGCACAGTGGCAGATATGTAAATACGGGGTTTCTGTACCATTTCTTGCGCATTATGGTTCGAACACTCGAACACCTATACGGATTCTCCTACACAGTGGCAGATATGTAAATACGGGGTTTCCGTACCATTTCTTGCGCATTACGGTTCGAACACTCGAACACCTATACGAATTCTCCTGCACACTGGCAAATATGTAAATACGGGGTTTCCGTACCATTTCTTGCGCATTACGGTTCGAACACTCGAACACCTATACGGATTCTCCTACACAGTGGCAGATATGTAAATACGGGGTTTCCGTACCATTTCTTTCGCATTACGGTTCGAACACTCGAACACCAATACGGATTCTCCTGCACAGTGGCAGATATGTAAATACGGGGTTTCCGTACCATTTCTTGCGCATTACGGTTCGAACACTCGAACACCTATACGGATTCTCCTACACAGTGGCAGATATGTAAATACGGGGTTTCCTTACCATTTGTTGCGCATTACGGTTCGAACACTCGAACACCTATACGGATTCTCCTGCACAGTGGCAGATATGTAAATACGGGGTTTCCGTACCATTTCTTGCGCATTACGGTTCGAACACTCGAACACCTATACGAATTCTCCTGCACACCGGCAAATACGTAAATACGGGGTTTCCGTACCATTTCTTGCGCATTACGGTTCGAACACTCGAACACCTATACGGATTCTCCTGCACAGTGGCAGATATGTAAATACGGGGTTTCCGTACCATTTCTTTCGCATTACGGTTCGAACACTCGAACACCTATACGGATTCTCCTGCAAAGTGGCAGATATGTAAATACGGGGTTTCCGTACCATTTCTTTCGCATTACGGTTCGAACACTCGAACACCTATACGGATTCTCCTGCACAGTGGCAGATATGTAAATACGGGGTTTCCTTACCATTTGTTGCGCATTACGGTTCGAACACTCGAACACCTATACGGATTCTCCTGCACAGTGGCAGATATGTAAAACGGGGTTTCCGTACCATTTCTTGCGCATTACGGTTCGAACACTCGAACACCTATACGGATTCTCCTGCACAGTGGCAGATATGTAAAAACGGGGTTTCCGTACCGTTTCTTGCGCATTACGGTTCGAACACTCGAACACCTATACGGATTCTCCTGCACAGTGGCAGATATGTAAATACGGGGTTTCCGTACCATTTCTTGCGCATTACGGTTCGAACATTCGAACACCTATACGGATTCTCCTGCACAGTGGCAGATATGTAAATACGGGGTTTCCGTACCATTTCTTGCGCATTACGGTTCGAACACTCGAACACCAATACGGATTCTCCTGCACAGTGGCAGATATGTAAATACGGGGTTTCCGTACCATTTCTTGCGCATTACGGTTCGAACACTCGAACACCTAAACGGATTCTCCTACACAGTGGCCGATATGTAAATACGGGGTTTCCGTACCATTTCTTTCGCATTACGGTTCGAACACTCGAACACCTATACGGATTCTCCTGCAAAGTGGCAGATATGTAAATACGGGGTTTCCGTACCATTTCTTTCGCATTACGGTTCGAACACTCGAACACCTATACGGATTCTCCTGCACAGTGGCAGATATGTAAATACGGGGTTTCCGTACCATTTCTTGCGCATTACGGTTCGAACACTCGAACACCTATACGGATTCTCCTGCAAAGTGGCAGATATGTAAATACGGGGTTTCCGTACCATTTCTTGCGCATTACGGTTCGAACACTCGAACACCTATACGGATTCTCCTGCACAGTGGCAGATATGTAAATACGGGGTTTCCTTACCATTTCTTGCGCATTACGGTTCGAACACTCGAACACCAATACGGATTCTCCTGCACAGTGGCAGATATGTAAATACGGGGTTTCTGTACCATTTCTTTCGCATTACGGTTCGAACACTCGAACACCTATACGGATTCTCCTGCACAGTGGCACATATGTAAATACGGGGTTTCCTTACCATTTGTTGCGCATTACGGTTCGAACACTCGAACACCTATACGGATTCTCCTGCACAGTGGCAGATATGTAAATACGGGGTTTCCGTACCATTTCTTGCGCATTACGGTTCGAACACTCGAACACCTACACGGATTCTCCTGCACAGTGGCAGATATGTAAAAACGGGGTTTCCGTACCGTTTCTTGCGCATTACGGTTCGAACACTCGAACACCTATACGGATTCTCCTACACAGTGGCAGATATGTAAATACGGGGTTTCCGTACCATTTCTTGCGCATTACGGTTCGAACACTCGAACACCTATACGGATTCTCCTGCACAGTGGCAGATATGTAAATACGGGGTTTCCGTACCATTTCTTGCGCATTACGGTTCGAACACTCGAACACCTATACGGATTCTCCTGCACAGTGGCAGATATGTAAATACGGGGTTTCCGTACCATTTCTTGCGCATTACGGTTCGAACACTCGAACACCTATACGGATTCTCCTGCACAGTGGCAGATATGTAAATACGGGGTTTCCTTACCATTTCTTGTGCATTACGGTTCGAACACTCGAACACCAATACGGATTCTCCTGCACAGTGGCAGATATGTAAATACGGGGTTTCTGTACCCTTTCTTGCGCATTATGGTTCGAACACTCGAACACCTATACGGATTCTCCTACACAGTGGCAGATATGTAAATACGGGGTTTCCGTACCATTTCTTGCGCATTACGGTTCGAACACTCGAACACCTATACGAATTCTCCTGCACACTGGCAAATATGTAAATACGGGGTTCCCGTACCATTTCTCGCGCATTACGGTTCGAACACTCGAACACCTATACGGATTCTCCTACACAGTGGCAGATATGTAAATACGGGGTTTCCGTACCATTTCTTTCGCATTACGGTTCGAACACTCGAACACCAATACGGATTCTCCTGCACAGTGGCAGATATGTAAATACGGGGTTTCCGTACCATTTCTTGCGCATTACGGTTCGAACACTCGAACACCTATACGGATTCTCCTACACAGTGGCAGATATGTAAATACGGGGTTTCCTTACCATTTGTTGCGCATTACGGTTCGAACACTCGAACACCTATACGGATTCTCCTGCACAGTGGCAGATATGTAAATACGGGGTTTCCGTACCATTTCTTGCGCATTACGGTTCGAACACTCGAACACCTATACGAATTCTCCTGCACACCGGCAAATACGTAAATACGGGGTTTCCGTACCATTTCTTGCGCATTACGGTTCGAACACTCGAACACCTATACGGATTCTCCTGCACAGTGGCAGATATGTAAATACGGGGTTTCCGTACCATTTCTTTCGCATTACGGTTCGAACACTCGAACACCTATACGGATTCTCCTGCAAAGTGGCAGATATGTAAATACGGGGTTTCCGTACCATTTCTTTCGCATTACGGTTCGAACACTCGAACACCTATACGGATTCTCCTGCACAGTGGCAGATATGTAAATACGGGGTTTCCTTACCATTTGTTGCGCATTACGGTTCGAACACTCGAACACCTATACGGATTCTCCTGCACAGTGGCAGATACGTAAATACGGGGTTTCCGTACCATTTCTTGCGCATTACGGTTCGAACACTCGAACACCTATACGGATTCTCCTGCACAGTGGCAGATATGTAAAAACGGGGTTTCCGTACCGTTTCTTGCGCATTACGGTTCGAACACTCGAACACCTATACGGATTCTCCTGCACAATGGCAGATATGTAAATACGGGGTTTCCGTACCATTTCTTGCGCATTACGGTTCGAACACTCGAACACCAACACGGATTCTCCTGCACAGTGGCAGATATGTAAAAACGGGGTTTCCGTACCGTTTCTTGCGCATTACGGTTCGAACACTCGAACACCAATACGGATTCTCCTGCACAGTGGCAGATATGTAAATACGGGGTTTCCGTACCATTTCTTGCGCATTACGGTTCGAACACTCGAACACCTAAACGGATTCTCCTACACAGTGGCCGATATGTAAATACGGGGTTTCCGTACCATTTCTTTCGCATTACGGTTCGAACACTCGAACACCTATACGGATTCTCCTGCAAAGTGGCAGATATGTAAATACGGGGTTTCCGTACCATTTCTTTCGCATTACGGTTCGAACACTCGAACACCTATACGGATTCTCCTGCACAGTGGCAGATATGTAAATACGGGGTTTCCGTACCATTTCTTGCGCATTACGGTTCGAACATTCGAACACCTATACGGATTCTCCTGCACAGTGGCAGATATGTAAATACGGGGTTTCCGTACCATTTCTTGCGCATTACGGTTCGAACACTCGAACACCAATACGGATTCTCCTGCACAGTGGCAGATATGTAAATACGGGGTTTCCGTACCATTTCTTGCGCATTACGGTTCGAACACTCGAACACCTAAACGGATTCTCCTACACAGTGGCCGATATGTAAATACGGGGTTTCCGTACCATTTCTTTCGCATTACGGTTCGAACACTCGAACACCTATACGGATTCTCCTGCAAAGTGGCAGATATGTAAATACGGGGTTTCCGTACCATTTCTTTCGCATTACGGTTCGAACACTCGAACACCTATACGGATTCTCCTGCACAGTGGCAGATATGTAAATACGGGGTTTCCGTACCATTTCTTGCGCATTACGGTTCGAACACTCGAACACCTATACGGATTCTCCTGCAAAGTGGCAGATATGTAAATACGGGGTTTCCGTACCATTTCTTGCGCATTACGGTTCGAACACTCGAACACCTATACGGATTCTCCTGCACAGTGGCAGATATGTAAATACGGGGTTTCCTTACCATTTCTTGCGCATTACGGTTCGAACACTCGAACACCAATACGGATTCTCCTGCACAGTGGCAGATATGTAAATACGGGGTTTCTGTACCATTTCTTTCGCATTACGGTTCGAACACTCGAACACCTATACGGATTCTCCTGCACAGTGGCACATATGTAAATACGGGGTTTCCTTACCATTTGTTGCGCATTACGGTTCGAACACTCGAACACCTATACGGATTCTCCTGCACAGTGGCAGATATGTAAATACGGGGTTTCCGTACCATTTCTTGCGCATTACGGTTCGAACACTCGAACACCTACACGGATTCTCCTGCACAGTGGCAGATATGTAAAAACGGGGTTTCCGTACCGTTTCTTGCGCATTACGGTTCGAACACTCGAACACCTATACGGATTCTCCTGCACAGTGGCAGATATGTAAATACGGGGTTTCCGTACCATTTCTTGCGCATTACGGTTCGAACACTCGAACACCTATACGGATTCTCCTGCACAGTGGCAGATATGTAAATACGGGGTTTCCGTACCATTTCTTGCGCATTACGGTTCGAACACTCGAACACCTATACGGATTCTCCTGCACAGTGGCAGATATGTAAATACGGGGTTTCCGTACCATTTCTTGCGCATTACGGTTCGAACACTCGAACACCTATACGGATTCTCCTGCACAGTGGCAGATATGTAAATACGGGGTTTCCTTACCATTTCTTGTGCATTACGGTTCGAACACTCGAACACCAATACGGATTCTCCTGCACAGTGGCAGATATGTAAATACGGGGTTTCTGTACCATTTCTTGCGCATTATGGTTCGAACACTCGAACACCTATACGGATTCTCCTACACAGTGGCAGATATGTAAATACGGGGTTTCCGTACCATTTCTTGCGCATTACGGTTCGAACACTCGAACACCTATACGAATTCTCCTGCACACTGGCAAATATGTAAATACGGGGTTCCCGTACCATTTCTTGCGCATTACGGTTCGAACACTCGAACACCTATACGGATTCTCCTACACAGTGGCAGATATGTAAATACGGGGTTTCCGTACCATTTCTTTCGCATTACGGTTCGAACACTCGAACACCAATACGGATTCTCCTGCACAGTGGCAGATATGTAAATACGGGGTTTCCGTACCATTTCTTGCGCATTACGGTTCGAACACTCGAACACCTATACGGATTCTCCTACACAGTGGCAGATATGTAAATACGGGGTTTCCTTACCATTTGTTGCGCATTACGGTTCGAACACTCGAACACCTATACGGATTCTCCTGCACAGTGGCAGATATGTAAATACGGGGTTTCCGTACCATTTCTTGCGCATTACGGTTCGAACACTCGAACACCTATACGGATTCTCCTGCACAGTGGCAGATATGTAAATACGGGGTTTCCGTACCATTTCTTTCGCATTACGGTTCGAACACTCGAACACCTATACGGATTCTCCTGCATAGTGGCAGATATGTAAATACGGGGTTTCCGTACCATTTCTTTCGCATTACGGTTCGAACACTCGAACACCTATACGGATTCTCCTGCACAGTGGCAGATATGTAAATACGGGGTTTCCTTACCATTTGTTGCGCATTACGGTTCGAACACTCGAACACCTATACGGATTCTCCTGCACAGTGGCAGATACGTAAATACGGGGTTTCCGTACCATTTCTTGCGCATTACGGTTCGAACACTCGAACACCTATACGGATTCTCCTGCACAGTGGCAGATATGTAAAAACGGGGTTTCCGTACCGTTTCTTGCGCATTACGGTTCGAACACTCGAACACCTATACGGATTCTCCTGCACAATGGCAGATATGTAAATACGGGGTTTCCGTACCATTTCTTGCGCATTACGGTTCGAACACTCGAACACCAACACGGATTCTCCTGCACAGTGGCAGATATGTAAAAACGGGGTTTCCGTACCGTTTCTTGCGCATTACGGTTCGAACACTCGAACACCAATACGGATTCTCCTGCACAGTGGCAGATATGTAAATACGGGGTTTCCGTACCATTTCTTGCGCATTACGGTTCGAACACTCGAACACCTAAACGGATTCTCCTACACAGTGGCCGATATGTAAATACGGGGTTTCCGTACCATTTCTTTCGCATTACGGTTCGAACACTCGAACACCTATACGGATTCTCCTGCAAAGTGGCAGATATGTAAATACGGGGTTTCCGTACCATTTCTTTCGCATTACGGTTCGAACACTCGAACACCTATACGGATTCTCCTGCACAGTGGCAGATATGTAAATACGGGGTTTCCGTACCATTTCTTGCGCATTACGGTTCGAACACTCGAACACCTATACGGATTCTCCTGCAAAGTGGCAGATATGTAAATACGGGGTTTCCGTACCATTTCTTGCGCATTACGGTTCGAACACTCGAACACCTATACGGATTCTCCTGCACAGTGGCAGATATGTAAATACGGGGTTTCCTTACCATTTCTTGCGCATTACGGTTCGAACACTCGAACACCAATACGGATTCTCCTGCACAGTGGCAGATATGTAAATACGGGGTTTCTGTACCATTTCTTTCGCATTACGGTTCGAACACTCGAACACCTATACGGATTCTCCTGCACAGTGGCACATATGTAAATACGGGGTTTCCTTACCATTTGTTGCGCATTACGGTTCGAACACTCGAACACCTATACGGATTCTCCTGCACAGTGGCAGATATGTAAATACGGGGTTTCCGTACCATTTCTTGCGCATTACGGTTCGAACACTCGAACACCTACACGGATTCTCCTGCACAGTGGCAGATATGTAAAAACGGGGTTTCCGTACCGTTTCTTGCGCATTACGGTTCGAACACTCGAACACCTATACGGATTCTCCTGCACAGTGGCAGATATGTAAATACGGGGTTTCCGTACCATTTCTTGCGCATTACGGTTCGAACACTCGAACACCTATACGGATTCTCCTGCACAGTGGCAGATATGTAAATACGGGGTTTCCGTACCATTTCTTGCGCATTACGGTTCGAACACTCGAACACCTATACGGATTCTCCTGCACAGTGGCAGATATGTAAATACGGGGTTTCCGTACCATTTCTTGCGCATTACGGTTCGAACACTCGAACACCTATACGGATTCTCCTGCACAGTGGCAGATATGTAAATACGGGGTTTCCTTACCATTTGTTGTGCATTACGGTTCGAACACTCGAACACCAATACGGATTCTCCTGCACAGTGGCAGATATGTAAATACGGGGTTTCTGTCCCATTTCTTGCGCATTATGGTTCGAACACTCGAACACCTATACGGATTCTCCTACACAGTGGCAGATATGTAAATACGGGGTTTCCGTACCATTTCTTGCGCATTACGGTTCGAACACTCGAACACCTATACGAATTCTCCTGCACACTGGCAAATATGTAAATACGGGGTTTCCGTACCATTTCTTGCGCATTACGGTTCGAACACTCGAACACCTATACGGATTCTCCTACACAGTGGCAGATATGTAAATACGGGGTTTCCGTACCATTTCTTTCGCATTACGGTTCGAACACTCGAACACCAATACGGATTCTCCTGCACAGTGGCAGATATGTAAATACGGGGTTTCCGTACCATTTCTTGCGCATTACGGTTCGAACACTCGAACACCTATACGGATTCTCCTACACAGTGGCAGATATGTAAATACGGGGTTTCCTTACCATTTGTTGCGCATTACGGTTCGAACACTCGAACACCTATACGGATTCTCCTGCACAGTGGCAGATATGTAAATACGGGGTTTCCGTACCATTTCTTGCGCATTACGGTTCGAACACTCGAACACCTATACGGATTCTCCTGCAAAGTGGCAGATATGTAAATACGGGGTTTCCGTACCATTTCTTGCGCATTACGGTTCGAACACTCGAACACCTATACGGATTCTCCTGCACAGTGGCAGATATGTAAATACGGGGTTTCCTTACCATTTCTTGCGCATTACGGTTCGAACACTCGAACACCAATACGGATTCTCCTGCACAGTGGCAGATATGTAAATACGGGGTTTCTGTACCATTTCTTTCGCATTACGGTTCGAACACTCGAACACCTATACGGATTCTCCTGCACAGTGGCACATATGTAAATACGGGGTTTCCTTACCATTTGTTGCGCATTACGGTTCGAACACTCGAACACCTATACGGATTCTCCTGCACAGTGGCAGATATGTAAATACGGGGTTTCCGTACCATTTCTTGCGCATTACGGTTCGAACACTCGAACACCTACACGGATTCTCCTGCACAGTGGCAGATATGTAAAAACGGGGTTTCCGTACCGTTTCTTGCGCATTACGGTTCGAACACTCGAACACCTATACGGATTCTCCTGCACAGTGGCAGATATGTAAATACGGGGTTTCCGTACCATTTCTTGCGCATTACGGTTCGAACACTCGAACACCTATACGGATTCTCCTGCACAGTGGCAGATATGTAAATACGGGGTTTCCGTACCATTTCTTGCGCATTACGGTTCGAACACTCGAACACCTATACGGATTCTCCTGCACAGTGGCAGATATGTAAATACGGGGTTTCCGTACCATTTCTTGCGCATTACGGTTCGAACACTCGAACACCTATACGGATTCTCCTTCACAGTGGCAGATATGTAAATACGGGGTTTCCTTACCATTTCTTGTGCATTACGGTTCGAACACTCGAACACCAATACGGATTCTCCTGCACAGTGGCAGATATGTAAATACGGGGTTTCTGTACCATTTCTTGCGCATTATGGTTCGAACACTCGAACACCTATACGGATTCTCCTACACAGTGGCAGATATGTAAATACGGGGTTTCCGTACCATTTCTTGCGCATTACGGTTCGAACACTCGAACACCTATACGAATTCTCCTGCACACTGGCAAATATGTAAATACGGGGTTTCCGTACCATTTCTTGCGCATTACGGTTCGAACACTCGAACACCTATACGGATTCTCCTACACAGTGGCAGATATGTAAATACGGGGTTTCCGTACCATTTCTTTCGCATTACGGTTCGAACACTCGAACACCAATACGGATTCTCCTGCACAGTGGCAGATATGTAAATACGGGGTTTCCGTACCATTTCTTGCGCATTACGGTTCGAACACTCGAACACCTATACGGATTCTCCTACACAGTGGCAGATATGTAAATACGGGGTTTCCTTACCATTTGTTGCGCATTACGGTTCGAACACTCGAACACCTATACGGATTCTCCTGCACAGTGGCAGATATGTAAATACGGGGTTTCCGTACCATTTCTTGCGCATTACGGTTCGAACACTCGAACACCTATACGAATTCTCCTGCACACCGGCAAATACGTAAATACGGGGTTTCCGTACCATTTCTTGCGCATTACGGTTCGAACACTCGAACACCTATACGGATTCTCCTGCACAGTGGCAGATATGTAAATACGGGGTTTCCGTACCATTTCTTTCGCATTACGGTTCGAACACTCGAACACCTATACGGATTCTCCTGCAAAGTGGCAGATATGTAAATACGGGGTTTCCGTACCATTTCTTTCGCATTACGGTTCGAACACTCGAACACCTATACGGATTCTCCTGCACAGTGGCAGATATGTAAATACGGGGTTTCCTTACCATTGGTTGCGCATTACGGTTCGAACACTCGAACACCTATACGGATTCTCCTGCACAGTGGCAGATACGTAAATACGGGGTTTCCGTACCATTTCTTGCGCATTACGGTTCGAACACTCGAACACCTATACGGATTCTCCTGCACAGTGGCAGATATGTAAAAACGGGGTTTCCGTACCGTTTCTTGCGCATTACGGTTCGAACACTCGAACACCTATACGGATTCTCCTGCACAATGGCAGATATGTAAATACGGGGTTTCCGTACCATTTCTTGCGCATTACGGTTCGAACACTCGAACACCTATACGGATTCTCCTGCACAGTGGCAGATATGTAAATACGGGGTTTCCGTACCATTTCTTGCGCATTACGGTTCGAACACTCGAACACCAATACGGATTCTCCTGCACAGTGGCAGATATGTAAATACGGGGTTTCCGTACCATTTCTTGCGCATTACGGTTCGAACACTCGAACACCTAAACGGATTCTCCTACACAGTGGCCGATATGTAAATACGGGGTTTCCGTACCATTTCTTTCGCATTACGGTTCGAACACTCGAACACCTATACGGATTCTCCTGCAAAGTGGCAGATATGTAAATACGGGGTTTCCGTACCATTTCTTTCGCATTACGGTTCGAACACTCGAACACCTATACGGATTCTCCTGCACAGTGGCAGATATGTAAATACGGGGTTTCCGTACCATTTCTTGCGCATTACGGTTCGAACACTCGAACACCTATACGGATTCTCCTGCACAGTGGCAGATATGTAAATACGGGGTTTCCGTACCATTTCTTGCGCATTACGGTTCGAACACTCGAACACCTATACGGATTCTCCTGCACAGTGGCAGATATGTAAATACGGGGTTTCCTTACCATTTCTTGCGCATTACGGTTCGAACACTCGAACACCAATACGGATTCTCCTGCACAGTGGCAGATATGTAAATACGGGGTTCCTGTACCATTTCTTTCGCATTACGGTTCGAACACTCGAACACCTATACGGATTCTCCTGCACAGTGGCACATATGTAAATACGGGGTTTCCTTACCATTTGTTGCGCATTACGGTTCGAACACTCGAACACCTATACGGATTCTCCTGCACAGTGGCAGATATGTAAATACGGGGTTTCCGTACCATTTCTTGCGCATTACGGTTCGAACACTCGAACACCTACACGGATTCTCCTGCACAGTGGCAGATATGTAAAAACGGGGTTTCCGTACCGTTTCTTGCGCATTACGGTTCGAACACTCGAACACCTATACGGATTCTCCTGCACAGTGGCAGATATGTAAATACGGGGTTTCCGTACCATTTCTTGCGCATTACGGTTCGAACACTCGAACACCTTCACGGATTCTCCTGCACAGTGGCAGATATGTAAAAACGGGGTTTCCGTACCGTTTCTTGCGCATTACGGTTCGAACACTCGAACACCTATACGGATTCTCCTGCACAGTGGCAGATATGTAAATACGGGGTTTCCGTACCATTTCTTGCGCATTACGGTTCGAACACTCGAACACCTAAACGGATTCTCCTACACAGTGGCCGATATGTAAATACGGGGTTTCCGTACAATTTCTTTCGCATTACGGTTCGAACACTCGAACACCTATACGGATTCTCCTGCAAAGTGGCAGATATGTAAATACGGGGTTTCCGTACCATTTCTTTCGCATTACGGTTCGAACACTCGAACACCTATACGGATTCTCCTGCACAGTGGCAGATATGTAAAAACGGGGTTTCCGTACCGTTTCTTGCGCATTACGGTTCGAACACTCGAACACCTCTACGGATTCTCCTGCACAGTGGCAGATATGTAAATACGGGGTTTCCGTACCATTTCTTGCGCATTACGGTTCGAACACTCGAACACCTAAACGGATTCTCCTACACAGTGGCCGATATGTAAATACGGGGTTTCCGTACCATTTCTTTCGCATTACGGTTCGAACACTCGAACACCTATACGGATTCTCCTGCAAAGTGGCAGATATGTAAATACGGGGTTTCCGTACCATTTCTTTCGCATTACGGTTCGAACACTCGAACACCTATACGGATTCTCCTGCACAGTGGCAGATATGTAAATACGGGGTTTCCGTACCATTTCTTGCGCATTACGGTTCGAACACTCGAACACCTATACGGATTCTCCTGCACAGTGGCAGATATGTAAATACGGGGTTTCCGTACCATTTCTTGCGCATTACGGTTCGAACACTCGAACACCTATACGGATTCTCCTGCACAGTGGCAGATATGTAAATACGGGGTTTCCTTACCATTTCTTGCGCATTACGGTTCGAACACTCGAACACCTATACGGATTCTCCTGCAAAGTGGCAGATATGTAAATACGGGGTTTCCGTACCATTTCTTTCGCATTACGGTTCGAACACTCGAACACCTATACGGATTCTCCTGCACAGTGGCAGATATGTAAATACGGGGTTTCCTTACCATTTGTTGCGCATTACGGTTCGAACACTCGAACACCTATACGGATTCTCCTGCACAGTGGCAGATATGTAAATACGGGGTTTCCGTACCATTTCTTGCGCATTACGGTTCGAACACTCGAACACCTATACGGATTCTCCTGCACAGTGGCAGATATGTAAAAACGGGGTTTCCGTACCGTTTCTTGCGCATTACGGTTCGAACACTCGAACACCTATACGGATTCTCCTGCACAATGGCAGATATGTAAATACGGGGTTTCCGTACCATTTCTTGCGCATTACGGTTCGAACACTCGAACACCTATACGGATTCTCCTGCACAGTGGCAGATATGTAAATACGGGGTTTCCGTACCATTTCTTGCGCATTACGGTTCGAACACTCGAACACCAATACGGATTCTCCTGCACAGTGGCAGATATGTAAATACGGGGTTTCCGTACCATTTCTTGCGCATTACGGTTCGAACACTCGAACACCTAAACGGATTCTCCTACACAGTGGCCGATATGTAAATACGGGGTTTCCGTACCATTTCTTTCGCATTACGGTTCGAACACTCGAACACCTATACGGATTCTCCTGCAAAGTGGCAGATATGTAAATACGGGGTTTCCGTACCGTTTCTTTCGCATTACGGTTCGAACACTCGAACACCTATACGGATTCTCCTGCACAGTGGCAGATATGTAAATACGGGGTTTCCGTACCATTTCTTGCGCATTACGGTTCGAACACTCGAACACCTATACGGATTCTCCTGCACAGTGGCAGATATGTAAATACGGGGTTTCCGTACCATTTCTTGCGCATTACGGTTCGAACACTCGAACACCTATACGGATTCTCCTGCACAGTGGCAGATATGTAAATACGGGGTTTCCTTACCATTTCTTGCGCATTACGGTTCGAACACTCGAACACCAATACGGATTCTCCTGCACAGTGGCAGATACGTAAATACGGGGTTTCTGTACCATTTCTTTCGCATTACGGTTCGAACACTCGAACACCTATACGGATTCTCCTGCACAGTGGCACATATGTAAATACGGGGTTTCCTTACCATTTGTTGCGCATTACGGTTCGAACACTCGAACACCTATACGGATTCTCCTGCACAGTGGCAGATATGTAAATACGGGGTTTCCGTACCATTTCTTGCGCATTACGGTTCGAACACTCGAACACCTACACGGATTCTCCTGCACAGTGGCAGATATGTAAAAACGGGGTTTCCGTACCGTTTCTTGCGCATTACGGTTCGAACACTCGAACACCTATACGGATTCTCCTGCACAGTGGCAGATATGTAAATACGGGGTTTCCGTACCATTTCTTGCGCATTACGGTTCGAACACTCGAACACCTTCACGGATTCTCCTGCACAGTGGCAGATATGTAAAAACGGGGTTTCCGTACCGTTTCTTGCGCATTACGGTTCGAACACTCGAACACCTATACGGATTCTCCTGCACAGTGGCAGATATGTAAATACGGGGTTTCCGTACCATTTCTTGCGCATTACGGTTCGAACACTCGAACACCTAAACGGATTCTCCTACACAGTGGCCGATATGTAAATACGGGGTTTCCGTACCATTTCTTTCGCATTACGGTTCGAACACTCGAACACCTATACGGATTCTCCTGCAAAGTGGCAGATATGTAAATACGGGGTTTCCGTACCATTTCTTTCGCATTACGGTTCGAACACTCGAACACCTATACGGATTCTCCTGCACAGTGGCAGATATGTAAAAACGGGGTTTCCGTACCGTTTCTTGAGCATTACGGTTCGAACACTCGAACACCTCTACGGATTCTCCTGCACAGTGGCAGATATGTAAATACGGGGTTTCCGTACCATTTCTTGCGCATTACGGTTCGAACACTCGAACACCTAAACGGATTCTCCTACACAGTGGCCGATATGTAAATACGGGGTTTCCGTACCATTTCTTTCGCATTACGGTTCGAACACTCGAACACCTATACGGATTCTCCTGCAAAGTGGCAGATATGTAAATACGGGGTTTCCGTACCATTTCTTTCGCATTACGGTTCGAACACTCGAACACCTATACGGATTCTCCTGCACAGTGGCAGATATGTAAATACGGGGTTTCCGTACCATTTCTTGCGCATTACGGTTCGAACACTCGAACACCTATACGGATTCTCCTGCACAGTGGCAGATATGTAAATACGGGGTTTCCGTACCATTTCTTGCGCATTACGGTTCGAACACTCGAACACCTATACGGATTCTCCTGCACAGTGGCAGATATGTAAATACGGGGTTTCCTTACCATTTCTTGCGCATTACGGTTCGAACACTCGAACACCAATACGGATTCTCCTGCACAGTGGCAGATATGTAAATACGGGGTTTCCGTACCATTTCTTGCGCATTACGGTTCGAACACTCGAACACCTATACGGATTCTCCTACACAGTGGCAGATATGTAAATACGGGGTTTCCGTACCATTTGTTGCGCATTACGGTTCGAACACTCGAACACCTATACGGATTCTCCTGCACAGTGGCAGATATGTAAATACGGGGTTTCCGTACCATTTCTTGCGCATTACGGTTCGAACACTCGAACACCTATACGAATTCTCCTGCACACCGGCAAATACGTAAATACGGGGTTTCCGTACCATTTCTTGCGCATTACGGTTCGAACACTCGAACACCTATACGGATTCTCCTGCACAGTGGCAGATATGTAAATACGGGGTTTCCGTACCATTTCTTTCGCATTACGGTTCGAACACTCGAACACCTATACGGATTCTCCTGCAAAGTGGCAGATATGTAAATACGGGGTTTCCGTACCATTTCTTTCGCATTACGGTTCGAACACTCGAACACCTATACGGATTCTCCTGCACAGTGGCAGATATGTAAATACGGGGTTTCCTTACCATTGGTTGCGCATTACGGTTCGAACACTCGAACACCTATACGGATTCTCCTGCACAGTGGCAGTTACGTAAATACGGGGTTTCCGTACCATTTCTTGCGCATTACGGTTCGAACACTCGAACACCTATACGGATTCTCCTGCACAGTGGCAGATATGTAAAAACGGGGTTTCCGTACCGTTTCTTGCGCATTACGGTTCGAACACTCGAACACCTATACGGATTCTCCTGCACAATGGCAGATATGTAAATACGGGGTTTCCGTACCATTTCTTGCGCATTACGGTTCGAACACTCGAACACCTATACGGATTCTCCTGCACAGTGGCAGATATGTAAATACGGGGTTTCCGTACCATTTCTTGCGCATTACGGTTCGAACACTCGAACACCAATACGGATTCTCCTGCACAGTGGCAGATATGTAAATACGGGGTTTCCGTACCATTTCTTGCGCATTACGGTTCGAACACTCGAACACCTAAACGGATTCTCCTACACAGTGGCCGATATGTAAATACGGGGTTTCCGTACCATTTCTTTCGCATTACGGTTCGAACACTCGAACACCTATACGGATTCTCCTGCAAAGTGGCAGATATGTAAATACGGGGTTTCCGTACCATTTCTTTCGCATTACGGTTCGAACACTCGAACACCTATACGGATTCTCCTGCACAGTGGCAGATATGTAAATACGGGGTTTCCGTACCATTTCTTGCGCATTACGGTTCGAACACTCGAACACCTATACGGATTCTCCTGCACAGTGGCAGATATGTAAATACGGGGTTTCCGTACCATTTCTTGCGCATTACGGTTCGAACACTCGAACACCTATACGGATTCTCCTGCACAGTGGCAGATATGTAAATACGGGGTTTCCTTACCATTTCTTGCGCATTACGGTTCGAACACTCGAACACCAATACGGATTCTCCTGCACAGTGGCAGATATGTAAATACGGGGTTCCTGTACCATTTCTTTCGCATTACGGTTCGAACACTCGAACACCTATACGGATTCTCCTGCACAGTGGCACATATGTAAATACGGGGTTTCCTTACCATTTGTTGCGCATTACGGTTCGAACACTCGAACACCTATACGGATTCTCCTGCACAGTGGCAGATATGTAAATACGGGGTTTCCGTACCATTTCTTGCGCATTACGGTTCGAACACTCGAACACCTACACGGATTCTCCTGCACAGTGGCAGATATGTAAAAACGGGGTTTCCGTACCGTTTCTTGCGCATTACGGTTCGAACACTCGAACACCTATACGGATTCTCCTGCACAGTGGCAGATATGTAAATACGGGGTTTCCGTACCATTTCTTGCGCATTACGGTTCGAACACTCGAACACCTTCACGGATTCTCCTGCACAGTGGCAGATATGTAAAAACGGGGTTTCCGTACCGTTTCTTGCGCATTACGGTTCGAACACTCGAACACCTATACGGATTCTCCTGCACAGTGGCAGATATGTAAATACGGGGTTTCCGTACCATTTCTTGCGCATTACGGTTCGAACACTCGAACACCTAAACGGATTCTCCTACACAGTGGCCGATATGTAAATACGGGGTTTCCGTACAATTTCTTTCGCATTACGGTTCGAACACTCGAACACCTATACGGATTCTCCTGCAAAGTGGCAGATATGTAAATACGGGGTTTCCGTACCATTTCTTTCGCATTACGGTTCGAACACTCGAACACCTATACGGATTCTCCTGCACAGTGGCAGATATGTAAAAACGGGGTTTCCGTACCGTTTCTTGCGCATTACGGTTCGAACACTCGAACACCTCTACGGATTCTCCTGCACAGTGGCAGATATGTAAATACGGGGTTTCCGTACCATTTCTTGCGCATTACGGTTCGAACACTCGAACACCTAAACGGATTCTCCTACACAGTGGCCGATATGTAAATACGGGGTTTCCGTACCATTTCTTTCGCATTACGGTTCGAACACTCGAACACCTATACGGATTCTCCTGCAAAGTGGCAGATATGTAAATACGGGGTTTCCGTACCATTTCTTTCGCATTACGGTTCGAACACTCGAACACCTATACGGATTCTCCTGCACAGTGGCAGATATGTAAATACGGGGTTTCCGTACCATTTCTTGCGCATTACGGTTCGAACACTCGAACACCTATACGGATTCTCCTGCACAGTGGCAGATATGTAAATACGGGGTTTCCGTACCATTTCTTGCGCATTACGGTTCGAACACTCGAACACCTATACGGATTCTCCTGCACAGTGGCAGATATGTAAATACGGGGTTTCCTTACCATTTCTTGCGCATTACGGTTCGAACACTCGAACACCTATACGGATTCTCCTGCAAAGTGGCAGATATGTAAATACGGGGTTTCCGTACCATTTCTTTCGCATTACGGTTCGAACACTCGAACACCTATACGGATTCTCCTGCACAGTGGCAGATATGTAAATACGGGGTTTCCTTACCATTTGTTGCGCATTACGGTTCGAACACTCGAACACCTATACGGATTCTCCTGCACAGTGGCAGATATGTAAATACGGGGTTTCCGTACCATTTCTTGCGCATTACGGTTCGAACACTCGAACACCTATACGGATTCTCCTGCACAGTGGCAGATATGTAAAAACGGGGTTTCCGTACCGTTTCTTGCGCATTACGGTTCGAACACTCGAACACCTATACGGATTCTCCTGCACAATGGCAGATATGTAAATACGGGGTTTCCGTACCATTTCTTGCGCATTACGGTTCGAACACTCGAACACCTATACGGATTCTCCTGCACAGTGGCAGATATGTAAATACGGGGTTTCCGTACCATTTCTTGCGCATTACGGTTCGAACACTCGAACACCAATACGGATTCTCCTGCACAGTGGCAGATATGTAAATACGGGGTTTCCGTACCATTTCTTGCGCATTACGGTTCGAACACTCGAACACCTAAACGGATTCTCCTACACAGTGGCCGATATGTAAATACGGGGTTTCCGTACCATTTCTTTCGCATTACGGTTCGAACACTCGAACACCTATACGGATTCTCCTGCAAAGTGGCAGATATGTAAATACGGGGTTTCCGTACCGTTTCTTTCGCATTACGGTTCGAACACTCGAACACCTATACGGATTCTCCTGCACAGTGGCAGATATGTAAATACGGGGTTTCCGTACCATTTCTTGCGCATTACGGTTCGAACACTCGAACACCTATACGGATTCTCCTGCGCAGTGGCAGATATGTAAATACGGGGTTTCCGTACCATTTCTTGCGCATTACGGTTCGAACACTCGAACACCTATACGGATTCTCCTGCACAGTGGCAGATATGTAAATACGGGGTTTCCTTACCATTTCTTGCGCATTACGGTTCGAACACTCGAACACCAATACGGATTCTCCTGCACAGTGGCAGATATGTAAATACGGGGTTTCTGTACCATTTCTTTCGCATTACGGTTCGAACACTCGAACACCTATACGGATTCTCCTGCACAGTGGCACATATGTAAATACGGGGTTTCCTTACCATTTGTTGCGCATTACGGTTCGAACACTCGAACACCTATACGGATTCTCCTGCACAGTGGCAGATATGTAAATACGGGGTTTCCGTACCATTTCTTGCGCATTACGGTTCGAACACTCGAACACCTACACGGATTCTCCTGCACAGTGGCAGATATGTAAAAACGGGGTTTCCGTACCGTTTCTTGCGCATTACGGTTCGAACACTCGAACACCTATACGGATTCTCCTGCACAGTGGCAGATATGTAAATACGGGGTTTCCGTACCATTTCTTGCGCATTACGGTTCGAACACTCGAACACCTTCACGGATTCTCCTGCACAGTGGCAGATATGTAAAAACGGGGTTTCCGTACCGTTTCTTGCGCATTACGGTTCGAACACTCGAACACCTATACGGATTCTCCTGCACAGTGGCAGATATGTAAATACGGGGTTTCCGTACCATTTCTTGCGCATTACGGTTCGAACACTCGAACACCTAAACGGATTCTCCTACACAGTGGCCGATATGTAAATACGGGGTTTCCGTACCATTTCTTTCGCATTACGGTTCGAACACTCGAACACCTATACGGATTCTCCTGCAAAGTGGCAGATATGTAAATACGGGGTTTCCGTACCATTTCTTTCGCATTACGGTTCGAACACTCGAACACCTATACGGATTCTCCTGCACAGTGGCAGATATGTAAAAACGGGGTTTCCGTACCGTTTCTTGAGCATTACGGTTCGAACACTCGAACACCTCTACGGATTCTCCTGCACAGTGGCAGATATGTAAATACGGGGTTTCCGTACCATTTCTTGCGCATTACGGTTCGAACACTCGAACACCTAAACGGATTCTCCTACACAGTGGCCGATATGTAAATACGGGGTTTCCGTACCATTTCTTTCGCATTACGGTTCGAACACTCGAACACCTATACGGATTCTCCTGCAAAGTGGCAGATATGTAAATACGGGGTTTCCGTACCATTTCTTTCGCATTACGGTTCGAACACTCGAACACCTATACGGATTCTCCTGCACAGTGGCAGATATGTAAATACGGGGTTTCCGTACCATTTCTTGCGCATTACGGTTCGAACACTCGAACACCTATACGGATTCTCCTGCACAGTGGCAGATATGTAAATACGGGGTTTCCGTACCATTTCTTGCGCATTACGGTTCGAACACTCGAACACCTATACGGATTCTCCTGCACAGTGGCAGATATGTAAATACGGGGTTTCCTTACCATTTCTTGCGCATTACGGTTCGAACACTCGAACACCAATACGGATTCTCCTGCACAGTGGCAGATATGTAAATACGGGGTTTCTGTACCATTTCTTTCGCATTACGGTTCGAACACTCGAACACCTATACGGATTCTCCTGCACAGTGGCACATATGTAAATACGGGGTTTCTTTACCATTTGTTGCGCATTACGGTTCGAACACTCGAACACCTATACGGATTCTCCTGCACAGTGGCAGATATGTAAATACGGGGTTTCCGTACCATTTCTTGCGCATTACGGTTCGAACACTCGAACACCTACACGGATTCTCCTGCACAGTGGCAGATATGTAAAAACGGGGTTTCCGTACCGTTTCTTGCGCATTACGGTTCGAACACTCGAACACCTATACGGATTCTCCTGCACAGTGGCAGATATGTAAATACGGGGTTTCCGTACCATTTCTTGCGCATTACGGTTCGAACACTCGAACACCTTCACGGATTCTCCTGCACTGTGGCAGATATGTAAAAACGGGGTTTCCGTACCGTTTCTTGCGCATTACGGTTCGAACACTCGAACACCTATACGGATTCTCCTGCACAGTGGCAGATATGTAAATACGGGGTTTCCGTACCATTTCTTGCGCATTACGGTTCGAACACTCGAACACCTAAACGGATTCTCCTACACAGTGGCCGATATGTAAATACGGGGTTTCCGTACCATTTCTTTCGCATTACGGTTCGAACACTCGAACACCTATACGGATTCTCCTGCAAAGTGGCAGATATGTAAATACGGGGTTTCCGTACCATTTCTTTCGCATTACGGTTCGAACACTCGAACACCTATACGGATTCTCCTGCACAGTGGCAGATATGTAAAAACGGGGTTTCCGTACCGTTTCTTGCGCATTACGGTTCGAACACTCGAACACCTCTACGGATTCTCCTGCACAGTGGCAGATATGTAAATACGGGGTTTCCGTACCATTTCTTGCGCATTACGGTTCGAACACTCGAACACCTAAACGGATTCTCCTACACAGTGGCCGATATGTAAATACGGGGTTTCCGTACCATTTCTTTCGCATTACGGTTCGAACACTCGAACACCTATACGGATTCTCCTGCAAAGTGGCAGATATGTAAATACGGGGTTTCCGTACCATTTCTTTCGCATTACGGTTCGAACACTCGAACACCTATACGGATTCTCCTGCACAGTGGCAGATATGTAAATACGGGGTTTCCGTACCATTTCTTGCGCATTACGGTTCGAACACTCGAACACCTATACGGATTCTCCTGCACAGTGGCAGATATGTAAATACGGGGTTTCCGTACCATTTCTTGCGCATTACGGTTCGAACACTCGAACACCTATACGGATTCTCCTGCACAGTGGCAGATATGTAAATACGGGGTTTCCTTACCATTTCTTGCGCATTACGGTTCGAACACTCGAACACCAATACGGATTCTCCTGCACAGTGGCAGATATGTAAATACGGGGTTTCTGTACCATTTCTTGCGCATTATGGTTCGAACACTCGAACACCTATACGGATTCTCCTACACAGTGGCAGATATGTAAATACGGGGTTTCCGTACCATTTCTTGCGCATTACGGTTCGAACACTCGAACACCTATACGAATTCTCCTGCACACTGGCAAATATGTAAATACGGGGTTTCCGTACCATTTCTTGCGCATTACGGTTCGAACACTCGAACACCTATACGGATTCTCCTACACAGTGGCAGATATGTAAATACGGGGTTTCCGTACCATTTCTTTCGCATTACGGTTCGAACACTCGAACACCTATACGGATTCTCCTGCAAAGTGGCAGATATGTAAATACGGGGTTTCCATACCATTTCTTTCGCATTACGGTTCGAACACTCGAACACCTATACGGATTCTCCTGCAAAGTGGCAGATATGTAAATACGGGGTTTCCGTACCATTTCTTTCGCATTACGGTTCGAACACTCGAACACCTATACGGATTCTCCTGCACAGTGGCACATATGTAAATACGGGGTTTCCTTACCATTTGTTGCGCATTACGGTTCGAACACTCGAACACCTATACGGATTCTCCTGCAAAGTGGCAGATATGTAAATACGGGGTTTCCGTACCATTTCTTTCGCATTACGGTTCGAACACTCGAACACCTATACGGATTCTCCTGCACAGTGGCACATATGTAAATACGGGGTTTCCTTACCATTTGTTGCGCATTACGGTTCGAACACTCGAACACCTATACGGATTCTCCTGCACAGTGGCAGATATGTAAATACGGGGTTTCCGTACCATTTCTTGCGCATTACGGTTCGAACACTCGAACACCTATACGGATTCTCCTGCACAGTGGCAGATATGTAAAAACGGGGTTTCCGTACCGTTTCTTGCGCATTACGGTTCGAACACTCGAACACCTATACGGATTCTCCTGCACAGTGGCAGATATGTAAATACGGGGTTTCCGTACCATTTCTTGCGCATTACGGTTCGAACACTCGAACACCTAAACGGATTCTCCTACACAGTGGCCGATATGTAAATACGGGGTTTCCGTACCACTTCTTTCGCATTACGGTTCGAACACTCGAACACCTATACGGATTCTCCTACAAAGTGGCAGATATGTAAATACGGGGTTTCCGTACCATTTCTTTCGCATTACGGTTCGAACACTCGAACACCTATACGGATTCTCCTGCACAGTGGCAGATATGTAAATACGGGGTTTCCGTACCATTTCTTGCGCATTACGGTTCGAACACTCGAACACCTATACGGATTCTCCTACACAGTGGCAGATATGTAAATACGGGGTTTCCGTACCATTTCTTGCGCATTACGGTTCGAACACTCGAACACCTATACGGATTCTCCTGCACAGTGGCAGATATGTAAAAACGGGGTTTCCGTACCGTTTCTTGCGCATTACGGTTCGAACACTCGAACACCTATACGGATTCTCCTGCACAGTGGCAGATATGTAAATACGGGGTTTCCGTACCATTTCTTGCGCATTACGGTTCGAACACTCGAACACCTAAACGGATTCTCCTACACAGTGGCCGATATGTAAATACGGGGTTTCCGTACCACTTCTTTCGCATTACGGTTCGAACACTCGAACACCTATACGGATTCTCCTACAAAGTGGCAGATATGTAAATACGGGGTTTCCGTACCATTTCTTTCGCATTACGGTTCGAACACTCGAACACCTATACGGATTCTCCTGCACAGTGGCAGATATGTAAATACGGGGTTTCCGTACCATTTCTTGCGCATTACGGTTCGAACACTCGAACACCTATACGGATTCTCCTGCACAGTGGCAGATATGTAAATACGGGGTTTCCGTACCATTTCTTGCGCATTACGGTTCGAACACTCGAACACCTATACGGATTCTCCTGCACAGTGGCAGATATGTAAATACGGGGTTTCCTTACCATTTCTTGCGCATTACGGTTCGAACACTCGAACACCAATACGGATTCTCCTGCACAGTGGCAGATACGTAAATACGGGGTTTCTGTACCATTTCTTGCGCATTATGGTTCGAACACTCGAACACCTATACGGATTCTCCTACACAGTGGCAGATATGTAAATACGGGGTTTCCGTACCATTTCTTGCGCATTACGGTTCGAACACTCGAACACCTATACGAATTCTCCTGCACACTGGCAAATATGTAAATACGGGGTTTCCGTACCATTTCTTGCGCATTACGGTTCGAACACTTGAACACCTATACGGATTCTCCTACACAGTGGCAGATATGTAAATACGGGGTTTCCGTACCATTTCTTTCGCATTACGGTTCGAACACTCGAACACCTATACGGATTCTCCTGCAAAGTGGCAGATATGTAAATACGGGGTTTCCATACCATTTCTTTCGCATTACGGTTCGAACACTCGAACACCTATACGGATTCTCCTGCACAGTGGCAGATATGTAAATACGGGGTTTCCTTACCATTTGTTGCGCATTACGGTTCGAACACTCGAACACCTATACGGATTCTCCTGCAAAGTGGCAGATATGTAAATACGGGGTTTCCGTACCATTTCTTGCGCATTACGGTTCGAACACTCGAACACCTATACGGATTCTCCTACACAGTGGCAGATATGTAAATACGGGGTTTCCGTACCATTTCTTGCGCATTACGTAAATACGGGGTTTTCGTACCATTTCTTGCGCATTACGGTTCGAACACTCGAACACCTATACGGATTCTCCTGCACAGTGGCAGATATGTAAATACGGGGTTTCCTTACCATTTCTTGCGCATTACGGTTCGAACACTCGAACACCAATACGGATTCTCCTGCACAGTGGCAGATATGTAAATACGGGGTTTCTGTACCATTTCTTGCGCATTATAGTTCGAACACTCGAACACCTATACGGATTCTCCTGCACAGTGGCAGATATGTAAATACGGGGTTTCCGGACCATTTCTTTCGCATTACGGTTCGAACACTCGAACACCTATACGGATTCTCCTGCAAAGTGGCAGATATGTAAATACGGGGTTTCCGTACCATTTCTTTCGCATTACGGTTCGAACACTCGAACACCTATACGGATTCTCCTGCACAGTGGCAGATATGTAAATACGGGGTTTCCTTACCATTTGTTGCGCATTACGGTTCGAACACTCGAACACCTATACGGATTCTCCTGCAAAGTGGCAGATATGTAAATACGGGGTTTCCGTACCATTTCTTGCGCATTACGGTTCGAACACTCGAACACCTATACGGATTCTCCTACACAGTGGCAGATATGTAAATACGGGGTTTCCGTACCATTTCTTGCGCATTACGTAAATACGGGGTTTCCGTACCATTTCTTGCGCATTACGGTTCGAACACTCGAACACCTATACGGATTATCCTGCACAGTGGCAGATATGTAAATACGGGGTTTCCTTACCATTTCTTGCGCATTACGGTTCGAACACTCGAACACCAATACGGATTCTCCTGCACAGTGGCAGATATGTAAATACGGGGTTTCTGTACCATTTCTTGCGCATTATAGTTCGAACACTCGAACACCTATACGGATTCTCCTGCACAGTGGCAGATATGTAAATACGGGGTTTCCGGACCATTTCTTTCGCATTACGGTTCGAACACTCGAACACCTATACGGATTCTCCTGCAAAGTGGCAGATATGTAAATACGGGGTTTCCGTACCATTTCTTTCGCATTACGGTTCGAACACTCGAACACCTATACGGATTCTCCTGCACAGTGGCAGATATGTAAATACGGGGTTTCCTTACCATTTGTTGCGCATTACGGTTCGAACACTCGAACACCTATACGGATTCTCCTGCACAGTGGCAGATATGTAAATACGGGGTTTTCGTACCATTTCTTGCGCATTACGGTTCGAACACTCGAACACCTATACGAATTCTCCTGCACACTGGCAAATACGTAAATACGGGGTTTCCGTACCATTTCTTGCGCATTACGGTTCGAACACTCGAACACCTATACGGATTCTCCTGCACAGTGGCAGATATGTAAATACGGGATTTCCGTACCATTTCTTTCGCATTACGGTTCGAACACTCGAACACCTATACGGATTCTCCTGCAAAGTGGCAGATATGTAAATACGGGGTTTCTGTACCATTTCTTTCGCATTACGGTTCGAACACTCGAACACCTATACGGATTCTCCTGCACGGTGGCAGATATGTAAATACGGGGTTTCCGTACCATTTCTTGCGCATTACGGTTCGAACACTCGAACACCTATACGAATTCTCCTGCACACTGGCAAATATGTAAATACGGGGTTTCCGTACCATTTCTTGCGCATTACGGTTCGAACACTCGAACACCTATACGGATTCTCCTGCACAGTGGCAGATATGTAAATACGGGGTTTCCGTACCATTTCTTTCGCATTACGGTTCGAACACTCGAACACCTATACGGATTCTCCTGCAAAGTGGCAGATATGTAAATACGGGGTTTCCATACCATTTCTTTCGCATTACGGTTCGAACACTCGAACACCTATACGGATTCTCCTGCAAAGTGGCCGATATGTAAATACGGGGTTTCCGTACCATTTCTTTCACATTACGGTTCGAACACTCGAACACCTATACGGATTCTCCTGCACAGTGGCACATAGGTAAATACGGGGTTTCCTTACCATTTGTTGCGCATTACGGTTCGAACACTCGAACACCTATACGGATTCTCCTGCAAAGTGGCAGATATGTAAATACGGGGTTTCCGTACCATTTCTTTCGCATTACGGTTCGAACACTCGAACACCTATACGGATTCTCCTGCACAGTGGCACATATGTAAATACGGGGTTTCCTTACCATTTGTTGCACATTACGGTTCGAACACTCGAACACCTATACGGATTCTCCTGCACAGTGACAGATATGTAAATACGGGGTTTCCGTACCATTTCTTGCGCATTACGGTTCGAACACTCGAACACCTATACGGATTCTCCTGCACAGTGGCAGATATGTAAAAACGGGGTTTCCGTACCGTTTCTTGCGCATTACGGTTCGAACACTCGAACACCTATACGGATTCTCCTGCACAGTGGCAGATATGTAAATACGGGGTTTCCTTACCATTTGTTGCGCATTACGGTTCGAACACTCGAACACCTATACGGATTCTCCTGCAAAGTGGCAGATATGTAAATACGGGGTTTCCGTACCATTTCTTGCGCATTACGGTTCGAACACTCGAACACCTATACGGATTCTCCTACACAGTGGCAGATATGTAAATACGGGGTTTCCGTACCATTTCTTGCGCATTACGTAAATACGGGGTTTCCGTACCATTTCTTGCGCATTACGGTTCGAACACTCGAACACCTATACGGATTCTCCTGCACAGTGGCAGATATGTAAATACGGGGTTTCCTTACCATTTCTTGCGCATTACGGTTCGAACACTCGAACACCAATACGGATTCTCCTGCACAGTGGCAGATATGTAAATACGGGGTTTCTGTACCATTTCTTGCGCATTATAGTTCGAACACTCGAACACCTATACGGATTCTCCTGCACAGTGGCAGATATGTAAATACGGGGTTTCCGGACCATTTCTTTCGCATTACGGTTCGAACACTCGAACACCTATACGGATTCTCCTGCAAAGTGGCAGATATGTAAATACGGGGTTTCCGTACCATTTCTTTCGCATTACGGTTCGAACACTCGAACACCTATACGGATTCTCCTGCACAGTGGCAGATATGTAAATACGGGGTTTCCTTACCATTTGTTGCGCATTACGGTTCGAACACTCGAACACCTATACGGATTCTCCTGCACAGTGGCAGATATGTAAATACGGGGTTTTCGTACCATTTCTTGCGCATTACGGTTCGAACACTCGAACACCTATACGAATTCTCCTGCACACTGGCAAATACGTAAATACGGGGTTTCCGTACCATTTCTTGCGCATTACGGTTCGAACACTCGAACACCTATACGGATTCTCCTGCACAGTGGCAGATATGTAAATACGGGATTTCCGTACCATTTCTTTCGCATTACGGTTCGAACACTCGAACACCTATACGGATTCTCCTGCAAAGTGGCAGATATGTAAATACGGGGTTTCTGTACCATTTCTTTCGCATTACGGTTCGAACACTCGAACACCTATACGGATTCTCCTGCACGGTGGCAGATATGTAAATACGGGGTTTCCGTACCATTTCTTGCGCATTACGGTTCGAACACTCGAACACCTATACGAATTCTCCTGCACACTGGCAAATATGTAAATACGGGGTTTCCGTACCATTTCTTGCGCATTACGGTTCGAACACTCGAACACCTATACGGATTCTCCTGCACAGTGGCAGATATGTAAATACGGGGTTTCCGTACCATTTCTTTCGCATTACGGTTCGAACACTCGAACACCTATACGGATTCTCCTGCAAAGTGGCAGATATGTAAATACGGGGTTTCCATACCATTTCTTTCGCATTACGGTTCGAACACTCGAACACCTATACGGATTCTCCTGCAAAGTGGCCGATATGTAAATACGGGGTTTCCGTACCATTTCTTTCGCATTACGGTTCGAACACTCGAACACCTATACGGATTCTCCTGCACAGTGGCACATATGTAAATACGGGGTTTCCTTACCATTTGTTGCGCATTACGGTTCGAACACTCGAACACCTATACGGATTCTCCTGCAAAGTGGCAGATATGTAAATACGGGGTTTCCGTACCATTTCTTTCGCGTTACGGTTCGAACACTCGAACACCTATACGGATTCTCCTGCACAGTGGCACATATGTAAATACGGGGTTTCCTTACCATTTGTTGCACATTACGGTTCGAACACTCGAACACCTATACGGATTCTCCTGCACAGTGACAGATATGTAAATACGGGGTTTCCGTACCATTTCTTGCGCATTACGGTTCGAACACTCGAACACCTATACGGATTCTCCTGCACAGTGGCAGATATGTAAAAACGGGGTTTCCGTACCGTTTCTTGCGCATTACGGTTCGAACACTCGAACACCTATACGGATTCTCCTGCACAGTGGCAGATATGTAAATACGGGGTTTCTGTACCATTTCTTGCGCATTACGGTTCGAACACTCGAACACCTAAACGGATTCTCCTACACAGTGGCCGATATGTAAATACGGGGTTTCCGTACCATTTCTTTCGCATTACGGTTCGAACACTCGAACACCTATACGGATTCTCCTACAAAGTGGCAGATATGTAAATACGGGGTTTCCGTACCATTTCTTTCGCATTACGGTTCGAACACTCGAACACCTATACGGATTCTCCTGCACAGTGGCAGATATGTAAATACGGGGTTTCCGTACCATTTCTTGCGCATTACGGTTCGAACACTCGAACACCTATACGGATTCTCCTGCACAGTGGCAGATATGTAAATACGGGGTTTCCGTACCATTTCTTGCGCATTACGGTTCGAACATTCGAACACCTATACGGATTCTCCTGCACAGTGGCAGATATGTAAATACGGGGTTTCCGTACCATTTCTTGCGCATTACGGTTCGAACACTCGAACACCAATACGGATTCTCCTGCACAGTGGCAGATATGTAAATACGGGGTTTCTGTACCATTTCTTGCGCATTATGGTTCGAACACTCGAACACCTATACGGATTCTCCTACACAGTGGCAGATATGTAAATACGGGGTTTCCGTACCATTTCTTGCGCATTACGGTTCGAACACTCGAACACCTATACGAATTCTCCTACACACTGGCAAATATGAAAATACGGGGTTTCCGTACCATTTCTTGCGCATTACAGTTCGAACACTCGAACACCTATACGGATTCTCCTACACAGTGGCAGATATGTAAATACGGGGTTTCCGTACCATTTCTTTCGCATTACGGTTCGAACACTCGAACACCTATACGGATTCTCCTACAAAGTGGCAGATATGTAAATACGGGGTTTCCATACCATTTCTTTCGCATTACGGTTCGAACACTCGAACACCTATACGGATTCTCCTGCACAGTGGCAGATATGTAAATACGGGGTTTCCTTACCATTTGTTGCGCATTACGGTTCGAACACTCGAACACCTATACGGATTCTCCTGCAAAGTGGCAGATATGTAAATACGGGGTTTCCGTACCATTTCTTGCGCATTACGGTTCGAGCACTCGAACACCTATACGGATTCTCCTACACAGTGGCAGATATGTAAATACGGGGTTTCCGTACCATTTCTTGCGCATTACGTAAATACGGGGTTTCCGTACCATTTCTTGCGCATTACGGTTCGAACACTCGAACACCTATACGGATTCTCCTGCACAGTGGTAGATATGTAAATACGGGGTTTCCTTACCATTTCTTGCGCATTACGGTTCGAACACTCGAACACCAATACGGATTCTCCTGCACAGTGGCAGATATGTAAATACGGGGTTTCTGTACCATTTCTTGCGCATTATAGTTCGAACACTCGAACACCTATACGGATTCTCCTGCACAGTGGCAGATATGTAAATACGGGGTTTCCGGACCATTTCTTTCGCATTACGGTTCGAACACTCGAACACCTATACGGATTCTCCTGCAAAGTGGCAGATATGTAAATACGGGGTTTCCGTACCATTTCTTTCGCATTACGGTTCGAACACTCGAACACCTATACGGATTCTCCTGCACAGTGGCAGATATGTAAATACGGGGTTTCCTTACCATTTGTTGCGCATTACGGTTCGAACACTCG
Source organism: Camellia sinensis (assembly GCF_055761805.1). Classification (NCBI taxonomy): domain Eukaryota; kingdom Viridiplantae; phylum Streptophyta; class Magnoliopsida; order Ericales; family Theaceae; genus Camellia; species Camellia sinensis. Next base: position 2,019,000 of record NC_138965.1, read on the forward strand.
AACACCTATACGGATTCTCCTGCACAGTGGCAGATATGTAAATACGGGGTTTCCGTACCATTTCTTGCGCATTACGGTTCGAACACTCGAACACCTATACGAATTCTCCTGCACACTGGCAAATACGTAAATACGGGGTTTCCGTACCATTTCTTGCGCATTACGGTTCGAACACTCGAACACCTATACGGATTCTCCGGCACAGTGGCAGATATGTAAATACGGGATTTCCGTACCATTTCTTTCGCATTACGGTTCGAACACTCGAACACCTATACGGATTCTCCTGCAAAGTGGCAGATATGTAAATACGGGGTTTCCGTACCATTTCTTTCGCATTACGGTTCGAACACTCGAACACCTATACGGATTCTCCTGCACAGTGGCACATATGTAAATACGGGGTTTCCTTACCATTTGTTGCGCATTACGGTTCGAACACTCGATTACCTATTCGGATTCTCCTGCACAGTGGCAGATATGTAAATACGGGGTTTCCGTACCATTTCTTGCGCATTACGGTTCGAACACTCGAACACCTATACGGATTCTCCTGCACAGTGGCAGATATGTAAAAACGGGGTTTCCGTACCGTTTCTTGCGCATTACGGTTCGAACACTCGAACACCTATACGGATTGTCCTGCACAGTTGCAGATATGTATATACGGGGTTTCCGTACCATTTCTTGCGCATTACGGTTCGAACACTCGAACACCTATACGGATTCTCCTGCACAGTGGCAGATATGTAAATACGGGGTTTCCGTACCATTTCTTGCGCATTACGGTTCGAACACTCGAACACCTATACGGATTCTCCTGCACAGTGGCAGATATGTAAATACGGGGTTTCCGTACCATTTCTTTCGCATTACGGTTCGAACACTCGAACACCTATACGGATTCTCCTGCAAAGTGGCAGATATGTAAATACGGGGTTTCCGTACCATTTCTTTCGCATTACGGTTCGAACACTCGAACACCTATACGGATTCTCCTGCACAGTGGCACATATGTAAATACGGGGTTTCCTTACCATTTCTTGCGCATTACGGTTCGAACACTCGAACACCTATACGGATTCTCCTGCACAGTGGCAGATATGTAAATACGGGGTTTCCGTACCATTTCTTGCGCATTACGGTTCGAACACTCGAACACCAATACGGATTCTCCTGCACAGTGGCAGATATGTAAATACGGGGTTTCTGTACCGTTTCTTGCGCATTATAGTTCGAACACTCGAACACCTATACGGATTCTCCTGCACAGTGGCAGATATGTAAATACGGGGTTTCCGGACCATTTCTTTCGCATTACGGTTCGAACACTCGAACACCTATACGGATTCTCCTGCAAAGTGGCAGATATGTAAATACGGGGTTTCCGTACCATTTCTTTCGCATTACGGTTCGAACACTCGAACACCTATACGGATTCTCCTGCACAGTGGCAGATATGTAAATACGGGGTTTCCTTACCATTTGTTGCGCATTACGGTTCGAACACTCGAACACCTATACGGATTCTCCTACACAGTGGCAGATATGTAAATACGGGGTTTCCGTACCATTTCTTGCGCATTACGGTTCGAACACTCGAACACCTATACGAATTCTCCTGCACACTGGCAAATACGTAAATACGGGGTTTCCGTACCATTTCTTGCGCATTACGGTTCGAACACTCGAACACCTATACGGATTCTCCTGCACAGTGGCAGATATGTAAATACGGGGTTTCCGTACCGTTTCTTGCGCATTACGGTTCGAACACTCGAACACCTATACGGATTCTCCTGCACAGTGGCAGATATGTAAATACGGGGTTTCCGTACCATTTCTTGCGCATTACGGTTCGAACACTCGAACACCTATACGGATTCTCCTGCACAGTGGCAGATATGTAAATACGGGGTTTCCTTACCATTTGTTGCGCATTACGGTTCGAACACTCGAACACCAATACGGATTCTCCTGCACAGTGGCAGATATGTAAATACGGGGTTTCCGTACCATTTCTTGCGCATTACGGTTCGAACACTCGAACACCTATACGAATTCTCCTCCACACTGGCAAATACGTAAATACGGGGTTTCCGTACCATTTCTTGCGCATTACGGTTCGAACACTCGAACACAAATACGGATTCTCCTGCACTGTGGCAGATATGTAAATACGGGGTTTCCGTACCATTTCTTGCGCATTACGGTTCGAACACTCGAACACCTAAACGGATTCTCCTGCACTGTGGCAGATATGTAAATACGGGGTTTCCGTACCATTTCTTGCGCATTACGGTTCGAACACTCGAACACCTATACGGATTCTCCTGCACAGTGGCAGATATGTAAATACGGGGTTTCCGTACCGTTTCTTGCGCATTACGGTTCGAACACTCGAACACCTATACGAATTCTCCTGCACAGTGGCAGATATGTAAATACGGGGTTTCCGTACCATTTCTTGCGCATTACGGTTCGAACAATCGAACACCTATATGGATTCTCCTGCACAGTGGCAGATATGTAAATACGGGGTTTCCGTACCATTTCTTGCGCATTACGGTTCGAACACTCGAACACCAATATGGATTCTCCTGCACAGTGGCAGATATGTAAATACGGGGTTTCCGTACCATTTCTTGCGCATTACGGTTCGAACACTCGAACATCTATACGGATTCTCCTGCACAGTGGCAGATATGTAAATACGGGGTTTCCGTACCGTTTCTTGCGCATTACGGTTCGAACACTCGAACACCTATACGGATTCTCCTGCACAGTGGCAGATATGTAAATACGGGGTTTCCGTACCATTTCTTGCGCATTACGGTTCGAACACTCGAACACCTATACGGATTCTCCTGCACAGTGGCAGATATGTAAATACGGGGTTTCCTTACCATTTCTTGTGCATTACGGTTCGAACACTCGAACACCAATACGGATTCTCCGGCACAGTGGCAGATATGTAAATACGGGGTTTCCGTACCATTTCTTGCGCATTACGGTTCGAACACTCGAACACCTAAACGGATTATCCTGCACAGTGGCAGATATGTAAATACGGGGTTTCCGTACCATTTCTTGCGCATTACGGTTCGAACACTCGAACACCTATACGGATTCTCCGGCACAGTGGCAGATATGTAAATACGGGGTTTCCGTACCATTTCTTGCGCATTACGGTTCGAACACTCGAACACCTATACGGATTCTCCTGCACAGTGGCAGATATGTAAATACGGGGTTTGCGTACCATTTCTTGCGCATTACGGTTCGAACACTCGAACACCTAAACGGATTCTTCTGCACAGTGGCATATATGTAAATACGGGGTTTCCGTACCATTTCTTGCGCATTACGGTTCGAACACTCGAACACCTATACGGATTCTCCTGCACAGTGGCAGATATGTAAATACGGGGTTTCCGTACTGTTTCTTGCGCATTACGGTTCGAACACTCGAACACCTAAACGGATTCTCCTGCACAGTGGCAGATATGTAAATACGGGGTTTCCGTACCATTTCTTTCGCATTACGGTTCGAACACTCGAACACCTATACGGTTTCTCCTGCACAGTTGCAGATATGTAAATACGGGGTTTCCTTACCATTTGTTGGGCATTACGGTTCGAACACTCGAACACCTATACGGATTCTCCTGCACAGTGGCGGATATGTAAATACGGGGTTTCCGTACCATTTCTTGCGCATTACAGTTCGAACACTCGAACACCTATACGAATTCTCCTGCACACTGGCAGATATGTAAATACGGGGTTTCCGTACCATTTCTTGCGCATTACGGTTCGAACACTCGAACACCTATACGGATTCTCCTGCACAGTGGCAGATATGTAAATACGGGGTTTCCGTACCATTTCTTTCTCATTACGGTTCGAACACTCGAACACCTATACGAATTCTCCTGCACACTGGCAAATACGTAAATACGGGGTTTCCGTACCATTTCTTTTGCATTACGGTTCGAACACTCGAACACCTATACGGATTCTCCTGGACAGTGGCAGATATGTAAATACGGGGTTTCCTTACCATTTGTTGCGCATTACGGTTCGAACACTCGAACACCTATACGGATTCTCCTGCAAAGTGGCAGATATGTAAATACGGGGTTTCCGTACCATTTCTTTCGTATTACGGTTCGAACACTCGAACACCTATACGGATTATGCTGCACAGTGGCAGATATGTAAATACGGGGTTTCCGTACCGTTTCTTGCGCATTACGGTTCGAACACTCGAACACCAATATGGATTCTCCTGCACAGTGGCAGATATGTAAATACGGGGTTTCCGTACCATTTCTTGCGCATTACGGTTCGAACACTCGAACACCTAAACGGATTCTCCTCCACAGTGGCAGATATGTAAATACGGGGTTTCCGTACCATTTCTTGCGCATTACGGTTCGAACACTCGAACACCTATACGGATTCTCCTGCACAGTGGCAGATATGTAAATACGGGGTTTGCGTACCATTTCTTGCGCATTACGGTTCGAACAATCGAATACCTAAACGGATTCTCCTGCACAGTGGCAGATATGTAAATACGGGGTTTCCGTACCATTTCTTGCGCATTACGGTTCGAACACTCGAACACCTATACGGATTCTCCTGCACAGTGGCAGATATGTAAATACGGGGTTTCCGTACTGTTTCTTACGCATTACGGTTCGAACACTCGAACACCTAAACGGATTCTCCTGCACAGTGGCAGATATGTAAATACGGGGTTTCCGTACCATTTCTTTCGCATTACGGTTCGAACACTCGAACACCTATACGGTTTCTCCTGCACAGTTGCAGATATGTAAATACGGGGTTTCCTTACCATTTGTTGGGCATTACGGTTCGAACACTCGAACACCTATACGGATTCTCCTGCACAGTGGCGGATATGTAAATACGGGGTTTCCGTACCATTTCTTGCGCATTACAGTTCGAACACTCGAGCACCTATACGAATTCTCCTGCACACTGGCAGATATGTAAATACGGGGGTTCCGTACCATTTCTTGCGCATTACGGTTCGAACACTCGAACACCTATACGGATTCTCCTGCACAGTGGCAGATATGTAAATACGGGGTTTCCGTACCATTTCTTTCTCATTACGGTTCGAACACTCGAACACCTATACGAATTCTCCTGCACACTGGCAAATACGTAAATACGGGGTTTCCGTACCATTTCTTTCGCATTACGGTTCGAACACTCGAACACCTATACGGATTCTCCTGCACAGTGGCAGATATGTAAATACGGGGTTTCCTTACCATTTGTTGCGCATTACGGTTCGAACACTCGAACACCTATACGGATTCTCCTGCAAAGTGGCAGATATGTAAATACGGGGTTTCCGTACCATTTCTTTCGCATTACGGTTCGAACACTCGAACACCTATACGGATTCTCCTGCACAGTGGCAGATATGTAAATACGGGGTTTCCTTACCATTTGTTGCGCATTACGGTTCGAACACTCGAACACCTATACGGATTCTCCTGCACAGTGGCAGATATGTAAATACGGGGTTTCCGTACCATTTCTTGCGCATTACGGTTCGAACACTCGAACACCAATACGGATTCTCCTGCACAGTGGCAGATATGTAAATACGGGGTTTCCGTACCATTTCTTGCGCATTACGGTTCGAACACTCGAACACCTAAACGGATTCTCCTGCACAGTGGCAGATATGTAAATACGGGGTTTCCGTACCATTTTTGCGCATTACGGTTCGAACACTCGAACACCTATATGGATTCTCCTCCACACTGGCAAATACGTAAATACGGGGTTTCCGTACCATTTCTTGCGCATTACGGTTCGAACACTCGAACACCAATACGGATTCTCCTGCACAGTGGCAGATATGTAAATACGGGGTTTCCGTACCATTTCTTGCGCATTACGGTTCGAACACTCGAACACCTAAACGGATTCTCCTGCACAGTGGCAGATATGTAAATACGGGGTTTCCGTACCATTTCTTGCGCATTACGGTTCGAACACTCGAACACCTATACGGATTCTCCTGCACAGTGGCAGATATGTAAATACGGGGTTTGCGTACCATTTCTTGCGCATTACGGTTCGAACACTCGAACACCTAAACGGATTCTCCTGCACAGTGGCAGATATGTAAATACGGGGTTTCCGTACCATTTCTTGCGCATTACGGTTCGAACACTCGAACACCTATACGGATTCTCCTGCACAGTGGCAGATATGTAAATACGGGGTTTCTGTACTGTTTCTTGCGCATTACGGTTCGAACACTCGAACACCTAAACGGATTCTCCTGCACAGTGGCAGATATGTAAATACGGGGTTTCCGTACCATTTCTTTCGCATTACGGTTCGAACACTCGAACACCTATACGGTTTCTCCTGCACAGTTGCAGATATGTAAATACGGGGTTTCCTTACCATTTGTTGGGCATTACGGTTCGAACACTCGAACACCTATACGGATTCTCCTGCACAGTGGCGGATATGTAAATACGGGGTTTCCGTACCATTTCTTGCGCATTACAGTTCGAACACTCGAACACCTATACGAATTCTCCTGCACACTGGCAGATATGTAAATACGGGGTTTCCGTACCATTTCTTGCGCATTACGGTTTGAACACTCGAACACCTATACGGATTCTCCTGCACAGTGGCAGATATGTAAATACGGGGTTTCCGTACCGTTTCTTGCGCATTACGGTTCGAACACTCAAACACCAATACGGATTCTCCTGCACAGTGGCAGATATGTAAATACGGGGTTTCCGTACCATTTCTTGCGCATTACGGTTCGAACACTCGAACACCTAAACGGATTCTCCTGCACAGTGGCAGATATGTAAATACGGGGTTTCCGTACCATTTTTGCGCATTACGGTTCGAACACTCGAACACCTATACGGATTCTCCTCCACACTGGCAAATACGTAAATACGGGGTTTCCGTACCATTTCTTGCGCATTACGGTTCGAACACTCGAACACCAATACGGATTCTCCTGCACAGTGGCAGATATGTAAATACGGGGTTTCCGTACCATTTCTTGCGCATTACGGTTCGAACACTCGAACACCTATACGGATTCTCCTGCACAGTGGCAGATATGTAAATACGGGGTTTGCGTACCATTTCTTGCGCATTACGGTTCGAACACTCGAATACCTAAACGGATTCTCCTGCACAGTGGCAGATATGTAAATACGGGGTTTCCGTACCATTTCTTGCGCATTACGGTTCGAACACTCGAACACCTATACGGATTCTCCTGCACAGTGGCAGATATGTAAATACGGGGTTTCCGTACTGTTTCTTACGCATTACGGTTCGAACACTCGAACACCTAAACGGATTCTCCTGCACAGTGGCAGATATGTAAATACGGGGTTTCCGTACCATTTCTTTCGCATTACGGTTCGAACACTCGAACACCTATACGGTTTCTCCTGCACAGTTGCAGATATGTAAATACGGGGTTTCCTTACCATTTGTTGGGCATTACGGTTCGAACACTCGAACACCTATACGGATTCTCCTGCACAGTGGCGGATATGTAAATACGGGGTTTCCGTACCATTTCTTGCGCATTACAGTTCGAACACTCGAGCACCTATACGAATTCTCCTGCACACTGGCAGATATGTAAATACGGGGGTTCCGTACCATTTCTTGCGCATTACGGTTCGAACACTCGAACACCTATACGGATTCTCCTGCACAGTGGCAGATATGTAAATACGGGGTTTCCGTACCATTTCTTTCTCATTACGGTTCGAACACTCGAACACCTATACGAATTCTCCTGCACACTGGCAAATACGTAAATACGGGGTTTCCGTACCATTTCTTTCGCATTACGGTTCGAACACTCGAACACCTATACGGATTCTCCTGCACAGTGGCAGATATGTAAATACGGGGTTTCCTTACCATTTGTTGCGCATTACGGTTCGAACACTCGAACACCTATACGGATTCTCCTGCAAAGTGGCAGATATGTAAATACGGGGTTTCCGTACCATTTCTTTCGCATTACGGTTCGAACACTCGAACACCTATACGGATTCTCCTGCACAGTGGCAGATATGTAAATACGGGGTTTCCTTACCATTTGTTGCGCATTACGGTTCGAACACTCGAACACCTATACGGATTCTCCTGCACAGTGGCAGATATGTAAATACGGGGTTTCCGTACCATTTCTTGCGCATTACGGTTCGAACACTCGAACACCAATACGGATTCTCCTGCACAGTGGCAGATATGTAAATACGGGGTTTCCGTACCATTTCTTGCGCATTACGGTTCGAACACTCGAACACCTAAACGGATTCTCCTGCACAGTGGCAGATATGTAAATACGGGGTTTCCGTACCATTTTTGCGCATTACGGTTCGAACACTCGAACACCTATACGGATTCTCCTCCACACTGGCAAATACGTAAATACGGGGTTTCCGTACCATTTCTTGCGCATTACGGTTCGAACACTCGAACACCAATACGGATTCTCCTGCACAGTGGCAGATATGTAAATACGGGGTTTCCGTACCATTTCTTGCGCATTACGGTTCGAACACTCGAACACCTAAACGGATTCTCCTGCACAGTGGCAGATATGTAAATACGGGGTTTCCGTACCATTTCTTGCGCATTACGGTTCGAACACTCGAACACCTATACGGATTCTCCTGCACAGTGGCAGATATGTAAATACGGGGTTTGCGTACCATTTCTTGCGCATTACGGTTCGAACACTCGAACACCTAAACGGATTCTCCTGCACAGTGGCAGATATGTAAATACGGGGTTTCCGTACCATTTCTTGCGCATTACGGTTCGAACACTCGAACACCTATACGGATTCTCCTGCACAGTGGCAGATATGTAAATACGGGGTTTCTGTACTGTTTCTTGCGCATTACGGTTCGAACACTCGAACACCTAAACGGATTCTCCTGCACAGTGGCAGATATGTAAATACGGGGTTTCCGTACCATTTCTTTCGCATTACGGTTCGAACACTCGAACACCTATACGGTTTCTCCTGCACAGTTGCAGATATGTAAATACGGGGTTTCCTTACCATTTGTTGGGCATTACGGTTCGAACACTCGAACACCTATACGGATTCTCCTGCACAGTGGCGGATATGTAAATACGGGGTTTCCGTACCATTTCTTGCGCATTACAGTTCGAACACTCGAACACCTATACGAATTCTCCTGCACACTGGCAGATATGTAAATACGGGGTTTCCGTACCATTTCTTGCGCATTACGGTTTGAACACTCGAACACCTATACGGATTCTCCTGCACAGTGGCAGATATGTAAATACGGGGTTTCCGTACCGTTTCTTGCGCATTACGGTTCGAACACTCGAACACCAATACGGATTCTCCTGCGCAGTGGCAGATATGTAAATACGGGGTTTCCGTACCATTTCTTGCGCATTACGGTTCGAACACTCGAACACCTAAACGGATTCTCCTGCACAGTGGCAGATATGTAAATACGGGGTTTCCGTACCATTTTTGCGCATTACGGTTCGAACACTCGAACACCTATACGGATTCTCCTCCACACTGGCAAATACGTAAATACGGGGTTTCCGTACCATTTCTTGCGCATTACGGTTCGAACACTCGAACACCAATACGGATTCTCCTGCACAGTGGCAGATATGTAAATACGGGGTTTCCGTACCATTTCTTGCGCATTACGGTTCGAACACTCGAACACCTAAACGGATTCTCCTGCACAGTGGCAGATATGTAAATACGGGGTTTCCGTACCATTTCTTGCGCATTACGGTTCGAACACTCGAACACCTATACGGATTCTCCTGCACAGTGGCAGATATGTAAATACGGGGTTTGCGTACCATTTCTTGCGCATTACGGTTCGAACACTCAAACACCTAAACGGATTCTCCTGCACAGTGGCAGATATGTAAATACGGGGTTTCCGTACCATTTCTTGCGCATTACGGTTCGAACACTCGAACACCTATACGGATTCTCCTGCACAGTGGCAGATATGTAAATACGGGGTTTCCGTACTGTTTCTTGCACATTACGGTTCGAACACTCGAACACCTAAACGGATTCTCCTGCACAGTGGCAGATATGTAAATACGGGGTTTCCGTACCATTTCTTTCGCATTACGGTTCGAACACTCGAACACCTATACGGTTTCTCCTGCACAGTTGCAGATATGTAAATACGGGGTTTCCTTACCATTTGTTGGGCATTACGGTTCGAACACTCGAACACCTATACGGATTCTCCTGCACAGTGGCGGATATGTAAATACGGGGTTTCCGTACCATTTCTTGCGCATTACAGTTCGAACACTCGAACACCTATACGAATTCTCCTGCACACTGGCAGATATGTAAATACGGGGTTTCCGTACCATTTCTTGCGCATTACGGTTTGAACACTCGTACACCTATACGGATTCTCCTGCACAGTGGCAGATATGTAAATACGGGGTTTCCGTACCGTTTCTTGCGCATTACGGTTCGAACACTCGAACACCTATACGGATTCTCCTGCACAGTGGCAGATATGTAAATACGGGGTTTCCGTACCATTTGTTGCGCATTACGGTTCGAACACTCGAACACCTATACGGATTCTCCTGCACAGTGGCAGATATGTAAATACGGGGTTTCCGTACCATTTCTTTCTCATTACGGTTCGAACACTCGAACACCTATACGAATTCTCCTGCACACTGGCAAATACGTAAATACGGGGTTTCCGTACCATTTCTTTCGCATTACGGTTCGAACACTCGAACACCTATACGGATTCTCATGCACAGTGGCAGATATGTAAATACGGGGTTTCCTTACCATTTGTTGCGCATTACGGTTCGAACACTCGAACACCTATACGGATTCTCCTGCAAAGTGGCAGATATGTAAATACGGGGTTTCCGTACCATTTCTTTCGCATTACGGTTCGAACACTCGAACACCTATACGGATTCTCCTGCACAGTGGCAGATATGTAAATACGGGGTTTCCTTACCATTTGTTGCGTATTACGGTTCGAACACTCGAACACCTATACGGATTCTCCTGCACAGTGGCAGATATGTAAATACGGGGTTTCCGTACCATTTCTTGCGCATTACGGTTCGAACACTCGAACACCAATACGGATTCTCCTGCACTGTGGCAGATATGTAAATACGGGGTTTCCGTACCATTTCTTGCGCATTACGGTTCGAACACTCGAACACCTAAACGGATTCTCCTGCACAGTGGCAGATATGTAAATACGGGGTTTCCGTACCATTTCTTGCGCATTACGGTTCGAACACTCGAACACCTATACGAATTCTCCTCCACACTGGCAAATACGTAAATACGGGGTTTCCGTACCAGTTCTTGCGCATTACGGTTCGAACACTCGAACACCAATACGGATTCTCCTGCACAGTGGCAGATATGTAAATACGGGGTTTCCGTACCATTTCTTGCGCATTACGGTTCGAACACTCGAACACCTAAACGGATTCTCCTGCACTGTGGCAGATATGTAAATACGGGGTTTCCGTACCATTTCTTGCGCATTACGGTTCGAACACTCGAACACCTATACGGATTCTCCTGCACAGTGGCAGATATGTAAATACGGGGTTTGCGTACCATTTCTTGCGCATTACGGTTCGAACACTCGAACAACTAAACGGATTCTCCTGCACAGTGGCAGATATGTAAATACGGGGTTTCCGTACCATTTCTTGCGCATTACGGTTCGAACACTCGAACACCTATACGGATTCTCCTGCACAGTGGCAGATATGTAAATACGGGGTTTCCGTACTGTTTCTTGCGCATTACGGTTCGAACACTCGAACACCTAAACGGATTCTCCTGCACAGTGGCAGATATGTAAATACGGGGTTTCCGTACCATTTCCTTCGCATTACGGTTCGAACACTCGAACACCTATACGGTTTCTCCTGCACAGTTGCAGATATGTAAATACGGGGTTTCCTTACCATTTGTTGGGCATTACGGTTCGAACACTCGAACACCTATACGGATTCTCCTGCACAGTGGCGGATATGTAAATACGGGGTTTCCGTACCATTTGTTGCGCATTACAGTTCGAACACTCGAACACCTATACGAATTCTCCTGCACACTGGCAGATATGTAAATACGGGGTTTCCGTACCATTTCTTGCGCATTACGGTTCGAACACTCGAACACCTATACAGATTCTCCTGCACAGTGGCAGATATGTAAATACGGGGTTTCCGTACCATTTCTTGCGCATTACGGTTCGAACACTCGAACACCTATACGGATTCTCCTGCACAGTGGCAGATATGTAAATACGGGGTTTCCTTACCATTTGTTGCGCATTACGGTTCGAACACTCGAACACCTATACGGATTCTCCTGCACAGTGGCAGATATGTAAATACGGGGTTTCCGTACCATTTCTTGCGCATTACGGTTCGAACACTCGAACACCAATACGGATTCTCCTGCACAGTGGCAGATATGTAAATACGGGGTTTCCGTACCATTTCTTGCGCATTACGGTTTGAACACTCGAACACCTAAACGGATTCTCCTGCACAGTGGCAGATATGTAAATACGGGGTTTCCGTACCATTTCTTGCGCATTACGGTTCGAACACTCGAACACCTAAACGGATTCTCCTGCACAGTTGCAGATATGTAAATACGGGGTTTCCGTACCATTTCTTGCGCATTACGGTTCGAACACTCGAACACCTATACGAATTATCCTCCACACTGGCAAATACATAAATACGGGGTTTCCGTACCATTTCTTGCGCATTACGGTTCGAACACTCGAACACCAATACGGATTCTCCTGCACAGTGGCAGATATGTAAATACGGGGTTTCCGTACCATTTCTTGCGCATTACGGTTCGAACACTCGAACACCTAAACGGATTCTCCTGCACTGTGGCAGATATGTAAATACGGGGTTTCCGTACCATTTCTTGCGCATTACGGTTCGAACACTCGAACACTTATACGGATTCTCCTGCACAGTGGCAGATATGTAAATACGGGGTTTCCGTACCGTTTCTTGCGCATTACGGTTCGAACACTCGAACACCTATACGGATTCTCCTGCACAGTGGCAGATATGTAAATACGGGGTTTGCGTACCATTTCTTGCGCATTACGGTTCGAACACTCGAACAACTAAACGGATTCTCCTGCACAGTGGCAGATATGTAAATACGGGGTTTCCGTACCATTTCTTGCGCATTACGGTTCGAACACTCGAACACCTATACGGATTCTCCTGCACAGTGGCAGATATGTAAATACGGGGTTTCCGTACTGTTTCTTGCGCATTACGGTTCGAACACTCGAACACCTAAACGGATTCTCCTGCACAGTGGCAGATATGTAAATACGGGGTTTCCGTACCATTTCCTTCGCATTACGGTTCGAACACTCGAACACCTATACGGTTTCTCCTGCACAGTTGCAGATATGTAAATACGGGGTTTCCTTACCATTTGTTGGGCATTACGGTTCGAACACTCGAACACCTATACGGATTCTCCTGCACAGTGGCGGATATGTAAATACGGGGTTTCCGTACCATTTCTTTCGCATTACGGTTCGAACACTCGAACACCTATACGGATTCTCCTGCACAGTGGCAGATATGTAAATACGGGGTTTCCTTACCATTTGTTGCGCATTACGGTTCGAACACTCGAACACCTATACGGATTCTCCTGCAAAGTGGCAGATATGTAAATACGGGGTTTCCGTACCATTTCTTTCGCATTACGGTTCGAACACTCGAACACCTATACGGATTCTCCTGCACAGTGGCAGATATGTAAATACGGGGTTTCCTTACCATTTGTTGCGTATTACGGTTCGAACACTCGAACACCTATACGGATTCTCCTGCACAGTGGCAGATATGTAAATACGGGGTTTCCGTACCATTTCTTGCGCATTACGGTTCGAACACTCGAACACCAATACGGATTCTCCTGCACAGTGGCAGATATGTAAATACGGGGTTTCCGTACCATTTCTTGCGCATTACGGTTCGAACACTCGAACACCTAAACGGATTCTCCTGCACAGTGGCAGATATGTAAATACGGGGTTTCCGTACCATTTCTTGCGCATTACGGTTCGAACACTCGAACACCTATACGAATTCTCCTCCACACTGGCAAATACGTAAATACGGGGTTTCCGTACCAGTTCTTGCGCATTACGGTTCGAACACTCGAACACCAATACGGATTCTCCTGCACCGTGGCAGATATGTAAATACGGGGTTTCCGTACCATTTCTTGCGCATTACGGTTCGGACACTCGAACACCTAAACGGATTCTCCTGCACTGTGGCAGATATGTAAATACGGGGTTTCCGTACCATTTCTTGCGCATTACGGTTCGAACACTCGAACACCTATACGGATTCTCCTGCACAGTGGCAGATATGTAAATACGGGGTTTGCGTACCATTTCTTGCGCATTACGGTTCGAACACTCGAACAACTAAACGGATTCTCCTGCACAGTGGCAGATATGTAAATACGGGGTTTCCGTACCATTTCTTGCGCATTACGGTTCGAACACTCGAACACCTATACGGATTCTCCTGCACAGTGGCAGATATGTAAATACGGGGTTTCCGTACTGTTTCTTGCGCATTACGGTTCGAACAGTCGAACACCTAAACGGATTCTCCTGCACAGTGGCAGATATGTAAATACGGGGTTTCCGTACCATTTCCTTCGCATTACGGTTCGAACACTCGAACACGTATACGGTTTCTCCTGCACAGTTGCAGATATGTAAATACGGGATTTCCTTACCATTTGTTGGGCATTACGGTTCGAACACTCGAACACCTATACGGATTCTCCTGCACAGTGGCGGATATGTAAATACGGGGTTTCCGTACCATTTCTTGCGCATTACAGTTCGAACACTCGAACACCTATACGAATTCTCCTGCACACTGGCAGATATGTAAATACGGGGTTTCCGTACCATTTCTTGCGCATTACGGTTCGAACACTCGAACACCTATACAGATTCTCCTGCACAGTGGCAGATATGTAAATACGGGGTTTCCGTACCATTTCTTGCGCATTACGGTTCGAACACTCGAACACCTATACGGATTCTCCTGCACAGTGGCAGATATGTAAATACGGGGTTTCCGTACCATTTCTTGCGCATTACGGTTCGAACACTCGAACACCTATACGGATTCTCCTGCACAGTGGCAGATATGTAAATACGGGGTTTCCTTACCATTTGTTGCGCATTACGGTTCGAACACTCGAACACCTATACGAATTCTCCTCCACACTGGCAAATACGTAAATACGGGGTTTCCGTACCATTTCTTGCGCATTACGGTTCGAACACTCGAACACCAATACGGATTCTCCTGCACAGTGGCAGATATGTAAATACGGGGTTTCCGTACCATTTCTTGCGCATTACGGTTCGAACACTCGAACACCTAAACGGATTCTCCTACACTGTGGCAGATATGTAAATACGGGGTTTCCGTACCATTTGTTGCGCATTACGGTTCGAACACTCGAACACCTATACGGATTCTCCTGCACAGTGGCAGATATGTAAATACGGGGTTTCCGTACCGTTTCTTGCGCATTACGGTTCGAACACTCGAACACCTATACGGATTCTCCTGCACAGTGGCAGATATGTAAATACGGGGTTTGCGTACCATTTCTTGCGCATTACGGTTCGAACACTCGAACAACTAAACGGATTCTCCTGCACAGTGGCTTATATGTAAATACGGGGTTTCCGTACCATTTCTTGCGCATTACGGTTCGAACACTCGAACACCTATACGGATTCTCCTGCACAGTGGCAGATATGTAAATACGGGGTTTCCGTACTGTTTCTTGCGCATTACGGTTCGAACACTCGAACACCTAAACGGATTCTCCTGCACAGTGGCAGATATGTAAATACGGGGTTTCCGTACCATTTCCTTCGCATTACGGTTCGAACACTCGAACACCTATACGGTTTCTCCTGCACAGTTGCAGATATGTAAATACGGGGTTTCCTTACCATTTGTTGGGCATTACGGTTCGAACACTCGAACACCTATACGGATTCTCCTGCACAGTGGCGGATATGTAAATACGGGGTTTCCGTACCATTTCTTGCGCATTACTGTTCGAACACTCGAACACCTATACGAATTCTCCTGCACACTGGCAGATATGTAAATACGGGGTTTCCGTACCATTTCTTGCGCATTACGGTTCGAACACTCGAACACCTATACAGATTCTCCTGCACAGTGGCAGATATGTAAATACGGGGTTTCCGTACCATTTCTTGCGCATTACGGTTCGAACACTCGAACACCTATACGGATTCTCCTGCACAGTGGCAGATATGTAAATACGGGGTTTCCTTACCATTTGTTGCGCATTACGGTTCGAACACTCGAACACCTATACGGATTCTCCTGCACAGTGGCAGATATGTAAATACGGGGTTTCCGTACCATTTCTTGCGCATTACGGTTCGAACACTCGAACACCAATACGGATTCTCCTGCACAGTGGCAGATATGTAAATACGGGGTTTCCGTACCATTTCTTGCGCATTACGGTTTGAACACTGGAACACCTAAACGGATTCTCCTGCACAGTGGCAGATATGTAAATACGGGGTTTCCGTACCATTTCTTGCGCATTACGGTTCGAACACTCGAACACCTAAACGGATTCTCCTGCACAGTGGCAGATATGTAAATACGGGGTTTCCGTACCATTTCTTGCGCATTACGGTTCGAACACTCGAACACCTATACGAATTCTCCTCCACACTGGCAAATACGTAAATACGGGGTTTCCGTACCATTTCTTGCGCATTACGGTTCGAACACTCGAACACCAATACGGATTCTCCTGCACAGTGGCAGATATGTAAATACGGGGTTTCCGTACCATTTCTTGCGCATTACGGTTCGAACACTCGAACACCTAAACGGATTCTCCTGCACTGTGGCAGATATGTAAATACGGGGTTTCCGTACCATTTCTTGCGCATTACGGTTCGAACACTCGAACACCTATACGGATTCTCCTGCACAGTGGCAGATATGTAAATACGGGGTTTGCGTACCATTTCTTGCGCATTACGGTTCGAACACTCGAACAACTAAACGGATTCTCCTGCACAGTGGCAGATATGTAAATACGGGGTTTCCGTACCATTTCTTGCGCATTACGGTTCGAACACTCGAACACCTCTACGGATTCTCCTGCACAGTGGCAGATATGTAAATACGGGGTTTCCGTACTGTTTCTTGCGCATTACGGTTCGAACACTCGAACACCTAAACGGATTCTCCTGCACAGTGGCAGATATGTAAATACGGGGTTTCCGTACCATTTCTTTCGCATTACGGTTCGAACACTCGAACACCTATACGGTTTCTCCTGCACAGTTGCAGATATGTAAATACGGGGTTTCCTTACCATTTGTTGGGCATTACGGTTCGAACACTCGAACACCTATACGGATTCTCCTGCACAGTGGCAGATATGTAAATACGGGGTTTCCGTACCATTTCTTGCGCATTACAGTTCGAACACTCGAACACCTATACGAATTCTCCTGCACACTGGCAGATATGTAAATACGGGGTTTCCGTACCATTTCTTGCGCATTACGGTTCGAACACTCGAACACCTATACGGATTCTCCTGCACAGTGGTAGATATGTAAATACGGGGTTTCCGTACTGTTTCTTGCGCATTACGGTTCGAACACTCGAACACCTAAACGGATTCTCCTGCACAGTGGCAGATATGTAAATACGGGGTTTCCGTACCATTTCCTTCGCATTACGGTTCGAACACTCGAACACCTATACGGTTTCTCCTGCACAGTTGCAGATATGTAAATACGGGGTTTCCTTACCATTTGTTGGGCATTACGGTTCGAACACTCGAACACCTATACGGATTCTCCTGCACAGTGGCGGATATGTAAATACGGGGTTTCCGTACCATTTCTTGCGCATTACAGTTCGAACACTCGAACACCTATACGAATTCTCCTGCACACTGGCAGATATGTAAATACGGGGTTTCCGTACCATTTCTTGCGCATTACGGTTCGAACACTCGAACACCTATACGGATTCTCCTGCACAGTGGCAGATATGTAAATACGGGGTTTCCGTACCATTTCTTGCGCATTACGGTTCGAACACTCGAACACCTATACGGATTCTCCTGCACAGTGGCAGATATGTAAATACGGGGTTTCCTTACCATTTGTTGCGCATTACGGTTCGAACACTCGAACACCTATACGGATTCTCCTGCACAGTGGCAGATATGTAAATACGGGGTTTCCGTACCATTTCTTGCGCATTACGGTTCGAACACTCGAACACCAATACGGATTTTCCTGCACAGTGGCAGATATGTAAATACGGGGTTTCCGTACCATTTCTTGCGCATTACGGTTCGAACACTCGAACACCTAAACGGATTCTCCTGCACAGTGGCAGATATGTAAATACGGGGTTTCCGTACCATTTCTTGCGCATTACGGTTCGAACACTCGAACACCTAAACGGATTCTCCTGCACAGTGGCAGATATGTAAATACGGGGTTTCCGTACCATTTCTTGCGCATTACGGTTCGAACACTCGAACACCTATACGAATTCTCCTCCACACTGGCAAATACGTAAATACGGGGTTTCCGTACCATTTCTTGCGCATTACGGTTCGAACACTCGAACACCAATACGGATTCTCCTGCAGAGTGGCAGATATGTAAATACGGGGTTTGCGTACCATTTCTTGCGCATTACGGTTCGAACACTCGAACACCTAAACGGATTCTCCTGCACAGTGGCAGATATGTAAATACGGGGTTTCCGTACCATTTCTTGCGCATTACGGTTCGAACACTCGAACACCTATACGGATTCTCCTGCACAGTGGCAGATATGTAAATACGGGGTTTCCGTACTGTTTCTTGCGCATTACGGTTCGAACAGTCGAACACCTAAACGGATTCTCCTGCACAGTGGCAGATATGTAAATACGGGGTTTCCGTACCATTTCTTTCGCATTACGGTTCGAACACTCGAACACCTATACGGTTTCTCCTGCACAGTTGCAAATATGTAAATACGGGGTTTCCTTACCATTTGTTGGGCATTACGGTTCGAACACTCGAACACCTATACGGATTCTCCTGCACAGTGGCAGAAATGTAAATACGGGGTTTCCGTACCATTTCTTGCGCATTACAGTTCGAACACTCGAACACCTATACGAATTCTCCTGCACACTGGCAGATATGTAAATACGGGGTTTCCGTACCATTTCTTGCGCATTACGGTTCGAACACTCGAACACCTATACGGATTCTCCTGCACAGTGGTAGATATGTAAATACGGGGTTTCCGTACTGTTTCTTGCGCATTACGGTTCGAACACTCGAACACCTAAACGGATTCTCCTGCACAGTGGCAGATATGTAAATACGGGGTTTCCGTACCATTTCCTTCGCATTACGGTTCGAACACTCGAACACCTATACGGTTTCTCCTGCACAGTTGCAGATATGTAAATACGGGGTTTCCTTACCATTTGTTGGGCATTACAGTTCGAACACTCGAACACCTATACGGATTCTCCTGCACAGTGGCGGATATGTAAATACGGGGTTTCCGTACCATTTCTTGCGCATTACAGTTCGAACACTCGAACACCTATACGAATTCTCCTGCACACTGGCAGATATGTAAATACGGGGTTTCCGTACCATTTCTTGCGCATTACGGTTCGAACACTCGAACACCTATACGGATTCTCCTGCACAGTGGCAGATATGTAAATACGGGGTTTCCGTACCATTTCTTGCGCATTACGGTTCGAACACTCGAACACCTATACGGATTCTCCTGCACAGTGGCAGATATGTAAATACGGGGTTTCCTTACCATTTGTTGCGCATTACGGTTCGAACACTCGAACACCTATACGGATTCTCCTGCACAGTGGCAGATATGTAAATACGGGGTTTCCGTACCATTTCTTGCGCATTACGGTTCGAACACTCGAACACCAATACGGATTCTCCTGCACAGTGGCAGATATGTAAATACGGGGTTTCCGTACCATTTCTTGCGCATTACGGTTCGAACACTCGAACACCTAAACGGATTCTCCTGCACAGTGGCAGATATGTAAATACGGGGTTTCCGTACCATTTCTTGCGCATTACGGTTCGAACACTCTAACACCTAAACGGATTCTCCTGCACAGTGGCAGATATGTAAATACGGGGTTTCCGTACCATTTCTTGCGCATTACGGTTCGAACACTCGAACACCTATACGAATTCTCCTCCACACTGGCAAATACGTAAATACGGGGTTTCCGTACCATTTCTTGCGCATTACGGTTCGAACACTCGAACACCAATACGGATTCTCCTGCACAGTTGCAGATATGTAAATACGGGGTTTGCGTACCATTTCTTGCGCATTACGGTTCGAACACTCGAACACCTAAACGGATTCTCCTGCACAGTGGCAGATATGTAAATACGGGGTTTCCGTACCATTTCTTGCGCATTACGGTTCGAACACTCGAACACCTATACGGATTCTCCTGCACAGTGGCAGATATGTAAATACGGGGTTTCCGTACTGTTTCTTGCGCATTACGGTTCGAACACTCGAACACCTAAACGGATTCTCCTGCACAGTGGCAGATATGTAAATACGGGGTTTCCGTACCATTTCTTTCGCATTACGGATCGAACACTCGAACACCTATGCGGTTTCTCCTGCACAGTTGCAGATATGTAAATACGGGGTTTCCTTACCATTTGTTGGGCATTACGGTTCGAACACTCGAACACCTATACGGATTCTCCTGCACAGTGGCAGATATGTAAATACGGGGTTTCCGTACCATTTCTTGCGCATTACAGTTCGAACACTCGAACACCTATACGAATTCTCCTGCACACTGGCAGATATGTAAATACGGGGTTTCCGTACCATTTCTTGCGCATTACGGTTCGAACACTCGAACACCTATACGGATTCTCCTGCACAGTGGCAGATATGTAAATACGGGGTTTCCGTACCATTTCTTTCTCATTACGGTTCGAACACTCGAACACCTATACGAATTCTCCTGCACACTGGCAAATACGTAAATACGGGGTTTCCGTACCATTTCTTTCGCATTACGGTTCGAACACTCGAACACCTAAACGGATTCTCCTGCACAGTGGCAGATATGTAAATACGGGGTTTCCTTACCATTTGTTGCGCATTACGGTTCGAACACTCGAACACCTATACGGATTCTCCTGCAAAGTGGCAGATATGTAAATACGGGGTTTCCGTACCATTTCTTTCGCATTACGGTTCGAACACTCGAACACCTATACGGATTCTCCTGCACAGTGGCAGATATGTAAATACGGGGTTTCCTTACCATTTGTTGCGCATTACGGTTCGAACACTCGAACACCTATACGGATTCTCCTACACAGTGGCAGATATGTAAATACGGGGTTTCCGTACCATTTCTTGCGCATTACGGTTCGAACACTCGAACACCAATACGGATTCTCCTGCACAGTGGCAGATATGTAAATACGGGGTTTCCGTACCATTTCTTGCGCATTACGGTTCGAACACTCGAACACCTAAACGGATTCTCCTGCACAGTGGCAGATATGTAAATACGGGGTTTTCGTACCATTTCTTGCGCATTACGGTTCGAACACTCGAACACCTATACGAATTCTCCTCCACACTGCTAAATACGTAAATACGGGGTTTCCGTACCATTTCTTGCGCATTACGGTTCGAACACTCGAACACCAATACGGATTCTCCTGCACAGTGGCAGATATGTAAATACGGGGTTTTCGTACCATTTCTTGCGCATTACGGTTCGAACACTCGAACACCTAAACGGATTCTCCTGCACTGTGGCAGATATGTAAATACGGGGTTTCCGTACCATTTCTTGCGCATTACGGTTCGAACACTCGAACACCTATACGGATTCTCCTGCACAGTGGCAGATATGTAAATACGGGGTTTCCGTACCGTTTCTTGCGCATTACGGTTCGAACACTCGAACACCTATACGGATTCTCCTGCACAGTGGCAGATATGTAAATACGGGGTTTCCGTACCATTTCTTGCGCATTACGGTTCGAACAATCGAACACCTATACGGATTCTCCTGCACAGTGGCAGATATGTAAATACGGGGTTTCCGTACCATTTCTTGCGCATTACGGTTCGAACACTCGAACACCAATATGGATTCTCCTGCAAAGTGGCAGATATGTAAATACGGGGTTTCCGTACCATTTCTTGCGCATTACGGTTCGAACACTCGAACACCTAAACGGATTCTCCTGCACAGTGGCAGATATGTAAATACGGGGTTTCCGTACCATTTCTTGCGCATTACGGTTCGAACACTCGAACACCTATACGGATTCTCCTGCATAGTGGCAGATATGTAAATACGGGGTTTGCGTACCATTTCTTGCGCATTACGGTTCGAACACTCGAACACCTAAACGGATTCTCCTACACAGTGGCAGATATGTAAATACGGGGTTTCCGTACCATTTCTTGCGCATTACGGTTCGAACACTCGAACACCTATACGGATTCTACTGCACAGTGGCAGATATGTAAATACGGGGTTTCCGTACTGTTTCTTGCGCATTACGGTTCGAACACTCGAACACCTAAACAGATTCTCCTGCACAGTGGCAGATATGTAAATACGGGGTTTTCGTACCATTTCTTTCGCATTACGGTTCGAACACTCGAACACCTATACGGTTTCTCCTGCACAGTTGCAGATATGTAAATACGGGGTTTCCTTACCATTTGTTGGGCATTACGGTTCGAACACTCGAACACCTATACGGATTCTCCTGCACAGTGGCAGATATGTAAATACGGGGTTTCCGTACCATTTCTTGCGCATTACAGTTCGAACACTCGAACACCTATACGAATTCTCCTGCAAACTGGCAGATATGTAAATACGGGGTTTCCGTACCATTTCTTGCGCATTACGGTTCGAACACTCGAACACCTATACGGATTCTCCTGCACAGTGGCAGATATGTAAATACGGGGTTTCCGTACCATTTCTTTCTCGTTACGGTTCGAACACTCGAACACCTATACGAATTCTCCTGCACACTCGCAAATACGTAAATACGGGGTTTCCGTACCATTTCTTTCGCATTACGGTTCGAACACTCGAACACCAATACGGATTCTCCTGCACAGTGGCAGATATGTAAATACGGGGTTTCCTTACCATTTGTTGCGCATTACGGTTCGAACACTCGAACACCTATACGGATTCTCCTGCAAAGTGGCAGATATGTAAATACGGGGTTTCCGTACCATTTCTTTCGCATTACGGTTCGAACACTCGAACACCTATACGGATTCTCCTGCACAGTGGCAGATATGTAAATACGGGGTTTCCTTACCATTTGTTGCGCATTACGGTTCGAACACTCGAACACCTATACGGATTCTCCTGCATAGTGGCAGATATGTAAATACGGGGTTTCCGTACCATTTCTTGTGCATTACGGTTCGAACACTCGAACACCAATACGGATTCTCCTGCACAGTGGCAGATATGTAAATACGGGGTTTCCGTACCATTTCTTGCGCATTACGGTTCGAACACTCGAACACCTAAACGGATTCTCCTGCACAGTGGCAGATATGTAAATACGGGGTTTCCGTACCATTTCTTGCGCATTACGGTTCGAACACTCGAACACCTATACGAATTCTCCTCCACACTGGCAAATACGTAAATACGGGGTTTCCGTACCATTTCTTGCGCATTACGGTTCGAACACTCAAACACCAATACGGATTCTCCTGCACAGTGGCAGATATGTAAATACGGGGTTTCCGTACCATTTCTTGCGCATTACGGTTCGAACACTCGAACACCTAAACGGATTATCCTGCACAGTGGCAGATATGTAAATACGGGGTTTCCGTACCATTTCTTGCGCATTACGGTTCGAACACTCGAACACCTATACGGATTCTCCTGCACAGTGGCAGATATGTAAATACGGGGTTTCCGTACCATTTCTTGCGCATTACGGTTCGAACACTCGAACACCAATACGGATTCTCCTGCACAGTGCCAGATATGTAAATACGGGGTTTCCGTACCATTTCTTGCGCATTACGGTTCGAACACTCGAACACCTAAACGGATTCTCCTGCACAGTGGCAGATATGTAAATACGGGGTTTCCGTACCATTTCTTGCGCATTACGGTTCGAACACTCGAACACCTATACGAATTCTCCTCCACACTGGCAAATACGTAAATACGGGGTTTCCGTACCATTTCTTGCGCATTACGGTTCGAACACTCGAACACCAATACGGATTCTCCTGCACAGTGGCAGATATGTAAATACGGGATTTCCGTACCATTTCTTGCGCATTACGGTTCGAACACTCGAACACCTAAACGGATTCTCCTGCACTGTGGCAGATATGTAAATACGGGGTTTCCGTACCATTTCTTGCGCATTACGGTTCGAACACTCGAACACCTATACGGATTCTCCTGCACAGTGGCAGATATGTAAATACGGGGTTTTCGTACCATTTCTTGCGCATTACGGTTCGAACACTCGAACACCTATACGGATTCTCCTGCACAGTGGCAGATATGTAAATACGGGGTTTCCGTACCGTTTCTTGCGCATTACGGTTCGAACACTCGAACACCTATACGGATTCTCCTCCACAGTGGCAGATATGTAAATACGGGGTTTCCGTACCATTTCTTGCGCATTACGGTTCGAACAATCGAACACCTATACGGATTCTCCTGCACAGTGGCAGATATGTAAATACGGGGTTTCCGTACCATTTCTTGCGCATTACGGTTCGAACACTCGAACACCAATATGGATTCTCCAGCACAGTGGCAGATATGTAAATACGGGGTTTCCGTACCATTTCTTGCGCATTACGGTTCGAACACTCGAACACCTAAACGGATTCTCCTGCACAGTGGCAGATATGTAAATACGGGGTTTCCGTACCATTTCTTGCGCATTACGGTTCGAACACTCGAACACCTATACAGATTCTCCTGCACAGTGGCAGATAAGTAAATACGGGGTTTGCGTACCATTTCTTGCGCATTACGGTTCGAACACTCGAACACCTAAACGGATTCTCCTGCACAGTGGCAGATATGTAAATACGGGGTTTCCGTACCATTTCTTGCGCATTACGGTTCGAACACTCGAACACCTATACGGATTCTCCTGCACAGTGGCAGATATGTAAATACGGGGTTTCCGTATTGTTTCTTGCGCATTACGGTTCGAACACTCGAACACCTAAACGGATTCTCCTACACAGTGGCAGATATGTAAATACGGGGTTTCCGTACGATTTCTTTCGCATTACGGTTCGAACACTCGAACACCTATACGGTTTCTCCTGCACAGTTGCAGATATGTAAATACGGGGTTTCCTTACCATTTGTTGGGCATTACGGTTCGAACACTCGAACACCTATACGGATTCTCCTGCACAGTGGCAGATACGTAAATACGGGGTTTCCGTACCATTTCTTGCGCATTACAGTTCGAACACTCGAACACCAATACGAATTCTAGTGCACTCTGCCAGATATGTAAATACGGGGTTTCCGTACCATTTCTTGCGCATTACGGTTCGAACACTCGAACACCTATACGGATTCTCCTGCACTGTGGCAGATATGTAAATACGGGGTTTCCGTACCATTTCTTTCTCATTACGGTTCGAACACTCGAACACCTATACGGATTCTCCTGCAAAGTGGCAGATATGTAAATACGGGGTTTCCGTACCATTTCTTGCGCATTACGGTTCGAACACTCGAACACCTATACGGATTCTCCTGCACAGTGGCAGATATGTAAATACGGGGTTTCCTTACCATTTGTTGCGCATTACGGTTCGAACACTCGAACACCTATACGGATTCTCCTGCACAGTGGCAGATATGTAAATACGGGGTTTCCGTACCATTTCTTGTGCATTACGGTTCGAACACTCGAACACCAATACGGATTCTCCTGCACAGTGGCAGATATGTAAATACGGGGTTTCCGTACCATTTCTTGCGCATTACGGTTCGAACACTCGAACACCTAAACGGATTCTCCTGCACAGTGGCAGATATGTAAATACGGGGTTTCCGTACCATTTCTTGCGCATTACGGTTCGAACACTCGAACACCTATACGAATTCTCCTCCACACTGGCAAATACGTAAAATACGGGGTTTCCGTACCATTTCTTGCGCATTACGGTTCGAACACTCGAACACCAATACGGATTCTCCTGCACAGTGGCAGATATGTAAATACGGGGTTTCCGTACCATTTCTTGCGCATTACGGTTCGAACACTCGAACACCTAAACGGATTATCCTGCACAGTGGCAGATATGTAAATACGGGGTTTCCGTACCATTTCTTGCGCATTACGGTTCGAACACTCGAACACCTATACGGATTCTCCTGCACAGTGGCAGATATGTAAATACGGGGTTTCCGTACCATTTCTTGCGCATTACGGTTCGAACACTCGAACACCAATACGGATTCTCCTGCACAGTGCCAGATATGTAAATACGGGGTTTCCGTACCATTTCTTGCGCATTACGGTTCGAACACTCGAACACCTAAACGGATTCTCCTGCACAGTGGCAGATATGTAAATACGGGGTTTCCGTACCATTTCTTGCGCATTACGGTTCGAACACTCGAACACCTATACGAATTCTCCTCCACACTGGCAAATACGTAAATACGGGGTTTCCGTACCATTTCTTGCGCATTACGGTTCGAACACTCGAACACCAATACGGATTCTCCTGCACAGTGGCAGATATGTAAATACGGGATTTCCGTACCATTTCTTGCGCATTACGGTTCGAACACTCGAACACCTAAACGGATTCTCCTGCACTGTGGCAGATATGTAAATACGGGGTTTCCGTACCATTTCTTGCGCATTACGGTTCGAACACTCGAACACCTATACGGATTCTCCTGCACAGTGGCAGATATGTAAATACGGGGTTTCCGTACCATTTCTTGCGCATTACGGTTCGAACACTCGAACACCTATACGGATTCTCCTGCACAGTGGCAGATATGTAAATACGGGGTTTCCGTACCGTTTCTTGCGCATTACGGTTCGAACACTCGAACACCTATACGGATTCTCCTCCACAGTGGCAGATATGTAAATACGGGGTTTCCGTACCATTTCTTGCGCATTACGGTTCGAACAATCGAACACCTATACGGATTCTCCTGCACAGTGGCAGATATGTAAATACGGGGTTTCCGTACCATTTCTTGCGCATTACGGTTCGAACACTCGAACACCAATATGGATTCTCCAGCATAGTGGAAGATATGTAAATACGGGGTTTCCGTACCATTTCTTGCGCATTACGGTTCGAACACTCGAACACCTAAACGGATTCTCCTGCACAGTGGCAGATATGTAAATACGGGGTTTCCGTACCATTTCTTGCGCATTACGGTTCGAACACTCGAACACCTATACAGATTCTCCTGCACAGTGGCAGATAAGTAAATACGGGGTTTGCGTACCATTTCTTGCGCATTACGGTTCGAACACTCGAACACCTAAACGGATTCTCCTGCACAGTGGCAGATATGTAAATACGGGGTTTCCGTACCATTTCTTGCGCATTACGGTTCGAACACTCGAACACCTATACGGATTCTCCTGCACAGTGGCAGATATGTAAATACGGGGTTTCCGTATTGTTTCTTGCGCATTACGGTTCGAACACTCGAACACCTAAACGGATTCTCCTACACAGTGGCAGATATGTAAATACGGGGTTTCCGTACGATTTCTTTCGCATTACGGTTCGAACACTCGAACACCTATACGGTTTCTCCTGCACAGTTGCAGATATGTAAATACGGGGTTTCCTTACCATTTGTTGGGCATTACGGTTCGAACACTCGAACACCTATACGGATTCTCCTGCACAGTGGCAGATACGTAAATACGGGGTTTCCGTACCATTTCTTGCGCATTACAGTTCGAACACTCGAACACCAATACGAATTCTAGTGCACTCTGCCAGATATGTAAATACGGGGTTTCCGTACCATTTCTTGCGCATTACGGTTCGAACACTCGAACACCTATACGGATTCTCCTGCACTGTGGCAGATATGTAAATACGGGGTTTCCGTACCATTTCTTTCTCATTACGGTTCGAACACTCGAACACCTATACGGATTCTCCTGCAAAGTGGCAGATATGTAAATACGGGGTTTCCGTACCATTTCTTGCGCATTACGGTTCGAACACTCGAACACCTATACGGATTCTCCTGCACAGTGGCAGATATGTAAATACGGGGTTTCCTTACCATTTGTTGCGCATTACGGTTCGAACACTCGAACACCTATACGGATTCTCCTGCACAGTGGCAGATATGTAAATACGGGGTTTCCGTACCATTTCTTGCGCATTACGGTTCGAACACTCGAACACCTATACGGATTCTCCTGCACAGTGGCAGATATGTAAATACGGGGTTTCCGTACCATTTCTTTCGCATTACGGTTCGAACACTCGAACACCTATACGGATTCTCCTGCACAGTGGCAGATATGTAAATACGGGGTTTCCGTACCATTTCTTGCGCATTACGGTTCGAACACTCGAACACCTATACGGATTCTCCTGCACAGTGGCAGATATGTAAATACGGGGTTTCCGTACCATTTCTTGCGCATTACGGTTCGAACACTCGAACACCTATACGGATTCTCCTGCACAGTGGCAGATATGTAAATACGGGGTTTCCGTACCGTTTCTTGCGCATTACGGTTCGAACACTCGAACACCTATACGGATTCTCCTCCACAGTGGCAGATATGTAAATACGGGGTTTCCGTACCATTTCTTGCGCATTACGGTTCGAACAATCGAACACCTATACGGATTCTCCTGCACAGTGGCAGATATGTAAATACGGGGTTTCCGTACCATTTCTTGCGCATTACGGTTCGAACACTCGAACACCAATATGGATTCTCCTGCACAGTGGCAGATATGTAAATACGGGGTTTCCGTACCATTTCTTGCGCATTACGGTTCGAACACTCGAACACCTAAACGGATTCTCCTGCACAGTGGCAGATATGTAAATACGGGGTTTCCGTACCATTTCTTGCGCATTACGGTTCGAACACTCGAACACCTATACAGATTCTCCTGCACAGTGGCAGATAAGTAAATACGGGGTTTGCGTACCATTTCTTGCGCATTACGGTTCGAACACTCGAACACCTAA
The DNA here is from genome assembly GCF_055761805.1 of Camellia sinensis. Taxonomy (NCBI): domain Eukaryota; kingdom Viridiplantae; phylum Streptophyta; class Magnoliopsida; order Ericales; family Theaceae; genus Camellia; species Camellia sinensis. The sequence continues at coordinate 2,048,554 of NC_138965.1, forward strand.
ACGGATTCTCCTGCACAGTGGCAGATATGTAAATACGGGGTTTCCGTACCATTTCTTGCGCATTACGGTTCGAACACTCGAACACCTATACGGATTCTCCTGCACAGTGGCAGATATGTAAATACGGGGTTTCCGTACTGTTTCTTGCGCATTACGGTTCGAACACTCGAACACCTAAACGGATTCTCCTACATAGTGGCAGATATGTAAATACGGGGTTTCCGTACGATTTCTTTCGCATTACGGTTCGAACACTCGAACACCTATACGGTTTCTCCTGCACAGTTGCAGATATGTAAATACGGGGCTTCCTTACCATTTGTTGGGCATTACGGTTCGAACACTCGAACACCTATACGGATTCTCCTGCACAGTGGCAGATACGTAAATACGGGGTTTCCGTACCATTTCTTGCGCATTACAGTTCGAACACTCGAACACCAATACGAATTCTAGTGCACTCTGCCAGATATGTAAATACGGGGTTTCCGTACCATTTCTTGCGCATTACGGTTCGAACACTCGAACACCTATACGGATTCTCCTGCACTGTGGCAGATATGTAAATACGGGGTTTCCGTACCATTTCTTTCTCATTACGGTTCGAACACTCGAACACCTATACGGATTCTCCTGCAAAGTGGCAGATATGTAAATACGGGGTTTCCGTACCATTTCTTGCGCATTACGGTTCGAACACTCGAACACCTATACGGATTCTCCTGCACAGTGGCAGATATGTAAATACGGGGTTTCCTTACCATTTGTTGCGCATTACGGTTCGAACACTCGAACACCTATACGGATTCTCCTGCACAGTGGCAGATATGTAAATACGGGGTTTCCGTACCATTTCTTGCGCATTACGGTTCGAACACTCGAACACCTATACGGATTCTCCTGCACAGTGGCAGATATGTAAATACGGGGTTTCCGTACCATTTCTTTCGCATTACGGTTCGAACACTCGAACACCTATACGGATTCTCCTGCAAAGTGGCAGATATGTAAATACGGGGTTTCCGTACCATTTCTTGCGCATTACGGTTCGAGCACTCGAACACCTATACGGATTCTCCTGCACAGTGGCAGATATGTAAATATGGGGTTTCCTTACCATTTGTTGCGCATTACGGTTCGAACACTCGAACACCTATACGGATTCTCCTGCACAGTGGCAGATATGTAAATACGGGGTTTGCGTACCATTTCTTGCGCATTACGGTTCGAACACTCGAACACCTATACGGATTCTCCTGCACAGTGGCAGATATGTAAATACGGGGTTTCCGTACCGTTTCTGGCGCATTACGGTTCGAACACTCGAACACCTATACGGATTCTCCTGCACAGTGGCAGATATGTAAATACGGGGTTTCCGTACCATTTCTTGCGCATTACGGTTCGAACACTCGAACACCTATACGGATTCTCCTGCACAGTGGCAGATATGTAAATACGGGGTTTCCGTACCATTTCTTTCGCATTACGGTTCGAACACTCGAACACCTATACGGATTCTCCTGCACAGTGGCAGATATGTAAATACGGGGTTTCCGTACCATTTCTTGCGCATTACGGTTCGAACACTCGAACACCTATACGGATTCTCCTGCACAGTGGCAGATACGTAAATACGGGGTTTCCTTACCATTTCTTGCGCATTACGGTTCGAACACTCGAACACCAATACGGATTCTCCTGCACAGTGGCAGATATGTAAATACGGGGTTTCCGTACCATTTCTTTCGCATTACGGTTCGAACACTCGAACACCTATACGGATTCTCCTGCACAGTGGCAGATATGTAAATACGGGGTTTCCGTACCATTTCTTTCTCATTACGGTTCGAACACTCGAACACCTATACGGTTTCTCCTGCACAGTTGCAGATATGTAAATACGGCGTTTCCTTACCATTTGTTGGGCATTACGGTTCGAACACTCGAACACCTATACGGATTCTCCTGCACAGTGGCAGATACGTAAATACGGGGTTTCCGTACCATTTCTTGCGCATTACAGTTCGAACACTCGAACACCAATACGAATTCTAGTGCACTCTGCCAGATATGTAAATACGGGGTTTCCGTACCATTTCTTGCGCATTACGGTTCGAACACTCGAACACCTATACGGATTCTCCTGCACTGTGGCAGATATGTAAATACGGGGTTTCCGTACCATTTCTTTCTCATTACGGTTCGAACACTCGAACACCTATACGGATTCTCCTGCAAAGTGGCAGATATGTAAATACGGGGTTTCCGTACCATTTCTTGCGCATTACGGTTCGAACACTCGAACACCTATACGGATTCTCCTGCACAGTGGCAGATATGTAAATACGGGGTTTCCTTACCATTTGTTGCGCATTACGGTTCGAACACTCGAACACCTATACGGATTCTCCTACACAGTGGCAGATATGTAAATACGGGGTTTCCGTACCATTTCTTGCGCATTACGGTTCGAACACTCGAACACCTATACGGATTCTCCTGCACAGTGGCAGATATGTAAATACGGGGTTTCCGTACCATTTCTTTCGCATTACGGTTCGAACACTCGAACACCTATACGGATTCTCCTGCAAAGTGGCAGATATGTAAATACGGGGTTTCCGTACCATTTCTTGCGCATTACGGTTCGAGCACTCGAACACCTATACGGATTCTCCTGCACAGTGGCAGATATGTAAATATGGGGTTTCCTTACCATTTGTTGCGCATTACGGTTCGAACACTCGAACACCTATACGGATTCTCCTGCACAGTGGCAGATATGTAAATACGGGGTTTGCGTACCATTTCTTGCGCATTACGGTTCGAACACTCGAACACCTATACGGATTCTCCTGCACAGTGGCAGATATGTAAATACGGGGTTTCCGTACCGTTTCTGGCGCATTACGGTTCGAACACTCGAACACCTATACGGATTCTCCTGCACAGTGGCAGATATGTAAATACGGGGTTTCCGTACCATTTCTTGCGCATTACGGTTCGAACACTCGAACACCTATACGGATTCTCCTGCACAGTGGCAGATATGTAAATACGGGGTTTCCGTACCATTTCTTTCGCATTACGGTTCGAACACTCGAACACCTATACGGATTCTCCTGCACAGTGGCAGATATGTAAATACGGGGTTTCCGTACCATTTCTTGCGCATTACGGTTCGAACACTCGAACACCTATACGGATTCTCCTGCACAGTGGCAGATACGTAAATACGGGGTTTCCTTACCATTTCTTGCGCATTACGGTTCGAACACTCGAACACCAATACGGATTCTCCTGCACAGTGGCAGATATGTAAATACGGGGTTTCCGTACCATTTCTTTCGCATTACGGTTCGAACACTCGAACACCTATACGGATTCTCCTGCACAGTGGCAGATATGTAAATACGGGGTTTCCGTACCATTTCTTTCTCATTACGGTTCGAACACTCGAACACCTATACGGTTTCTCCTGCACAGTTGCAGATATGTAAATACGGGGTTTCCTTACCATTTGTTGGGCATTACGGTTCGAACACTCGAACACCTATACGGATTCTCCTGCACAGTGGCAGATACGTAAATACGGGGTTTCCGTACCATTTCTTGCGCATTACAGTTCGAACACTCGAACACCAATACGAATTCTAGTGCACTCTGCCAGATATGTAAATACGGGGTTTCCGTACCATTTCTTGCGCATTACGGTTCGAACACTCGAACACCTATACGGATTCTCCTGCACTGTGGCAGATATGTAAATACGGGGTTTCCGTACCATTTCTTTCTCATTACGGTTCGAACACTCGAACACCTATACGGATTCTCCTGCAAAGTGGCAGATATGTAAATACGGGGTTTCCGTACCATTTCTTGCGCATTACGGTTCGAACACTCGAACACCTATACGGATTCTCCTGCACAGTGGCAGATATGTAAATACGGGGTTTCCTTACCATTTGTTGCGCATTACGGTTCGAACACTCGAACACCTATACGGATTCTCCTACACAGTGGCAGATATGTAAATACGGGGTTTCCGTACCATTTCTTGCGCATTACGGTTCGAACACTCGAACACCTATACGGATTCTCCTGCACAGTGGCAGATATGTAAATACGGGGTTTCCGTACCATTTCTTTCGCATTACGGTTCGAACACTCGAACACCTATACGGATTCTCCTGCAAAGTGGCAGATATGTAAATACGGGGTTTCCGTACCATTTCTTGCGCATTACGGTTCGAGCACTCGAACACCTATACGGATTCTCCTGCACAGTGGCAGATATGTAAATATGGGGTTTCCTTACCATTTGTTGCGCATTACGGTTCGAACACTCGAACACCTATACGGATTCTCCTGCACAGTGGCAGATATGTAAATACGGGGTTTGCGTACCATTTCTTGCGCATTACGGTTCGAACACTCGAACACCTATACGGATTCTCCTGCACAGTGGCAGATATGTAAATACGGGGTTTCCGTACCGTTTCTGGCGCATTACGGTTCGAACACTCGAACACCTATACGGATTCTCCTGCACAGTGGCAGATATGTAAATACGGGGTTTCCGTACCATTTCTTGCGCATTACGGTTCGAACACTCGAACACCTATACGGATTCTCCTGCACAGTGGCAGATATGTAAATACGGGGTTTCCGTACCATTTCTTTCGCATTACGGTTCGAACACTCGAACACCTATACGGATTCTCCTGCACAGTGGCAGATATGTAAATACGGGGTTTCCGTACCATTTCTTGCGCATTACGGTTCGAACACTCGAACACCTATACGGATTCTCCTGCACAGTGGCAGATACGTAAATACGGGGTTTCCTTACCATTTCTTGCGCATTACGGTTCGAACACTCGAACACCAATACGGATTCTCCTGCACAGTGGCAGATATGTAAATACGGGGTTTCCGTACCATTTCTTTCGCATTACGGTTCGAACACTCGAACACCTATACGGATTCTCCTGCACAGTGGCAGATATGTAAATACGGGGTTTCCGTACCATTTCTTTCTCATTACGGTTCGAACACTCGAACACCTATACGGATTCAACTGCACACTAGCAGATATGTAAATACGGGGTTTCCGTACCATTTCTTTCGCATTACGGTTCGAACACTCGAACACCTATACGGATTCTCCTGCACAGTGACAGATATGTAAATACGGGGTTTCCGTACCATTTCTTTCGCATTACGGTTCGAACACTCGAACACCTATACGGATTCTCCTGCAAAGTGGCAGATATGTAAATACGGGGTTTCCGTACCATTTCTTGCGCATTACGGTTCGAACACTCGAACACCTATACGGATTCTCCTGCACAGTGGCAGATATGTAAATACGGGGTTTCCGTACCATTTCTTGCGCATTACGGTTCGAACACTCGAACACCTATACGGATTCTCCTGCACAATGGCAGATATGTAAATACGGGGTTTCCGTACCATTTCTTTCGCATTACGGTTCGAACACTCGAACACCTATACGGATTCTCCTGCACAGTGGCAGATATGTAAATACGGGGTTTGCGTACCATTTCTTGCGCATTACGGTTCGAACACTCGAACACCTATACGGATTCTCCTGCACAGTGGCAGATATGTAAATACGGGGTTTCCGTACCGTTTCTGGCGCATTACGGTTCGAACACTCGAACACCTATACGGATTCTCCTGCACAGTGGCAGATATGTAAATACGGGGTTTCCGTACCATTTCTTGCGCATTACGGTTCGAACACTCGAACACCTATACGGATTCTCCTGCACAGTGGCAGATATGTAAATACGGGGTTTCCGTACCATTTCTTTCGCATTACGGTTCGAACACTCGAACACCTATACGGATTCTCCTGCACAGTGGCAGATATGTAAATACGGGGTTTCCGTACCATTTCTTGCGCATTACGGTTCGAACACTCGAACACCTATACGGATTCTCCTGCACAGTGGCAGATACGTAAATACGGGGTTTCCTTACCATTTCTTGCGCATTACGGTTCGAACACTCGAACACCAATACGGATTCTCCTGCACAGTGGCAGATATGTAAATACGGGGTTTCCGTACCATTTCTTTCGCATTACGGTTCGAACACTCGAACACCTATACGGATTCTCCTGCACAGTGGCAGATATGTAAATACGGGGTTTCCGTACCATTTCTTTCTCATTACGGTTCGAACACTCGAACACCTATACGGTTTCTCCTGCACAGTTGCAGATATGTAAATACGGGGTTTCCTTACCATTTGTTGGGCATTACGGTTCGAACACTCGAACACCTATACGGATTCTCCTGCACAGTGGCAGATACGTAAATACGGGGTTTCCGTACCATTTCTTGCGCATTACAGTTCGAACACTCGAACACCAATACGAATTCTAGTGCACTCTGCCAGATATGTAAATACGGGGTTTCCGTACCATTTCTTGCGCATTACGGTTCGAACACTCGAACACCTATACGGATTCTCCTGCACTGTGGCAGATATGTAAATACGGGGTTTCCGTACCATTTCTTTCTCATTACGGTTCGAACACTCGAACACCTATACGGATTCTCCTGCAAAGTGGCAGATATGTAAATACGGGGTTTCCGTACCATTTCTTGCGCATTACGGTTCGAACACTCGAACACCTATACGGATTCTCCTGCACAGTGGCAGATATGTAAATACGGGGTTTCCTTACCATTTGTTGCGCATTACGGTTCGAACACTCGAACACCTATACGGATTCTCCTACACAGTGGCAGATATGTAAATACGGGGTTTCCGTACCATTTCTTGCGCATTACGGTTCGAACACTCGAACACCTATACGGATTCTCCTGCACAGTGGCAGATATGTAAATACGGGGTTTCCGTACCATTTCTTTCGCATTACGGTTCGAACACTCGAACACCTATACGGATTCTCCTGCAAAGTGGCAGATATGTAAATACGGGGTTTCCGTACCATTTCTTGCGCATTACGGTTCGAGCACTCGAACACCTATACGGATTCTCCTGCACAGTGGCAGATATGTAAATATGGGGTTTCCTTACCATTTGTTGCGCATTACGGTTCGAACACTCGAACACCTATACGGATTCTCCTGCACAGTGGCAGATATGTAAATACGGGGTTTGCGTACCATTTCTTGCGCATTACGGTTCGAACACTCGAACACCTATACGGATTCTCCTGCACAGTGGCAGATATGTAAATACGGGGTTTCCGTACCGTTTCTGGCGCATTACGGTTCGAACACTCGAACACCTATACGGATTCTCCTGCACAGTGGCAGATATGTAAATACGGGGTTTCCGTACCATTTCTTGCGCATTACGGTTCGAACACTCGAACACCTATACGGATTCTCCTGCACAGTGGCAGATATGTAAATACGGGGTTTCCGTACCATTTCTTTCGCATTACGGTTCGAACACTCGAACACCTATACGGATTCTCCTGCACAGTGGCAGATATGTAAATACGGGGTTTCCGTACCATTTCTTGCGCATTACGGTTCGAACACTCGAACACCTATACGGATTCTCCTGCACAGTGGCAGATACGTAAATACGGGGTTTCCTTACCATTTCTTGCGCATTACGGTTCGAACACTCGAACACCAATACGGATTCTCCTGCACAGTGGCAGATATGTAAATACGGGGTTTCCGTACCATTTCTTTCGCATTACGGTTCGAACACTCGAACACCTATACGGATTCTCCTGCACAGTGGCAGATATGTAAATACGGGGTTTCCGTACCATTTCTTTCTCATTACGGTTCGAACACTCGAACACCTATACGGATTCAACTGCACACTAGCAGATATGTAAATACGGGGTTTCCGTACCATTTCTTTCGCATTACGGTTCGAACACTCGAACACCTATACGGATTCTCCTGCACAGTGACAGATATGTAAATACGGGGTTTCCGTACCATTTCTTTCGCATTACGGTTCGAACACTCGAACACCTATACGGATTCTCCTGCAAAGTGGCAGATATGTAAATACGGGGTTTCCGTACCATTTCTTGCGCATTACGGTTCGAACACTCGAACACCTATACGGATTCTCCTGCACAGTGGCAGATATGTAAATACGGGGTTTCCGTACCATTTCTTGCGCATTACGGTTCGAACACTCGAACACCTATACGGATTCTCCTGCACAATGGCAGATATGTAAATACGGGGTTTCCGTACCATTTCTTTCGCATTACGGTTCGAACACTCGAACACCTATACGGATTCTCCTGCACAGTGGCAGATATGTAAATACGGGGTTTCCGTACCATTTCTTGCGCATTACGGTTCGAACACTCGAACACCTATACGGATTCTCCTGCACAGTGGCATATACGTAAATACGGGGTTTCCTTACCATTTCTTGCGCATTACGGTTCGAACACTCGAACACCAATACGGATTCTCCTGCACAGTGGCAGATATGTAAATACGGGGTTTCCGTACCATTTCTTTCGCATTACGGTTCGAACACTCGAACACCTATACGGATTCTCCTGCACAGTGGCAGATATGTAAATACGGGGTTTCCGTACCATTTCTTTCTCATTACGGTTCGAACACTCGAACACCTATACGGATTCTCCTGCACACTAGCAGATATGTAAATACGGGGTTTCCGTACCATTTCTTTCGCATTACGGTTCGAACACTCGAACACCTATACGGATTCTCCTGCACAGTGACAGATATGTAAATACGGGGTTTCCGTACCATTTCTTTCGCATTACGGTTCGAACACTCGAACACCTATACGGATTCTCCTGCAAAGTGGCAGATATGTAAATACGGGGTTTCCGTACCATTTCTTGCGCATTACGGTTCAAACACTCGAACACCTATACGGATTCTCCTGCACAGTGGCAGATATGTAAATACGGGGTTTCCGTACCATTTCTTTCGCATTACGGTTCGAACACTCGAACACCTATACGGATTCTCCTGCAAAGTGGCAGATATGTAAATACGGGGTTTCCGTACCATTTCTTTCGCATTACGGTTCGAACACTCGAACACCTATACGGATTCTCCTGCACAGTGGCAGATATGTAAATACGGGGTTTCCTTACCATTTGTTGCGCATTACGGTTCGAACACTCGAACACCTATACGGATTCTCCTGCACAGTGGCAGATATGTAAATACGGGGTTTCCGTACCATTTCTTGCGCATTACGGTTCGAACACTCGAACACCTATACGGATTCCCCTGCACAGTGGCAGATATGTAAATACGGGGTTTCCGTACCGTTTCTTGCGCATTACGGTTCGAACACTCGAACACCAATACGGATTCTCCTGCACGCATTACGGTTCGAACACTCGAACACCTATACGGATTCTCCTGCACAGTGGCAGATATGTAAATACGGGGTTTCCGTACCGTTTCTTGCGCATTACGGTTCGAACACTTGAACACCTATACGGATTCTCCTGCATAGTGGCAGATATGTAAATACGGGGTTTCCGTACCATTTCTTGCGCATTACGGTTCGAACACTCGAACACCTATACGGATTCCCCTGCACAGTGGCAGATATGTAAATACGGGGTTTCCGTACCGTTTCTTGCGCATTACGGTTCGAACACTCGAACACCTATACGGATTCCCCTGCACAGTGGCAGATATGTAAATACGGGGTTTCCGTACCGTTTCTTGCGCATTACGGTTCGAACACTCGAACACCAATACGGATTCTCCTGCATAGTGGCAGATATGTAAATACGGGGTTTCCGTACCATTTCTTGCGCATTACGGTTCGAACACTCGAACACCTATACGGATTCTCCTGCACAGTGGCAGATTTGTAAATACGGGGTTTCCGTACCATTTCTTGCGCATTACGGTTCGAACACTCGAACACCTATACGGATTCTCCTGCACAGTGGCAGATATGTAAATACGGGGTTTCCGTACCATTTCTTGCGCATTACGGTTCAAACACTCGAACACCTATACGGATTCTCCTGCACAGTGGCAGATACGTAAATACAGGGTTTCCTTACCATTTCTTGCGCATTACGGTTGGAACACTCGAACACCAATACGGATTCTCCTGCACAGTGGCAGATATGTAAATACGGGGTTTCTGTACCATTTCTTTCGCATTATGGTTCGAACACTCGAACACCTATACGGATTCTCCTGCACAGTGGCAGATATGTAAATACGGGGTTTCCGTACCATTTCTTGCGCATTACGGTTCGAACACTCGAACACCTATACGAATTCTCCTGCACAGTGGCAGATATGTAAATACGGGGTTTCCGTACCATTTCTTGCGCATTACGGTTCGAACACTCGAACACCTATACGGATTCTCCTGCACAGTGGCAGATACGTAAATACGGGGTTTCCGTACCATTTCTTGCGCATTACGGTTCGAGCACTCGAACACCAATACGGATTCTCCTGCACAGTGGCAGATATGTAAATACGGGGTTTCCGTACCATTTCTTTCGCAATACGGTTCGAACACTCGAACACCTATACGGATTCTCCTGCACAGTGGCAGATATGTAAATACGGGGTTTCCGTACCATTTGTTGCGCATTACGGTTCGAACAATCGAACACCTATACGGATTCTCCTGCACAGGGGCAGATATGTAAATACGGGGTTTCCGTACCATTTCTTGCGCATTACGGTTCGAACACTCGAACACCTATACGGATTCTCCTGCACAGTGGCAGATATGTAAATACGGGGTTTCCGTACCATTTCTTGCGCATTACGGTTCGAACACTCGAACACCTAAACGGATTCTCCTGCACAGTGGCAGATATGTAAATACGGGGTTTCCGTACCATTTCTTGCGCATTACGGTTCGAACACTCGAACACCTATACGGATTCTCCTGCACAGTGGCAGATATGTAAATACGGGGTTTCCATACCGTTTCTTGCGCATTACGGTTCGAACACTCGAACACCTATACGGATTCTCCTCCACAGTGGCAGATATGTAAATACGGGGTTTCCGTACCATTTCTTGCGCATCACGGTTCGAACACTCGAACACCTATACGGATTCTCCTGCACAGTGGCAGATATGTAAATACGGGGTTTCCGTACCATTTCTTGCGCATTACGGTTCGAACACTCGAACACCTATACGGATTCTCCTGCATAGTGGCAGATATGTAAATACGGCGTTTCCGTACCATTTCTTGCGCATTACGGTTCGAACACTCGAACACCTATACGGATTCTCCTGCACAGTGGCAGATATGTAAATACGGGGTTTCCGTACCGTTTCTTGCGCATTACGGTTCGAACACTTGAACACCTATACGGATTCTCCTGCATAGTGGCAGATATGTAAATACGGGGTTTCCGTACCATTTCTTGCGCATTACGGTTCGAACACTCGAACACCTATACGGATTCCCCTGCACAGTGGCAGATATGTAAATACGGGGTTTCCGTACCGTTTCTTGCGCATTACGGTTCGAACACTCGAACACCTATACGGATTCCCCTGCACAGTGGCAGATATGTAAATACGGGGTTTCCGTACCGTTTCTTGCGCATTACGGTTCGAACACTCGAACACCAATACGGATTCTCCTGCATAGTGGCAGATATGTAAATACGGGGTTTCCGTACCATTTCTTGCGCATTACGGTTCGAACACTCGAACACCTATACGGATTCTCCTGCACAGTGGCAGATTTGTAAATACGGGGTTTCCGTACCATTTCTTGCGCATTACGGTTCGAACACTCGAACACCTATACGGATTCTCCTGCACAGTGGCAGATATGTAAATACGGGGTTTCCGTACCATTTCTTGCGCATTACGGTTCAAACACTCGAACACCTATACGGATTCTCCTGCACAGTGGCAGATACGTAAATACAGGGTTTCCTTACCATTTCTTGCGCATTACGGTTGGAACACTCGAACACCAATACGGATTCTCCTGCACAGTGGCAGATATGTAAATACGGGGTTTCTGTACCATTTCTTTCGCATTATGGTTCGAACACTCGAACACCTATACGGATTCTCCTGCACAGTGGCAGATATGTAAATACGGGGTTTCCGTACCATTTCTTGCGCATTACGGTTCGAACACTCGAACACCTATACGAATTCTCCTGCACACTGGCAGATATGTAAATACGGGGTTTCCGTACCATTTCTTGCGCATTACGGTTCGAACACTCGAACACCTATACGGATTCTCCTGCACAGTGGCAGATATGTAAATACGGGGTTTCCGTACCATTTCTTTCGCATTACGGTTCGAACACTCGAACACCTATACGGATTCTCCTGCAAAGTGGCAGATATGTAAATACGGGGTTTCCGTACCATTTCTTTCGCATTACGGTTCGAACACTCGAACACCTATAAGGATTCTCCTGCACAGTGGCAGATATGTAAATACGGGGTTTCCGTACCATTTGTTGCGCATTACGGTTCGAACAATCGAACACCTATACGGATTCTCCTGCACAGGGGCAGATATGTAAATACGGGGTTTCCGTACCATTTCTTGCGCATTACGGTTCGAACACTCGAACACCTATACGGATTCTCCTGCACAGTGGCAGATATGTAAATACGGGGTTTCCGTACCATTTCTTGCGCATTACAGTTCGAACACTCGAACACCTATACGGATTCTCCTGCACAGTGGCAGATATGTAAATACGGGGTTTCCGTACCATTTCTTGCGCATTACGGTTCGAACAATCGAACACCTATACGGATTCTCCTGCACAGTGGCAGATTTGTAAATACGGGGTTTCCTTACCATTTCTTGCGCATTACGGTTCGAACACTCGAACACCAATACGGATTCTCCTGCACAGTGGCAGATATGTAAATACGGGGTTTCTGTACTATTTCTTGCGCATTAAGGTTCGAACACTCAAACACCTGTACGGATTCTCCTGCACAGTGGCAGATATGTAAATACGGGGTTTCCGTACCATTTCTTGCGCATTACGGTTCGAACACTCGAACACCTATACGGATTCTCCTGCACAGTGGCAGATATGTAAATACGGGGTTTCCGTACCATTTCTTGCGCATTACGGTTCGAACACTCGAACACCTATACGGATTCTCCTGCACAGTGGCAGATATGTAAATACGGGGTTTCCATACCGTTTCTTGCGCATTACGGTTCGAACACTCGAACACCTATACGGATTCTCCTCCACAGTGGCAGATATGTAAATACGGGGTTTCCGTACCATTTCTTGCGCATCACGGTTCGAACACTCGAACACCTATACGGATTCTCCTGCACAGTGGCAGATATGTAAATACGGGGTTTCCGTACCATTTCTTGCGCATTACGGTTCGAACACTCGAACACCTATACGGATTCTCCTGCATAGTGGCAGATATGTAAATACGGCGTTTCCGTACCATTTCTTGCGCATTACGGTTCGAACACTCGAACACCTATACGGATTCTCCTGCACAGTGGCAGATATGTAAATACGGGGTTTCCGTACCATTTCTTGCGCATTACGGTTCGAACACTCGAACACCTAAACGGATTCTCCTGCACAGTGGCAGATATGTAAATACGGGGTTTCCGTACCATTTCTTGCGCATTACGGTTCGAACACTCGAACACCTATACGGATTCTCCTGCACAGTGGCAGATATGTAAATACGGGGTTTCCATACCGTTTCTTGCGCATTACGGTTCGAACACTCGAACACCTATACGGATTCTCCTCCACAGTGGCAGATATGTAAATACGGGGTTTCCGTACCATTTCTTGCGCATCACGGTTCGAACACTCGAACACCTATACGGATTCTCCTGCACAGTGGCAGATATGTAAATACGGGGTTTCCGTACCATTTCTTGCGCATTACGGTTCGAACACTCGAACACCTATACGGATTCTCCTGCATAGTGGCAGATATGTAAATACGGCGTTTCCGTACCATTTCTTGCGCATTACGGTTCGAACACTCGAACACCTATACGGATTCTCCTGCACAGTGGCAGATATGTAAATACGGGGTTTCCGTACCGTTTCTTGCGCATTACGGTTCGAACACTTGAACACCTATACGGATTCTCCTGCATAGTGGCAGATATGTAAATACGGGGTTTCCGTACCATTTCTTGCGCATTACGGTTCGAACACTCGAACACCTATACGGATTCCCCTGCACAGTGGCAGATATGTAAATACGGGGTTTCCGTACCGTTTCTTGCGCATTACGGTTCGAACACTCGAACACCTATACGGATTCCCCTGCACAGTGGCAGATATGTAAATACGGGGTTTCCGTACCGTTTCTTGCGCATTACGGTTCGAACACTCGAACACCAATACGGATTCTCCTGCATAGTGGCAGATATGTAAATACGGGGTTTCCGTACCATTTCTTGCGCATTACGGTTCGAACACTCGAACACCTATACGGATTCTCCTGCACAGTGGCAGATTTGTAAATACGGGGTTTCCGTACCATTTCTTGCGCATTACGGTTCGAACACTCGAACACCTATACGGATTCTCCTGCACAGTGGCAGATATGTAAATACGGGGTTTCCGTACCATTTCTTGCGCATTACGGTTCAAACACTCGAACACCTATACGGATTCTCCTGCACAGTGGCAGATACGTAAATACAGGGTTTCCTTACCATTTCTTGCGCATTACGGTTGGAACACTCGAACACCAATACGGATTCTCCTGCACAGTGGCAGATATGTAAATACGGGGTTTCTGTACCATTTCTTTCGCATTATGGTTCGAACACTCGAACACCTATACGGATTCTCCTGCACAGTGGCAGATATGTAAATACGGGGTTTCCGTACCATTTCTTGCGCATTACGGTTCGAACACTCGAACACCTATACGAATTCTCCTGCACACTGGCAGATATGTAAATACGGGGTTTCCGTACCATTTCTTGCGCATTACGGTTCGAACACTCGAACACCTATACGGATTCTCCTGCACAGTGGCAGATATGTAAATACGGGGTTTCCGTACCATTTCTTTCGCATTACGGTTCGAACACTCGAACACCTATACGGATTCTCCTGCAAAGTGGCAGATATGTAAATACGGGGTTTCCGTACCATTTCTTTCGCATTACGGTTCGAACACTCGAACACCTATAAGGATTCTCCTGCACAGTGGCAGATATGTAAATACGGGGTTTCCGTACCATTTGTTGCGCATTACGGTTCGAACAATCGAACACCTATACGGATTCTCCTGCACAGGGGCAGATATGTAAATACGGGGTTTCCGTACCATTTCTTGCGCATTACGGTTCGAACACTCGAACACCTATACGGATTCTCCTGCACAGTGGCAGATATGTAAATACGGGGTTTCCGTACCATTTCTTGCGCATTACAGTTCGAACACTCGAACACCTATACGGATTCTCCTGCACAGTGGCAGATATGTAAATACGGGGTTTCCGTACCATTTCTTGCGCATTACGGTTCGAACAATCGAACACCTATACGGATTCTCCTGCACAGTGGCAGATTTGTAAATACGGGGTTTCCTTACCATTTCTTGCGCATTACGGTTCGAACACTCGAACACCAATACGGATTCTCCTGCACAGTGGCAGATATGTAAATACGGGGTTTCTGTACTATTTCTTGCGCATTAAGGTTCGAACACTCAAACACCTGTACGGATTCTCCTGCACAGTGGCAGATATGTAAATACGGGGTTTCCGTACCATTTCTTGCGCATTACGGTTCGAACACTCGAACACCTATACGGATTCTCCTGCACAGTGGCAGATATGTAAATACGGGGTTTCCGTACCATTTCTTGCGCATTACGGTTCGAACACTCGAACACCTAAACGGATTCTCCTGCACAGTGGCAGATATGTAAATACGGGGTTTCCGTACCATTTCTTGCGCGTTACGGTTCGAACACTCGAACACCTATACGGATTCTCCTGCACAGTGGCAGATATGTAAATACGGGGTTTCCGTACCGTTTCTTGCGCATTACGGTTCGAACACTCGAACACCTATACGGATTCTCCTCCACAGTGGCAGATATGTAAATACGGGGTTTCCGTACCATTTCTTGCGCATCACGGTTCGAACACTCGAACACCTATACGGATTCTCCTGCACAGTGGCAGATATGTAAATACGGGGTTTCCGTACCATTTCTTGCGCATTACGGTTCGAACACTCGAACACCTATACGGATTCTCCTGCACAGTGGCAGATATGTAAATACGGGGTTTCCGTACCATTTCTTTCGCATTACGGTTCGAACACTCGAACACCTATACGGATTCTCCTGCAAAGTGGCAGATATGTAAATACGGGGTTTCCGTACCATTTCTTTCGCATTACGGTTCGAACACTCGAACACCTATAAGGATTCTCCTGCACAGTGGCAGATATGTAAATACGGGGTTTCCGTACCATTTGTTGCGCATTACGGTTCGAACAATCGAACACCTATACGGATTCTCCTGCACAGGGGCAGATATGTAAATACGGGGTTTCCGTACCATTTCTTGCGCATTACGGTTCGAACACTCGAACACCTATACGGATTCTCCTGCACAGTGGCAGATATGTAAATACGGGGTTTCCGTACCATTTCTTGCGCATTACGGTTCGAACACTCGAACACCTATACGGATTCTCCTGCACAGTGGCAGATATGTAAATACGGGGTTTCCGTACCATTTCTTGCGCATTACGGTTCGAACAATCGAACACCTATACGGATTCTCCTGCACAGTGGCAGATTTGTAAATATGGGGTTTCCTTACCATTTCTTGCGCATTACGGTTCGAACACTCGAACACCAATACGGATTCCCCTGCACAGTGGCAGATATGTAAATACGGGGTTTCCGTACCGTTTCTTGCGCATTACGGTTCGAACACTCGAACACCAATACGGATTCTCCTGCATAGTGGCAGATATGTAAATACGGGGTTTCCGTACCATTTCTTGCGCATTACGGTTCGAACACTCGAACACCTATACGGATTCTCCTGCACAGGGGCAGATATGTAAATACGGGGTTTCCGTACCATTTCTTGCGCATTACGGTTCGAACACTCGAACACCTATACGGATTCTCCTGCACAGTGGCAGATATGTAAATACGGGGTTTCTGTACTATTTCTTGCGCATTAAGGTTCGAACACTCAAACACCTATACGGATTCTCCTGCACAGTGGCAGATATGTAAATACGGGGTTTCCGTACCATTTCTTGCGCATTACGGTTCGAACACTCGAACACCTATACGGATTCTCCTGCACAGTGGCAGATATGTAAATACGGGGTTTCCGTACCATTTCTTGCGCATTACGGTTCGAACACTCGAACACCTAAACGGATTCTCCTGCACAGTGGCAGATATGTAAATACGGGGTTTCCGTACCATTTCTTGCGCATTACGGTTCGAACACTCGAACACCTATACGGATTCTCCTGCACAGTGGCAGATATGTAAATACGGGGTTTCCATACCGTTTCTTGCGCATTACGGTTCGAACACTCGAACACCTATACGGATTCTCCTCCACAGTGGCAGATATGTAAATACGGGGTTTCCGTACCATTTCTTGCGCATCACGGTTCGAACACTCGAACACCTATACGGATTCTCCTGCACAGTGGCAGATATGTAAATACGGGGTTTCCGTACCATTTCTTGCGCATTACGGTTCGAACACTCGAACACCTATACGGATTCTCCTGCATAGTGGCAGATATGTAAATACGGGGTTTCCGTACCATTTCTTGCGCATTACGGTTCGAACACTCGAACACCTATACGGATTCTCCTGCACAGTGGCAGATATGTAAATACGGGGTTTCCGTACCGTTTCTTGCGCATTACGGTTCGAACACTTGAACACCTATACGGATTCTCCTGCATAGTGGCAGATATGTAAATACGGGGTTTCCGTACCATTTCTTGCGCATTACGGTTCGAACACTCGAACACCTATACGGATTCCCCTGCACAGTGGCAGATATGTAAATACGGGGTTTCCGTACCGTTTCTTGCGCATTACGGTTCGAACACTCGAACACCTATACGGATTCCCCTGCACAGTGGCAGATATGTAAATACGGGGTTTCCGTACCGTTTCTTGCGCATTACGGTTCGAACACTCGAACACCAATACGGATTCTCCTGCATAGTGGCAGATATGTAAATACGGGGTTTCCGTACCATTTCTTGCGCATTACGGTTCGAACACTCGAACACCTATACGGATTCTCCTGCACAGTGGCAGATTTGTAAATACGGGGTTTCCGTACCATTTCTTGCGCATTACGGTTCGAACACTCGAACACCTATACGGATTCTCCTGCACAGTGGCAGATATGTAAATACGGGGTTTCCGTACCATTTCTTGCGCATTACGGTTCAAACACTCGAACACCTATACGGATTCTCCTGCACAGTGGCAGATACGTAAATACAGGGTTTCCTTACCATTTCTTGCGCATTACGGTTGGAACACTCGAACACCAATACGGATTCTCCTGCACAGTGGCAGATATGTAAATACGGGGTTTCTGTACCATTTCTTTCGCATTATGGTTCGAACACTCGAACACCTATACGGATTCTCCTGCACAGTGGCAGATATGTAAATACAGGGTTTCCGTACCATTTCTTGCGCATTACGGTTCGAACACTCGAACACCTATACGAATTCTCCTGCACACTGGCAAATATGTAAATACGGGGTTTCCGTACCATTTCTTGCGCATTACGGTTCGAACACTCGAACACCTATACGGATTCTCCTGCACAGTGACAGATATGTAAATACGGGGTTTCCGTACCATTTCTTTCGCATTACGGTTCGAACACTCGAACACCTATACGGATTCTCCTGCAAAGTGGCAGATATGTAAATACGGGGTTTCCGTACCATTTCTTTCGCATTACGGTTCGAACACTCGAACACCTATAAGGATTCTCCTGCACAGTGGCAGATATGTAAATACGGGGTTTCCGTACCATTTGTTGCGCATTACGGTTCGAACAATCGAACACCTATACGGATTCTCCTGCACAGGGGCAGATATGTAAATACGGGGTTTCCGTACCATTTCTTGCGCATTACGGTTCGAACACTCGAACACCTATACGGATTCTCCTGCACAGTGGCAGATATGTAAATACGGGGTTTCCGTACCATTTCTTGCGCATTACGGTTCGAACACTCGAACACCTATACGGATTCTCCTGCACAGTGGCAGATATGTAAATACGGGGTTTCCGTACCATTTCTTGCGCATTACGGTTCGAACAATCGAACACCTATACGGATTCTCCTGCACAGTGGCAGATTTGTAAATACGGGGTTTCCTTACCATTTCTTGCGCATTACGGTTCGAACACTCGAACACCAATACGGATTCTCCTGCACAGTGGCAGATATGTAAATACGGGGTTTCTGTACTATTTCTTGCGCATTAAGGTTCGAACACTCAAACACCTATACGGATTCTCCTGCACAGTGGCAGATATGTAAATACGGGGTTTCCGTACCATTTCTTGCGCATTACGGTTCGAACACTCGAACACCTATACGGATTCTCCTGCACAGTGGCAGATATGTAAATACGGGGTTTCCGTACCATTTCTTGCGCATTACGGTTCGAACACTCGAACACCTAAACGGATTCTCCTGCACAGTGGCAGATATGTAAATACGGGGTTTCCGTACCATTTCTTGCGCATTACGGTTCGAACACTCGAACACCTATACGGATTCTCCTGCACAGTGGCAGATATGTAAATACGGGGTTTCCGTACCGTTTCTTGCGCATTACGGTTCGAACACTCGAACACCTATACGGATTCTCCTCCACAGTGGCAGATATGTAAATACGGGGTTTCCGTACCATTTCTTGCGCATCACGGTTCGAACACTCGAACACCTATACGGATTCTCCTGCACAGTGGCAGATATGTAAATACGGGGTTTCCGTACCATTTCTTGCGCATTACGGTTCAAACACTCGAACACCTATACGGATTCTCCTGCATAGTGGCAGATATGTAAATACGGGGTTTCCGTACCATTTCTTGCGCATTACGGTTCGAACACTCGAACACCTATACGGATTCTCCTGCACAGTGGCAGATATGTAAATACGGGGTTTCCGTACCGTTTCTTGCGCATTACGGTTCGAACACTCGAACACCTATACGGATTCTCCTGCAAAGTGGCAGATATGTAAATACGGGGTTTCCGTACCATTTCTTGCGCATTACGGTTCGAACACTCGAACACCTATACGGATTCCCCTGCACAGTGGCAGATATGTAAATACGGGGTTTCCGTACCGTTTCTTGCGCATTACGGTTCGAACACTCGAACACCTATACGGATTCCCCTGCACAGTGGCAGATATGTAAATACGGGGTTTCCGTACCGTTTCTTGCGCATTACGGTTCGAACACTCGAACACCAATACGGATTCTCCTGCATAGTGGCAGATATGTAAATACGGGGTTTCCGTACCATTTCTTGCGCATTACGGTTCGAACACTCGAACACCTATACGGATTCTCCTGCACAGTGGCAGATATGTAAATACGGGGTTTTCGTACCATTTCTTGCGCATTACGGTTCGAACACTCGAACACCTATACGGATTCTCCTGCACAGTGGCAGATATGTAAATACGGGGTTTCCGTACCATTTCTTGCGCATTACGGTTCGAACACTCGAACACCTATACGGATTCTCCTGCACAGTGGCCGATACGTAAATACAGGGTTTCCTTACCATTTCTTGCGCATTACGGTTGGAACACTCGAACACCAATACGGATTCTCCTGCACAGTGGCAGATATGTAAATACGGGGTTTCTGTACCATTTCTTTCGCATTATGGTTCGAACACTCGAACACCTATACGGATTCTCCTGCACAGTGGCAGATATGTAAATACGGGGTTTCCGTACCATTTCTTGCGCATTACGGTTCGAACACTCTAACACCTATACGAATTCTACTGCACACTGGCAAATATGTAAATACGGGGTTTCCGTACCATTTCTTGCGCATTACGGTTCGAACACTCGAACACCTATACGGATTCTCCTGCACAGTGACAGATATGTAAATACGGGGTTTCCGTACCATTTCTTTCGCATTACGGTTCGAACACTCGAACACCTATACGGATTCTCCTGCAAAGTGGCAGATATGTAAATACGGGGTTTCCGTACCATTTCTTTCGCATTACGGTTCGAACACTCGAACACCTATAAGGATTCTCCTGCACAGTGGCAGATATGTAAATACGGGGTTTCCGTACCATTTGTTGCGCATTACGGTTCGAACAATCGAACACCTATACGAATTCTCCTGCACAGGGGCAGATATGTAAATACGGGGTTTCCGTACCATTTCTTGCGCATTACGGTTCGAACACTCGAACACCTATACGGATTCTCCTGCACAGTGGCAGATATGTAAATACGGGGTTTCCGTACCAATTCTTGCGCATTACGGTTCGAACACTCGAACACCTATACGAATTCTCCTGCACAGTGGCAGATATGTAAATACGGGGTTTTCGTACCATTTCTTGCGCATTACGGTTCGAACACTCGAACACCTATACGGATTCTCCTGCACAGTGGCAGATTTGTAAATACGGGGTTTCCTTACCATTTCTTGCGCATTACGGTTCGAACACTCGAACACCAATACGGATTCGCCTGCACAGTGGCAGATATGTAAATACGGGGTTTCTGTACTATTTCTTGCGCATTAAGGTTCGAACACTAAAACACCTATACGGATTCTCCTGCACAGTGGCAGATATGTAAATACGGGGTTTCCGTTCCATTTCTTGCGCATTACGGTTCGAACACTCGAACACCTATACGGATTCTCCTGCACAGTGGCAGATATGTAAATACGGGGTTTCCGTACCATTTCTTGCGTATTACGGTTCGAACACTCGAACACCTAAACGGATTCTCCTGCACAGTGGCAGATATGTAAATACGGGGTTTCCGTACCATTTCTTGCGCATTACGGTTCGAACACTCGAACACCTATACGGATTCTCCTGCACAGTGGCAGATATGTAAATACGGGGTTTCCGTACCGTTTCTTGCGCATTACGGTTCGAACACTCGAACACCTATACGGATTCTCCTGCACAGTGGCAGATATGTAAATACGGGGTTTCCGTACCATTTCTTGCGCATCACGGTTCGAACACTCGAACACCTATACGGATTCTCCTGCACAGTGGCAGATATGTAAATACGGGGTTTCCGTACCATTTCTTGCGCATTACGGTTCGAACACTCGAACACCTATACGGATTCTCCTGCAGAGTGGCAGATATGTAAATACGGGGTTTCCGTACCATTTCTTGCGCATTACGGTTCGAACACTCGAACACCTATACGGATTCTCCTGCACAGTGGCAGATATGTAAATACGGGGTTTCCGTACCGTTTCTTGCGCATTACGGTTCGAACACTCGAACACCTATACGGATTCTCCTGCATAGTGGCAGATATGTAAATACGGGGTTTCCGTACCATTTCTTGCGCATTACGGTTCGAACACTCGAACACCTATACGGATTCCCCTGCACAGTGGCAGATATGTAAATACGGGGTTTCCGTACCGTTTCTTGCGCATTACGGTTCGAACACTCGAACACCTATACGGATTCTCCTGCACAGTGGCAGATATGTAAATACGGGGTTTCCGTACCATTTCTTGCGCATTACGGTTCGAACACTCGAACACCTATACGGATTCTCCTGCACAGTGGCAGATATGTAAATACGGGGTTTCCGTACCATTTCTTGCGCATTACGGTTCGAACACACGAACACCTATACGGTTTCTCCTGCACAGTGGCAGATACGTAAATACGGGGTTTCCTTACCATTTCTTGCGCATTACGGTTCGAACACTCGAACACCAATACGGATTCTCCTGCACAGTGGCAGATATGTAAATACGGGGTTTCTGTACCATTTCTTTCGCATTACGGTTCGAACGCTCGAACACCTATACGGATTCTCCTGCACAGTGGCAGATATGTAAATACGGGGATTCCGTACCATTTCTTGCGCATTACGGTTCGAACACTCAAACACCTATACGGATTCTCCTGCAAAGTGGTAGATATGTAAATACGGGGTTTCCGTACCATTTCTTTCGCGTTACGGTTCGAACACTCGAACACCTATACGGATTCTCCTGCACAGTGGCAGATATGTAAATACGGGGTTTCCGTACCATTTCTTGCGCATTACGGTTCGAACACTCGAACACCTAAACGGATTCTCCTGCACAGTGGCAGATATGTAAATACGGGGTTTCCGTACCATTTCTTGCGCATTACGGTTCGAACACTCGAACACCTACACGGATTCTCCTGCACAGTGGCAGATATGTAAATACGGGGTTTCCGTACCGTCTCTTGCGCATTACGGTTCGAACACTCGAACACCTATACGGATTCTCCTGCACAGTGGCAGATATGTAAATACGGGGTTTCCGTACCATTTCTTGCGCATTACGGTTCGAACACTCGAACACCTATACGGATTCTCCTGCACAGTGGCAGATATGTAAATACGGGGTTTCCGTACCATTTCTTGCGCATTACGGTTCGAACACTCGAACACCTATACGGATTCTCCTGCACAGTGGCAGATTTGTAAATACGGGGTTTCCTTACCATTTCTTGCGCATTACGGTTCGAACACTCGAACACCAATACGGATTCTCCTGCACAGTGGCAGATATGTAAATACGGGGTTTCTGTACCGTTTCTTGCGCATTACGGTTCGAACACTCGAACACCTATACGGATTCTCCTGCACAGTGGCAGATATGTAAATACGGGGTTTCCGTACCATTTCTTGCGCATTACGGTTCGAACACTCGAACACCTATACGGATTCTCCTGCACAGTGGCAGATATGTAAATACGGGGTTTCCGTACCATTTCTTGCGCATTACGGTTCGAACACTCGAACACCTAAACGGATTCTCCTGCACAGTGGCAGATATGTAAATACGGGGTTTCCGTACCATTTCTTGCGCATTACGGTTCGAACACTCGAACACCTATACGGATTCTCCTGCACAGTGGCAGATATGTAAATACGGGGTTTCCGTACCGTTTCTTGCGCATTACGGTTCGAACACTCGAACACCTATACGGATTCGCCTGCACAGTGGCAGATATGTAAATACGGGGTTTCCGTACCATTTCTTTCGCATCACGGTTCGAACACTCGAACACCTATACGGATTCTCCTGCACAGTGGCAGATATGTAAATACGGGGTTTCCGTACCATTTCTTGCGCATTACGGTTCGAACACTCGAACACCAATACGGATTCTCCTGCACAGTGGCAGATATGTAAATACGGGGTTTCCGTACCATTTCTTGCGCATTGCGGTTCGAACACTCGAACACCTAAACGGATTCTCCTGCACAGTGGCAGATATGTAAATACGGGGTTTCCGTACCATTTCTTTCGCATTACGGTTCGAACACTCGAACACCTATACGGATTCTGCTGCAAAGTGGCAGATATGTAAATACGGGGTTTCCGTACCATTTCTTTCGCATTACGGTTCGAGCACTCGAACACCTATACGGATTCTCCTGCACAGTGGCAGATATGTAAATACGGGGTTTCCTTACCATTTGTTGCGCATTACGGTTCGAACACTCGAACACCTAAACGGATTCTCCTGCACAGTGGCAGATATGTAAATACGGGGTTTCCGTACCATTTCTTGCGCATTACGGTTCGAACACTCGAACACCTATACGGATTCTCCTGCACAGTGGCAGATATGTAAATACGGGGTTTCCGTACCATTTCTTTCGCATTACGGTTCGAACACTCGAACACCTATACGGATTCTCCTGCAAAGTGGCAGATATGTAAATACGGGGTTTCCGTACCATTTCTTTCGCATTACGGTTCGAGCACTCGAACACCTATACGGATTCTCCTGCACAGTGGCAGATATGTAAATACGGGGTTTCCTTACCATTTGTTGCGCATTACGGTTCGAACACTCGAACACCTAAACGGATTCTCCTGCACAGTGGCAGATATGTAAATACGGGGTTTCCGTACCATTTCTTGCAAATTACGGTTCGAACACTCGAACACCTATACGGATTCTCCTGCACAGTGGCAGATATGTAAATACGGGGTTTCCGTACCATTTCTTGCACATTACGGTTCGAACACTCGAACACCTATACGGATTCTCCTGCAAAGTGGCAGATATGTAAATACGGGGTTTCTGTACCATTTCTTTCGAATTACGGTTCGAACACTCGAACACCTATACGGATTCTCCTGCACAGTGGCAGATATGTAAATACGGGGTTTCCGTACCATTTCTTGCGCATTACGGTTCGAACACTCGAACACCTATACGGATTCTCCTGCAAAGTGGCAGATATGTAAATACGGGGTTTCCGTACCATTTCTTGCGCATTACGGTTCGAGCACTCGAACACCTATACGGATTCTCCTGCACAGTGGCAGATATGTAAATACGGGGTTTCCTTACCATTTGTTGCGCATTACGGTTCGAACACTCGAACACCTAAACGGATTCTCCTGCACAGTGGCAGATATGTAAATACGGGATTTCCGTACCATTTCTTGCGCATTACGGTTCGAACACTCGAACACCTATACGGATTCTCCTGCACAGTGGCAGATATGTAAATACGGGGTTTCCGTACCATTTCTTTCGCATTACGGTTCGAACACTCGAACACCTATACGGATTCTCCTGCAAAGTGGCAGATATGTAAATACGGGGTTTCCGTACCATTTCTTTCGCATTACGGTTCGAGCACTCGAACACCTATACGGATTCTCCTGCACAGTGGCAGATATGTAAATACGGGGTTTCCTTACCATTTGTTGCGCATTACGGTTCGAACACTCGAACACCTAAACGGATTCTCCTGCAAAGTGGCAGATATGTAAATACGGGGTTTCCGTACCATTTCTTGCCCATTACGGTTCGAACACTCGAACACCTATACGGATTCTCCTGCACAGTGGCAGATATGTAAATACGGGGTTTTCGTACCATTTCTTGCGCATTACGGTTCGAACACTCGAACACCTAAACGGATTCTCCTGCACAGTGGCAGATATGTAAATACGGGGTTTCCGTACCATTTCTTGCGCATTACGGTTCGAACACTCGAACACCTATACGGATTCTCCTGCACAGTGGCAGATATGTAAATACGGGGTTTCCGTACCGTTTCTTGCTCATTACGGTTCGAACACTCGAACACCTATACGGATTCTCCTGCACAGTGGCAGATATGTAAATACGGGGTTTCCGTACCATTTCTTGCGCATCACGGTTCGAACACTCGAACACCTATACGGATTCTCCTGCACAGTGGCAGATATGTAAATACGGGGTTTCCGTACCATTTCTTGCGCATTACGGTTCGAACAGTCGAACACCTATACGGATTCCCCTGCACAGTGGCAGATATGTAAATACGGGGTTTCCGTACCGTTTCTTGCGCATTACGGTTCGAACACTCGAACACCTATACGGATTCTCCTGCACAGTGGCAGATATGTAAATACGGGGTTTCCGTACCATTTCTTTCGCATTACGGTTCGAACACTCGAACACCAATACGGATTCTCCTGCACAGTGGCAGATATGTAAATACGGGGTTTCCGTACCATTTCTTGCGCATTACGGTTCGAACACACGAACACCTATACGGTTTCTCCTGCACAGTGGCAGATACGTAAATACGGGGTTTCCTTACCATTTCTTGCGCATTACGGTTCGAACACTCGAACACCAATACGGATTCTCCTGCACAGTGGCAGATATGTAAATACGGGGTTTCTGTACCATTTCTTTCGCATTACGGTTCGAACGCTCGAACACCTATACGGATTCTCCTGCACAGTGGCAGATATGTAAATACGGGGTTTCCGTACCATTTCTTGCGCATTACGGTTCGAACACTCAAACACCTATACGGATTCTCCTGCAAAGTGGTAGATATGTAAATACGGGGTTTCTGTACCATTTCTTTCGCGTTACGGTTCGAACACTCGAACACCTATACGGATTCTCCTGCACAGTGGCAGATATGTAAATACGGGGTTTCCGTACCATTTCTTGCGCATTACGGTTCGAACACTCGAACACCTAAACGGATTCTCCTGCACAGTGGCAGATATGTAAATACGGGGTTTCCGTACCATTTCTTGCGCATTACGGTTCGAACACTCGAACACCTACACGGATTCTCCTGCACAGTGGCAGATATGTAAATACGGGGTTTCCGTACCGTCTCTTGCGCATTACGGTTCGAACACTCGAACACCTATACGGATTCTCCTGCACAGTGGCAGATATGTAAATACGGGGTTTCCGTACCATTTCTTGCGCATTACGGTTCGAACACTCGAACACCTATACGGATTCTCCTGCACAGTGGCAGATATGTAAATACGGGGTTTCCGTACCATTTCTTGCGCATTACGGTTCGAACACTCGAACACCTATACGGATTCTCCTGCACAGTGGCAGATTTGTAAATACGGGGTTTCCTTACCATTTCTTGCGCATTACGGTTCGAACACTCGAACACCAATACGGATTCTCCTGCACAGTGGCAGATATGTAAATACGGGGTTTCTGTACCGTTTCTTGCGCATTAAGGTTCGAACACTCGAACACCTATACGGATTCTCCTGCACAGTGGCAGATATGTAAATACGGGGTTTCCGTACCATTTCTTGCGCATTACGGTTCGAACACTCGAACACCTATACGGATTCTCCTGCACAGTGGCAGATATGTAAATACGGGGTTTCCGTACCATTTCTTGCGCATTACGGTTCGAACACTCGAACACCTAAACGGATTCTCCTGCACAGTGGCAGATATGTAAATACGGGGTTTCCGTACCATTTCTTGCGCATTACGGTTCGAACACTCGAACACCTATACGGATTCTCCTGCACAGTGGCAGATATGTAAATACGGGGTTTCCGTACCGTTTCTTGCGCATTACGGTTCGAACACTCGAACACCTATACGGATTCGCCTGCACAGTGGCAGATATGTAAATACGGGGTTTCCGTACCATTTCTTTCGCATCACGGTTCGAACACTCGAACACCTATACGGATTCTCCTGCACAGTGGCAGATATGTAAATACGGGGTTTCCGTACCATTTCTTGCGCATTACGGTTCGAACACTCGAACACCAATACGGATTCTCCTGCACAGTGGCAGATATGTAAATACGGGGTTTCCGTACCATTTCTTGCGCATTGCGGTTCGAACACTCGAACACCTAAACGGATTCTCCTGCACAGTGGCAGATATGTAAATACGGGGTTTCCGTACCATTTCTTTCGCATTACGGTTCGAACACTCGAACACCTATACGGATTCTGCTGCAAAGTGGCAGATATGTAAATACGGGGTTTCCGTACCATTTCTTTCGCATTACGGTTCGAGCACTCGAACACCTATACGGATTCTCCTGCACAGTGGCAGATATGTAAATACGGGGTTTCCTTACCATTTGTTGCGCATTACGGTTCGAACACTCGAACACCTAAACGGATTCTCCTGCACAGTGGCAGATATGTAAATACGGGGTTTCCGTACCATTTCTTGCGCATTACGGTTCGAACACTCGAACACCTATACGGATTCTCCTGCACAGTGGCAGATATGTAAATACGGGGTTTCCGTACCATTTCTTTCGCATTACGGTTCGAACACTCGAACACCTATACGGATTCTCCTGCAAAGTGGCAGATATGTAAATACGGGGTTTCCGTACCATTTCTTTCGCATTACGGTTCGAGCACTCGAACACCTATACGGATTCTCCTGCACAGTGGCAGATATGTAAATACGGGGTTTCCTTACCATTTGTTGCGCATTACGGTTCGAACACTCGAACACCTAAACGGATTCTCCTGCACAGTGGCAGATATGTAAATACGGGGTTTCCGTACCATTTCTTGCGAATTACGGTTCGAACACTCGAACACCTATACGGATTCTCCTGCACAGTGGCAGATATGTAAATACGGGGTTTCCGTACCATTTCTTGCACATTACGGTTCGAACACTCGAACACCTATACGGATTCTCCTGCAAAGTGGCAGATATGTAAATACGGGGTTTCTGTACCATTTCTTTCGAATTACGGTTCGAACACTCGAACACCTATACGGATTCTCCTGCACAGTGGCAGATATGTAAATACGGGGTTTCCGTACCATTTCTTGCGCATTACGGTTCGAACACTCGAACACCTATACGGATTCTACTGCAAAGTGGCAGATATGTAAATACGGGGTTTCCGTACCATTTCTTGCGCATTACGGTTCGAGCACTCGAACACCTATACGGATTCTCCTGCACAGTGGCAGATATGTAAATACGGGGTTTCCTTACCATTTGTTGCGCATTACGGTTCGAACACTCGAACACCTAAACGGATTCTCCTGCACAGTGGCAGATATGTAAATACGGGATTTTCGTACCATTTCTTGCGCATTACGGTTCGAACACTCGAACACCTATACGGATTCTCCTGCACAGTGGCAGATATGTAAATACGGGGTTTCCGTACCATTTCTTTCGCATTACGGTTCGAACACTCGAACACCTATACGGATTCTCCTGCAAAGTGGCAGATATGTAAATACGGGGTTTCCGTACCATTTCTTTCGCATTACGGTTCGAGCACTCGAACACCTATACGGATTCTCCTGCACAGTGGCAGATATGTAAATACGGGGTTTCCTTACCATTTGTTGCGCATTACGGTTCGAACACTCGAACACCTAAACGGATTCTCCTGCAAAGTGGCAGATATGTAAATACGGGGTTTCCGTACCATTTCTTGCCCATTACGGTTCGAACACTCGAACACCTATACGGATTCTCCTGCACAGTGGCAGATATGTAAATACGGGGTTTTCGTACCATTTCTTGCGCATTACGGTTCGAACACTCGAACACCTAAACGGATTCTCCTGCACAGTGGCAGATATGTAAATACGGGGTTTCCGTACCATTTCTTGCGCATTACGGTTCGAACACTCGAACACCTATACGGATTCTCCTGCACAGTGGCAGATATGTAAATACGGGGTTTCCGTACCGTTTCTTGCTCATTACGGTTCGAACACTCGAACACCTATACGGATTCTCCTGCACAGTGGCAGATATGTAAATACGGGGTTTCCGTACCATTTCTTGCGCATCACGGTTCGAACACTCGAACACCTATACGGATTCTCCTGCACAGTGGCAGATATGTAAATACGGGGTTTCCGTACCATTTCTTGCGCATTACGGTTCGAACAGTCGAACACCTATACGGATTCCCCTGCACAGTGGCAGATATGTAAATACGGGGTTTCCGTACCGTTTCTTGCGCATTACGGTTCGAACACTCGAACACCTATACGGATTCTCCTGCACAGTGGCAGATATGTAAATACGGGGTTTCCGTACCATTTCTTTCGCATTACGGTTCGAACACTCGAACACCAATACGGATTCTCCTGCACAGTGGCAGATATGTAAATACGGGGTTTCCGTACCATTTCTTGCGCATTGCGGTTCGAACACTCGAACACCTAAACGGATTCTCCTGCACAGTGGCAGATATGTAAATACGGGGTTTCCGTACCATTTCTTTCGCATTACGGTTCGAACACTCGAACACCTATACGGATTCTGCTGCAAAGTGGCAGATATGTAAATACGGGGTTTCCGTACCATTTCTTTCGCATTACGGTTCGAGCACTCGAACACCTATACGGATTCTCCTGCACAGTGGCAGATATGTAAATACGGGGTTTCGTTACCATTTGTTGCGCATTACGGTTCGAACACTCGAACACCTAAACGGATTCTCCTACACAGTGGCAGATATGTAAATACGGGGTTTCCGTACCATTTCTTGCGCATTACGGTTCGAACACTCGAACACCTATACGGATTCTCCCGCACAGTGGCAGATATGTAAATACGGGGTTTCCGTACCATTTCTTTCGCATTACGGTTCGAACACTCGAACACCTATACGGATTCTCCTGCAAAGTGGCAGATATGTAAATACGGGGTTTCCGTACCATTTCTTTCGCATTACGGTTCGAGCACTCGAACACCTATACGGATTCTCCTGCACAGTGGCAGATATGTAAATACGGGGTTTCCTTACCATTTGTTGCGCATTACGGTTCGAACACTCGAACACCTAAACGGATTCTCCTGCACAGTGGCCGATATGTAAATACGGGGTTTCCGTACCATTTCTTGCGCATTACGGTTCGAACACTCGAACACCTATACGGATTCTCCTGCACAGTGGCAGATATGTAAATACGGGGTTTCCGTACCATTTCTTGCACATTACGGTTCGAACACTCGAACACCTATACGGATTCTCCTGCAAAGTGGCAGATATGTAAATACGGGGTTTCTGTACCATTTCTTTCGCATTACGGTTCGAACACTCGAACACCTATACGGATTCTCCTGCACAGTGGCAGATATGTAAATACGGGGTTTTCGTACCATTTCTTGCGCATTACGGTTCGAACACTCGAACACCTATACGGATTCTCCTGCAAAGTGGCAGATATGTAAATACGGGGTTTCCGTACCATTTCTTGCGCATTATGGTTCGAGCACTCGAACACCTATACGGATTCTCCTGCACAGTGGCAGATATGTAAATACGGGGTTTCCTTACCATTTGTTGCGCATTACGGTTCGAACACTCGAACACCTAAACGGATTCTCCTGCACAGTGGCAGATATGTAAATACGGGGTTTCCGTACCATTTCTTGCGCATCACGGTTCGAACACTCGAACACCTATACGGATTCTCCTGCACAGTGGCAGATATGTAAATACGGGGTTTCCGTACCATTTCTTGCGCATTACGGTTCGAACAGTCGAACACCTATACGGATTCCCCTGCACAGTGGCAGATATGTAAATACGGGGTTTCCGTACCGTTTCTTGCGCATTACGGTTCGAACACTCGAACACCTATACGGATTCTCCTGCACAGTGGCAGATATGTAAATACGGGGTTTCCGTACCATTTCTTTCGCATTACGGTTCGAACACTCGAACACCAATACGGATTCTCCTGCACAGTGGCAGATATGTAAATACGGGGTTTCCGTACCATTTCTTGCGCATTGCGGTTCGAACACTCGAACACCTAAACGGATTCTCCTGCACAGTGGCAGATATGTAAATACGGGGTTTCCGTACCATTTCTTTCGCATTACGGTTCGAACACTCGAACACCTATACGGATTCTGCTGCAAAGTGGCAGATATGTAAATACGGGGTTTCCGTACCATTTCTTTCGCATTACGGTTCGAGCACTCGAACACCTATACGGATTCTCCTGCACAGTGGCAGATATGTAAATACGGGGTTTCGTTACCATTTGTTGCGCATTACGGTTCGAACACTCGAACACCTAAACGGATTCTCCTACACAGTGGCAGATATGTAAATACGGGGTTTCCGTACCATTTCTTGCGCATTACGGTTCGAACACTCGAACACCTATACGGATTCTCCCGCACAGTGGCAGATATGTAAATACGGGGTTTCCGTACCATTTCTTTCGCATTACGGTTCGAACACTCGAACACCTATACGGATTCTCCTGCAAAGTGGCAGATATGTAAATACGGGGTTTCCGTACCATTTCTTTCGCATTACGGTTCGAGCACTCGAACACCTATACGGATTCTCCTGCACAGTGGCAGATATGTAAATACGGGGTTTCCTTACCATTTGTTGCGCATTACGGTTCGAACACTCGAACACCTAAACGGATTCTCCTGCACAGTGGCCGATATGTAAATACGGGGTTTCCGTACCATTTCTTGCGCATTACGGTTCGAACACTCGAACACCTATACGGATTCTCCTGCACAGTGGCAGATATGTAAATACGGGGTTTCCGTACCATTTCTTGCACATTACGGTTCGAACACTCGAACACCTATACGGATTCTCCTGCAAAGTGGCAGATATGTAAATACGGGGTTTCTGTACCATTTCTTTCGCATTACGGTTCGAACACTCGAACACCTATACGGATTCTCCTGCACAGTGGCAGATATGTAAATACGGGGTTTTCGTACCATTTCTTGCGCATTACGGTTCGAACACTCGAACACCTATACGGATTCTCCTGCAAAGTGGCAGATATGTAAATACGGGGTTTCCGTACCATTTCTTGCGCATTATGGTTCGAGCACTCGAACACCTATACGGATTCTCCTGCACAGTGGCAGATATGTAAATACGGGGTTTCCTTACCATTTGTTGCGCATTACGGTTCGAACACCCGAACACCTAAACGGATTCTCCTGCACAGTGGCAGATATGTAAATACGGGGTTTCCGTACCATTTCTTGCGCATTACGGTTCGAACACTCGAACACCTATACGGATTCTCCTGCACAGTGGCAGATATGTAAATACGGGGTTTCCGTACCATTTCTTTCGCATTACGGTTCGAACACTCGAACACCTATACGGATTCTCCTGCAAAGTGGCAGATATGTAAATACGGGGTTTCCGTACCATTTCTTTCGCATTACGGTTCGAGCACTCGAACACCTATACGGATTCTCCTGCACAGTGGCAGATATGTAAATACGGGGTTTCCTTACCATTTGTTGCGCATTACGGTTCGAACACTCGAACACCTAAACGGATTCTCCTGCACAGTGGCAGATATGTAAATACGGGGTTTCCGTACCATTTCTTGCGCATTACGGTTCGAACACTCGAACACCTATACGGATTCTCCTGCACAGTGGCAGATATGTAAATACGGGGTTTCCGTACCATTTCTTTCGCATTACGGTTCGAACACTCGAACACCTATACGGATTCTCCTGCAAAGTGGCAGATATGTAAATACGGGGTTTCCGTACCATTTCTTTCGCATTACGGTTCGAGCACTCGAACACCTATACGGATTCTCCTGCACAGTGGCAGATATGTAAATACGGGGTTTCCTTACCATTTGTTGCGCATTACGGTTCGAACACTCGAACACCTAAACGGATTCTCCTGCACAGTGGCAGATATGTAAATACGGGGTTTCCGTACCATTTCTTGCGCATTACGGTTCGAACACTCGAACACCTATACGGATTCTCCTGCACAGTGGCAGATATGTAAATACGGGGTTTCCTTACCATTTCTTGCGCATTACGGTTCGAACACTCGAACACCAATACGGATTCTCCTGCACAGTGGCAGATATGTAAATACGGGGTTTCCGTACCATTTCTTTCGCATTACGGTTCGAACACTCGAACACCTATACGGATTCTCCTGCAAAGTGGCAGATATGTAAATACGGGGTTTCCGTACCATTTCTTTCGCATTACGGTTCGAGCACTCGAACACCTATACGGATTCTCCTACACAGTGGCAGATATGTAAATACGGGGTTTCCTTACCATTTGTTGCGCATTACGGTTCGAACACTCGAACACCTAAACGGATTCTCCTGCACAGTGGCAGATATGTAAATACGGGGTTTCCGTACCATTTCTTGCGCATGACGGTTCGAACAGTCGAACACCTATACGGATTCTCCTGCAAAGTGGCAGATATGTAAATACGGGGTTTCCGTACCATTTCTTGCCCATTACGGTTCGAACACTCGAACACCTATACGGATTCTCCTGCACAGTGGCAGATATGTAAATACGGGGTTTTCGTACCATTTCTTGCGCATTACGGTTCGAACACTCGAACACCTAAACGGATTCTCCTGCACAGTGGCAGATATGTAAATACGGGGTTTCCGTACCATTTCTTGCGCATTACGGTTCGAACACTCGAACACCTATACGGATTCTCCTGCACAGTGGCAGATATGTAAATACGGGGTTTCCGTACCGTTTCTTGCTCATTACGGTTCGAACACTCGAACACCTATACGGATTCTCCTGCACAGTGGCAGATATGTAAATACGGGGTTTCCGTACCATTTCTTGCGCATCACGGTTCGAACACTCGAACACCTATACGGATTCTCCTGCACAGTGGCAGATATGTAAATACGGGGTTTCCGTACCATTTCTTGCGCATTACGGTTCGAACAGTCGAACACCAATACGGATTCCCCTGCACAGTGGCAGATATGTAAATACGGGGTTTCCGTACCGTTTCTTGCGCATTACGGTTCGAACACTCGAACACCTATACGGATTCTCCTGCACAGTGGCAGATATGTAAATACGGGGTTTCCGTACCATTTCTTTCGCATTACGGTTCGAACACTCGAACACCAATACGGATTCTCCTGCACAGTGGCAGATATGTAAATACGGGGTTTCCGTACCATTTCTTGCGCATTGCGGTTCGAACACTCGAACACCTAAACGGATTCTCCTGCACAGTGGCAGATATGTAAATACGGGGTTTCCGTACCATTTCTTTCGCATTACGGTTCGAACACTCGAACACCTATACGGATTCTGCTGCAAAGTGGCAGATATGTAAATACGGGGTTTCCGTACCATTTCTTTCGCATTACGGTTCGAACACTCGAACACCTATACGGATTCTCCTGCACAGTGGCAGATATGTAAATACGGGGTTTCCGTACCATTTCTTGCGCATCACGGTTCGAACACTCGAACACCTATACGGATTCTCCTGCACAGTGGCAGATATGTAAATACGGGGTTTCCGTACCATTTCTTGCGCATTACGGTTCGAACAGTCGAACACCTATACGGATTCCCCTGCACAGTGGCAGATATGTAAATACGGGGTTTCCGTACCATTTCTTGCGCATTACGGTTCGAACACTCGAACACCTATACGGATTCTCCTGCACAGTGGCAGATATGTAAATACGGGGTTTCCGTACCATTTCTTTCGCATTACGGTTCGAACACTCGAACACCTATACGGATTCTCCTGCAAAGTGGCAGATATGTAAATACGGGGTTTCCGTACCATTTCTTTCGCATTACGGTTCGAGCACTCGAACACCTATACGGATTCTCCTACACAGTGGCAGATATGTAAATACGGGGTTTCCTTACCATTTGTTGCGCATTACGGTTCGAACACTCGAACACCTAAACGGATTCTCCTGCACAGTGGCCGATATGTAAATACGGGGTTTCCGTACCATTTCTTGCGCATTACGGTTCGAACACTCGAACACCTATACGGATTCTCCTGCACAGTGGCAGATATGTAAATACGGGGTTTCCGTACCATTTCTTGCACATTACGGTTCGAACACTCGAACACCTATACGGATTCTCCTGCAAAGTGGCAGATATGTAAATACGGGGTTTCTGTACCATTTCTTTCGCATTACGGTTCGAACACTCGAACACCTATACTGATTCTCCTGCACAGTGGCAGATATGTAAATACGGGGTTTTCGTACCATTTCTTGCGCATTACGGTTCGAACACTCGAACACCTATACGGATTCTCCTGCAAAGTGGCAGATATGTAAATACGGGGTTTCCGTACCATTTCTTGCGCATTACGGTTCGAGCACTCGAACACCTATACGGATTCTCCTGCACAGTGGCAGATATGTAAATACGGGGTTTCCTTACCATTTGTTGCGCATTACGGTTCGAACACTCGAACACCTAAACGGATTCTCCTGCACAGTGGCAGATATGTAAATACGGGGTTTCCGTACCATTTCTTGCGCATTACGGTTCGAACACTCGAACACCTATACGGATTCTCCTGCACAGTGGCAGATATGTAAATACGGGGTTTCCGTACCATTTCTTTCGCATTACGGTTCGAACACTCGAACACCTATACGGATTCTGCTGCAAAGTGGCAGATATGTAAATACGGGGTTTCCGTACCATTTCTTTCGCATTACGGTTCGAGCACTCGAACACCTATACGGATTCTCCTGCACAGTGGCAGATATGTAAATACGGGGTTTCGTTACCATTTGTTGCGCATTACGGTTCGAACACTCGAACACCTAAACGGATTCTCCTACACAGTGGCAGATATGTAAATACGGGGTTTCCGTACCATTTCTTGCGCATTACGGTTCGAACACTCGAACACCTATACGGATTCTCCCGCACAGTGGCAGATATGTAAATACGGGGTTTCCGTACCATTTCTTTCGCATTACGGTTCGAACACTCGAACACCTATACGGATTCTCCTGCAAAGTGGCAGATATGTAAATACGGGGTTTCCGTACCATTTCTTTCGCATTACGGTTCGAGCACTCGAACACCTATACGGATTCTCCTGCACAGTGGCAGATATGTAAATACGGGGTTTCCTTACCATTTGTTGCGCATTACGGTTCGAACACTCGAACACCTAAACGGATTCTCCTGCACAGTGGCCGATATGTAAATACGGGGTTTCCGTACCATTTCTTGCGCATTACGGTTCGAACACTCGAACACCTATACGGATTCTCCTGCACAGTGGCAGATATGTAAATACGGGGTTTCCGTACCATTTCTTGCACATTACGGTTCGAACACTCGAACACCTATACGGATTCTCCTGCAAAGTGGCAGATATGTAAATACGGGGTTTCTGTACCATTTCTTTCGCATTACGGTTCGAACACTCGAACACCTATACGGATTCTCCTGCACAGTGGCAGATATGTAAATACGGGGTTTTCGTACCATTTCTTGCGCATTACGGTTCGAACACTCGAACACCTATACGGATTCTCCTGCAAAGTGGCAGATATGTAAATACGGGGTTTCCGTACCATTTCTTGCGCATTATGGTTCGAGCACTCGAACACCTATACGGATTCTCCTGCACAGTGGCAGATATGTAAATACGGGGTTTCCTTACCATTTGTTGCGCATTACGGTTCGAACACCCGAACACCTAAACGGATTCTCCTGCACAGTGGCAGATATGTAAATACGGGGTTTCCGTACCATTTCTTGCGCATTACGGTTCGAACACTCGAACACCTATACGGATTCTCCTGCACAGTGGCAGATATGTAAATACGGGGTTTCCGTACCATTTCTTTCGCATTACGGTTCGAACACTCGAACACCTATACGGATTCTCCTGCAAAGTGGCAGATATGTAAATACGGGGTTTCCGTACCATTTCTTTCGCATTACGGTTCGAGCACTCGAACACCTATACGGATTCTCCTGCACAGTGGCAGATATGTAAATACGGGGTTTCCTTACCATTTGTTGCGCATTACGGTTCGAACACTCGAACACCTAAACGGATTCTCCTGCACAGTGGCAGATATGTAAATACGGGGTTTCCGTACCATTTCTTGCGCATTACGGTTCGAACACTCGAACACCTATACGGATTCTCCTGCACAGTGGCAGATATGTAAATACGGGGTTTCCGTACCATTTCTTTCGCATTACGGTTCGAACACTCGAACACCTATACGGATTCTCCTGCAAAGTGGCAGATATGTAAATACGGGGTTTCCGTACCATTTCTTTCGCATTACGGTTCGAGCACTCGAACACCTATACGGATTCTCCTGCACAGTGGCAGATATGTAAATACGGGGTTTCCTTACCATTTGTTGCGCATTACGGTTCGAACACTCGAACACCTAAACGGATTCTCCTGCACAGTGGCAGATATGTAAATACGGGGTTTCCGTACCATTTCTTGCGCATTACGGTTCGAACACTCGAACACCTATACGGATTCTCCTGCACAGTGGCAGATATGTAAATACGGGGTTTCCTTACCATTTCTTGCGCATTACGGTTCGAACACTCGAACACCAATACGGATTCTCCTGCACAGTGGCAGATATGTAAATACGGGGTTTCCGTACCATTTCTTTCGCATTACGGTTCGAACACTCGAACACCTATACGGATTCTCCTGCAAAGTGGCAGATATGTAAATACGGGGTTTCCGTACCATTTCTTTCGCATTACGGTTCGAGCACTCGAACACCTATACGGATTCTCCTACACAGTGGCAGATATGTAAATACGGGGTTTCCTTACCATTTGTTGCGCATTACGGTTCGAACACTCGAACACCTAAACGGATTCTCCTGCACAGTGGCAGATATGTAAATACGGGGTTTCCGTACCATTTCTTGCGCATGACGGTTCGAACAGTCGAACACCTATACGGATTCTCCTGCAAAGTGGCAGATATGTAAATACGGGGTTTCCGTACCATTTCTTGCCCATTACGGTTCGAACACTCGAACACCTATACGGATTCTCCTGCACAGTGGCAGATATGTAAATACGGGGTTTTCGTACCATTTCTTGCGCATTACGGTTCGAACACTCGAACACCTAAACGGATTCTCCTGCACAGTGGCAGATATGTAAATACGGGGTTTCCGTACCATTTCTTGCGCATTACGGTTCGAACACTCGAACACCTATACGGATTCTCCTGCACAGTGGCAGATATGTAAATACGGGGTTTCCGTACCGTTTCTTGCTCATTACGGTTCGAACACTCGAACACCTATACGGATTCTCCTGCACAGTGGCAGATATGTAAATACGGGGTTTCCGTACCATTTCTTGCGCATCACGGTTCGAACACTCGAACACCTATACGGATTCTCCTGCACAGTGGCAGATATGTAAATACGGGGTTTCCGTACCATTTCTTGCGCATTACGGTTCGAACAGTCGAACACCAATACGGATTCCCCTGCACAGTGGCAGATATGTAAATACGGGGTTTCCGTACCGTTTCTTGCGCATTACGGTTCGAACACTCGAACACCTATACGGATTCTCCTGCACAGTGGCAGATATGTAAATACGGGGTTTCCGTACCATTTCTTTCGCATTACGGTTCGAACACTCGAACACCAATACGGATTCTCCTGCACAGTGGCAGATATGTAAATACGGGGTTTCCGTACCATTTCTTGCGCATTGCGGTTCGAACACTCGAACACCTAAACGGATTCTCCTGCACAGTGGCAGATATGTAAATACGGGGTTTCCGTACCATTTCTTTCGCATTACGGTTCGAACACTCGAACACCTATACGGATTCTGCTGCAAAGTGGCAGATATGTAAATACGGGGTTTCCGTACCATTTCTTTCGCATTACGGTTCGAACACTCGAACACCTATACGGATTCTCCTGCACAGTGGCAGATATGTAAATACGGGGTTTCCGTACCATTTCTTGCGCATCACGGTTCGAACACTCGAACACCTATACGGATTCTCCTGCACAGTGGCAGATATGTAAATACGGGGTTTCCGTACCATTTCTTGCGCATTACGGTTCGAACAGTCGAACACCTATACGGATTCCCCTGCACAGTGGCAGATATGTAAATACGGGGTTTCCGTACCATTTCTTGCGCATTACGGTTCGAACACTCGAACACCTATACGGATTCTCCTGCACAGTGGCAGATATGTAAATACGGGGTTTCCGTACCATTTCTTTCGCATTACGGTTCGAACACTCGAACACCTATACGGATTCTCCTGCAAAGTGGCAGATATGTAAATACGGGGTTTCCGTACCATTTCTTTCGCATTACGGTTCGAGCACTCGAACACCTATACGGATTCTCCTACACAGTGGCAGATATGTAAATACGGGGTTTCCTTACCATTTGTTGCGCATTACGGTTCGAACACTCGAACACCTAAACGGATTCTCCTGCACAGTGGCCGATATGTAAATACGGGGTTTCCGTACCATTTCTTGCGCATTACGGTTCGAACACTCGAACACCTATACGGATTCTCCTGCACAGTGGCAGATATGTAAATACGGGGTTTCCGTACCATTTCTTGCACATTACGGTTCGAACACTCGAACACCTATACGGATTCTCCTGCAAAGTGGCAGATATGTAAATACGGGGTTTCTGTACCATTTCTTTCGCATTACGGTTCGAACACTCGAACACCTATACTGATTCTCCTGCACAGTGGCAGATATGTAAATACGGGGTTTTCGTACCATTTCTTGCGCATTACGGTTCGAACACTCGAACACCTATACGGATTCTCCTGCAAAGTGGCAGATATGTAAATACGGGGTTTCCGTACCATTTCTTGCGCATTACGGTTCGAGCACTCGAACACCTATACGGATTCTCCTGCACAGTGGCAGATATGTAAATACGGGGTTTCCTTACCATTTGTTGCGCATTACGGTTCGAACACTCGAACACCTAAACGGATTCTCCTGCACAGTGGCAGATATGTAAATACGGGGTTTCCGTACCATTTCTTGCGCATTACGGTTCGAACACTCGAACACCTATACGGATTCTCCTGCACAGTGGCAGATATGTAAATACGGGGTTTCCGTACCATTTCTTTCGCATTACGGTTCGAACACTCGAACACCTATACGGATTCTCCTGCAAAGTGGCAGATATGTAAATACGGGGTTTCCGTACCATTTCTTTCGCATTACGGTTCGAGCACTCGAACACCTATACGGATTCTCCTGCACAGTGGCAGATATGTAAATACGGGGTTTCCTTACCATTTGTTGCGCATTACGGTTCGAACACTCGAACACCTAAACGGATTCTCCTGCACAGTGGCAGATATGTAAATACGGGGTTTCCGTACCATTTCTTGCGCATGACGGTTCGAACAGTCGAACACCTATACGGATTCTCCTGCAAAGTGGCAGATATGTAAATACGGGGTTTCCGTACCATTTCTTGCCCATTACGGTTCCAACACTCGAACACCTATACGGATTCTCCTGCACAGTGGCAGATATGTAAATACGGGGTTTTCGTACCATTTCTTGCGCATTATGGTTCGAACACTCGAACACCTAAA
Source organism: Camellia sinensis (assembly GCF_055761805.1). NCBI lineage: Eukaryota > Viridiplantae > Streptophyta > Magnoliopsida > Ericales > Theaceae > Camellia > Camellia sinensis. The sequence continues at coordinate 2,090,520 of NC_138965.1, forward strand.
CGGATTCTCCTGCACAGTGGCAGATATGTAAATACGGGGTTTTCGTACCATTTCTTGCGCATTACGGTTCGAACACTCGAACACCTATACGGATTCTCCTGCAAAGTGGCAGATATGTAAATACGGGGTTTCCGTACCATTTCTTGCGCATTACGGTTCGAGCACTCGAACACCTATACGGATTCTCCTGCACAGTGGCAGATATGTAAATACGGGGTTTCCTTACCATTTGTTGCGCATTACGGTTCGAACACTCGAACACCTAAACGGATTCTCCTGCACAGTGGCAGATATGTAAATACGGGGTTTCCGTACCATTTCTTGCGCATTACGGTTCGAACACTCGAACACCTATACGGATTCTCCTGCACAGTGGCAGATATGTAAATACGGGGTTTCCGTACCATTTCTTTCGCATTACGGTTCGAACACTCGAACACCTATACGGATTCTCCTGGAAAGTGGCAGATATGTAAATACGGGGTTTCCGTACCATTTCTTGCGCATTACGGTTCGAACACTCGAACACCTATACGGATTCTCCTGCAAAGTGGCAGATATGTAAATACGGGGTTTCTGTACCATTTCTTTCGCATTACGGTTCGAACACTCGAACACCTATACTGATTCTCCTGCACAGTGGCAGATATGTAAATACGGGGTTTTCGTACCATTTCTTGCGCATTACGGTTCGAACACTCGAACACCTATACGGATTCTCCTGCAAAGTGGCAGATATGTAAATACGGGGTTTCCGTACCATTTCTTGCGCATTACGGTTCGAGCACTCGAACACCTATACGGATTCTCCTGCACAGTGGCAGATATGTAAATACGGGGTTTCCTTACCATTTGTTGCGCATTACGGTTCGAACACTCGAACACCTAAACGGATTCTCCTGCACAGTGGCAGATATGTAAATACGGGGTTTCCGTACCATTTCTTGCGCATTACGGTTCGAACACTCGAACACCTATACGGATTCTCCTGCACAGTGGCAGATATGTAAATATGGGGTTTCCGTACCATTTCTTTCGCATTACGGTTCGAACACTCGAACACCTATACGGATTCTCCTGCAAAGTGGCAGATATGTAAATACGGGGTTTCCGTACCATTTCTTTCGCATTACGGTTCGAGCACTCGAACACCTATACGGATTCTCCTGCACAGTGGCAGATATGTAAATACGGGGTTTCCTTACCATTTGTTGCGCATTACGGTTCGAACACTCGAACACCTAAACGGATTCTCCTGCACAGTGGCAGATATGTAAATACGGGGTTTCCGTACCATTTCTTGCGCATGACGGTTCGAACAGTCGAACACCTATACGGATTCTCCTGCAAAGTGGCAGATATGTAAATACGGGGTTTCCGTACCATTTCTTGCCCATTACGGTTCCAACACTCGAACACCTATACGGATTCTCCTGCACAGTGGCAGATATGTAAATACGGGGTTTTCGTACCATTTCTTGCGCATTATGGTTCGAACACTCGAACACCTAAACGGATTCTCCTGCACAGTGGCAGATATGTAAATACGGGGTTTCCGTACCATTTCTTGCGCATTACGGTTCGAACACTCGAACACCTATACGGATTCTCCTGCACAGTGGCAGATATGTAAATACGGGGTTTCCGTACCGTTTCTTGCTCATTACGGTTCGAACACTCGAACACCTATACGGATTCTCCTGCACAGTGGCAGATATGTAAATACGGGGTTTCCGTACCATTTCTTGCGCATCACGGTTCGAACACTCGAACACCTATACGGATTCTCCTGCACAGTGGCAGATATGTAAATACGGGGTTTCCGTACCATTTCTTGCGCATTACGGTTCGAACAGTCGAACACCTATACGGATTCCCCTGCACAGTGGCAGATATGTAAATACGGGGTTTCCGTACCGTTTCTTGCGCATTACGGTTCGAACACTCGAACACCTATACGGATTCTCCTGCACAGTGGCAGATATGTAAATACGGGGTTTCCGTACCATTTCTTTCGCATTACGGTTCGAACACTCGAACACCTATACGGATTCTCCTGCAAAGTGGCAGATATGTAAATACGGGGTTTCCGTACCATTTCTTTCGCATTACGGTTCGAGCACTCGAACACCTATACGGATTCTCCTGCACAGTGGCAGATATGTAAATACGGGGTTTCCTTACCATTTGTTGCGCATTACGGTTCGAACACTCGAACACCTAAACGGATTCTCCTGCACAGTGGCAGATATGTAAATACGGGGTTTCCGTACCATTTCTTGCGCATTACGGTTCGAACACTCGAACACCTATACGGATTGTCCTGCACAGTGGCAGATATGTTAATACGGGGTTTCCTTACCATTTCTTGCGCATTACGGTTCGAACACTCGAACACCAATACGGATTCTCCTGCACAGTGGCAGATATGTAAATACGGGGTTTCCGTACCATTTCTTTCGCATTACGGTTCGAACACTCGAACACCTATACGGATTCTCCTGCAAAGTGGCAGATATGTAAATACGGGGTTTCCGTACCATTTCTTTCGCATTACGGTTCGAGCACTCGAACACCTATACGGATTCTCCTGCACAGTGGCAGATATGTAAATACGGGGTTTCCTTACCATTTGTTGCGCATTACGGTTCGAACACTCGAACACCTAAACGGATTCTCCTGCACAGTGGCAGATATGTAAATACGGGGTTTCCGTACCATTTCTTGCGCATGACGGTTCGAACAGTCGAACACCTATACGGATTCTCCTGCAAAGTGGCAGATATGTAAATACGGGGTTTCCGTACCATTTCTTGCCCATTACGGTTCGAACACTCGAACACCTATACGGATTCTCCTGCACAGTGGCAGATATGTAAATACGGGGTTTTCGTACCATTTCATGCGCATTACGGTTCGAACACTCGAACACCTAAACGGATTCTCCTGCACAGTGGCAGATATGTAAATACGGGGTTTCCGTACCATTTCTTGCGCATTACGGTTCGAACACTCGAACACCTATACGGATTCTCCTGCACAGTGGCAGATATGTAAATACGGGGTTTCCGTACCGTTTCTTGCGCATTACGGTTCGAACACTCGAACACCTATACGGATTCTCCTGCACAGTGGCAGATATGTAAATACGGGGTTTCCGTACCATTTCTTGCGCATCACGGTTCGAACACTCGAACACCTATACGGATTCTCCTGCACAGTGGCAGATATGTAAATACGGGGTTTCCGTACCATTTCTTGCGCATGACGGTTCGAACAGTCGAACACCTATACGGATTCCCCTGCACAGTGGCAGATATGTAAATACGGGGTTTCCGTACCGTTTCTTGCGCATTACGGTTCGAACACTCGAACACCTATACGGATTCTCCTGCACAGTGGCAGATATGTAAATACGGGGTTTCCGTACCATTTCTTGCGCATTACGTTTCGAACACTCGAACACCTATACGGATTCTCCTGCACAGTGGCAGATATGTAAATACGGGGTTTCCGTACCATTTCTTGCGCATTACGGTTCGAACACTCGAACACCTATACGGATTCTCCTGCACAGTGGCAGATTTGTAAATACGGGGTTTCCTTACCATTTCTTGCGCATTACGGTTCGAACACTCGAACACCAATACGGATTCTCCTGCACAGTGGCAGATATGTAAATACGGGGTTTCTGTACCGTTTCTTGCGCATTAAGGTTCGAACACTCGAACACCTATACGGATTCTCCTGCACAGTGGCAGATATGTAAATACGGGGTTTCCGTACCATTTCTTGCGCATTACGGTTCGAACACTCGAACACCTATACGGATTCTCCTGCACAGTGGCAGATATGTAAATACGGGGTTTCCGTACCATTTCTTGCGCATTACGGTTCGAACACTCGAACACCTATACGGATTCTCCTGCACAGTGGCAGATATGTAAATACGGGGTTTCCTTACCATTTCTTGCGCATTACGGTTCGAACACTCGAACACCAATACGGATTCTCCTGCACAGTGGCAGATATGTAAATACGGGGTTTCCGTACCATTTCTTTCGCATTACGGTTCGAACACTCGAACACCTATACGGATTCTCCTGCAAAGTGGCAGATATGTAAATACGGGGTTTCCATACCATTTCTTTCGCATTACGGTTCGAGCACTCGAACACCTATACGGATTCTCCTGCACAGTGGCAGATATGTAAATACGGGGTTTCCGTACCATTTCTTGCGCATTACGGTTCGAACACACGAACACCTATACGGATTCTCCTGCACAGTGGCAGATACGTAAATACGGGGTTTCCTTACCATTTCTTGCGCATTACGGTTTGAACACTCGAACACCAATACGGATTCTCCTGCACAGTGGCAGATATGTAAATACGGGGTTTCTGTACCATTTCTTTCGCATTACGGTTCGAACACTCGAACACCTATACGGATTCTCCTGCACAGTGGCAGATATGTAAATACGGGGTTTCCGTACCATTTCTTGCGCATTACGGTTCGAACACTCAAACACCTATACGGATTCTCCTGCAAAGTGGTAGATATGTAAATACGGGGTTTCCGTACCATTTCTTTCGCATTACGGTTCGAACACTCGAACACCTATACGGATTCTCCTGCACAGTGGCAGATATGTAAATACGGGGTTTCCGTACCATTTCTTGCGCATTACGGTTCGAACACTCGAACACCTAAACGGATTCTCCTGCACAGTGGCAGATATGTAAATACGGGGTTTCCGTACCATTTCTTGCGCATTACGGTTCGAACACTCGAACACCTATACGGATTCTCCTGCACAGTGGCAGATATGTAAATACGGGGTTTCCGTACCGTCTCTTGCGCATTACGGTTCGAACACTCGAACACCTATACGGATTCTCCTGCACAGTGGCAGATATGTAAATACGGGGTTTCCGTACCATTTCTTGCGCATTACGGTTCGAACACTCGAACACCTATACGGATTCTCCTGCACAGTGGCAGATATGTAAATACGGGGTTTCCGTACCATTTCTTGCGCATTACGGTTCGAACACTCGAACACCTATACGGATTCTCCTGCACAGTGGCAGATTTGTAAATACGGGGTTTCCTTACCATTTCTTGCGCATTACGGTTCGAACACTCGAACACCAATACGGATTCTCCTGCACAGTGGCAGATATGTAAATACGGGGTTTCTGTACCGTTTCTTGCGCATTAAGGTTCGAACACTCGAACACCTATACGGATTCTCCTGCACAGTGGCAGATATGTAAATACGGGGTTTCCGTACCATTTCTTACGCATTACGGTTCGAACACTCGAACACCTATACGGATTCTCCTGCACAGTGGCAGATATGTAAATACGGGGTTTCCGTACCATTTCTTGCGCATTACGGTTCGAACACTAGAACACCTAAACGGATTCTCCTGCACAGTGGCAGATATGTAAATACGGGGTTTCCGTACCATTTCTTGCGCATTACGGTTCGAACACTCGAACACCTATACGGATTCTCCTGCACAGTGGCAGATATGTAAATACGGGGTTTCCGTACCGTTTCTTGCGCATTACGGTTCGAACACTCGAACACCTATACGGATTCTCCTGCACAGTGGCAGATATGTAAATACGGGGTTTCCGTACCATTTCTTGCGCATTACAGTTCGAACACTCGAACACCTATACGGATTCTCCTGCACAGTGGCAGATATGTAAATACGGGGTTTCCGTACCATTTCTTGCGCATTACGGTTCGAACACACGAACGCCTATACGGATTCTCCTGCACAGTGGCAGATACGTAAATACGGGGTTTCCTTACCATTTCTTGCGCATTACGGTTTGAACACTCGAACACCAATACGGATTCTCCTGCACAGTGGCAGATATGTAAATACGGGGTTTCTGTACCATTTCTTTCGCATTACGGTTCGAACACTCGAACACCTATACGGATTCTCCTGCACAGTGGCAGATATGTAAATACGGGGTTTCCGTACCATTTCTTGCGCATTACGGTTCGAACACTCAAACACCTATACGGATTCTCCTGCACAGTGGCAGATATGTAAATACGGGGTTTCCGTACCATTTCTTTCGCATTACGGTTCGAACACTCGAACACCTATACGGATTCTCCTGCACAGTGGCAGATATGTAAATACGGGGTTTCCGTACCATTTCTTGCGCATTACGGTTCGAACACTCGAACACCTAAACGGATTCTCCTGCACAGTGGCAGATATGTAAATACGGGGTTTCCGTACCATTTCTTGCGCATTACGGTTCGAACACTCGAACACCTATACGGATTCTCCTGCACAGTGGCAGATATGTAAATACGGGGTTTCCGTACCGTCTCTTGCGCATTACGGTTCGAACACTCGAACACCTATACGGATTCTCCTGCACAGTGGCAGATATGTAAATACGGGGTTTCCGTACCATTTCTTGCGCATTACGGTTCGAACACTCGAACACCTATACGGATTCTCCTGCACAGTGGCAGATATGTAAATACGGGGTTTCCGTACCATTTCTTGCGCATTACGGTTCGAACACTCGAACACCTATACGGATTCTCCTGCACAGTGGCAGATTTGTAAATACGGGGTTTCCTTACCATTTCTTGCGCATTACGGTTCGAACACTCGAACACCAATACGGATTCTCCTGCACAGTGGCAGATATGTAAATACGGGGTTTCCGTACCGTTTCTTGCGCATTAAGGTTCGAACACTCGAACACCAATACGGATTCTCCTGCACAGTGGCAGATATGTAAATACGGGGTTTCCGTACCATTTCTTACGCATTACGGTTCGAACACTCGAACACCTATACGGATTCTCCTGCACAGTGGCAGATATGTAAATACGGGGTTTCCGTACCATTTCTTGCGCATTACGAGTCGAACACTCGAACACCTAAACGGATTCTCCTGCACAGTGGCAGATATGTAAATACGGGGTTTCCGTACCATTTCTTGCGCATTTCGGTTCGAACACTCGAACACCTATACGGATTCTCCTGCATAGTGGCAGATATGTAAATACGGGGTTTCCGTACCGTTTCTTGCGCATTATGGTTCGAACACTCGAACACCTATACGGATTCGCCTGCACAGTGGCAGATATGTAAATACGGGGTTTCCGTACCATTTCTTTCGCATTACGGTTCGAACACTCGAACACCTATACGGATTCTCCTGCACAGTGGCAGATATGTAAATACGGGGTTTCCGTACCATTTCTTGCGCATTACGGTTCGAACACTCGAACACCTAAACGGATTCTCCTGCACAGTGGCAGATATGTAAATACGGGGTTTCCGTACCATTTCTTGCGCATTACGGTTCGAACACTCGAACACCTATACGGATTCTCCTGCACAGTGGCAGATATGTAAATACGGGGTTTCCGTACCGTCTCTTGCGCATTACGGTTCGAACACTCGAACACCTATACGGATTCTCCTGCACAGTGGCAGATATGTAAATACGGGGTTTCCGTACCATTTCTTGCGCATTACGGTTCGAACACTCGAACACCTATACGGATTCTCCTGCACAGTGGCAGATATGTAAATACGGGGTTTCCGTACCATTTCTTGCGCATTACGGTTCGAACACTCGAACACCTATACGGATTCTCCTGCACAGTGGCAGATTTGTAAATACGGGGTTTCCTTACCATTTCTTGCGCATTACGGTTCGAACACTCGAACACCAATACGGATTCCCCTGCACAGTGGCAGATATGTAAATACGGGGTTTCTGTACCGTTTCTTGCGCATTAAGGTTCGAACACTCGAACACCTATACGGATTCTCCTGCACAGTGGCAGATATGTAAATACGGGGTTTCCGTACCATTTCTTACGCATTACGGTTCGAACACTCGAACACCTATACGGATTCTCCTGCACAGTGGCAGATATGTAAATACGGGGTTTCCGTACCATTTCTTGCGCATTACGAGTCGAACACTCGAACACCTAAACGGATTCTCCTGCACAGTGGCAGATATGTAAATACGGGGTTTCCGTACCATTTCTTGCGCATTACGGTTCGAACACTCGAACACCTATACGGATTCTCCTGCATAGTGGCAGATATGTAAATACGGGGTTTCCGTACCGTTTCTTGCGCATTACGGTTCGAACACTCGAACACCTATACGGATTCGCCTGCAAAGTGGCAGATATGTAAATACGGGGTTTCCGTACCATTTCTTTCGCATCACGGTTCGAACACTCGAACACCTATACGGATTCTCCTGCACAGTGGCAGATATGTAAATACGGGGTTTCCGTACCATTTCTTGCGCATTACGGTTCGAACACTCGAACACCAATACGGATTCTCCTGCAAAGTGGCAGATATGTAAATACGGGGTTTCCGTACCATTTCTTTCGCATTACGGTTCGAGCACTCGAACACCTATACGGATTCTCCTGCACAGTGGCAGATATGTAAATACGGGGTTTCCTTACCATTTGTTGCGCATTACGGTTCGAACACTCGAACACCTAAACGGATTCTCCTGCACAGTGGCAGATATGTAAATACGGGGTTTCCGTACCATTTCTTGCGCATTACGGTTCGAACAGTCGAACACCTATACGGATTATCCTGCAAAGTGACAGATATGTAAATACGGGGTTTCCGTACCATTTCTTGCGCATTACGGTTCGAACACTCGAACACCTATACGGATTCTCCTGCACAGTGGCAGATATGTAAATACGGGGTTTTCGGACCATTTCTTGCGCATTACGGTTCGAACACTCGAACACCTAAACGGATTCTCCTGCACAGTGGCAGATATGTAAATACGGGGTTTTCGTACCATTTCTTGCGCATTACGGTTCGAACACTCGAACACCTATACGGATTCTCCTGCACAGTGGCAGATATGTAAATACGGGGTTTCCGTACCGTTTCTTGCGCATTACGGTTCGAACACTCGAACACCTATACGGATTCTCCTGCACAGTGGCAGATATGTATATACGGGGTTTCCGTACCATTTCTTGCGCATCACGGTTCGAACACTCGAACACCTATACGGATTCTCCTGCACAGTGGCAGATATGTAAATACGGGGTTTCCGTACCATTTCTTGCGCATCACGGTTCGAACACTCGAACACCTATACGGATTCTCCTGCACAGTGGCAGATATGTAAATACGGGGTTTCCGTACCATTTCTTGCGCATTACGGTTCGAACAGTCGAACACCTATACGGATTCCCCTGCACAGTGGCAGATATGTAAATACGGGGTTTCCGTACCGTTTCTTGCGCATTACGGTTCGAACACTCGAACACCTATACGGATTCTCCTGCACAGTGGCAGATATGTAAATACGGGGTTTCCGTACCATTTCTTTCGCATTACGGTTCGAACACTCGAACACCTATACGGATTCTCCTGCAAAGTGGCAGATATGTAAATACGGGGTTTCCGTACCATTTCTTTCGCATTACGGTTCGAGCACTCGAACACCTATACGGATTCTCCTGCACAGTGGCAGATATGTAAATACGGGGTTTCCTTACCATTTGTTGCGCATTACGGTTCGAACACTCGAACACCTAAACGGATTCTCCTGCACAGTGGCAGATATGTAAATACGGGGTTTCCGTACCATTTCTTGCGCATTACGGTTCGAACACTCGAACACCTATACGGATTCTCCTGCACAGTGGCAGATATGTAAATACGGGGTTTCCTTACCATTTCTTGCGCATTACGGTTCGAACACTCGAACACCAATACGGATTCTCCTGCACAGTGGCAGATATGTAAATACGGGGTTTCCGTACCATTTCTTTCGCATTACGGTTCGAACACTCGAACACCTATACGGATTCTCCTGCAAAGTGGCAGATATGTAAATACGGGGTTTCCATACCATTTCTTTCGCATTACGGTTCGAGCACTCGAACACCTATACGGATTCTCCTGCACAGTGGCAGATATGTAAATACGGGGTTTCCTTACCATTTGTTGCGCATTACGGTTCGAACACTCGAACACCTAAACGGATTCTCCTGCACAGTGGCAGATATGTAAATACGGGGTTTCCGTACCATTTCTTGCGCATGACGGTTCGAACAGTCGAACACCTATACGGAATCTCCTGCAAAGTGGCAGATATGTAAATACGGGGTTTCCGTACCATTTCTTGCCCATTACGGTTCGAACACTCGAACACCTATACGGATTCTCCTGCACAGTGGCAGATATGTAAATACGGGGTTTTCGTACCATTTCTTGCGCATTACGGTTCGAACACTCGAACACCTAAACGGATTCTCCTGCACAGTGGCAGATATGTAAATACGGGGTTTCCGTACCATTTCTTGCGCATTACGGTTCGAACACTCGAACACCTATACGGATTCTCCTGCACAGTGGCAGATATGTAAATACGGGGTTTCCGTACCGTTTCTTGCGCATTACGGTTCGAACACTCGAACACCTATACGGATTCTCCTGCAAAGTGGCAGATATGTAAATACGGGGTTTCCGTACCATTTCTTGCGCATCACGGTTCGAACACTCGAACACCAATACGGATTCTCCTGCACAGTGGCAGATATGTAAATACGGGGTTTCCGTACCATTTCTTGCGCATTACGGTTCGAACACTCGAACACCTAAACGGATTCTCCTGCACAGTGGCAGATATGTAAATACGGGGTTTCCGTACCATTTCTTGCGCATTACGGTTCGAACACTCGAACACCTAAACGGATTCTCCTGCACAGTGGCAGATATGTAAATACGGGGTTTCCGTACCATTTCTTGCGCATTACGGTTCGAACACTCGAACACCTATACGGATTCTCCTGCACAGTGGCAGATATGTAAATACGGGGTTTCCGTACCATTTCTTGCGCATTACGGTTCGAACACTCGAACACCTAAACGGATTCTCCTGCACAGTGGCAGATATGTAAATACGGGGTTTCCGTACCATTTCTTTCGCATTACGGTTCGAACACACGAACACCTATACGGATTCTCCTGCACAGTGGCAGATATGTAAATACGGGGTTTCCTTACCATTTCTTTCGCATTACGGTTCGAACACTCGAACACCTATACGGATTCTCCTGCACAGTGGCAGATATGTAAATACGGGGTTTCCGTACCATTTCTTGCGCATTACGGTTCGAACACTCAAACACCTATACGGATTCTCCTGCAAAGTGGTAGATATGTAAATACGGGGTTTCCGTACCATTTCTTTCGCATTACGGTTCGAACACTCGAACACCTATACGGATTCTCCTGCACAGTGGCAGATATGTAAATACGGGGTTTCCGTACCATTTCTTGCGCATTACGGTTCGAACACTCGAACACCTAAACGGATTCTCCTGCACAGTGGCAGATATGTAAATACGGGGTTTCCGTACCATTTCTTGCGCATTACGGTTCGAACACTCGAACACCTATACGGATTCTCCTGCACAGTGGCAGATATGTAAATACGGGGTTTCCGTACCGTCTCTTGCGCATTACGGTTCGAACACTCGAACACCTATACGGATTCTCCTGCACAGTGGCAGATATGTAAATACGGGGTTTCCGTACCGTTTCTTGCGCATTACGGTTCGAACACTCGAACACCTATACGGATTCTCCTGCACAGTGGCAGATATGTAAATACGGGGTTTCCGTACCATTTCTTGCGCATTACGGTTCGAACACTCGAACACCTATACGGATTCTCCTGCACAGTGGCAGATTTGTAAATACGGGGTTTCCTTACCATTTCTTGCGCATTACGCTTCGAACACTCGAACACCTATACGGATTCTCCTGCACAGTGGCAGATATGTAAATACGGGGTTTCTGTACCGTTTCTTGCGCATTAAGGTTCGAACACTCGAACACCTATACGGATTCTCCTGCACAGTGGCAGATATGTAAATACGTGGTTTCCGTACCATTTCTTACGCATTACGGTTCGAACACTCGAACACCTATACGGATTCTCCTGCACAGTGGCAGATATGTAAATACGGGGTTTCCGTACCATTTCTTACGCATTACGGTTCGAACACTCGAACACCAATACGGATTCTCCTGCACAGTGGCAGATATGTAAATACGGGGTTTCCGTACCGTTTCTTGCGCATTACGGTTCGAACACTCGAACACCTATACGGATTCTCCTGCACAGTGGCAGATATGTAAATACGGGGTTTCCGTACCATTTCTTTCGCATTACGGTTCGAACACTCGAACACCTATACGGATTCTCCTGCAAAGTGGCAGATATGTAAATACGGGGTTTCCGTACCATTTCTTTCGCATTACGGTTCGAGCACTCGAACACCTATACGGATTCTCCTGCACAGTGGCAGATATGTAAATACGGGGTTTCCTTACCATTTGTTGCGCATTACGGTTCGAACACTCGAACACCTAAACGGATTCTCCTGCACAGTGGCAGATATGTAAATACGGGGTTTCCGTACCATTTCTTGCGCATTACGGTTCGAACACTCGAACACCTATACGGATTCTCCTGCACAGTGGCAGATATGTAAATACGGGGTTTCCTTACCATTTCTTGCGCATTACGGTTCGAACACTCGAACACCAATACGGATTCTCCTGCACAGTGGCAGATATGTAAATACGGGGTTTCCGTACCATTTCTTTCGCATTACGGTTCGAACAGTCGAACACCTATACGGATTCTCCTGCAAAGTGGCAGATATGTAAATACGGGGTTTCCATACCATTTCTTTCGCATTACGGTTCGAGCACTCGAACACCTATACGGATTCTCCTGCACAGTGGCAGATATGTAAATACGGGGTTTCCGTACCATTTCTTGCGCATTACGAGTCGAACACTCGAACACCTAAACGGATTCTCCTGCACAGTGGCAGATATGTAAATACGGGGTTTCCGTACCATTTCTTGCGCATTTCGGTTCGAACACTCGAACACCTATACGGATTCTCCTGCATAGTGGCAGATATGTAAATACGGGGTTTCCGTACCGTTTCTTGCGCATTACGGTTCGAACACTCGAACACCTATACGGATTCGCCTGCACAGTGGCAGATATGTAAATACGGGGTTTCCGTACCATTTCTTTCGCATTACGGTTCGAACACTCGAACACCTATACGGATTCTCCTGCACAGTGGCAGATATGTAAATACGGGGTTTCCGTACCATTTCTTGCGCATTACGGTTCGAACACTCGAACACCTAAACGGATTCTCCTGCACAGTGGCAGATATGTAAATACGGGGTTTCCGTACCATTTCTTGCGCATTACGGTTCGAACACTCGAACACCTATACGGATTCTCCTGCACAGTGGCAGATATGTAAATACGGGGTTTCCGTACCGTCTCTTGCGCATTACGGTTCGAACACTCGAACACCTATACGGATTCTCCTGCACAGTGGCAGATATGTAAATACGGGGTTTCCGTACCATTTCTTGCGCATTACGGTTCGAACACTCGAACACCTATACGGATTCTCCTGCACAGTGGCAGATATGTAAATACGGGGTTTCCGTACCATTTCTTGCGCATTACGGTTCGAACACTCGAACACCTATACGGATTCTCCTGCACAGTGGCAGATTTGTAAATACGGGGTTTCCTTACCATTTCTTGCGCATTACGGTTCGAACACTCGAACACCAATACGGATTCCCCTGCACAGTGGCAGATATGTAAATACGGGGTTTCTGTACCGTTTCTTGCGCATTAAGGTTCGAACACTCGAACACCTATACGGATTCTCCTGCACAGTGGCAGATATGTAAATACGGGGTTTCCGTACCATTTCTTACGCATTACGGTTCGAACACTCGAACACCTATACGGATTCTCCTGCACAGTGGCAGATATGTAAATACGGGGTTTCCGTACCATTTCTTGCGCATTACGAGTCGAACACTCGAACACCTAAACGGATTCTCCTGCACAGTGGCAGATATGTAAATACGGGGTTTCCGTACCATTTCTTGCGCATTACGGTTCGAACACTCGAACACCTATACGGATTCTCCTGCATAGTGGCAGATATGTAAATACGGGGTTTCCGTACCGTTTCTTGCGCATTACGGTTCGAACACTCGAACACCTATACGGATTCGCCTGCAAAGTGGCAGATATGTAAATACGGGGTTTCCGTACCATTTCTTTCGCATCACGGTTCGAACACTCGAACACCTATACGGATTCTCCTGCACAGTGGCAGATATGTAAATACGGGGTTTCCGTACCATTTCTTGCGCATTACGGTTCGAACACTCGAACACCAATACGGATTCTCCTGCAAAGTGGCAGATATGTAAATACGGGGTTTCCGTACCATTTCTTTCGCATTACGGTTCGAGCACTCGAACACCTATACGGATTCTCCTGCACAGTGGCAGATATGTAAATACGGGGTTTCCTTACCATTTGTTGCGCATTACGGTTCGAACACTCGAACACCTAAACGGATTCTCCTGCACAGTGGCAGATATGTAAATACGGGGTTTCCGTACCATTTCTTGCGCATTACGGTTCGAACAGTCGAACACCTATACGGATTATCCTGCAAAGTGACAGATATGTAAATACGGGGTTTCCGTACCATTTCTTGCGCATTACGGTTCGAACACTCGAACACCTATACGGATTCTCCTGCACAGTGGCAGATATGTAAATACGGGGTTTTCGGACCATTTCTTGCGCATTACGGTTCGAACACTCGAACACCTAAACGGATTCTCCTGCACAGTGGCAGATATGTAAATACGGGGTTTTCGTACCATTTCTTGCGCATTACGGTTCGAACACTCGAACACCTATACGGATTCTCCTGCACAGTGGCAGATATGTAAATACGGGGTTTCCGTACCGTTTCTTGCGCATTACGGTTCGAACACTCGAACACCTATACGGATTCTCCTGCACAGTGGCAGATATGTATATACGGGGTTTCCGTACCATTTCTTGCGCATCACGGTTCGAACACTCGAACACCTATACGGATTCTCCTGCACAGTGGCAGATATGTAAATACGGGGTTTCCGTACCATTTCTTGCGCATCACGGTTCGAACACTCGAACACCTATACGGATTCTCCTGCACAGTGGCAGATATGTAAATACGGGGTTTCCGTACCATTTCTTGCGCATTACGGTTCGAACAGTCGAACACCTATACGGATTCCCCTGCACAGTGGCAGATATGTAAATACGGGGTTTCCGTACCGTTTCTTGCGCATTACGGTTCGAACACTCGAACACCTATACGGATTCTCCTGCACAGTGGCAGATATGTAAATACGGGGTTTCCGTACCATTTCTTTCGCATTACGGTTCGAACACTCGAACACCTATACGGATTCTCCTGCAAAGTGGCAGATATGTAAATACGGGGTTTCCGTACCATTTCTTTCGCATTACGGTTCGAGCACTCGAACACCTATACGGATTCTCCTGCACAGTGGCAGATATGTAAATACGGGGTTTCCTTACCATTTGTTGCGCATTACGGTTCGAACACTCGAACACCTAAACGGATTCTCCTGCACAGTGGCAGATATGTAAATACGGGGTTTCCGTACCATTTCTTGCGCATTACGGTTCGAACACTCGAACACCTATACGGATTCTCCTGCACAGTGGCAGATATGTAAATACGGGGTTTCCTTACCATTTCTTGCGCATTACGGTTCGAACACTCGAACACCAATACGGATTCTCCTGCACAGTGGCAGATATGTAAATACGGGGTTTCCGTACCATTTCTTTCGCATTACGGTTCGAACACTCGAACACCTATACGGATTCTCCTGCAAAGTGGCAGATATGTAAATACGGGGTTTCCATACCATTTCTTTCGCATTACGGTTCGAGCACTCGAACACCTATACGGATTCTCCTGCACAGTGGCAGATATGTAAATACGGGGTTTCCTTACCATTTGTTGCGCATTACGGTTCGAACACTCGAACACCTAAACGGATTCTCCTGCACAGTGGCAGATATGTAAATACGGGGTTTCCGTACCATTTCTTGCGCATGACGGTTCGAACAGTCGAACACCTATACGGAATCTCCTGCAAAGTGGCAGATATGTAAATACGGGGTTTCCGTACCATTTCTTGCCCATTACGGTTCGAACACTCGAACACCTATACGGATTCTCCTGCACAGTGGCAGATATGTAAATACGGGGTTTTCGTACCATTTCTTGCGCATTACGGTTCGAACACTCGAACACCTAAACGGATTCTCCTGCACAGTGGCAGATATGTAAATACGGGGTTTCCGTACCATTTCTTGCGCATTACGGTTCGAACACTCGAACACCTATACGGATTCTCCTGCACAGTGGCAGATATGTAAATACGGGGTTTCCGTACCGTTTCTTGCGCATTACGGTTCGAACACTCGAACACCTATACGGATTCTCCTGCAAAGTGGCAGATATGTAAATACGGGGTTTCCGTACCATTTCTTGCGCATCACGGTTCGAACACTCGAACACCAATACGGATTCTCCTGCACAGTGGCAGATATGTAAATACGGGGTTTCCGTACCATTTCTTGCGCATTACGGTTCGAACACTCGAACACCTAAACGGATTCTCCTGCACAGTGGCAGATATGTAAATACGGGGTTTCCGTACCATTTCTTGCGCATTACGGTTCGAACACTCGAACACCTAAACGGATTCTCCTGCACAGTGGCAGATATGTAAATACGGGGTTTCCGTACCATTTCTTGCGCATTACGGTTCGAACACTCGAACACCTATACGGATTCTCCTGCACAGTGGCAGATATGTAAATACGGGGTTTCCGTACCATTTCTTGCGCATTACGGTTCGAACACTCGAACACCTAAACGGATTCTCCTGCACAGTGGCAGATATGTAAATACGGGGTTTCCGTACCATTTCTTTCGCATTACGGTTCGAACACACGAACACCTATACGGATTCTCCTGCACAGTGGCAGATATGTAAATACGGGGTTTCCTTACCATTTCTTTCGCATTACGGTTCGAACACTCGAACACCTATACGGATTCTCCTGCACAGTGGCAGATATGTAAATACGGGGTTTCCGTACCATTTCTTGCGCATTACGGTTCGAACACTCAAACACCTATACGGATTCTCCTGCAAAGTGGTAGATATGTAAATACGGGGTTTCCGTACCATTTCTTTCGCATTACGGTTCGAACACTCGAACACCTATACGGATTCTCCTGCACAGTGGCAGATATGTAAATACGGGGTTTCCGTACCATTTCTTGCGCATTACGGTTCGAACACTCGAACACCTAAACGGATTCTCCTGCACAGTGGCAGATATGTAAATACGGGGTTTCCGTACCATTTCTTGCGCATTACGGTTCGAACACTCGAACACCTATACGGATTCTCCTGCACAGTGGCAGATATGTAAATACGGGGTTTCCGTACCGTCTCTTGCGCATTACGGTTCGAACACTCGAACACCTATACGGATTCTCCTGCACAGTGGCAGATATGTAAATACGGGGTTTCCGTACCATTTCTTGCGCATTACGGTTCGAACACTCGAACACCTATACGGATTCTCCTGCACAGTGGCAGATATGTAAATACGGGGTTTCCGTACCATTTCTTGCGCATTACGGTTCGAACACTCGAACACCTATACGGATTCTCCTGCACAGTGGCAGATTTGTAAATACGGGGTTTCCTTACCATTTCTTGCGCATTACGCTTCGAACACTCGAACACCTATACGGATTCTCCTGCACAGTGGCAGATATGTAAATACGGGGTTTCTGTACCGTTTCTTGCGCATTAAGGTTCGAACACTCGAACACCTATACGGATTCTCCTGCACAGTGGCAGATATGTAAATACGGGGTTTCCGTACCATTTCTTACGCATTACGGTTCGAACACTCGAACACCTATACGGATTCTCCTGCACAGTGGCAGATATGTAAATACGGGGTTTCCGTACCATTTCTTACGCATTACGGTTCGAACACTCGAACACCAATACGGATTCTCCTGCACAGTGGCAGATATGTAAATACGGGGTTTCCGTACCGTTTCTTGCGCATTACGGTTCGAACACTCGAACACCTATACGGATTCTCCTGCACAGTGGCAGATATGTAAATACGGGGTTTCCGTACCATTTCTTTCGCATTACGGTTCGAACACTCGAACACCTATACGGATTCTCCTGCAAAGTGGCAGATATGTAAATACGGGGTTTCCGTACCATTTCTTTCGCATTACGGTTCGAGCACTCGAACACCTATACGGATTCTCCTGCACAGTGGCAGATATGTAAATACGGGGTTTCCTTACCATTTGTTGCGCATTACGGTTCGAACACTCGAACACCTAAACGGATTCTCCTGCACAGTGGCAGATATGTAAATACGGGGTTTCCGTACCATTTCTTGCGCATTACGGTTCGAACACTCGAACACCTATACGGATTCTCCTGCACAGTGGCAGATATGTAAATACGGGGTTTCCTTACCATTTCTTGCGCATTACGGTTCGAACACTCGAACACCAATACGGATTCTCCTGCACAGTGGCAGATATGTAAATACGGGGTTTCCGTACCATTTCTTTCGCATTACGGTTCGAACACTCGAACACCTATACGGATTCTCCTGCAAAGTGGCAGATATGTAAATACGGGGTTTCCATACCATTTCTTTCGCATTACGGTTCGAGCACTCGAACACCTATACGGATTCTCCTGCACAGTGGCAGATATGTAAATACGGGGTTTCCTTACCATTTGTTGCGCATTACGGTTCGAACACTCGAACACCTAAACGGATTCTCCTGCACAGTGGCAGATATGTAAATACGGGGTTTCCGTACCATTTCTTGCGCATGACGGTTCGAACAGTCGAACACCTATACGGAATCTCCTGCAAAGTGGCAGATATGTAAATACGGGGTTTCCGTACCATTTCTTGCCCATTACGGTTCGAACACTCGAACACCTATACGGATTCTCCTGCACAGTGGCAGATATGTAAATACGGGGTTTTCGTACCATTTCTTGCGCATTACGGTTCGAACACTCGAACACCTAAACGGATTCTCCTGCACAGTGGCAGATATGTAAATACGGGGTTTCCGTACCATTTCTTGCGCATTACGGTTCGAACACTCGAACACCTATACGGATTCTCCTGCACAGTGGCAGATATGTAAATACGGGGTTTCCGTACCGTTTCTTGCGCATTACGGTTCGAACACTCGAACACCTATACGGATTCTCCTGCAAAGTGGCAGATATGTAAATACGGGGTTTCCGTACCATTTCTTGCGCATCACGGTTCGAACACTCGAACACCAATACGGATTCTCCTGCACAGTGGCAGATATGTAAATACGGGGTTTCCGTACCATTTCTTGCGCATTACGGTTCGAACACTCGAACACCTAAACGGATTCTCCTGCACAGTGGCAGATATGTAAATACGGGGTTTCCGTACCCTTTCTTGCGCATTACGGTTCGAACACTCGAACACCTAAACGGATTCTCCTGCACAGTGGCAGATATGTAAATACGGGGTTTCCGTACCATTTCTTGCGCATTACGGTTCGAACACTCGAACACCTATACGGATTCTCCTGCACAGTGGCAGATATGTAAATACGGGGTTTCCGTACCATTTCTTGCGCATTACGGTTCGAACACTCGAACACCTAAACGGATTCTCCTGCACAGTGGCAGATATGTAAATACGGGGTTTCCGTACCATTTCTTTCGCATTACGGTTCGAACACACGAACACCTATACGGATTCTCCTGCACAGTGGCAGATATGTAAATACGGGGTTTCCTTACCATTTCTTTCGCATTACGGTTCGAACACTCGAACACCTATACGGATTCTCCTGCACAGTGGCAGATATGTAAATACGGGGTTTCCGTACCATTTCTTGCGCATTACGGTTCGAACACTCAAACACCTATACGGATTCTCCTGCAAAGTGGTAGATATGTAAATACGGGGTTTCCGTACCATTTCTTTCGCATTACGGTTCGAACACTCGAACACCTATACGGATTCTCCTGCACAGTGGCAGATATGTAAATACGGGGTTTCCGTACCATTTCTTGCGCATTACGGTTCGAACACTCGAACACCTAAACGGATTCTCCTGCACAGTGGCAGATATGTAAATACGGGGTTTCCGTACCATTTCTTGCGCATTACGGTTCGAACACTCGAACACCTATACGGATTCTCCTGCACAGTGGCAGATATGTAAATACGGGGTTTCCGTACCGTCTCTTGCGCATTACGGTTCGAACACTCGAACACCTATACGGATTCTCCTGCACAGTGGCAGATATGTAAATACGGGGTTTCCGTACCATTTCTTGCGCATTACGGTTCGAACACTCGAACACCTATACGGATTCTCCTGCACAGTGGCAGATATGTAAATACGGGGTTTCCGTACCATTTCTTGCGCATTACGGTTCGAACACTCGAACACCTATACGGATTCTCCTGCACAGTGGCAGATTTGTAAATACGGGGTTTCCTTACCATTTCTTGCGCATTACGCTTCGAACACTCGAACACCTATACGGATTCTCCTGCACAGTGGCAGATATGTAAATACGGGGTTTCTGTACCGTTTCTTGCGCATTAAGGTTCGAACACTCGAACACCTATACGGATTCTCCTGCACAGTGGCAGATATGTAAATACGGGGTTTCCGTACCATTTCTTACGCATTACGGTTCGAACACTCGAACACCTATACGGATTCTCCTGCACAGTGGCAGATATGTAAATACGGGGTTTCCGTACCATTTCTTACGCATTACGGTTCGAACACTCGAACACCAATACGGATTCTCCTGCACAGTGGCAGATATGTAAATACGGGGTTTCCGTACCATTTCTTTCGCATTACGGTTCGAACACTCGAACACCTATACGGATTCTCCTGCAAAGTGGCAGATATGTAAATACGGGGTTTCCATACCATTTCTTTCGCATTACGGTTCGAGCACTCGAACACCTATACGGATTCTCCTGCACAGTGGCAGATATGTAAATACGGGGTTTCCTTACCATTTGTTGCGCATTACGGTTCGAACACTCGAACACCTAAACGGATTCTCCTGCACAGTGGCAGATATGTAAATACGGGGTTTCCGTACCATTTCTTGCGCATGACGGTTCGAACAGTCGAACACCTATACGGAATCTCCTGCAAAGTGGCAGATATGTAAATACGGGGTTTCCGTACCATTTCTTGCCCATTACGGTTCGAACACTCGAACACCTATACGGATTCTCCTGCACAGTGGCAGATATGTAAATACGGGGTTTTCGTACCATTTCTTGCGCATTACGGTTCGAACACTCGAACACCTAAACGGATTCTCCTGCACAGTGGCAGATATGTAAATACGGGGTTTCCGTACCATTTCTTGCGCATTACGGTTCGAACACTCGAACACCTATACGGATTCTCCTGCACAGTGGCAGATATGTAAATACGGGGTTTCCGTACCGTTTCTTGCGCATTACGGTTCGAACACTCGAACACCTATACGGATTCTCCTGCAAAGTGGCAGATATATAAATACGGGGTTTCCGTACCATTTCTTGCGCATCACGGTTCGAACACTCGAACACCAATACGGATTCTCCTGCACAGTGGCAGATATGTAAATACGGGGTTTCCGTACCATTTCTTGCGCATTACGGTTCGAACACTCGAACACCTAAACGGATTCTCCTGCACAGTGGCAGATATGTAAATACGGGGTTTCCGTACCATTTCTTGCGCATTACGGTTCGAACACTCGAACACCTAAACGGATTCTCCTGCACAGTGGCAGATATGTAAATACGGGGTTTCCGTACCATTTCTTGCGCATTACGGTTCGAACACTCGAACACCTATACGGATTCTCCTGCACAGTGGCAGATATGTAAATACGGGGTTTCCGTACCATTTCTTGCGCATTACGGTTCGAACACTCGAACACCTAAACGGATTCTCCTGCACAGTGGCAGATATGTAAATACGGGGTTTCCGTACCATTTCTTGCGCATTACGGTTCGAACACTCGAACACCTATACGGATTCTCCTGCACAGTGGCAGATATGTAAATACGGGGTTTCCGTACCATTTCTTGCGCATTACGGTTCGAACACTCGAACACCTATACGGATTCTCCTGCAAAGTGGCAGATATGTAAATACGGGGTTTCCATACCATTTCTTTCGCATTACGGTTCGAGCACTCGAACACCTATACGGATTCTCCTGCACAGTGGCAGATATGTAAATACGGGGTTTCCTTACCATTTGTTGCGCATTACGGTTCGAACACTCGAACACCTAAACGGATTCTCCTGCACAGTGGCAGATATGTAAATACGGGGTTTCCGTACCATTTCTTGCGCATGACGGTTCGAACAGTCGAACACCTATACGGAATCTCCTGCAAAGTGGCAGATATGTAAATACGGGGTTTCCGTACCATTTCTTGCCCATTACGGTTCGAACACTCGAACACCTATACGGATTCTCCTGCACAGTGGCAGATATGTAAATACGGGGTTTTCGTACCATTTCTTGCGCATTACGGTTCGAACACTCGAACACCTAAACGGATTCTCCTGCACAGTGGCAGATATGTAAATACGGGGTTTCCGTACCATTTCTTGCGCATTACGGTTCGAACACTCGAACACCTATACGGATTCTCCTGCACAGTGGCAGATATGTAAATACGGGGTTTCCGTACCGTTTCTTGCGCATTACGGTTCGAACACTCGAACACCTATACGGATTCTCCTGCAAAGTGGCAGATATATAAATACGGGGTTTCCGTACCATTTCTTGCGCATCACGGTTCGAACACTCGAACACCAATACGGATTCTCCTGCACAGTGGCAGATATGTAAATACGGGGTTTCCGTACCATTTCTTGCGCATTACGGTTCGAACACTCGAACACCTAAACGGATTCTCCTGCACAGTGGCAGATATGTAAATACGGGGTTTCCGTACCATTTCTTGCGCATTACGGTTCGAACACTCGAACACCTAAACGGATTCTCCTGCACAGTGGCAGATATGTAAATACGGGGTTTCCGTACCATTTCTTGCGCATTACGGTTCGAACACTCGAACACCTATACGGATTCTCCTGCACAGTGGCAGATATGTAAATACGGGGTTTCCGTACCATTTCTTGCGCATTACGGTTCGAACACTCGAACACCTAAACGGATTCTCCTGCACAGTGGCAGATATGTAAATACGGGGTTTCCGTACCATTTCTTTCGCATTACGGTTCGAACACACGAACACCTATACGGATTCTCCTGCACAGTGGCAGATATGTAAATACGGGGTTTCCTTACCATTTCTTTCGCATTACGGTTCGAACACTCGAACACCTATACGGATTCTCCTGCACAGTGGCAGATATGTAAATACGGGGTTTCCGTACCATTTCTTGCGCATTACGGTTCGAACACTCAAACACCTATACGGATTCTCCTGCAAAGTGGTAGATATGTAAATACGGGGTTTCCGTACCATTTCTTTCGCATTACGGTTCGAACACTCGAACACCTATACGGATTCTCCTGCACAGTGGCAGATATGTAAATACGGGGTTTCCGTACCATTTCTTGCGCATTACGGTTCGAACACTCGAACACCTAAACGGATTCTCCTGCACAGTGGCAGATATGTAAATACGGGGTTTCCGTACCATTTCTTGCGCATTACGGTTCGAACACTCGAACTCCTATACGGATTCTCCTGCACAGTGGCAGATATGTAAATACGGGGTTTCCGTACCGTCTCTTGCGCATTACGGTTCGAACACTCGAACACCTATACGGATTCTCCTGCACAGTGGCAGATATGTAAATACGGGGTTTCCGTACCATTTCTTGCGCATTACGGTTCGAACACTCGAACACCTATACGGATTCTCCTGCACAGTGGCAGATATGTAAATACGGGGTTTCCGTACCATTTCTTGCGCATTACGGTTCGAACACTCGAACACCTATACGGATTCTCCTGCACAGTGGCAGATTTGTAAATACGGGGTTTCCTTACCATTTCTTGCGCATTACGCTTCGAACACTCGAACACCAATACGGATTCTCCTGCACAGTGGCAGATATGTAAATACGGGGTTTCTGTACCGTTTCTTGCGCATTAAGGTTCGAACACTCGAACACCTATACGGATTCTCCTGCACAGTGGCAGATATGTAAATACGGGGTTTCCGTACCATTTCTTACGCATTACGGTTCGAACACTCGAACACCTATACGGATTCTCCTGCACAGTGGCAGATATGTAAATACGGGGTTTCCGTACCATTTCTTACGCATTACGGTTCGAACACTCGAACACCTAAACGGATTCTCCTGCACAGTGGCAGATATGTAAATACGGGGTTTCCGTACCATTTCTTGCGCATTACGGTTCGAACACTCGAACATCTATACGGATTCTCCTGCACAGTGGCAGATATGTAAATACGGGGTTTCCGTACCGTTTCTTGCGCATTACGGTTCGAACACTCGAACACCTATACGGATTCTCCTGCACAGTGGCAGATATGTAAATACGGGGTTTCCGTACCATTTCTTGCGCATTACGGTTCGAACACTCGAACACCTATACGGATTCTCCTGCACAGTGGCAGATATGTAAATACGGGGTTTCCGTACCATTTCTTGCGCATTACGGTTCGAACACTCGAACACCTATACGGATTCTCCTGCACAGTGGCAGATTTGTAAATACGGGGTTTCCTTACCATTTCTTGCGCATTACGCTTCGAACACTCGAACACCAATACGGATTCTCCTGCACAGTGGCAGATATGTAAATACGGGGTTTCTGTACCGTTTCTTGCGCATTAAGGTTCGAACACTCGAACACCTATACGGATTCTCCTGCACAGTGGCAGATATGTAAATACGGGGTTTCCGTACCATTTCTTACGCATTACGGTTCGAACACTCGAACACCTATACGGATTCTCCTGCACAGTGGCAGATATGTAAATACGGGGTTTCCGTACCATTTCTTACGCATTACGGTTCGAACACTCGAACACCTAAACGGATTCTCCTGCACAGTGGCAGATATGTAAATACGGGGTTTCCGTACCATTTCTTGCGCATTACGGTTCGAACACTCGAACACCTATACGGATTCTCCTGCACAGTGGCAGATATGTAAATACGGGGTTTCCGTACCGTTTCTTGCGCATTACGGTTCGAACACTCGAACACCTATACGGATTCGCCTGCACAGTGGCAGATATGTAAATACGGGGTTTCCGTACCATTTCTTTCGCATCACGGTTCGAACACTCGAACACCTATACGGATTCTCCTGCACAGTGGCAGATATGTAAATACGGGGTTTCCGTACCATTTCTTGCGCATTACGGTTCGAACACTCGAACACCAATACGGATTCTCCTGCAAAGTGGCAGATATGTAAATACGGGGTTTCCGTACCATTTCTTTCGCATTACGGTTCGAGCACTCGATCACCTATACGGATTCTCCTGCACAGTGGCAGATATGTAAATACGGGGTTTCCTTACCATTTGTTGCGCATTACGGTTCGAACACTCGAACACCTAAACGGATTCTCCTGCACAGTGGCAGATATGTAAATACGGGGTTTCCGTACCATTTCTTGCGCATTACGGTTCGAACAGTCGAACACCTATACGGATTATCCTGCAAAGTGGCAGATATGTAAATACGGGGTTTCCGTACCATTTCTTGCGCATTACGGTTCGAACACTCGAACACCTATACGGATTCTCCTGCACAGTGGCAGATATGTAAATACGGGGTTTTCGGACCATTTCTTGCGCATTACGGTTTGAACACTCGAACACCTAAACGGATTCTCCTGCACAGTGGCAGATATGTAAATACGGGGTTTCCGTACCATTTCTTGCGCATTACGGTTCGAACACTCGAACACCTATACGGATTCTCCTGCACAGTGGCAGATATGTAAATACGGGGTTTCCGTACCGTTTCTTGCGCATTACGGTTCGAACACTCGAACACCTATACGGATTCTCCTGCACAGTGGCAGATATGTAAATACGGGGTTTCCGTACCATTTCTTGCGCATCACGGTTCGAACACTCGAACACCTATACGGATTCTCCTGCACAGTGGCAGATATGTAAATACGGGGTTTCCGTACCATTTCTTGCGCATCACGGTTCGAACACTCGAACACCTATACGGATTCTCCTGCACAGTGGCAGATATGTAAATACGGGGTTTCCGTACCATTTCTTGCGCATTACGGTTCGAACAGTCGAACACCTATACGGATTCCCCTGCACAGTGGCAGATATGTAAATACGGGGTTTCCGTACCGTTTCTTGCGCATTACGGTTCGAACACTCGAACACCTATACGGATTCTCCTGCACTGTGGCAGATATGTAAATACGGGGTTTCCGTACCATTTCTTTCGCATTACGGTTCGAACACTCGAACACCTATACGGATTCTCCTGCAAAGTGGCAGATATGTAAATACGGGGTTTCCGTACCATTTCTTTCGCATTACGGTTCGAGCACTCGAACACCTATACGGATTCTCCTGCACAGTGGCAGATATGTAAATACGGGGTTTCCTTACCATTTGTTGCGCATTACGGTTCGAACACTCGAACACCTAAACGGATTCTCCTGCACAGTGGCAGATATGTAAATACGGGGTTTCCGTACCATTTCTTGCGCATTACGGTTCGAACACTCGAACACCTATACGGATTCTCCTGCACAGTGGCAGATATGTAAATACGGGGTTTCCTTACCATTTCTTGCGCATTACGGTTCGAACACTCGAACACCAATACGGATTCTCCTGCACAGTGGCAGATATGTAAATACGGGGTTTCCGTACCATTTCTTTCGCATTACGGTTCGAACACTCGAACACCTATACGGATTCTCCTGCAAAGTGGCAGATATGTAAATACGGGGTTTCCATACCATTTCTTTCGCATTACGGTTCGAGCACTCGAACACCTATACGGATTCTCCTGCACAGTGGCAGATATGTAAATACGGGGTTTCCTTACCATTTGTTGCGCAATACGGTTCGAACACTCGAACACCTAAACGGATTCTCCTGCACAGTGGCAGATATGTAAATACGGGGTTTCCGTACCATTTCTTGCGCATGACGGTTCGAACAGTCGAACACCTATACGGATTCTCCTGCAAAGTGGCAGATATGTAAATACGGGGTTTCCGTACCATTTCTTGCGCATTACGGTTCGAACACTCGAACACCTAAACGGATTCTCCTGCACAGTGGCAGATATGTAAATACGGGGTTTCCGTACCATTTCTTTCGCATTACGGTTCGAACACACGAACACCTATACGGATTCTCCTGCACAGTGGCAGATATGTAAATACGGGGTTTCCTTACCATTTCTTTCGCATTACGGTTCGAACACTCGAACACCTATACGGATTCTCCTGCACAGTGGCAGATATGTAAATACGGGGTTTCCGTACCATTTCTTGCGCATTACGGTTCGAACACTCAAACACCTATACGGATTCTCCTGCAAAGTGGTAGATATGTAAATACGGGGTTTCCGTACCATTTCTTTCGCATTACGGTTCGAACACTCGAACACCTATACGGATTCTCCTGCACAGTGGCAGATATGTAAATACGGGGTTTCCGTACCATTTCTTGCGCATTACGGTTCGAACACTCGAACACCTAAACGGATTCTCCTGCACAGTGGCAGATATGTAAATACGGGGTTTCCGTACCATTTCTTGCGCATTACGGTTCGAACACTCGAACTCCTATACGGATTCTCCTGCACAGTGGCAGATATGTAAATACGGGGTTTCCGTACCGTCTCTTGCGCATTACGGTTCGAACACTCGAACACCTATACGGATTCTCCTGCACAGTGGCAGATATGTAAATACGGGGTTTCCGTACCATTTCTTGCGCATTACGGTTCGAACACTCGAACACCTATACGGATTCTCCTGCACAGTGGCAGATATGTAAATACGGGGTTTCCGTACCATTTCTTGCGCATTACGGTTCGAACACTCGAACACCTATACGGATTCTCCTGCACAGTGGCAGATTTGTAAATACGGGGTTTCCTTACCATTTCTTGCGCATTACGCTTCGAACACTCGAACACCAATACGGATTCTCCTGCACAGTGGCAGATATGTAAATACGGGGTTTCTGTACCGTTTCTTGCGCATTAAGGTTCGAACACTCGAACACCTATACGGATTCTCCTGCACAGTGGCAGATATGTAAATACGGGGTTTCCGTACCATTTCTTACGCATTACGGTTCGAACACTCGAACACCTATACGGATTCTCCTGCACAGTGGCAGATATGTAAATACGGGGTTTCCGTACCATTTCTTACGCATTACGGTTCGAACACTCGAACACCTAAACGGATTCTCCTGCACAGTGGCAGATATGTAAATACGGGGTTTCCGTACCATTTCTTGCGCATTACGGTTCGAACACTCGAACATCTATACGGATTCTCCTGCACAGTGGCAGATATGTAAATACGGGGTTTCCGTACCGTTTCTTGCGCATTACGGTTCGAACACTCGAACACCTATACGGATTCTCCTGCACAGTGGCAGATATGTAAATACGGGGTTTCCGTACCATTTCTTGCGCATTACGGTTCGAACACTCGAACACCTATACGGATTCTCCTGCACAGTGGCAGATATGTAAATACGGGGTTTCCGTACCATTTCTTGCGCATTACGGTTCGAACACTCGAACACCTATACGGATTCTCCTGCACAGTGGCAGATTTGTAAATACGGGGTTTCCTTACCATTTCTTGCGCATTACGCTTCGAACACTCGAACACCAATACGGATTCTCCTGCACAGTGGCAGATATGTAAATACGGGGTTTCTGTACCGTTTCTTGCGCATTAAGGTTCGAACACTCGAACACCTATACGGATTCTCCTGCACAGTGGCAGATATGTAAATACGGGGTTTCCGTACCATTTCTTACGCATTACGGTTCGAACACTCGAACACCTATACGGATTCTCCTGCACAGTGGCAGATATGTAAATACGGGGTTTCCGTACCATTTCTTACGCATTACGGTTCGAACACTCGAACACCTAAACGGATTCTCCTGCACAGTGGCAGATATGTAAATACGGGGTTTCCGTACCATTTCTTGCGCATTACGGTTCGAACACTCGAACACCTATACGGATTCTCCTGCACAGTGGCAGATATGTAAATACGGGGTTTCCGTACCGTTTCTTGCGCATTACGGTTCGAACACTCGAACACCTATACGGATTCGCCTGCACAGTGGCAGATATGTAAATACGGGGTTTCCGTACCATTTCTTTCGCATCACGGTTCGAACACTCGAACACCTATACGGATTCTCCTGCACAGTGGCAGATATGTAAATACGGGGTTTCCGTACCATTTCTTGCGCATTACGGTTCGAACACTCGAACACCAATACGGATTCTCCTGCAAAGTGGCAGATATGTAAATACGGGGTTTCCGTACCATTTCTTTCGCATTACGGTTCGAGCACTCGATCACCTATACGGATTCTCCTGCACAGTGGCAGATATGTAAATACGGGGTTTCCTTACCATTTGTTGCGCATTACGGTTCGAACACTCGAACACCTAAACGGATTCTCCTGCACAGTGGCAGATATGTAAATACGGGGTTTCCGTACCATTTCTTGCGCATTACGGTTCGAACAGTCGAACACCTATACGGATTATCCTGCAAAGTGGCAGATATGTAAATACGGGGTTTCCGTACCATTTCTTGCGCATTACGGTTCGAACACTCGAACACCTATACGGATTCTCCTGCACAGTGGCAGATATGTAAATACGGGGTTTTCGGACCATTTCTTGCGCATTACGGTTTGAACACTCGAACACCTAAACGGATTCTCCTGCACAGTGGCAGATATGTAAATACGGGGTTTCCGTACCATTTCTTGCGCATTACGGTTCGAACACTCGAACACCTATACGGATTCTCCTGCACAGTGGCAGATATGTAAATACGGGGTTTCCGTACCGTTTCTTGCGCATTACGGTTCGAACACTCGAACACCTATACGGATTCTCCTGCACAGTGGCAGATATGTAAATACGGGGTTTCCGTACCATTTCTTGCGCATCACGGTTCGAACACTCGAACACCTATACGGATTCTCCTGCACAGTGGCAGATATGTAAATACGGGGTTTCCGTACCATTTCTTGCGCATCACGGTTCGAACACTCGAACACCTATACGGATTCTCCTGCACAGTGGCAGATATGTAAATACGGGGTTTCCGTACCATTTCTTGCGCATTACGGTTCGAACAGTCGAACACCTATACGGATTCCCCTGCACAGTGGCAGATATGTAAATACGGGGTTTCCGTACCGTTTCTTGCGCATTACGGTTCGAACACTCGAACACCTATACGGATTCTCCTGCACTGTGGCAGATATGTAAATACGGGGTTTCCGTACCATTTCTTTCGCATTACGGTTCGAACACTCGAACACCTATACGGATTCTCCTGCAAAGTGGCAGATATGTAAATACGGGGTTTCCGTACCATTTCTTTCGCATTACGGTTCGAGCACTCGAACACCTATACGGATTCTCCTGCACAGTGGCAGATATGTAAATACGGGGTTTCCTTACCATTTGTTGCGCATTACGGTTCGAACACTCGAACACCTAAACGGATTCTCCTGCACAGTGGCAGATATGTAAATACGGGGTTTCCGTACCATTTCTTGCGCATTACGGTTCGAACACTCGAACACCTATACGGATTCTCCTGCACAGTGGCAGATATGTAAATACGGGGTTTCCTTACCATTTCTTGCGCATTACGGTTCGAACACTCGAACACCAATACGGATTCTCCTGCACAGTGGCAGATATGTAAATACGGGGTTTCCGTACCATTTCTTTCGCATTACGGTTCGAACACTCGAACACCTATACGGATTCTCCTGCAAAGTGGCAGATATGTAAATACGGGGTTTCCATACCATTTCTTTCGCATTACGGTTCGAGCACTCGAACACCTATACGGATTCTCCTGCACAGTGGCAGATATGTAAATACGGGGTTTCCTTACCATTTGTTGCGCAATACGGTTCGAACACTCGAACACCTAAACGGATTCTCCTGCACAGTGGCAGATATGTAAATACGGGGTTTCCGTACCATTTCTTGCGCATGACGGTTCGAACAGTCGAACACCTATACGGATTCTCCTGCAAAGTGGCAGATATGTAAATACGGGGTTTCCGTACCATTTCTTGCCCATTACGGTTCGAACACTCGAACACCTATACGGATTCTCCTGCACAGTGGCAGATATGTAAATACGGGATTTTCGTACCATTTCTTGCGCATTACGGTTCGAACACTCGAACACCTAAACGGATTCTCCTGCACAGTGGCAGATATGTAAATACGGGGTTTCCGTACCATTTCTTGCGCATTACGGTTCGAACACTCGAACACCTATACGGATTCTCCTGCACAGTGGCAGATATGTAAATACGGGGTTTCCGTACCGTTTCTTGCGCATTACGGTTCGAACACTCGAACACCTATACGGATTCTCCTGCACAGTGGCAGATATGTAAATACGGGGTTTCCGTACCATTTCTTGCGCATCACGGTTCGAACACTCGAACACCTATACGGATTCTCCTGCACAGTGGCAGATATGTAAATACGGGGTTTCCGTACCATTTCTTGCGCATTACGGTTCGAACAGTCGAACACCTATACGGATTCTCCTGCAAAGTGGCAGATATGTAAATACGGGGTTTCCGTACCATTTCTTGCCCATTACGGTTCGAACACTCGAACACCTATACGGATTCTCCTGCACAGTGGCAGATATGTAAATACGGGATTTTCGTACCATTTCTTGCGCATTACGGTTCGAACACTCGAACACCTAAACGGATTCTCCTGCACAGTGGCAGATATGTAAATACGGGGTTTCCGTACCATTTCTTGCGCATTACGGTTCGAACACTCGAACACCTATACGGATTCTCCTGCACAGTGGCAGATATGTAAATACGGGGTTTCCGTACCGTTTCTTGCGCATTACGGTTCGAACACTCGAACACCTATACGGATTCTCCTGCACAGTGGCAGATATGTAAATACGGGGTTTCCGTACCATTTCTTGCGCATCACGGTTCGAACACTCGAACACCTATACGGATTCTCCTGCACAGTGGCAGATATGTAAATACGGGGTTTCCGTACCATTTCTTGCGCATTACGGTTCGAACAGTCGAACACCTATACGGATTCCCCTGCACAGTGGCAGATATGTAAATACGGGGTTTCCGTACCGTTTCTTGCGCATTACGGTTCGAACACTCGAACACCTATACGGATTCTCCTGCACAGTGGCAGATATGTAAATACGGGGTTTCCGTACCATTTCTTGCGCATTACGGTTCGAACACTCGAACACCTATACGGATTCTCCTGCACAGTGGCAGATATGTAAATACGGGGTTTCCGTACCATTTCTTGCGCATTACAGTTCGAACACTCGAACACCTATACGGATTCTCCTGCACAGTGGCAGATATGTAAATACGGGGTTTCCGTACCATTTCTTGCGCATTACGGTTCGAACACACGAACACCTATACGGATTCTCCTGCACAGTGGCAGATACGTAAATACGGGGTTTCCTTACCATTTCTTTCGCATTACGGTTTGAACACTCGAACACCAATACGGATTCTCCTGCACAGTGACAGATATGTAAATACGGGGTTTCTGTACCATTTCTTTCGCATTACGGTTCGAACACTCGAACACCTATACGGATTCTCCTGCACAGTGGCAGATATGTAAATACGGGGTTTCCGTACCATTTCTTGCGCATTACGGTTCGAACACTCAAACACCTATACGGATTCTCCTGCAAAGTGGTAGATATGTAAATACGGGGTTTCCGTACCATTTCTTTCGCATTACGGTTCGAACACTCGAACACCTATACGGATTCTCCTGCACAGTGGCAGATATGTAAATACGGGGTTTCCGTACCATTTCTTGCGCATTACGGTTCGAACACTCGAACACCTAAACGGATTCTTCTGCACAGTGGCAGATATGTAAATACGGGGTTTCCGTACCATTTCTTGCGCATTACGGTTCGAACACTCGAACACCTATACGGATTCTCCTGCACAGTGGCAGATATGTAAATACGGGGTTTCCGTACCGTCTCTTGCGCATTACGGTTCGAACACTCGAACACCTATACGGATTCTCCTGCACACTGGCAGATATGTAATTACCGGGTTTCCGTACCATTTCTTGCGCATTACGGTTCGAACACTCGAACACCTATACGGATTCTCCTGCACAGTGGCAGATATGTAAATACGGGGTTTCCGTACCATTTCTTGCGCATTACGGTTCGAACACTCGAACACCTATACTGATTCTCCTGCACAGTGGCAGATTTGTAAATACGGGGTTTCCTTACCATTTCTTGCGCATTACGGTTCGAACACTCGAACACCAATACGGATTCTCCTGCACTGTGGCAGATATGTAAATACGGGGTTTCTGTACCGTTTCTTGCGCATTAAGGTTCGAACACTCGAACACCTATACGGATTCTCCTGCACAGTGGCAGATATGTAAATACGGGGTTTCCGTACCATTTCTTGCGCATTACGGTTCGAACACTCGAACACCTATACGGATTCTCCTGCACAGTGGCAGATATGTAAATACGGGATTTCCGTACCATTTCTTGCGCATTACGGTTCGAACACTCGAACACCTAAACGGATTCTCCTGCACAGTGGCAGATATGTAAATACGGGGTTTCCGTACCATTTCTTGCGCATTATGGTTCGAACACTCGAACACCTATACGGATTCTCCTGCACAGTGGCAGATATGTAAATACGGGGTTTCCGTACCGTTTCTTGCGCATTACGGTTCGAACACTCGAACACCTATACGGATTCGCCTGCACAGTGGCAGATATGTAAATACGGGGTTTCCGTACCATTTCTTTCGCATCACGGTTCGAACACTCGAACACCTATACGGATTCTCCTGCACAGTGGCAGATATGTAAATACGGCGTTTCCGTACCATTTCTTGCGCATTACGGTTCGAACACTCGAACACCAATACGGATTCTCCTGCAAAGTGGCAGATATGTAAATACGGGGTTTCCGTACCATTTCTTTCGCATTACGGTTCGAGCACTCGAACACCTATACGGATTCTCCTGCACAGTGGCAGATATGTAAATACGGGGTTTCCTTACCATTTGTTGCGCATTACGGTTCGAACACTCGAACACCTAAACGGATTCTCCTGCACAGTGGCAGATATGTAAATACGGGGTTTCCGTACCATTTCTTGCGCATTACGGTTCGAACAGTCGAACACCTATACGGATTCTCCTGCAAAGTGGCAGATATGTAAATACGGGGTTTCCGTACCATTTCTTGCGCATTACGGTTCGAACACTCGAACACCTATACGGATTCTCCTGCACAGTGGCAGATATGTAAATACGGGGTTTTCGGACCATTTCTTGCGCATTACGGTTCGAACACTCGAACACCTAAACGGATTCTCCTGCACAGTGGCAGATATGTAAATACGGGGTTTCCGTACCATTTCTTGCGCATTACGGTTCGAACACTCGAACACCTATACGGATTCTCCTGCACAGTGGCAGATATGTAAATACGGGGTTTCCGTACCGTTTCTTGCGCATTACGGTTCGAACACTCGAACACCTATACGGATTCTCCTGCACAGTGGCAGATATGTAAATACGGGGTTTCCGTACCATTTCTTGCGCATTACGGTTCGAACACTCGAACACCTATACGGATTCTCCTGCACAGTGGCAGATATGTAAATACGGGGTTTCCGTACCATTTCTTGCGCATTACAGTTCGAACACTCGAACACCTATACGGATTCTCCTGCACAGTGGCAGATATGTAAATACGGGGTTTCCGTACCATTTCTTGCGCATTACGGTTCGAACACACGAACACCTATACGGATTCTCCTGCACAGTGGCAGATACGTAAATACTGGGTTTCCTTACCATTTCTTGCGCATTACGGTTTGAACACTCGAACACCAATACGGATTCTCCTGCACAGTGGCAGATATGTAAATACGGGGTTTCTGTTCCATTTCTTTCGCATTACGGTTCGAACACTCGAACACCTATACGGATTCTCCTGCACAGTGGCAGATATGTAAATACGGGGTTTCCGTACCATTTCTTGCGCATTACGGTTCGAACACTCAAACACCTCTACGGATTCTCCTGCAAAGTGGTAGATATGTAAATACGGGGTTTCCGTACCATTTCTTTCGCATTACGGTTCGAACACTCGAACACCTATACGGATTCTCCTGCACAGTGGCAGATATGTAAATACGGGGTTTCCGTACCATTTCTTGCGCATTACGGTTCGAACACTCGAACAGCTAAACGGATTCTTCTGCACAGTGGCAGATATGTAAATACGGGGTTTCCGTACCATTTCTTGCGCATTACGGTTCGAACACTCGAACACCTATACGGATTCTCCTGCACAGTGGCAGATATGTAAATACGGGGTTTCCGTACCGTCTCTTGCGCATTACGGTTCGAACACTCGAACACCTATACGGATTCTCCTGCACACTGGCAGATATGTAATTACGGGGTTTCCGTACCATTTCTTGCGCATTACGGTTCGAACACTCGAACACCTATACGGATTCTCCTGCACAGTGGCAGATATGTAAATACGGGGTTTCCGTACCATTTCTTGCGCATTACGGTTCGAACACTCGAACACCTATACGGATTCTCCTGCATAGTGGCAGATTTGTAAATACGGGGTTTCCTTACCATTTCTTGCGCATTACGGTTCGAACACTCGAACACCAATACGGATTCTCCTGCACTGTGGCAGATATGTAAATACGGGGTTTCTGTACCGTTTCTTGCGCATTAAGGTTCGAACACTCGAACACCTATACGGATTCTCCTGCACAGTGGCAGATATGTAAATACGGGGTTTCCGTACTATTTCTTGCGCATTACGGTTCGAACACTCGAACACCTATACGGATTCTCCTGCACAGTGGCAGATATGTAAATACGGGATTTCCGTACCATTTCTTGCGCATTACGGTTCGAACACTCGAACACCTAAACGGATTCTCCTGCACAGTGGCAGATATGTAAATACGGGGTTTCCGTACCATTTCTTGCGCATTATGGTTCGAACACTCGAACACCTATACGGATTCTCCTGCACAGTGGCAGATATGTAAATACGGGGTTTCCGTACCGTTTCTTGCGCATTACGGTTCGAACACTCGAACACCTATACGGATTCGCCTGCACAGTGGCAGATATGTAAATACGGGGTTTCCGTACCATTTCTTTCGCATCACGGTTCGAACACTCGAACACCTATACGGATTCTCCTGCACAGTGGCAGATATGTAAATACGGCGTTTCCGTACCATTTCTTGCGCATTACGGTTCGAACACTCGAACACCAATACGGATTCTCCTGCAAAGTGGCAGATATGTAAATACGGGGTTTCCGTACCATTTCTTTCGCATTACGGTTCGAGCACTCGAACACCTATACGGATTCTCCTGCACAGTGGCAGATATGTAAATACGGGGTTTCCTTACCATTTGTTGCGCATTACGGTTCGAACACTCGAACACCTAAACGGATTCTCCTGCACAGTGGCAGATATGTAAATACGGGGTTTCCGTACCATTTCTTGCGCATTACGGTTCGAACAGTCGAACACCTATACGGATTCTCCTGCAAAGTGGCAGATATGTAAATACGGGGTTTCCGTACCATTTCTTGCGCATTACGGTTCGAACACTCGAACACCTATACGGATTCTCCTGCACAGTGGCAGATATGTAAATACGGGGTTTTCGGACCATTTCTTGCGCATTACGGTTCGAACACTCGAACACCTAAACGGATTCTCCTGCACAGTGGCAGATATGTAAATACGGGGTTTCCGTACCATTTCTTGCGCATTACGGTTCGAACACTCGAACACCTATACGGATTCTCCTGCACAGTGGCAGATATGTAAATACGGGGTTTCTGTACCGTTTCTTGCGCATTACGGTTCGAACACTCGAACACCTATACGGATTCTCCTGCACAGTGGCAGATATGTAAATACGGGGTTTCCGTACCATTTCTTGCGCATTATGGTTCGAACACTCGAACACCTATACGGATTCTCCTGCACAGTGGCAGATATGTAAATACGGGGTTTCCGTACCGTTTCTTGCGCATTACGGTTCGAACACTCGAACACCTATACGGATTCGCCTGCACAGTGGCAGATATGTAAATACGGGGTTTCCGTACCATTTCTTTCGCATCACGGTTCGAACACTCGAACACCTATACGGATTCTCCTGCACAGTGGCAGATATGTAAATACGGGGTTTCCGTACCATTTCTTGCGCATTACGGTTCGAACACTCGAACACCAATACGGATTCTCCTGCAAAGCGGCAGATATGTAAATACGGGGTTTCCGTACCATTTCTTTCGCATTACGGTTCGGGCACTCAAACACCTATACGGATTCTCCTGCACAGTGGCAGATATGTAAATACGGGGTTTCCTTACCATTTGTTGCGCATTACGGTTCGAACACTCGAACACCTAAACGGATTCTCCTGCACAGTGGCAGATATGTAAATACGGGGTTTCCGTACCATTTCTTGCGCATTACGGTTCGAACAGTCGAACACCTATACGGATTCTCCTGCAAAGTGGCAGATCTGTAAATACGGGGTTTCCGTACCATTTCTTGCGCATTACGGTTCGAACACTCGAACACCTATACGGATTCTCCTGCATTGTGGCAGATATGTAAATACGGGGTTTTCGGACCATTTCTTGCGCATTACGGTTCGAACACTCGAACACCTAAACGGATTCTCCTGCACAGTGGCAGATAAGTAAATACGGGGTTTCCGTACCATTTCTTGCGCATTACGGTTCGAACACTCGAACACCTATACGGATTCTCCTGCACAGTGGCAGATATGTAAATACGGGGTTTCCGTACCGTTTCTTGCGCATTACGGTTCGAACACTCGAACACCTATACGGATTCTCCTGCACAGTGGCAGATATGTAAATACGGGGTTTCCGTACCATTTCTTGCGCATCACGGTTCGAACACTCGAACACCTAAACGGATTCTCCTGCACAGTGGCAGATATGTAAATACGGGGTTTCCGTACCATTTCTTGTGCATTACGGTTCGAACACACGAACACCTATACGGATTCTCCTGCACAGTGGCAGATATGTAAATACGGGGTTTCCGTACCATTTCTTGTGCATTACGGTTCGAACACTCGAACACCTAAACGGATTCTCCTGCACAGTGGCAGATATGTAAATACGGGGTTTCCGTACCATTTCTTGCGCATTACGGTTCGAACACTCGAACACCTAAACGGATTCTCCTGCACAGTGGCAGATATGTAAATACGGGGTTTCCGTACCATTTCTTGCGCATTACGGTTCGAACACTCGAACACCTATACGGATTCTCCTGCATAGTGGCAGATATGTAAATACGGGGTTTCCGTACCATTTCTTGCGCATTACGGTTCGAACACTCGAACACCTAAACGGATTCTCCTGCACACTGGCAGATATGTAAATACGGGGTTTCCGTACCATTTCTTTCGCATTACGGTTCGAACACACGAACACCTATACGGATTCTCCTGCACAGTGGCAGATATGTAAATACGGGGTTTCCTTACCATTTCTTTCGCATTACGGTTCGAACACTCGAACACCTATACGGATTCTCCTGCACAGTGGCAGATATGTAAATACGGGGTTTCCGTACCATTTCTTGCGCATTACGGTTCGAACACTCAAACACCTCTACGGATTCTCCTGCAAAGTGGTAGATATGTAAATACGGGGTTTCCGTACCATTTCTTTCGCATTACGGTTCGAACACTCGAACACCTATACGGATTCTCCTGCACAGTGGCAGATATGTAAATACGGGGTTTCCGTACCATTTCTTGCGCATTACGGTTCGAACACTCGAACACCTAAACGGATTCTTCTGCACAGTGGCAGATATGTAAATACGGGGTTTCCGTACCATTTCTTGCGCATTACGGTTCGAACACTCGAACACCTATACGGATTCTCCTGCACAGTGGCAGATATGTAAATACGGGGTTTCCGTACCGTCTCTTGCGCATTACGGTTCGAACACTCGAACACCTATACGGATTCTCCTGCACACTGGCAGATATGTAATTACGGGGTTTCCGTACCATTTCTTGCGCATTACGGTTCGAACACTCGAACACCTATACGGATTCTCCTGCACAGTGGCAGATATGTAAATACGGGGTTTCCGTACCATTTCTTGCGCATTACGGTTCGAACACTCGAACACCTATACGGATTCTCCTGCATAGTGGCAGATTTGTAAATACAGGGTTTCCTTACCATTTCTTGCGCATTACGGTTCGAACACTCGAACACCAATACGGATTCTCCTGCACTGTGGCAGATATGTAAATACGGGGTTTCTGTACCGTTTCTTGCGCATTAAGGTTCGAACACTCGAACACCTATACGGATTCTCCTGCACAGTGGCAGATATGTAAATACGGGGTTTCCGTACCATTTCTTGCGCATTACGGTTCGAACACTCGAACACCTATACGGATTCTCCTGCACAGTGGCAGATATGTAAATACGGGATTTCCGTACCATTTCTTGCGCATTACGGTTCGAACACTCGAACACCTAAACGGATTCTCCTGCACAGTGGCAGATATGTAAATACGGGGTTTCCGTACCATTTCTTGCGCATTATGGTTCGAACACTCGAACACCTATACGGATTCTCCTGCACAGTGGCAGATATGTAAATACGGGGTTTCCGTACCGTTTCTTGCGCATTACGGTTCGAACACTCGAACACCTATACGGATTCGCCTGCACAGTGGCAGATATGTAAATACGGGGTTTCCGTACCATTTCTTTCGC
This sequence comes from Camellia sinensis, assembly GCF_055761805.1. Taxonomy (NCBI): domain Eukaryota; kingdom Viridiplantae; phylum Streptophyta; class Magnoliopsida; order Ericales; family Theaceae; genus Camellia; species Camellia sinensis. The sequence goes on from NC_138965.1 coordinate 2,130,808, forward strand.
ATCACGGTTCGAACACTCGAACACCTATACGGATTCTCCTGCACAGTGGCAGATATGTAAATACGGCGTTTCCGTACCATTTCTTGCGCATTACGGTTCGAACACTCGAACACCAATACGGATTCTCCTGCAAAGTGGCAGATATGTAAATACGGGGTTTCCGTACCATTTCTTTCGCATTACGGTTCGAGCACTCGAACACCTATACGGATTCTCCTGCACAGTGGCAGATATGTAAATACGGGGTTTCCTTACCATTTGTTGCGCATTACGGTTCGAACACTCGAACACCTAAACGGATTCTCCTGCACAGTGGCAGATATGTAAATACGGGGTTTCCGTACCATTTCTTGCGCATTACGGTTCGAACAGTCGAACACCTATACGGATTCTCCTGCAAAGTGGCAGATATGTAAATACGGGGTTTCCGTACCATTTCTTGCGCATTACGGTTCGAACACTCGAACACCTATACGGATTCTCCTGCACAGTGGCAGATATGTAAATACGGGGTTTTCGGACCATTTCTTGCGCATTACGGTTCGAACACTCGAACACCTAAACGGATTCTCCTGCACAGTGGCAGATATGTAAATACGGGGTTTCCGTACCATTTCTTGCGCATTACGGTTCGAACACTCGAACACCTATACGGATTCTCCTGCACAGTGGCAGATATGTAAATACGGGGTTTCTGTACCGTTTCTTGCGCATTACGGTTCGAACACTCGAACACCTATACGGATTCTCCTGCACAGTGGCAGATATGTAAATACGGGGTTTCCGTACCATTTCTTGCGCATTATGGTTCGAACACTCGAACACCTATACGGATTCTCCTGCACAGTGGCAGATATGTAAATACGGGGTTTCCGTACCGTTTCTTGCGCATTACGGTTCGAACACTCGAACACCTATACGGATTCGCCTGCACAGTGGCAGATATGTAAATACGGGGTTTCCGTACCATTTCTTTCGCATCACGGTTCGAACACTCGAACACCTATACGGATTCTCCTGCACAGTGGCAGATATGTAAATACGGGGTTTCCGTACCATTTCTTGCGCATTACGGTTCGAACACTCGAACACCAATACGGATTCTCCTGCAAAGCGGCAGATATGTAAATACGGGGTTTCCGTACCATTTCTTTCGCATTACGGTTCGGGCACTCAAACACCTATACGGATTCTCCTGCACAGTGGCAGATATGTAAATACGGGGTTTCCTTACCATTTGTTGCGCATTACGGTTCGAACACTCGAACACCTAAACGGATTCTCCTGCACAGTGGCAGATATGTAAATACGGGGTTTCCGTACCATTTCTTGCGCATTACGGTTCGAACAGTCGAACACCTATACGGATTCTCCTGCAAAGTGGCAGATCTGTAAATACGGGGTTTCCGTACCATTTCTTGCGCATTACGGTTCGAACACTCGAACACCTATACGGATTCTCCTGCATTGTGGCAGATATGTAAATACGGGGTTTTCGGACCATTTCTTGCGCATTACGGTTCGAACACTCGAACACCTAAACGGATTCTCCTGCACAGTGGCAGATATGTAAATACGGGGTTTCCTTACCATTTGTTGCGCATTACGGTTCGAACACTCGAACACCTAAACGGATTCTCCTGCACAGTGGCAGATATGTAAATACGGGGTTTCCGTACCATTTCTTGCGCATCACGGTTCGAACACTCGAACACCTAAACGGATTCTCCTGCACAGTGGCAGATATGTAAATACGGGGTTTCCGTACCATTTCTTGTGCATTACGGTTCGAACACACGAACACCTATACGGATTCTCCTGCACAGTGGCAGATATGTAAATACGGGGTTTCCGTACCATTTCTTGTGCATTACGGTTCGAACACTCGAACACCTAAACGGATTCTCCTGCACAGTGGCAGATATGTAAATACGGGGTTTCCGTACCATTTCTTGCGCATTACGGTTCGAACACTCGAACACCTAAACGGATTCTCCTGCACAGTGGCAGATATGTAAATACGGGGTTTCCGTACCATTTCTTGCGCATTACGGTTCGAACACTCGAACACCTATACGGATTCTCCTGCATAGTGGCAGATATGTAAATACGGGGTTTCCGTACCATTTCTTGCGCATTACGGTTCGAACACTCGAACACCTAAACGGATTCTCCTGCACACTGGCAGATATGTAAATACGGGGTTTCCGTACCATTTCTTTCGCATTACGGTTCGAACACACGAACACCTATACGGATTCTCCTGCACAGTGGCAGATATGTAAATACGGGGTTTCCTTACCATTTCTTTCGCATTACGGTTCGAACACTCGAACACCTATACGGATTCTCCTGCACAGTGGCAGATATGTAAATACGGGGTTTCCGTACCATTTCTTGCGCATTACGGTTCGAACACTCGAACACCTATACGGATTCTCCTGCACAGTGGCAGATATGTAAATACGGGGTTTCCGTACCATTTCTTTCGCATTACGGTTCGAACACTCGAACACCTATACGGATTCTCCTGCAAAGTGGCAGATATGTAAATATGGGGTTTCCGTACCATTTCTTTCGCATTACGGTTCGAACACTCGAACACCTATACGGATTCTCCTGTACGGTGGCAGATATTTAATACGGGGTTTCCTTACCATTTCTTGCGCATTACGGTTCGAACACTCGAACACCTATACGGATTCTCCTGCACAGTGGCAGATATGTAAATACGGGGTTTCCGTACCATTTCTTGCGCATTACGGTTCGAACACTCGAACACCTATACGGATTCTCCTGCACAGTGGCAGATATGTAAATACGGGGTTTCCGTACCATTTCTTTCGCATTACGGTTCGAGCACTCGAACACCTATACGGATTCTCCTGTAAAGTGGCAGATATGTAAATACGGGGTTTCCGTACCATTTCTTTCGAATTACGGTTCGAGCACTCGAACACCTATACGGATTCTCCTACACAGTGGCAGATATGTAAATACGGGGTTTCCTTACCATTTGTTGCGCATTACGGTTCGAACACTCGAACACCTAAACGGATTCTCCTGCACAGTGGCAGATATGTAAATACGGGGTTTCCGTACCATTTCTTGCGCATTACGGTTCGAACACTCGAACACCTAAACGGATTCTCCTGCACAGTGGCAGATATGTAAATACGGGGTTTCCGTACCATTTCTTGCGCATTACGGTTCGAACACTCGAACACCTAAACGGATTCTCCTGCACAGTGGCAGATATGTAAATACGGGGTTTCCGTACCATTTCTTGCGCATTACGGTTCGAACACTCGAACACCTATACGGATTCTCCTGCACAGTGGCAGATATGTAAATACGGGGTTTCCGTACCATTTCTTGCGCATTACGGTTCGAACACTCGAACACCTAAACGGATTCTCCTGCACAGTGGCAGATATGTAAATACGGGGTTTCTGTACCATTTCTTTCGCATTACGGTTCGAACACACGAACACCTATACGGATTCTCCTGCACAGTGGCAGATATGTAAATACGGGGTTTCCTTACCATTTCTTTCGCATTACGGTTCGAGCACTCGAACACCTATACGGATTCTCCTACACAGTGGCAGATATGTAAATACGGGGTTTCCTTACCATTTGTTGCGCATTACGGTTCGAACACTCGAACACCTAAACGGATTCTCCTGCACAGTGGCAGATATGTAAATACGGGGTTTCCGTACCATTTCTTGCGCATTACGGTTCGAACACTCGAACACCTAAACGGATTCTCCTGCACAGTGGCAGATATGTAAATACGGGGTTTCCGTACCATTTCTTGCGCATTACGGTTCGAACACTCGAACACCTAAACGGATTCTCCTGCACAGTGGCAGATATGTAAATACGGGGTTTCCGTACCATTTCTTGCGCATTACGGTTCGAACACTCGAACACCTATACGGATTCTCCTGCACAGTGGCAGATATGTAAATACGGGGTTTCCGTACCATTTCTTGCGCATTACGGTTCGAACACTCGAACACCTAAACGGATTCTCCTGCACAGTGGCAGATATGTAAATACGGGGTTTCTGTACCATTTCTTTCGCATTACGGTTCGAACACACGAACACCTATACGGATTCTCCTGCACAGTGGCAGATATGTAAATACGGGGTTTCCTTACCATTTCTTTCGCATTACGGTTCGAACACTCGAACACCTATACGGATTCTCCTGCACAGTGGCAGATATGTAAATACGGGGTTTCCGTACCATTTCTTGCGCATTACGGTTCGAACACTCGAACACCTATACGGATTCTCCTGCACAGTGGCAGATATGTAAATACGGGGTTTCCGTACCATTTCTTTCGCATTACGGTTCGAACACTCGAACACCTATACGGATTCTCCTGCAAAGTGGCAGATATGTAAATACGGGGTTTCCGTACCATTTCTTTCGCATTACGGTTCGAACACTCGAACACCTATACGGATTCTCCTGTACGGTGGCAGATATTTAATACGGGGTTTCCTTACCATTTGTTGCGCATTACGGTTCGAACACTCGAACACCTATACGGATTCTCCTGCACAGTGGCAGATATGTAAATACGGGGTTTCCGTACCATTTCTTGCGCATTACGGTTCGAACACTCGAACACCTATACGGATTCTCCAGCACAGTGGCAGATATGTAAATACGGGGTTTCCGTACCGTTTCTTTCGCATTACGGTTCGACCACTCGAACACCTATACGGATTCTCCTGCAAAGTGGCAGATATGTAAATACGGGGTTTCCGTACCATTTCTTTCGCATTACGGTTCGAGCACTCGAACACCTATACGGATTCTCCTGCACAGTGGCAGATATGTAAATACGGGGTTTCCTTACCATTTGTTGCGCATTACGGTTCGAACACTCGAACACCTAAACGGATTCTCCTGCACAGTGGCAGATATGTAAATACGGGGTTTCCGTACCATTTCTTTCGCATTACGGTTCGAACACTCGAACACCTATACGGATTCTCCTGCAAAGTGGCAGATATGTAAATATGGGGTTTCCGTACCATTTCTTTCGCATTACGGTTCGAACACTCGAACACCTATACGGATTCTCCTGTACGGTGGCAGATATTTAATACGGGGTTTCCTTACCATTTGTTGCGCATTACGGTTCGAACACTCGAACACCTATACGGATTCTCCTGCACAGTGGCAGATATGTAAATACGGGGTTTCCGTACCATTTCTTGCGCATTACGGTTCGAACACTCGAACACCTATACGGATTCTCCTGCAAAGTGGCAGATATGTAAATACGGGGTTTCCGTACCATTTCCTTCGCATTACGGTTCGAGCACTCGAACACCTATACGGATTCTCCTGCAAAGTGGCAGATATGTAAATACGGGGTTTCCGTACCATTTCTTTCGAATTACGGTTCGAGCACTCGAACACCTATACGGATTCTCCTACACAGTGGCAGATATGTAAATACGGGGTTTCCTTACCATTTGTTGCGCATTACGGTTCGAACACTCGAACACCTAAACGGATTGTCCTGCACAGTGGCAGATATGTAAATACGGGGTTTCCGTACCATTTCTTGCGCATTACGGTTCGAACACTCGAACACCTAAACGGATTCTCCTGCACAGTGGCAGATATGTAAATACGGGGTTTCCGTACCATTTCTTGCGCATTACGGTTCGAACACTCGAACACCTAAACGGATTCTCCTGCACAGTGGCAGATATGTAAATACGGGGTTTCCGTACCATTTCTTGCGCATTACGGTTCGAACACTCGAACACCTATACGGATTCTCCTGCACAGTGGCAGATATGTAAATACGGGGTTTCCGTACCATTTCTTGCGCATTACGGTTCGAACACTCGAACACCTAAACGGATTCTCCTGCACAGTGGCAGATATGTAAATACGGGGTTTCCGTACCATTTCTTTCGCATTACGGTTCGAACACACGAACACCTATACGGATTCTCCTGCACAGTGGCAGATATGTAAATACGGGGTTTCCTTACCATTTCTTTCGCATTACGGTTCGAACACTCGAACACCTATACGGATTCTCCTGCACAGTGGCAGATATGTAAATACGGGGTTTCCGTACCATTTCTTGCGCATTACGGTTCGAACACTCGAACACCTATACGGATTCTCCTGCACAGTGGCAGATATGTAAATACGGGGTTTCCGTACCATTTCTTTCGCATTACGGTTCGAACACTCGAACACCTATACGGATTCTCCTGCAAAGTGGCAGATATGTAAATACGGGGTTTCCGTACCATTTCTTTCGCATTACGGTTCGAACACTCGAACACCTATACGGATTCTCCTGTACGGTGGCAGATATTTAATACGGGGTTTCCTTACCATTTGTTGCGCATTACGGTTCGAACACTCGAACACCTATACGGATTCTCCTGCACAGTGGCAGATATGTAAATACGGGGTTTCCGTACCATTTCTTGCGCATTACGGTTCGAACACTCGAACACCTATACGGATTCTCCTGCACAGTGGCAGATATGTAAATACGGGGTTTCCGTACCGTTTCTTTCGCATTACGGTTCGAGCACTCGAACACCTATACGGATTCTCCTGCAAAGTGGCAGATATGTAAATACGGGGTTTCCGTACCATTTCTTTCGCATTACGGTTCGAGCACTCGAACACCTATACGGATTCTCCTGCACAGTGGCAGATATGTAAATACGGGGTTTCCTTACCATTTGTTGCGCATTACGGTTCGAACACTCGAACACCTAAACGGATTCTCCTGCACAGTGGCAGATATGTAAATACGGGGTTTCCGTACCATTTCTTGCGCATTACGGTTCGAACACTCGAACACCTATACGGATTCTCCTGCACAGTGGCAGATATGTAAATACGGGGTTTCCTTACCATTTCTTGCGCATTACGGTTCGAACACTCGAACACCAATACGGATTCTCCTGCACAGTGGCAGATATGTAAATACGGGGTTTCCGTACCATTTCTTTCGCATTACGGTTCGAACACTCGAACACCTATACGGATTCTCCTGCAAAGTGGCAGATATGTAAATACGGGGTTTCCGTACCATTTCTTTCGCATTACGGTTCGAGCACTCGAACACCTATACGGATTCTCCTACACAGTGGCAGATATGTAAATACGGGGTTTCCTTACCATTTGTTGCGCATTACGGTTCGAACACTCGAACACCTAAACGGATTCTCCTGCACAGTGGCAGATATGTAAATACGAGGTTTCCGTACCATTTCTTGCGCATTACGGTTCGAACACTCGAACACCTATACGGATTCTCCTGCACAGTGGCAGATATGTAAATACGGGGTTTCCGTACCATTTCTTGCGCATCACGGTTCGAACACTCGAACACCTATACGGATTCTCCTGCACAGTGGCAGATATGTAAATACGGGGTTTCCGTACCATTTCTTGCGCATTACGGTTCGAACACTCGAACACCAATACGGATTCTCCTGCACAGTGGCAGATATGTAAATACGGGGTTTCCGTACCATTTCTTGCGCATTACGGTTCGAACACTCGAACACCTAAACGGATTCTCCTGCACAGTGGCAGATATGTAAATACGGGGTTTCCGTACCATTTCTTTCGCATTACGGTTCGAACACACGAACACCTATACGGATTCTCCTGCACAGTGGCAGATATGTAAATACGGGGTTTCCTTACCATTTCTTTCGCATTACGGTTCGAACACTCGAACACCTATACGGATTCTCCTGCACAGTGGCAGATATGTAAATACGGGGTTTCCGTACCATTTCTTGCGCATTACGGTTCGAACACTTGAACACCTATACGGATTCTCCTGCACAGTGGCAGATATGTAAATACGGGGTTTCCGTACCATTTCTTTCGCATTACGGTTCGAACACTCGAACACCTATACGGATTCTCCTGCACAGTGGCAGATATGTAAATACGGGGTTTCCGTACCATTTCTTTCGCATTACGGTTCGAGCACTCGAACACCTATACGGATTCTCCTGCAAAGTGGCAGATATGTAAATACGGGGTTTCCGTACCATTTCTTTCGCATTACGGTTCGAGCACTCGAACACCTATACGGATTCTCCTGCACAGTGGCAGATATGTAAATACGGGGTTTCCTTACCATTTGTTGCGCATTACGGTTCGAACACTCGAACACCTAAACGGATTCTCCTGCACAGTGGCAGATATGTAAATACGGGGTTTCCGTACCATTTCTTGCGCATTACGGTTCGAACACTCGAACACCTATACGGATTCTCCTGCATAGTGGCAGATATGTAAATACGGGGTTTCCTTACCATTTCTTGCGCATTACGGTTCGAACACTCGAACACCAATACGGATTCTCCTGCACAGTGGCAGATATGTAAATACGGGGTTTCCGTACCATTTCTTTCGCATTACGGTTCGAACACTCGAACACCTATACGGATTCTCCTGCAAAGTGTCAGATATGTAAATACGGGGTTTCCGTACCATTTCTTTCGCATTACGGTTCGAGCACTCGAACACCTATACGGATTCTCCTGCACAGTGGCAGATATGTAAATACGGGGTTTCCTTACCATTTGTTGCGCATTACGGTTCGAACACTCGAACACCTAAACGGATTCTCCTGCACAGTGGCAGATATGTAAATACGGGGTTTCCGTACCATTTCTTGCGCATTACGGTTCGAACACTCGAACACCTATACGGATTCTCCTGCAAAGTGGCAGATATGTAAATACGGGGTTTCCGTACCATTTCTTTCGCATTACGATTCGAACACTCGAACACCTATACGGATTCTCCTGCACAGTGGCAGATATGTAAATACGGGGTTTCCGTACCGTTTCTTGCGCATTACGGTTCGAACACTCGAACACCTATACGGATTCTCCTGCACAGTGGCAGATATGTAAATACGGGGTTTCCGTACCATTTCTTGCGCATCACGGTTCGAACACTCGAACACCTATACGGATTCTCCTGCACAGTGGCAGATATGTAAATACGGGGTTTCCGTACCATTTCTTGCGCATTACGGTTCGAACACTCGAACACCAATACGGATTCTCCTGCACAGTGGCAGATATGTAAATACGGGGTTTCCGTACCATTTCTTGCGCATTACGGTTCGAACACTCGAACACCTAAACGGATTCTCCTGCACAGTGGCAGATATGTAAATACGGGGTTTCCGTACCATTTCTTGCGTATTACGGTTCGAACACTCGAACACCTAAACGGATTCTCCTGCACAGTGGCAGATATGTAAATACGGGGTTTCCGTACCATTTCTTGTGCATTACGGTTCGAACACTCGAACACCTATACGGATTCTCGTGCACAGTGGCAGATATGTAAATACGGGGTTTCCGTACCATTTCTTGCGCATTACGGTTCGAACACTCGAACACCTAAACGGATTCTCCTGCACAGTGGCAGATATGTAAATACGGGGTTTCCGTACCATTTCTTTCGCATTACGGTTCGAACACACGAACACCTATACGGATTCTCCTGCACAGTGGCAGATATGTAAATACGGGGTTTCCTTACCATTTCTTTCGCATTACGGTTCGAACACTCGAACACCTATACGGATTCTCCTGCACAGTGGCAGATATGTAAATACGGGGTTTCCGTACCATTTCTTGCGCATTACGGTTCGAACACTCGAACACCTATACGGATTCTCCTGCACAGTGGCAGATATGTAAATACGGGGTTTCCGTACCATTTCTTTCGCATTACGGTTCGAACACTCGAACACCTATACGGATTCTCCTGCAAAGTGGCAGATATGTAAATACGGGGTTTCCGTACCATTTCTTTCGCATTACGGTTCGAACACTCGAACACCTATACGGATTCTCCTGCACGGTGGCAGATATTTAATACGGGGTTTCCTTACCATTTGTTGCGCATTACGGTTCGAACACTCGAACACCTATACGGATTCTCTTGCACAGTGGCAGATATGTAAATACGGGGTTTCCGTACCATTTCTTGCGCATTACGGTTCGAACACTCGAACACCTATACGGATTCTCCTGCACAGTGGCAGATATGTAAATACGGGGTTTCCGTACCATTTCTTTCGCATTACGGTTCGAACACTCGAACACCTATACGGATTCTCCTGCAAAGTGGCAGATATGTAAATACGGGGTTTCCGTACCATTTCTTTCGCATTACGGTTCGAACACTCGAACACCTATACGGATTCTCCTGCACGGTGGCAGATATTTAATACGGGGTTTCCTTACCATTTGTTGCGCATTACGGTTCGAACACTCGAACACCTAAACGGATTCTCCTGCACAGTGGCAGATATGTAAATACGGGGTTTCCGTACCATTTCTTGCGCATTACGGTTCGAACACTCGAACACCTATACGGATTCTCCTGCACAGTGGCAGATATGTAAATACGGGGTTTCCGTACCATTTCTTGCGCATTACGGTTCGAACACTCGAACACCTAAACGGATTCTCCTGCACAGTGGCAGATATGTAAATACGGGGTTTCCGTACCATTTCTTTCGCATTACGGTTCGAACACACGAACACCTATACGGATTCTCCTGCACAGTGGCAGATATGTAAATACGGGGTTTCCTTACCATTTCTTTCGCATTACGGTTCGAACACTCGAACACCTATACGGATTCTCCTGCACAGTGGCAGATATGTAAATACGGGGTTTCCGTACCATTTCTTGCGCATTACGGTTCGAACACTCGAACACCTATACGGATTCTCCTGCACAGTGGCAGATATGTAAATACGGGGTTTCCGTACCATTTCTTTCGCATTACGGTTCGAACACTCGAACACCTATACGGATTCTCCTGCAAAGTGGCAGATATGTAAATACGGGGTTTCCGTACCATTTCTTTCGCATTACGGTTCGAACACTCGAACACCTATACGGATTCTCCTGTACGGTGGCAGATATTTAATACGGGGTTTCCTTACCATTTGTTGCGCATTACGGTTCGAACACTCGAACACCTATACGGATTCTCCTGCACAGTGGCAGATATGTAAATACGGGGTTTCCGTACCATTTCTTGCGCATTACGGTTCGAACACTCGAACACCTATACGGATTCTCCTGCACAGTGGCAGATATGTAAATACGGGGTTTCCGTACCGTTTCTTTCGCATTACGGTTCGAGCACTCGAACACCTATACGGATTCTCCTGCAAAGTGGCAGATATGTAAATACGGGGTTTCCGTACCATTTCTTTCGCATTACGGTTCGAGCACTCGAACACCTATACGGATTCTCCTGCACAGTGGCAGATATGTAAATACGGGGTTTCCTTACCATTTGTTGCGCATTACGGTTCGAACACTCGAACACCTAAACGGATTCTCCTGCACAGTGGCAGATATGTAAATACGGGGTTTCCGTACCATTTCTTGCGCATTACGGTTCGAACACTCGAACACCTATACGGATTCTCCTGCACAGTGGCAGATATGTAAATACGGGGTTTCCTTACCATTTCTTGCGCATTACGGTTCGAACACTCGAACACCAATACGGATTCTCCTGCACAGTGGCAGATATGTAAATACGGGGTTTCCGTACCATTTCTTTCGCATTACGGTTCGAACACTCGAACACCTATACGGATTCTCCTGCAAAGTGGCAGATATGTAAATACGGGGTTTCCGTACCATTTCTTTCGCATTACGGTTCGAGCACTCGAACACCTATACGGATTCTCCTACACAGTGGCAGATATGTAAATACGGGGTTTCCTTACCATTTGTTGCGCATTACGGTTCGAACACTCGAACACCTAAACGGATTCTCCTGCACAGTGGCAGATATGTAAATACGAGGTTTCCGTACCATTTCTTGCGCATTACGGTTCGAACACTCGAACACCTATACGGATTCTCCTGCACAGTGGCAGATATGTAAATACGGGGTTTCCGTACCATTTCTTGCGCATCACGGTTCGAACACTCGAACACCTATACGGATTCTCCTGCACAGTGGCAGATATGTAAATACGGGGTTTCCGTACCATTTCTTGCGCATTACGGTTCGAACACTCGAACACCAATACGGATTCTCCTGCACAGTGGCAGATATGTAAATACGGGGTTTCCGTACCATTTCTTGCGCATTACGGTTCGAACACTCGAACACCTAAACGGATTCTCCTGCACAGTGGCAGATATGTAAATACGGGGTTTCCGTACCATTTCTTTCGCATTACGGTTCGAACACACGAACACCTATACGGATTCTCCTGCACAGTGGCAGATATGTAAATACGGGGTTTCCTTACCATTTCTTTCGCATTACGGTTCGAACACTCGAACACCTATACGGATTCTCCTGCACAGTGGCAGATATGTAAATACGGGGTTTCCGTACCATTTCTTGCGCATTACGGTTCGAACACTTGAACACCTATACGGATTCTCCTGCACAGTGGCAGATATGTAAATACGGGGTTTCCGTACCATTTCTTTCGCATTACGGTTCGAACACTCGAACACCTATACGGATTCTCCTGCACAGTGGCAGATATGTAAATACGGGGTTTCCGTACCATTTCTTTCGCATTACGGTTCGAGCACTCGAACACCTATACGGATTCTCCTGCAAAGTGGCAGATATGTAAATACGGGGTTTCCGTACCATTTCTTTCGCATTACGGTTCGAGCACTCGAACACCTATACGGATTCTCCTGCACAGTGGCAGATATGTAAATACGGGGTTTCCTTACCATTTGTTGCGCATTACGGTTCGAACACTCGAACACCTAAACGGATTCTCCTGCACAGTGGCAGATATGTAAATACGGGGTTTCCGTACCATTTCTTGCGCATTACGGTTCGAACACTCGAACACCTATACGGATTCTCCTGCATAGTGGCAGATATGTAAATACGGGGTTTCCTTACCATTTCTTGCGCATTACGGTTCGAACACTCGAACACCAATACGGATTCTCCTGCACAGTGGCAGATATGTAAATACGGGGTTTCCGTACCATTTCTTTCGCATTACGGTTCGAACACTCGAACACCTATACGGATTCTCCTGCAAAGTGTCAGATATGTAAATACGGGGTTTCCGTACCATTTCTTTCGCATTACGGTTCGAGCACTCGAACACCTATACGGATTCTCCTGCACAGTGGCAGATATGTAAATACGGGGTTTCCTTACCATTTGTTGCGCATTACGGTTCGAACACTCGAACACCTAAACGGATTCTCCTGCACAGTGGCAGATATGTAAATACGAGGTTTCCGTACCATTTCTTGCGCATTACGGTTCGAACACTCGAACACCTATACGGATTCTCCTGCAAAGTGGCAGATATGTAAATACGGGGTTTCCGTACCATTTCTTTCGCATTACGATTCGAACACTCGAACACCTATACGGATTCTCCTGCACAGTGGCAGATATGTAAATACGGGGTTTCCGTACCGTTTCTTGCGCATTACGGTTCGAACACTCGAACACCTATACGGATTCTCCTGCACAGTGGCAGATATGTAAATACGGGGTTTCCGTACCATTTCTTGCGCATCACGGTTCGAACACTCGAACACCTATACGGATTCTCCTGCACAGTGGCAGATATGTAAATACGGGGTTTCCGTACCATTTCTTGCGCATTACGGTTCGAACACTCGAACACCAATACGGATTCTCCTGCACAGTGGCAGATATGTAAATACGGGGTTTCCGTACCATTTCTTGCGCATTACGGTTCGAACACTCGAACACCTAAACGGATTCTCCTGCACAGTGGCAGATATGTAAATACGGGGTTTCCGTACCATTTCTTGCGTATTACGGTTCGAACACTCGAACACCTAAACGGATTCTCCTGCACAGTGGCAGATATGTAAATACGGGGTTTCCGTACCATTTCTTGTGCATTACGGTTCGAACACTCGAACACCTATACGGATTCTCGTGCACAGTGGCAGATATGTAAATACGGGGTTTCCGTACCATTTCTTGCGCATTACGGTTCGAACACTCGAACACCTAAACGGATTCTCCTGCACAGTGGCAGATATGTAAATACGGGGTTTCCGTACCATTTCTTTCGCATTACGGTTCGAACACACGAACACCTATACGGATTCTCCTGCACAGTGGCAGATATGTAAATACGGGGTTTCCTTACCATTTCTTTCGCATTACGGTTCGAACACTCGAACACCTATACGGATTCTCCTGCACAGTGGCAGATATGTAAATACGGGGTTTCCGTACCATTTCTTGCGCATTACGGTTCGAACACTCGAACACCTATACGGATTCTCCTGCACAGTGGCAGATATGTAAATACGGGGTTTCCGTACCATTTCTTTCGCATTACGGTTCGAACACTCGAACACCTATACGGATTCTCCTGCAAAGTGGCAGATATGTAAATACGGGGTTTCCGTACCATTTCTTTCGCATTACGGTTCGAACACTCGAACACCTATACGGATTCTCCTGCACGGTGGCAGATATTTAATACGGGGTTTCCTTACCATTTGTTGCGCATTACGGTTCGAACACTCGAACACCTATACGGATTCTCTTGCACAGTGGCAGATATGTAAATACGGGGTTTCCGTACCATTTCTTGCGCATTACGGTTCGAACACTCGAACACCTATACGGATTCTCCTGCACAGTGGCAGATATGTAAATACGGGGTTTCCGTACCATTTCTTTCGCATTACGGTTCGAACACTCGAACACCTATACGGATTCTCCTGCAAAGTGGCAGATATGTAAATACGGGGTTTCCGTACCATTTCTTTCGCATTACGGTTCGAACACTCGAACACCTATACGGATTCTCCTGCACGGTGGCAGATATTTAATACGGGGTTTCCTTACCATTTGTTGCGCATTACGGTTCGAACACTCGAACACCTATACGGATTCTCTTGCACAGTGGCAGATATGTAAATACGGGGTTTCCGTACCATTTCTTGCGCATTACGGTTCGAACACTCGAACACCTATACGGATTCTCCTGCACAGTGGCAGATATGTAAATACGGGGTTTCCGTACCATTTCTTTCGCATTACGGTTCGAGCACTCGAACACCTATACGGATTCTCCTGCAAAGTGGCAGATATGTAAATACGGGGTTTCCGTACCATTTCTTTCGCATTACGGTTCGAGCACTCGAACACCTATACGGATTCTCCTGCACAGTGGCAGATATGTAAATACGGGGTTTCCTTACCATTTGTTGCGCATTACGGTTCGAACACTCGAACACCTAAACGGATTCTCCTGCACAGTGGCAGATATGTAAATACGGGGTTTCCGTACCATTTCTTGCGCATTACGGTTCGAACACTCGAACACCTATACGGATTCTCCTGCACAGTGGCAGATATGTAAATACGGGGTTTCCTTACCATTTCTTGCGCATTACGGTTCGAACACTCGAACACCAATACGGATTCTCCTGCACAGTGGCAGATATGTAAATACGGGGTTTCTGTACCATTTCTTTCGCATTACGGTTCGAACACTCGAACACCTATACGGATTCTCCAGCAAAGTGGCAGATATGTAAATACGGGGTTTCCGTACCATTTCTTTCGCATTACGGTTCGAGCACTCGAACACCTATACGGATTCTCCTGCACAGTGGCAGATATGAAAATACGGGGTTTCCTTACCATTTGTTGCGCATTACGGTTCGAACACTCGAACACCTAAACGGATTCTCCTGCACAGTGGCAGATATGTAAATACGGGGTTTCCGTACCATTTCTTGCGCATTACGGTTCGAACACTCGAACACCTATACGGATTCTCCTGCAAAGTGGCAGATATGTAAATACGGGGTTTCCGTACCATTTCTTTCGCATTATGGTTCGAACACTCGAACACCTATACGGATTCTCCTGCACAGTGGCAGATATGTAAATACGGGGTTTCCGTACCATTTCTTGCGCATTACGGTTCGAACACTCGAACACCTATACGGATTCTCCTGCAAAGTGGCAGATATGTAAATACGGGGTTTCCGTACCATTTCTTGCGCATTACGGTTCGAGCACTCGAACACCTATACGGATTCTCCTGCACAGTGGCAGATATGTAAATACGGGGTTTCCTTACCATTTGTTGCGCATTACGGTTCGAACACTCGAACACCTAAACGGATTCTCCTGCACAGTGGCAGATATGTAAATACGGGGTTTCCGTACCATTTCTTGCGCATTACGGTTCGAACACTCGAACACCTATACGGATTCTCCTGCAAAGTGGCAGATATGTAAATACGGGGTTTCCGTACCATTTCTTTCGCATTACGATTCGAACACTCGAACACCTATACGGATTCTCCTGCACAGTGGCAGATATGTAAATACGGGGTTTCCGTACCGTTTCTTGCGCATTACGGTTCGAACACTCGAACACCTATACGGATTCTCCTGCACAGTGGCAGATATGTAAATACGGGGTTTCCGTACCATTTCTTGCGCATCACGGTTCGAACACTCGAACACCTATACGGATTCTCCTGCACAGTGGCAGATATGTAAATACGGGGTTTCCGTACCATTTCTTGCGCATTACGGTTCGAACACTCGAACACCAATACGGATTCTCCTGCACAGTGGCAGATATGTAAATACGGGGTTTCCGTACCATTTCTTGCGCATTACGGTTCGAACACTCGAACACCTAAACGGATTCTCCTGCACAGTGGCAGATATGTAAATACGGGGTTTCCGTACCATTTCTTGCGTATTACGGTTCGAACACTCGAACACCTAAACGGATTCTCCTGCACAGTGGCAGATATGTAAATACGGGGTTTCCGTACCATTTCTTGCGCATTACGGTTCGAACACTCGAACACCTATACGGATTCTCGTGCACAGTGGCAGATATGTAAATACGGGGTTTCCGTACCATTTCTTGCGCATTACGGTTCGAACACTCGAACACCTAAACGGATTCTCCTGCACAGTGGCAGATATGTAAATACGGGGTTTCCGTACCATTTCTTTCGCATTACGGTTCGAACACACGAACACCTATACGGATTCTCCTGCACAGTGGCAGATATGTAAATACGGGGTTTCCTTACCATTTCTTTCGCATTACGGTTCGAACACTCGAACACCTATACGGATTCTCCTGCACAGTGGCAGATATGTAAATACGGGGTTTCCGTACCATTTCTTGCGCATTACGGTTCGAACACTCGAACACCTATACGGATTCTCCTGCACAGTGGCAGATATGTAAATACGGGGTTTCCGTACCATTTCTTTCGCATTACGGTTCGAACACTCGAACACCTATACGGATTCTCCTGCAAAGTGGCAGATATGTAAATACGGGGTTTCCGTACCATTTCTTTCGCATTACGGTTCGAACACTCGAACACCTATACGGATTCTCCTGCACGGTGGCAGATATTTAATACGGGGTTTCCTTACCATTTGTTGCGCATTACGGTTCGAACACTCGAACACCTATACGGATTCTCTTGCACAGTGGCAGATATGTAAATACGGGGTTTCCGTACCATTTCTTGCGCATTACGGTTCGAACACTCGAACACCTATACGGATTCTCCTGCACAGTGGCAGATATGTAAATACGGGGTTTCCGTACCATTTCTTTCGCATTACGGTTCGAGCACTCGAACACCTATACGGATTCTCCTGCAAAGTGGCAGATATGTAAATACGGGGTTTCCGTACCATTTCTTTCGCATTACGGTTCGAGCACTCGAACACCTATACGGATTCTCCTGCACAGTGGCAGATATGTAAATACGGGGTTTCCTTACCATTTGTTGCGCATTACGGTTCGAACACTCGAACACCTAAACGGATTCTCCTGCACAGTGGCAGATATGTAAATACGGGGTTTCCGTACCATTTCTTGCGCATTACGGTTCGAACACTCGAACACCTATACGGATTCTCCTGCACAGTGGCAGATATGTAAATACGGGGTTTCCTTACCATTTCTTGCGCATTACGGTTCGAACACTCGAACACCAATACGGATTCTCCTGCACAGTGGCAGATATGTAAATACGGGGTTTCTGTACCATTTCTTTCGCATTACGGTTCGAACACTCGAACACCTATACGGATTCTCCTGCAAAGTGGCAGATATGTAAATACGGGGTTTCCGTACCATTTCTTTCGCATTACGGTTCGAGCACTCGAACACCTATACGGATTCTCCTGCACAGTGGCAGATATGAAAATACGGGGTTTCCTTACCATTTGTTGCGCATTACGGTTCGAACACTCGAACACCTAAACGGATTCTCCTGCACAGTGGCAGATATGTAAATACGGGGTTTCCGTACCATTTCTTGCGCATTACGGTTCGAACACTCGAACACCTATACGGATTCTCCTGCAAAGTGGCAGATATGTAAATACGGGGTTTCCGTACCATTTCTTTCGCATTATGGTTCGAACACTCGAACACCTATACGGATTCTCCTGCACAGTGGCAGATATGTAAATACGGGGTTTCCGTACCATTTCTTGCGCATTACGGTTCGAACACTCGAACACCTATACGGATTCTCCTGCAAAGTGGCAGATATGTAAATACGGGGTTTCCGTACCATTTCTTGCGCATTACGGTTCGAGCACTCGAACACCTATACGGATTCTCCTGCACAGTGGCAGATATGTAAATACGGGGTTTCCTTACCATTTGTTGCGCATTACGGTTCGAACACTCGAACACCTAAACGGATTCTCCTGCACAGTGGCAGATATGTAAATACGGGGTTTCCGTACCATTTCTTGCGCATTACGGTTCGAACACTCGAACACCTATACGGATTCTCCTGCAAAGTGGCAGATATGTAAATACGGGGTTTCCGTACCATTTCTTTCGCATTACGATTCGAACACTCGAACACCTATACGGATTCTCCTGCACAGTGGCAGATATGTAAATACGGGGTTTCCGTACCGTTTCTTGCGCATTACGGTTCGAACACTCGAACACCTATACGGATTCTCCTGCACAGTGGCAGATATGTAAATACGGGGTTTCCGTACCATTTCTTGCGCATCACGGTTCGAACACTCGAACACCTATACGGATTCTCCTGCACAGTGGCAGATATGTAAATACGGGGTTTCCGTACCATTTCTTGCGCATTACGGTTCGAACACTCGAACACCAATACGGATTCTCCTGCACAGTGGCAGATATGTAAATACGGGGTTTCCGTACCATTTCTTGCGCATTACGGTTCGAACACTCGAACACCTAAACGGATTCTCCTGCACAGTGGCAGATATGTAAATACGGGGTTTCCGTACCATTTCTTGCGTATTACGGTTCGAACACTCGAACACCTAAACGGATTCTCCTGCACAGTGGCAGATATGTAAATACGGGGTTTCCGTACCATTTCTTGCGCATTACGGTTCGAACACTCGAACACCTATACGGATTCTCGTGCACAGTGGCAGATATGTAAATACGGGGTTTCCGTACCATTTCTTGCGCATTACGGTTCGAACACTCGAACACCTAAACGGATTCTCCTGCACAGTGGCAGATATGTAAATACGGGGTTTCCGTACCATTTCTTTCGCATTACGGTTCGAACACACGAACACCTATACGGATTCTCCTGCACAGTGGCAGATATGTAAATACGGGGTTTCCTTACCATTTCTTTCGCATTACGGTTCGAACACTCGAACACCTATACGGATTCTCCTGCACAGTGGCAGATATGTAAATACGGGGTTTCCGTACCATTTCTTGCGCATTACGGTTCGAACACTCGAACACCTATACGGATTCTCCTGCACAGTGGCAGATATGTAAATACGGGGTTTCCGTACCATTTCTTTCGCATTACGGTTCGAACACTCGAACACCTATACGGATTCTCCTGCAAAGTGGCAGATATGTAAATACGGGGTTTCCGTACCATTTCTTTCGCATTACGGTTCGAACACTCGAACACCTATACGGATTCTCCTGCACGGTGGCAGATATTTAATACGGGGTTTCCTTACCATTTGTTGCGCATTACGGTTCGAACACTCGAACACCTATACGGATTCTCTTGCACAGTGGCAGATATGTAAATACGGGGTTTCCGTACCATTTCTTGCGCATTACGGTTCGAACACTCGAACACCTATACGGATTCTCCTGCACAGTGGCAGATATGTAAATACGGGGTTTCCGTACCATTTCTTTCGCATTACGGTTCGAGCACTCGAACACCTATACGGATTCTCCTGCAAAGTGGCAGATATGTAAATACGGGGTTTCCGTACCATTTCTTTCGCATTACGGTTCGAGCACTCGAACACCTATACGGATTCTCCTGCACAGTGGCAGATATGTAAATACGGGGTTTCCTTACCATTTGTTGCGCATTACGGTTCGAACACTCGAACACCTAAACGGATTCTCCTGCACAGTGGCAGATATGTAAATACGGGGTTTCCGTACCATTTCTTGCGCATTACGGTTCGAACACTCGAACACCTATACGGATTCTCCTGCACAGTGGCAGATATGTAAATACGGGGTTTCCTTACCATTTCTTGCGCATTACGGTTCGAACACTCGAACACCAATACGGATTCTCCTGCACAGTGGCAGATATGTAAATACGGGGTTTCTGTACCATTTCTTTCGCATTACGGTTCGAACACTCGAACACCTATACGGATTCTCCTGCAAAGTGGCAGATATGTAAATACGGGGTTTCCGTACCATTTCTTTCGCATTACGGTTCGAGCACTCGAACACCTATACGGATTCTCCTGCACAGTGGCAGATATGAAAATACGGGGTTTCCTTACCATTTGTTGCGCATTACGGTTCGAACACTCGAACACCTAAACGGATTCTCCTGCACAGTGGCAGATATGTAAATACGGGGTTTCCGTACCATTTCTTGCGCATTACGGTTCGAACACTCGAACACCTATACGGATTCTCCTGCAAAGTGGCAGATATGTAAATACGGGGTTTCCGTACCATTTCTTTCGCATTATGGTTCGAACACTCGAACACCTATACGGATTCTCCTGCACAGTGGCAGATATGTAAATACGGGGTTTCCGTACCATTTCTTGCGCATTACGGTTGGAACACTCGAACACCTATACGGATTCTCCTGCAAAGTGGCAGATATGTAAATACGGGGTTTCCGTACCATTTCTTGCGCATTACGGTTCGAGCACTCGAACACCTATACGGATTCTCCTGCACAGTGGCAGATATGTAAATACGGGGTTTCCTTACCATTTGTTGCGCATTACGGTTCGAACACTCGAACACCTAAACGGATTCTCCTGCACAGTGGCAGATATGTAAATACGGGGTTTCCGTACCATTTCTTGCGCATTACGGTTCGAACACTCGAACACCTATACGGATTCTCCTGCACAGTGGCAGATATGTAAATACGGGGTTTCCGTACCATTTCTTTCGCATTACGGTTCGAACACTCGAACACCTATACGGATTCTCCTGCAAAGTGGCAGATATGTAAATACGGGGTTTCCGTACCATTTCTTTCGCATTACGGTTCGAGCACTCGAACACCTATACGGATTCTCCTGCACAGTGGCAGATATGTAAATACGGGGTTTCCTTACCATTTGTTGCGCATTACGGTTCGAACACTCGAACACCTAAACGGATTATCCTGCACAGAGGCAGATATGTAAATACGGGGTTTCCGTACCATTTCTTGCGCATTACGGTTCGAACACTCGAACACCTATACGGATTCTCCTGCACAGTGGCAGATATGTAAATACGGGGTTTCCTTACCATTTGTTGCGCATTACGGTTCGAACACTCGAACACCAATACGGATTCTCCTGCACAGTGGAAGATATGTAAATACGGGGTTTCCGTACCATTTCTTTCGCATTACGGTTCGAACACTCGAACACCTATACGGATTCTCCTGCAAAGTGGCAGATATGTAAATACGGGGTTTCCGTACCATTTCTTTCGCATTACGGTTCGAGCACTCGAACACCTATACGGATTCTCCTGCACAGTGGCAGATATGTAAATACGGGGTTTCCTTACCATTTGTTGCGCATTACGGTTCGAACACTCGAACACCTAAACGGATTCTCCTGCACAGTGGCAGATATGTAAATACGGGTTTTCCGTACCATTTTTTGCGCATTACGGTTCGAACACTCGAACACCTATACGGATTCTCCTGCAAAGTGGCAGATATGTAAATACGGGGTTTCCGTACCATTTCTTGCGCATTACGGTTCGAGCACTCGAACACCTATACGGATTCTCCTGCACAGTGGCAGATATGTAAATACGGGGTTTCCTTACCATTTGTTGCGCATTACGGTTCGAACACTCGAACACCTAAACGGATTCTCCTGCACAGTGGCAGATATGTAAATACGTGGTTTCCGTACCATTTCTTGCGCATTACGGTTCGAACACTCGAACACCTATACGGATTCTCCTGCACAGTGGCAGATATGTAAATACGGGGTTTCCGTACCATTTCTTTCGCATTACGGTTCGAACACTCGAACACCTATACGGATTCTCCTGCAAAGTGGCAGATATGTAAATACGGGGTTTCCGTACCATTTCTTTCGCATTACGGTTCGAACACTCGAACACCTATACGGATTCTCCTGTACGGTGGCAGATATTTAATACGGGGTTTCCTTACCATTTGTTGCGCATTACGGTTCGAACACTCGAACACCGATACAGATTCTCCTGTACAGT
Organism: Camellia sinensis; assembly: GCF_055761805.1. NCBI lineage: Eukaryota > Viridiplantae > Streptophyta > Magnoliopsida > Ericales > Theaceae > Camellia > Camellia sinensis. The sequence goes on from NC_138965.1 coordinate 2,153,627, forward strand.
GGCAGATATGTAAATACGGGGTTTCCGTACCATTTCTTGCGCATTACGGTTCGAACACTCGAACACCTATACGGATTCTCCTGCACAGTGGCAGATATGTAAATACGGGGTTTCCGTACCGTTTCTTTCGCATTACGGTTCGAGCACTCGAACACCTATACGGATTCTCCTGCAAAGTGGCAGATATGTAAATACGGGGTTTCCGTACCATTTCTTTCGCATTACGGTTCGAGCACTCGAACACCTATACGGATTCTCCTGCACAGTGGCAGATATGTAAATACGGGGTTTCCTTACCATTTGTTGCGCATTACGGTTCGAACACTCGAACACCTAAACGGATTATCCTGCACAGAGGCAGATATGTAAATACGGGGTTTCCGTACCATTTCTTGCGCATTACGGTTCGAACACTCGAACACCTATACGGATTCTCCTGCACAGTGGCAGATATGTAAATACGGGGTTTCCTTACCATTTGTTGCGCATTACGGTTCGAACACTCGAACACCAATACGGATTCTCCTGCACAGTGGCAGATATGTAAATACGGGGTTTCCGTACCATTTCTTTCGCATTACGGTTCGAACACTCGAACACCTATACGGATTCTCCTGCAAAGTGGCAGATATGTAAATACGGGGTTTCCGTACCATTTCTTTCGCATTACGGTTCGAACACTCGAACACCTATACGGATTCTCCTGCACAGTGGCAGATATGTAAATACGGGGTTTCCGTACCATTTCTTTCGCATTACGGTTCGAACACTCGAACACCTATACGGATTCTCCTGCAAAGTGGCAGATATGTAAATACGGGGTTTCCGTACCATTTCTTTCGCATTACGGTTCGAGCACTCGAACACCTATACGGATTCTCCTGCACAGTGGCAGATATGTAAATACGGGGTTTCCTTACCATTTGTTGCGCATTACGGTTCGAACACTCGAACACCTAAACGGATTATCCTGCACAGAGGCAGATATGTAAATACGGGGTTTCCGTACCATTTCTTGCGCATTACGGTTCGAACACTCGAACACCTATACGGATTCTCCTGCACAGTGGCAGATATGTAAATACGGGGTTTCCTTACCATTTGTTGCGCATTACGGTTCGAACACTCGAACACCAATACGGATTCTCCTGCACAGTGGCAGATATGTAAATACGGGGTTTCCGTACCATTTCTTTCGCATTACGGTTCGAACACTCGAACACCTATACGGATTCTCCTGCAAAGTGGCAGATATGTAAATACGGGGTTTCCGTACCATTTCTTTCGCATTACGGTTCGAGCACTCGAACACCTATACGGATTCTCCTGCACAGTGGCAGATATGTACATACGGGGTTTCCTTACCATTTGTTGCGCATTACGGTTCGAACACTCGAACACCTAAACGGATTATCCTGCACAGAGGCAGATATGTAAATACGGGGTTTCCGTACCATTTCTTGCGCATTACGGTTCGAACACTCGAACACCTATACGGATTCTCCTGCACAGTGGCAGATATGTAAATACGGGGTTTCCTTACCATTTGTTGCGCATTACGGTTCGAACACTCGAACACCAATACGGATTCTCCTGCACAGTGGCAGATATGTAAATACGGGGTTTCCGTACCATTTCTTTCGCATTACGGTTCGAACACTCGAACACCTATACGGATTCTCCTGCAAAGTGGCAGATATGTAAATACGGGGTTTCCGTACCATTTCTTTCGCATTACGGTTCGAGCACTCGAACACCTATACGGATTCTCCTGCACAGTGGCAGATATGTAAATACGGGGTTTCCTTACCATTTGTTGCGCATTACGGTTCGAACACTCGAACACCTAAACGGATTATCCTGCACAGAGGCAGATATGTAAATACGGGGTTTCCGTACCATTTCTTGCGCATTACGGTTCGAACACTCGAACACCTATACGGATTCTCCTGCACAGTGGCAGATATGTAAATACGGGGTTTCCTTACCATTTGTTGCGCATTACGGTTCGAACACTCGAACACCAATACGGATTCTCCTGCACAGTGGCAGATATGTAAATACGGGGTTTCCGTACCATTTCTTTCGCATTACGGTTCGAACACTCGAACACCTATACGGATTCTCCTGCAAAGTGGCAGATATGTAAATACGGGGTTTCCGTACCATTTCTTTCGCATTACGGTTCGAACACTCGAACACCTATACGGATTCTCCTGCACAGTGGCAGATATGTAAATACGGGGTTTCCGTACCATTTCTTTCGCATTACGGTTCGAACACTCGAACACCTATACGGATTCTCCTGCAAAGTGGCAGATATGTAAATACGGGGTTTCCGTACCATTTCTTTCGCATTACGGTTCGAGCACTCGAACACCTATACGGATTCTCCTGCACAGTGGCAGATATGTAAATACGGGGTTTCCTTACCATTTGTTGCGCATTACGGTTCGAACACTCGAACACCTAAACGGATTATCCTGCACAGAGGCAGATATGTAAATACGGGGTTTCCGTACCATTTCTTGCGCATTACGGTTCGAACACTCGAACACCTATACGGATTCTCCTGCACAGTGGCAGATATGTAAATACGGGGTTTCCTTACCATTTGTTGCGCATTACGGTTCGAACACTCGAACACCAATACGGATTCTCCTGCACAGTGGCAGATATGTAAATACGGGGTTTCCGTACCATTTCTTTCGCATTACGGTTCGAACACTCGAACACCTATACGGATTCTCCTGCAAAGTGGCAGATATGTAAATACGGGGTTTCCGTACCATTTCTTTCGCATTACGGTTCGAGCACTCGAACACCTATACGGATTCTCCTGCACAGTGGCAGATATGTACATACGGGGTTTCCTTACCATTTGTTGCGCATTACGGTTCGAACACTCGAACACCTAAACGGATTCTCCTGCACAGTGGCAGATATGTAAATACGTGGTTTCCGTACCATTTCTTGCGCATTACGGTTCGAACACTCGAACACCTATACGGATTCTCCTGCACAGTGGCAGATATGTAAATACGGGGTTTCCGTACCATTTCTTTCGCATTACGGTTCGAACACTCGAACACCTATACGGATTCTCCTGCAAAGTGGCAGATATGTAAATACGGGGTTTCCGTACCATTTCTTTCGCATTACGGTTCGAACACTCGAACACCTATACGGATTCTCCTGTACGGTGGCAGATATTTAATACGGGGTTTCCTTACCATTTGTTGCGCATTACGGTTCGAACACTCGAACACCGATACAGATTCTCCTGTACAGTGGCAGATATGTAAATACGGGGTTTCCGTACCATTTCTTGCGCATTACGGTTCGAACACTCGAACACCTATACGGATTCTCCTGCACAGTGGCAGATATGTAAATACGGGGTTTCCGTACCGTTTCTTTCGCATTACGGTTCGAGCACTCGAACACCTATACGGATTCTCCTGCAAAGTGGCAGATATGTAAATACGGGGTTTCCGTACCATTTCTTTCGCATTACGGTTCGAGCACTCGAACACCTATACGGATTCTCCTGCACAGTGGCAGATATGTAAATACGGGGTTTCCTTACCATTTGTTGCGCATTACGGTTCGAACACTCGAACACCTAAACGGATTATCCTGCACAGAGGCAGATATGTAAATACGGGGTTTCCGTACCATTTCTTGCGCATTACGGTTCGAACACTCGAACACCTATACGGATTCTCCTGCACAGTGGCAGATATGTAAATACGGGGTTTCCTTACCATTTGTTGCGCATTACGGTTCGAACACTCGAACACCAATACGGATTCTCCTGCACAGTGGCAGATATGTAAATACGGGGTTTCCGTACCATTTCTTTCGCATTACGGTTCGAACACTCGAACACCTATACGGATTCTCCTGCAAAGTGGCAGATATGTAAATACGGGGTTTCCGTACCATTTCTTTCGCATTACGGTTCGAACACTCGAACACCTATACGGATTCTCCTGCACAGTGGCAGATATGTAAATACGGGGTTTCCGTACCATTTCTTTCGCATTACGGTTCGAACACTCGAACACCTATACGGATTCTCCTGCAAAGTGGCAGATATGTAAATACGGGGTTTCCGTACCATTTCTTTCGCATTACGGTTCGAGCACTCGAACACCTATACGGATTCTCCTGCACAGTGGCAGATATGTAAATACGGGGTTTCCTTACCATTTGTTGCGCATTACGGTTCGAACACTCGAACACCTAAACGGATTATCCTGCACAGAGGCAGATATGTAAATACGGGGTTTCCGTACCATTTCTTGCGCATTACGGTTCGAACACTCGAACACCTATACGGATTCTCCTGCACAGTGGCAGATATGTAAATACGGGGTTTCCTTACCATTTGTTGCGCATTACGGTTCGAACACTCGAACACCAATACGGATTCTCCTGCACAGTGGCAGATATGTAAATACGGGGTTTCCGTACCATTTCTTTCGCATTACGGTTCGAACACTCGAACACCTATACGGATTCTCCTGCAAAGTGGCAGATATGTAAATACGGGGTTTCCGTACCATTTCTTTCGCATTACGGTTCGAGCACTCGAACACCTATACGGATTCTCCTGCACAGTGGCAGATATGTACATACGGGGTTTCCTTACCATTTGTTGCGCATTACGGTTCGAACACTCGAACACCTAAACGGATTATCCTGCACAGAGGCAGATATGTAAATACGGGGTTTCCGTACCATTTCTTGCGCATTACGGTTCGAACACTCGAACACCTATACGGATTCTCCTGCACAGTGGCAGATATGTAAATACGGGGTTTCCTTACCATTTGTTGCGCATTACGGTTCGAACACTCGAACACCAATACGGATTCTCCTGCACAGTGGCAGATATGTAAATACGGGGTTTCCGTACCATTTCTTTCGCATTACGGTTCGAACACTCGAACACCTATACGGATTCTCCTGCAAAGTGGCAGATATGTAAATACGGGGTTTCCGTACCATTTCTTTCGCATTACGGTTCGAGCACTCGAACACCTATACGGATTCTCCTGCACAGTGGCAGATATGTAAATACGGGGTTTCCTTACCATTTGTTGCGCATTACGGTTCGAACACTCGAACACCTAAACGGATTATCCTGCACAGAGGCAGATATGTAAATACGGGGTTTCCGTACCATTTCTTGCGCATTACGGTTCGAACACTCGAACACCTATACGGATTCTCCTGCACAGTGGCAGATATGTAAATACGGGGTTTCCTTACCATTTGTTGCGCATTACGGTTCGAACACTCGAACACCAATACGGATTCTCCTGCACAGTGGCAGATATGTAAATACGGGGTTTCCGTACCATTTCTTTCGCATTACGGTTCGAACACTCGAACACCTATACGGATTCTCCTGCAAAGTGGCAGATATGTAAATACGGGGTTTCCGTACCATTTCTTTCGCATTACGGTTCGAACACTCGAACACCTATACGGATTCTCCTGCACAGTGGCAGATATGTAAATACGGGGTTTCCGTACCATTTCTTTCGCATTACGGTTCGAACACTCGAACACCTATACGGATTCTCCTGCAAAGTGGCAGATATGTAAATACGGGGTTTCCGTACCATTTCTTTCGCATTACGGTTCGAGCACTCGAACACCTATACGGATTCTCCTGCACAGTGGCAGATATGTAAATACGGGGTTTCCTTACCATTTGTTGCGCATTACGGTTCGAACACTCGAACACCTAAACGGATTATCCTGCACAGAGGCAGATATGTAAATACGGGGTTTCCGTACCATTTCTTGCGCATTACGGTTCGAACACTCGAACACCTATACGGATTCTCCTGCACAGTGGCAGATATGTAAATACGGGGTTTCCTTACCATTTGTTGCGCATTACGGTTCGAACACTCGAACACCAATACGGATTCTCCTGCACAGTGGCAGATATGTAAATACGGGGTTTCCGTACCATTTCTTTCGCATTACGGTTCGAACACTCGAACACCTATACGGATTCTCCTGCAAAGTGGCAGATATGTAAATACGGGGTTTCCGTACCATTTCTTTCGCATTACGGTTCGAGCACTCGAACACCTATACGGATTCTCCTGCACAGTGGCAGATATGTACATACGGGGTTTCCTTACCATTTGTTGCGCATTACGGTTCGAACACTCGAACACCTAAACGGATTATCCTGCACAGAGGCAGATATGTAAATACGGGGTTTCCGTACCATTTCTTGCGCATTACGGTTCGAACACTCGAACACCTATACGGATTCTCCTGCACAGTGGCAGATATGTAAATACGGGGTTTCCTTACCATTTGTTGCGCATTACGGTTCGAACACTCGAACACCAATACGGATTCTCCTGCACAGTGGCAGATATGTAAATACGGGGTTTCCGTACCATTTCTTTCGCATTACGGTTCGAACACTCGAACACCTATACGGATTCTCCTGCAAAGTGGCAGATATGTAAATACGGGGTTTCCGTACCATTTCTTTCGCATTACGGTTCGAGCACTCGAACACCTATACGGATTCTCCTGCACAGTGGCAGATATGTAAATACGGGGTTTCCTTACCATTTGTTGCGCATTACGGTTCGAACACTCGAACACCTAAACGGATTATCCTGCACAGAGGCAGATATGTAAATACGGGGTTTCCGTACCATTTCTTGCGCATTACGGTTCGAACACTCGAACACCTATACGGATTCTCCTGCACAGTGGCAGATATGTAAATACGGGGTTTCCTTACCATTTGTTGCGCATTACGGTTCGAACACTCGAACACCAATACGGATTCTCCTGCACAGTGGCAGATATGTAAATACGGGGTTTCCGTACCATTTCTTTCGCATTACGGTTCGAACACTCGAACACCTATACGGATTCTCCTGCAAAGTGGCAGATATGTAAATACGGGGTTTCCGTACCATTTCTTTCGCATTACGGTTCGAGCACTCGAACACCTATACGGATTCTCCTGCACAGTGGCAGATATGTACATACGGGGTTTCCTTACCATTTGTTGCGCATTACGGTTCGAACACTCGAACACCTAAACGGATTCTCCTGCACAGTGGCAGATATGTAAATACGGGTTTTCCGTACCATTTTTTGCGCATTACGGTTCGAACACTCGAACACCTATACGGATTCTCCTGCAAAGTGGCAGATATGTAAATACGGGGTTTCCGTACCATTTCTTGCGCATTACGGTTCGAGCACTCGAACACCTATACGGATTCTCCTGCACAGTGGCAGATATGTAAATACGGGGTTTCCTTACCATTTGTTGCGCATTACGGTTCGAACACTCGAACACCTAAACGGATTATCCTGCACAGAGGCAGATATGTAAATACGGGGTTTCCGTACCATTTCTTGCGCATTACGGTTCGAACACTCGAACACCTATACGGATTCTCCTGCACAGTGGCAGATATGTAAATACGGGGTTTCCTTACCATTTGTTGCGCATTACGGTTCGAACACTCGAACACCAATACGGATTCTCCTGCACAGTGGCAGATATGTAAATACGGGGTTTCCGTACCATTTCTTTCGCATTACGGTTCGAACACTTGAACACCTATACGGATTCTCCTGCAAAGTGGCAGATATGTAAATACGGGGTTTCCGTACCATTTCTTTCGCATTACGGTTCGAGCACTCGAACACCTATACGGATTCTCCTGCACAGTGGCAGATATGTAAATACGGGGTTTCCTTACCATTTGTTGCGCATTACGGTTCGAACACTCGAACACCTAAACGGATTCTCCTGCACAGTGGCAGATATGTAAATACGGGTTTTCCGTACCATTTTTTGCGCATTACGGTTCGAACACTCGAACACCTATACGGATTCTCCTGCAAAGTGGCAGATATGTAAATACGGGGTTTCCGTACCATTTCTTGCGCATTACGGTTCGAGCACTCGAACACCTATACGGATTCTCCTGCACAGTGGCAGATATGTAAATACGGGGTTTCCTTACCATTTGTTGCGCATTACGGTTCAAACACTCGAACACCTAAACGGATTCTCCCGCACAGTGGCAGATATGTAAATACGGGGTTTCCGTACCATTTCTTGCGCATTACGGTTCGAACACTCGAACACCTATACGGATTCTCCTGCACAGTGGCAGATATGTAAATACGGGGTTTCCGTACCATTTCTTTCGCATTACGGTTCGAACACTCGAACACCTATACGGATTCTCCTGCAAAGTGGCAGATATGTAAATACGGGGTTTCCGTACCATTTCTTTCGCATTACGGTTCGAACACTCGAACACCTATACGGATTCTCCTGTACGGTGGCAGATATTTAATACGGGGTTTCCTTACCATTTGTTGCGCATTACGGTTCGAACACTCGAACACCTATACGGATTCTCCTGCACAGTGGCAGATATGTAAATACGGGGTTTCCGTACCATTTCTTGCGCATTACGGTTCGAACACTCGAACACCTATACGGATTCTCCTGCACAGTGGCAGATATGTAAATACGGGGTTTCCGTACCGTTTCTTTCGCATTACGGTTCGAGCACTCGAACACCTATACGGATTCTCCTGCAAAGTGGCAGATATGTAAATACGGGGTTTCCGTACCATTTCTTTCGCATTACGGTTCGAGCACTCGAACACCTATACGGATTCTCCTGCACAGTGGCAGATATGTAAATACGGGGTTTCCTTACCATTTGTTGCGCATTACGGTTCGAACACTCGAACACCTAAACGGATTCTCCTGCACAGTGGCAGATATGTAAATACGGGGTTTCCGTACCATTTCTTGCGCATTACGGTTCGAACACTCGAACACCTATACGGATTCTCCTGCACAGTGGCAGATATGTAAATACGGGGTTTCCTTACCATTTCTTGCGCATTACGGTTCGAACACTCGAACACCAATACGGATTCTCCTGCACAGTGGCAGATATGTAAATACGGGGTTTCCGTACCATTTCTTTCGCATTACGGTTCGAACACTCGAACACCTATACGGATTCTCCTGCAAAGTGGCAGATATGTAAATACGGGGTTTCCGTACCATTTCTTTCGCATTACGGTTCGAGCACTCGAACACCTATACGGATTCTCCTACACAGTGGCAGATATGTAAATACGGGGTTTCCTTACCATTTGTTGCGCATTACGGTTCGAACACTCGAACACCTAAACGGATTCTCCTGCACAGTGGCAGATATGTAAATACGAGGTTTCCGTACCATTTCTTGCGCATTACGGTTCGAACACTCGAACACCTATACGGATTCTCCTGCACAGTGGCAGATATGTAAATACGGGGTTTCCGTACCATTTCTTGCGCATCACGGTTCGAACACTCGAACACCTATACGGATTCTCCTGCACAGTGGCAGATATGTAAATACGGGGTTTCCGTACCATTTGTTGCGCATTACGGTTCGAACACTCGAACACCAATACGGATTCTCCTGCACAGTGGCAGATATGTAAATACGGGGTTTCCGTACCATTTCTTGCGCATTACGGTTCGAACACTCGAACACCTAAACGGATTCTCCTGCACAGTGGCAGATATGTAAATACGGGGTTTCCGTACCATTTCTTGCGCATTACGGTTCGAACACTCGAACACCTAAACGGATTCTCCTGCACAGTGGCAGATATGTAAATACGGGGTTTCCGTACCATTTCTTGCGCATTACGGTTCGAACACTCGAACACCTATACGGATTCTCCTGCACAGTGGCAGATATGTAAATACGGGGTTTCCGTACCATTTCTTTCGCATTACGGTTCGAACACTCGAACACCTATACGGATTCTCCTGCAAAGTGGCAGATATGTAAATACGGGGTTTCCGTACCATTTCTTTCGCATTACGGTTCGAACACTCGAACACCTATACGGATTCTCCTGTACGGTGGCAGATATTTAATACGGGGTTTCCTTACCATTTGTTGCGCATTACGGTTCGAACACTCGAACACCTATACGGATTCTCCTGCACAGTGGCAGATATGTAAATACGGGGTTTCCGTACCATTTCTTGCGCATTACGGTTCGAACACTCGAACACCTATACGGATTCTCCTGCACAGTGGCAGATATGTAAATACGGGGTTTCCGTACCGTTTCTTTCGCATTACGGTTCGAGCACTCGAACACCTATACGGATTCTCCTGCAAAGTGGCAGATATGTAAATACGTGGTTTCCGTACCATTTCTTTCGCATTACGGTTCGAGCACTCGAACACCTATACGGATTCTCCTGCACAGTGGCAGATATGTAAATACGGGGTTTCCTTACCATTTGTTGCGCCTTACGGTTCGAACACTCGAACACCTAAACGGATTCTCCTGCACAGTGGCAGATATGTAAATACGGGGTTTCCGTACCATTTCTTGCGCATTACGGTTCGAACACTCGAACACCTATACGGATTCTCCTGCACAGTGGCAGATATGTAAATACGGGGTTTCCTTACCATTTCTTGCGCATTACGGTTCGAACACTCGAACACCAATACGGATTCTCCTGCACAGTGGCAGATATGTAAATACGGGGTTTCCGTACCATTTCTTTCGCATTACGGTTCGAACACTCGAACACCTATACGGATTCTCCTGCAAAGTGGCAGATATGTAAATACGGGGTTTCCGTACCATTTCTTTCGCATTACGGTTCGAGCACTCGAACACCTATACGGATTCTCCTACACAGTGGCAGATATGTAAATACGGGGTTTCCTTACCATTTGTTGCGCATTACGGTTCGAACACTCGAACACCTAAACGGATTCTCCTGCACAGTGGCAGATATGTAAATACGAGGTTTCCGTACCATTTCTTGCGCATTACGGTTCGAACACTCGAACACCTATACGGATTCTCCTGCACAGTGGCAGATATGTAAATACGGGGTTTCCGTACCATTTCTTGCGCATCACGGTTCGAACACTCGAACACCTATACGGATTCTCCTGCACAGTGGCAGATATGTAAATACGGGGTTTCCGTACCATTTCTTGCGCATTACGGTTCGAACACTCGAACACCAATACGGATTCTCCTGCACAGTGGCAGATATGTAAATACGGGGTTTCCGTACCATTTCTTGCGCATTACGGTTCGAACACTCGAACACCTAAACGGATTCTCCTGCACAGTGGCAGATATGTAAATACGGGGTTTCCGTACCATTTCTTGCGCATTACGGTTCGAACACTCGAACACCTAAACGGATTCTCCTGCACAGTGGCAGATATGTAAATACGGGGTTTCCGTACCATTTCTTGCGCATTACGGTTCGAACACTCGAACACCTATACGGATTCTCCTGCACAGTGGCAGATATGTAAATACGGGGTTTCCGTACCATTTCTTGCGCATTACGGTTCGAACACTCGAACACCTAAACGGATTCTCCTGCACAGTGGCAGATATGTAAATACGGGGTTTCCGTACCATTTCTTTCGCATTACGGTTCGAACACACGAACACCTATACGGATTCTCCTGCACAGTGGCAGATATGTAAATACGGGGTTTCCTTACCATTTCTTTCGCATTACGGTTCGAACACTCGAACACCTATACGGATTCTCCTGCACAGTGGCAGATATGTAAATACGGGGTTTCCGTACCATTTCTTGCGCATTACGGTTCGAACACTCGAACACCTATACGGATTCTCCTGCACAGTGGCAGATATGTAAATACGGGGTTTCCGTACCATTTCTTTCGCATTACGGTTCGAACACTCGAACACCTAAACGGATTCTCCTGCACAGTGGCAGATATGTAAATACGGGGTTTCCGTACCATTTCTTGCGCATTACGGTTCGAACACTCGAACACCTATACGGATTCTCCTGCAAAGTGGCAGTTATGTAAATACGGGGTTTCCGTACCATTTCTTTCGCATTACGATTCGAACACTCGAACACCTATACGGATTCTCCTGCACAGTGGCAGATATGTAAATACGGGGTTTCCGTACCGTTTCTTGCGCATTACGGTTCGAACACTCGAACACCTATACGGATTCTCCTGCACAGTGGCAGATATGTAAATACGGGGTTTCCGTACCATTTCTTGCGCATCACGGTTCGAACACTCGAACACCTATACGGATTCTCCTACACAGTGGCAGATATGTAAATACGGGGTTTCCGTACCATTTCTTGCGCATTACGGTTCGAACACTCGAACACCAATACGGATTCTCCTGCACAGTGGCAGATATGTAAATACGGGGTTTCCGTACCATTTCTTGCGCATTACGGTTCGAACACTCGAACACCTAAACGGATTCTCCTGCACAGTGGCAGATATGTAAATACGGGGTTTCCGTACCATTTCTTGCGTATTACGGTTCGAACACTCGAACACCTAAACGGATTCTCCTGCACAGTGGCAGATATGTAAATACGGGGTTTCCGTACCATTTCTTGCGCATTACGGTTCGAACACTCGAACACCTATACGGATTCTCGTGCACAGTGGCAGATATGTAAATACGGGGTTTCCGTACCATTTCTTGCGCATTACGGTTCGAACACTCGAACACCTAAACGGATTCTCCTGCACAGTGGCAGATATGTAAATACGGGGTTTCCGTACCATTTCTTTCGCATTACGGTTCGAACACACGAACACCTATACGGATTCTCCTGCACAGTGGCAGATATGTAAATACGGGGTTTCCTTACCATTTCTTTCGCATTACGGTTTGAACACTCGAACACCTATACGGATTCTCCTGCACAGTGGCAGATATGTAAATACGGGGTTTCCGTACCATTTCTTGCGCATTACGGTTCGAACACTCGAACACCTATACGGATTCTCCTGCACAGTGGCAGATATGTAAATACGGGGTTTCCGTACCATTTCTTTCGCATTACGGTTCGAACACTCGAACACCTATACGGATTCTCCTGCAAAGTGGCAGATATGTAAATACGGGGTTTCCGTACCATTTCTTTCGCATTACGGTTCGAACACTCGAACACCTATACGGATTCTCCTGCACGGTGGCAGATATTTAATACGGGGTTTCCTTACCATTTGTTGCGCATTACGGTTCGAACACTCGAACACCTATACGGATTCTCTTGCACAGTGGCAGATATGTAAATACGGGGTTTCCGTACCATTTCTTGCGCATTACGGTTCGAACACTCGAACACCTATACGGATTCTCCTGCACAGTGGCAGATATGTAAATACGGGGTTTCCGTACCATTTCTTTCGCATTACGGTTCGAGCACTCGAACACCTATACGGATTCTCCTGCAAAGTGGCAGATATGTAAATACGGGGTTTCCGTACCATTTCTTTCGCATTACGGTTCGAGCACTCGAACACCTATACGGATTCTCCTGCACAGTGGCAGATATGTAAATACGGGGTTTCCTTACCATTTGTTGCGCATTACGGTTCGAACACTCGAACACCTAAACGGATTCTCCTGCACAGTGGCAGATATGTAAATACGGGGTTTCCGTACCATTTCTTGCGCATTACGGTTCGAACACTCGAACACCTATACGGATTCTCCTGCACAGTGGCAGATATGTAAATACGGGGTTTCCTTACCATTTCTTGCGCATTACGGTTCGAACACTCGAACACCAATACGGATTCTCCTGCACAGTGGCAGATATGTAAATACGGGGTTTCCGTACCATTTCTTTCGCATTACGGTTCGAACACTCGAACACCTATACGGATTCTCCTGCAAAGTGGCAGATATGTAAATACGGGGTTTCCGTACCATTTCTTTCGCATTACGGTTCGAGCACTCGAACACCTATACGGATTCTCCTGCACAGTGGCAGATATGAAAATACGGGGTTTCCTTACCATTTGTTGCGCATTACGGTTCGAACACTCGAACACCTAAACGGATTCTCCTGCACAGTGGCAGATATGTAAATACGGGGTTTCCGTACCATTTCTTGCGCATTACGGTTCGAACACTCGAACACCTATACGGATTCTCCTGCAAAGTGGCAGATATGTAAATACGGGGTTTCCGTACCATTTCTTTCGCATTACGGTTCGAACACTCGAACACCTATACGGATTCTCCTGCACAGTGGCAGATATGTAAATACGGGGTTTCCGTACCATTTCTTGCGCATTACGGTTCGAACACTCGAACACCTATACGGATTCTCCTGCAAAGTGGCAGATATGTAAATACGGGGTTTCCGTACCATTTCTTGCGCATTACGGTTCGAGCACTCGAACACCTATACGGATTCTCCTGCACAGTGGCAGATATGTAAATACGGGGTTTCCTTACCATTTGTTGCGCATTACGGTTCGAACACTCGAACACCTAAACGGATTCTCCTGCACAGTGGCAGATATGTAAATACGGGGTTTCCGTACCATTTCTTGCGCATTACGGTTCGAACACTCGAACACCTATACGGATTCTCCTGCACAGTGGCAGATATGTAAATACGGGGTTTCCGTACCATTTCTTTCGCATTACGGTTCGAACACTCGAACACCTATACAGATTCTCCTGCAAAGTGGCAGATATGGAAATACGGGGTTTCCGTACCATTTCTTTCGCATTACGGTTCGAGCACTCGAACACCTATACGGATTCTCCTGCACAGTGGCAGATATGTAAATACGGGGTTTCCTTACCCTTTGTTGCGCATTACGGTTCGAACACTCGAACACCTAAACGGATTATCCTGCACAGAGGCAGATATGTAAATACGGGGTTTCCGTACCATTTCTTGCGCATTACGGTTCGAACACTCGAACACCTATACGGATTCTCCTGCACAGTGGCAGATATGTAAATACGGGGTTTCCTTACCATTTGTTGCGCATTACGGTTCGAACACTCGAACACCAATACGGATTCTCCTGCACAGTGGCAGATATGTAAATACGGGGTTTCCGTACCATTTCTTTCGCATTACGGTTCGAACACTCGAACACCTATACGGATTCTCCTGCACAGTGGCAGATATGTAAATACGGGGTTTCCGTACCATTTCTTTCGCATTACGGTTCGAGCACTCGAACACCTATACGGATTCTCCTGCACAGTGGCAGATATGTAAATACGGGGTTTCCTTACCATTTGTTGCGCATTACGGTTCGAACACTCGAACACCTAAACGGATTCTCTTGCACAGTGGCAGATATGTAAATACGGGGTTTCCGTACCATTTCTTGCGCATTACGGTTCGAACACTCGAACACCTATACGGATTCTCCTGCACAGTGGCAGATATGTAAATACGGGGTTTCCTTACCATTTCTTGCGCATTACGGTTCGAACACTCGAACACCAATACGGATTCTCCTGCACAGTGGCAGATATGTAAATACGGGGTTTCCGTACCATTTCTTTCGCATTACGGTTCGAACACTCGAACACCTATACGGATTCTTCTGCAAAGTGGCAGATATGTAAATACGGGGTTTCCGTACCATTTCTTTCGCATTACGGTTCGAGCACTCGAACACCTATACGGATTCTCCTGCACAGTGGCAGATATGTAAATACGGGGTTTCCTTACCATTTGTTGCGCATTACGGTTCGAACACTCGAACACCTAAACGGATTCTCCTGCACAGTGGCAGATATGTAAATACGGGGTTTCCGTACCATTTCTTGCGCATTACGGTTCGAACACTCGAACACCTATACGGATTCTCCTGCAAAGTGGCAGATATGTAAATACGGGGTTTCCGTACCATTTCTTTCGCATTACGATTCGAACACTCGAACACCTATACGGATTCTCCTGCACAGTGGCAGATATGTAAATACGGGGTTTCCGTACCGTTTCTTGCGCATTACGGTTCGAACACTCGAACACCTATACGGATTCTCCTGCACAGTGGCAGATATGTAAATACGGGGTTTCCGTACCATTTCTTGCGCATCACGGTTCGAACACTCGAACACCTATACGGATTCTCCTACACAGTGGCAGATATGTAAATACGGGGTTTCCGTACCATTTCTTGCGCATTACGGTTCGAACGCTCGAACACCAATACGGATTCTCCTGCACAGTGGCAGATATGTAAATACGGGGTTTCCGTACCATTTCTTGCGCATTACGGTTCGAACACTCGAACACCTAAACGGATTCTCCTGCACAGTGGCAGATATGTAAATACGGGGTTTCCGTACCATTTCTTGCGTATTACGGTTCGAACACTCGAACACCTAAACGGATTCTCCTGCACAGTGGCAGATATGTAAATACGGGGTTTCCGTACCATTTCTTGCGCATTACGGTTCGAACACTCGAACACCTATACGGATTCTCGTGCACAGTGGCAGATATGTAAATACGGGGTTTCCGTACCATTTCTTGCGCATTACGGTTCGAACACTCGAACACCTAAACGGATTCTCCTGCACAGTGGCAGATATGTAAATACGGGGTTTCCGTACCATTTCTTTCGCATTACGGTTCGAACACACGAACACCTATACGGATTCTCCTGCACAGTGGCAGATATGTAAATACGGGGTTTCCTTACCATTTCTTTCGCATTACGGTTCGAACACTCGAACACCTATACGGATTCTCCTGCACAGTGGCAGATATGTAAATACGGGGTTTCCGTACCATTTCTTGCGCATTACGGTTCGAACACTCGAACACCTATACGGATTCTCCTGCACAGTGGCAGATATGTAAATACGGGGTTTCCGTACCATTTCTTTCGCATTACGGTTCGAACACTCGAACACCTATACGGATTCTCCTGCAAAGTGGCAGATATGTAAATACGGGGTTTCCGTACCATTTCTTTCGCATTACGGTTCGAACACTCGAACACCTATACGGATTCTCCTGCACGGTGGCAGATATTTAATACGGGGTTTCCTTACCATTTGTTGCGCATTACGGTTCGAACACTCGAACACCTATACGGATTCTCTTGCACAGTGGCAGATATGTAAATACGGGGTTTCCGTACCATTTCTTGCGCATTACGGTTCGAACACTCGAACACCTATACGGATTCTCCTGCACAGTGGCAGATATGTAAATACGGGGTTTCCGTACCATTTCTTTCGCATTACGGTTCGAGCACTCGAACACCTATACGGATTCTCCTACAAAGTGGCAGATATGTAAATACGGGGTTTCCGTACCATTTCTTTCGCATTACGGTTCGAGCACTCGAACACCTATACGGATTCTCCTGCACAGTGGCAGATATGTAAATACGGGGTTTCCTTACCATTTGTTGCGCATTACGGTTCGAACACTCGAACACCTAAACGGATTCTCCTGCACAGTGGCAGATATGTAAATACGGGGTTTCCGTACCATTTCTTGCGCATTACGGTTCGAACACTCGAACACCTATACGGATTCTCCTGCACAGTGGCAGATATGTAAATACGGGGTTTCCTTACCATTTCTTGCGCATTACGGTTCGAACACTCGAACACCAATACGGATTCTCCTGCACAGTGGCAGATATGTAAATACGGGGTTTCCGTACCATTTCTTTCGCATTACGGTTCGAACAGTCGAACACCTATACGGATTCTCCTGCAAAGTGGCAGATATGTAAATACGGGGTTTCCGTACCATTTCTTTCGCATTACGGTTCGAGCACTCGAACACCTATACGGATTCTCCTGCACAGTGGCAGATATGAAAATACGGGGTTTCCTTACCATTTGTTGCGCATTACGGTTCGAACACTCGAACACCTAAACGGATTCTCCTGCACAGTGGCAGATATGTAAATACGGGGTTTCCGTACCATTTCTTGCGCATTACGGTTCGAACACTCGAACACCTATACGGATTCTCCTGCAAAGTGGCAGATATGTAAATACGGGGTTTCCGTACCATTTCTTTCGCATTACGGTTCGAACACTCGAACACCTATACGGATTCTCCTGCACAGTGGCAGATATGTAAATACGGGGTTTCCGTACCATTTCTTGCGCATTACGGTTCGAACACTCGAACACCTATACGGATTCTCCTGCAAAGTGGCAGATATGTAAATACGGGGTTTCCGTACCATTTCTTGCGCATTACGGTTCGAGCACTCGAACACCTATACGGATTCTCCTGCACAGTGGCAGATATGTAAATACGGGGTTTCCTTACCATTTGTTGCGCATTACGGTTCGAACACTCGAACACCTAAACGGATTCTCCTGCACAGTGGCAGATATGTAAATACGGGGTTTCCGTACCATTTCTTGCGCATTACGGTTCGAACACTCGAACACCTATACGGATTCTCCTGCACAGTGGCAGATATGTAAATACGGGGTTTCCGTACCATTTCTTTCGCATTACGGTTCGAACACTCGAACACCTATACAGATTCTCCTGCAAAGTGGCAGATATGTAAATACGGGGTTTCCGTACCATTTCTTTCGCATTACGGTTCGAGCACTCGAACACCTATACGGATTCTCCTGCACAGTGGCAGATATGTAAATACGGGGTTTCCTTACCCTTTGTTGCGCATTACGGTTCGAACACTCGAACACCTAAACGGATTATCCTGCACAGAGGCAGATATGTAAATACGGGGTTTCCGTACCATTTCTTGCGCATTACGGTTCGAACACTCGAACACCTATACGGATTCTCCTGCACAGTGGCAGATATGTAAATACGGGGTTTCCTTACCATTTGTTGCGCATTACGGTTCGAACACTCGAACACCAATACGGATTCTCCTGCACAGTGGCAGATATGTAAATACGGGGTTTCCGTACCATTTCTTTCGCATTACGGTTCGAACACTCGAACACCTATACGGATTCTCCTGCACAGTGGCAGATATGTAAATACGGGGTTTCCGTACCATTTCTTTCGCATTACGGTTCGAGCACTCGAACACCTATACGGATTCTCCTGCACAGTGGCAGATATGTAAATACGGGGTTTCCTTACCATTTGTTGCGCATTACGGTTCGAACACTCGAACACCTAAACGGATTCTCTTGCACAGTGGCAGATATGTAAATACGGGGTTTCCGTACCATTTCTTGCGCATTACGGTTCGAACACTCGAACACCTATACGGATTCTCCTGCACAGTGGCAGATATGTAAATACGGGGTTTCCTTACCATTTCTTGCGCATTACGGTTCGAACACTCGAACACCAATACGGATTCTCCTGCACAGTGGCAGATATGTAAATACGGGGTTTCCGTACCATTTCTTTCGCATTACGGTTCGAACACTCGAACACCTATACGGATTCTTCTGCAAAGTGGCAGATATGTAAATACGGGGTTTCCGTACCATTTCTTTCGCATTACGGTTCGAGCACTCGAACACCTATACGGATTCTCCTGCACAGTGGCAGATATGTAAATACGGGGTTTCCTTACCATTTGTTGCGCATTACGGTTCGAACACTCGAACACCTAAACGGATTCTCCTGCACAGTGGCAGATATGTAAATACGGGGTTTCCGTACCATTTCTTGCGCATTACGGTTCGAACACTCGAACACCTATACGGATTCTCCTGCAAAGTGGCAGATATGTAAATACGGGGTTTCCGTACCATTTCTTTCGCATTACGATTCGAACACTCGAACACCTATACGGATTCTCCTGCACAGTGGCAGATATGTAAATACGGGGTTTCCGTACCGTTTCTTGCGCATTACGGTTCGAACACTCGAACACCTATACGGATTCTCCTGCACAGTGGCAGATATGTAAATACGGGGTTTCCGTACCATTTCTTGCGCATCACGGTTCGAACACTCGAACACCTATACGGATTCTCCTACACAGTGGCAGATATGTAAATACGGGGTTTCCGTACCATTTCTTGCGCATTACGGTTCGAACACTCGAACACCAATACGGATTCTCCTGCACAGTGGCAGATATGTAAATACGGGGTTTCCGTACCATTTCTTGCGCATTACGGTTCGAACACTCGAACACCTAAACGGATTCTCCTGCGCAGTGGCAGATATGTAAATACGGGGTTTCCGTACCATTTCTTGCGTATTACGGTTCGAACACTCGAACACCTAAACGGATTCTCCTGCACAGTGGCAGATATGTAAACACGGGGTTTCCGTACCATTTCTTGCGCATTACGGTTCGAACACTCGAACACCTATACGGATTCTCGTGCACAGTGGCAGATATGTAAATACGGGGTTTCCGTACCATTTCTTGCGCATTAAGGTTCGAACACTCGAACACCTAAACGGATTCTCCTGCACAGTGGCAGATATGTAAATACGGGGTTTCCGTACCATTTCTTTCGCATTACGGTTCGAACACACGAACACCTATACGGATTCTCCTGCACAGTGGCAGATATGTAAATACGGGGTTTCCTTACCATTTCTTTCGCATTACGGTTCGAACACTCGAACACCTATACGGATTCTCCTGCACAGTGGCAGATATGTAAATACGGGGTTTCCGTACCATTTCTTGCGCATTACGGTTCGAACACTCGAACACCTATACGGATTCTCCTGCACAGTGGCAGATATGTAAATACGGGGTTTCCGTACCATTTCTTTCGCATTACGGTTCGAACACTCGAACACCTATACGGATTCTCCTGCAAAGTGGCAGATATGTAAATACGGGGTTTCCGTACCATTTCTTTCGCATTACGGTTCGAACACTCGAACACCTATACGGATTCTCCTGCACGGTGGCAGATATTTAATACGGGGTTTCCTTACCATTTGTTGCGCATTACGGTTCGAACACTCGAACACCTATACGGATTCTCTTGCACAGTGGCAGATATGTAAATACGGGGTTTCCGTACCATTTCTTGCGCATTACGGTTCGAACACTCGAACACCTATACGGATTCTCCTGCACAGTGGCAGATATGTAAATACGGGGTTTCCGTACCATTTCTTTCGCATTACGGTTCGAGCACTTGAACACCTATACGGATTCTCCTGCAAAGTGGCAGATATGTAAATACGGGGTTTCCGTACCATTTCTTTCGCATTACGGTTCGAGCACTCGAACACCTATACGGATTCTCCTGCACAGTGGCAGATATGTAAATACGGGGTTTCCTTACCATTTGTTGCGCATTACGGTTCGAACACTCGAACACCTAAACGGATTCTCCTGCACAGTGGCAGATATGTAAATACGGGGTTTCCGTACCATTTCTTGCGCATTACGGTTCGAACACTCGAACACCTATACGGATTCTCCTGCACAGTGGCAGATATGTAAATACGGGGTTTCCTTACCATTTCTTGCGCATTACGGTTCGAACACTCGAACACCAATACGGATTCTCCTGCACAGTGGCAGATATGTAAATACGGGGTTTCCGTACCATTTCTTTCGCATTACGGTTCGAACACTCGAACACCTATACGGATTCTCCTGCAAAGTGGCAGATATGTAAATACGGGGTTTCCGTACCATTTCTTTCGCATTACGGTTCGAGCACTCGAACACCTATACGGATTCTCCTGCACAGTGGCAGATATGAAAATACGGGGTTTCCTTACCATTTGTTGCGCATTACGGTTCGAACACTCGAACACCTACACGGATTCTCCTGCACAGTGGCAGATATGTAAATACGGGGTTTCCGTACCATTTCTTGCGCATTACGGTTCGAACACTCGAACACCTATACGGATTCTCCTGCAAAGTGGCAGATATGTAAATACGGGGTTTCCGTACCATTTCTTTCGCATTACGGTTCGAACACTCGAACACCTATACGGATTCTCCTGCACAGTGGCAGATATGTAAATACGGGGTTTCCGTACCATTTCTTGCGCATTACGGTTCGAACACTCGAACACCTATACGGATTCTCCTGCAAAGTGGCAGATATGTAAATACGGGGTTTCCGTACCATTTCTTGCGCATTACGGTTCGAGCACTCGAACACCTATACGGATTCTCCTGCACAGTGGCAGATATGTAAATACGGGGTTTCCTTACCATTTGTTGCGCATTACGGTTCGAACACTCGAACACCTAAACGGATTCTCCTGCACAGTGGCAGATATGTAAATACGGGGTTTCCGTACCATTTCTTGCGCATTACGGTTCGAACACTGGAACACCTATACGGATTCTCCTGCACAGTGGCAGATATGTAAATACGGGGTTTCCGTACCATTTCTTTCGCATTACGGTTCGAACACTCGAACACCTATACAGATTCTCCTGCAAAGTGGCAGATATGTAAATACGGGGTTTCCGTACCATTTCTTTCGCATTACGGTTCGAGCACTCGAACACCTATACGGATTCTCCTGCACAGTGGCAGATATGTAAATACGGGGTTTCCTTACCCTTTGTTGTGCATTACGGTTCGAACACTCGAACACCTAAACGGATTATCCTGCACAGAGGCAGATATGTAAATACGGGGTTTCCGTACCATTTCTTGCGCATTACGGTTCGAACACTCGAACACCTATACGGATTCTCCTGCACAGTGGCAGATATGTAAATACGGGGTTTCCTTACCATTTGTTGCGCATTACGGTTCGAACACTCGAACACCAATACGGATTCTCCTGCACAGTGGCAGATATGTAAATACGGGGTTTCCGTACCATTTCTTTCGCATTACGGTTCGAACACTCGAACACCTATACGGATTCTCCTGCAAAGTGGCAGATATGTAAATACGGGGTTTCCGTACCATTTCTTTCGCATTACGGTTCGAGCACTCGAACACCTATACGAATTCTCCTGCACAGTGGCAGATATGTAAATACGGGGTTTCCTTACCATTTGTTGCGCATTACGGTTCGAACACTCGAACACCTAAACGGATTCTCCTGCACAGTGGCAGATATGTAAATACGGGGTTTCCGTACCATTTTTTGCGCATTACGGTTCGAACACTCGAACACCTATACGGATTCTCCTGCAAAGTGGCAGATATGTAAATACGGGGTTTCCGTACCATTTCTTTCGCATTACGGTTCGAACACTCGAACACCTATACGGATTCTCCTGCACAGTGGCAGATATGTAAATACGGGGTTTCCGTACCATTTCTTGCGCATTACGGTTCGAACACTCGAACACCTATACGGATTCTCCTGCAAAGTGGCAGATATGTAAATACGGGGTTTCCGTACCATTTCTTGCGCATTACGGTTCGAGCACTCGAACACCTATACGGATTCTCCTGCACAGTGGCAGATATGTAAATACGGGGTTTCCTTACCATTTGTTGCGCATTACGGTTCGAACACTCGAACACCTAAACGGATTCTCCTGCACAGTGGCAGATATGTAAATACGGGGTTTCCGTACCATTTCTTGCGCATTACGGTTCGAACACTCGAACACCTATACGGATTCTCCTGCACAGTGGCAGATATGTAAATACGGGGTTTCCGTACCATTTCTTTCGCATTACGGTTCGAACACTCGAACACCTATACGGATTCTCCTGCAAAGTGGCAGATATGTAAATACGGGGTTTCCGTACCATTTCTTTCGCATTACGGTTCGAGCACTCGAACACCTATACGGATTCTCCTGCACAGTGGCAGATATGTAAATACGGGGTTTCCTTACCATTTGTTGCGCATTACGGTTCGAACACTCGAACACCTAAACGGATTCTCCTGCACAGAGGCAGATATGTAAATACGGGGTTTCCGTACCATTTCTTGCGCATTACGGTTCGAACACTCGAACACCTATACGGCTTCTCCTGCACAGTGGCAGATATGTAAATACGGGGTTTCCTTACCATTTCTTGCGCATTACGGTTCGAACACTCGAACACCAATACGGATTCTCCTGCACGGTGGCAGATATGTAAATACGGGGTTTCCGCACCATTTCTTTCGCATTACGGTTCGAACACTCGAACACCTATACGGATTCTCCTGCAAAGTGGCAGATATGTAAATACGGGGTTTCCGTACCATTTCTTTCGCATTACGGTTCGAGCACTCGAACACCTATACGGATTCTCCTGCACAGTGGCAGATATGTAAATACGGGGTTTCCTTACCATTTGTTGCGCATTACGGTTCGAACACTCGAACACCTAAACGGATTCTCCTGCATAGTGGCAGATATGTAAATACGGGGTTTCCGTACCATTTCTTGCGCATTACGGTTCGAACACTCGAACACCTATACGGATTCTCCTGCAAAGTGGCAGATATGTAAATACGGGGTTTCCGTACCATTTCTTTCGCATTACGGTTCGAACACTCGAACACCTATACGGATTCTCCTGCACAGTGGCAGATATGTAAATACGGGGTTTCCGTACCATTTCTTCCGCATTACGGTTCGAACACTCGAACACCTATACGGATTCTCCTGCAAAGTGGCAGATATGTAAATACGGGGTTTCCGTACCATTTCTTTCGCATTACGGTTCGAGCACTCGAACACCTATACGGATTCTCCTGCACAGTGGCAGATATGTAAATACGGGGTTTCCTTACCATTTGTTGCGCATTACGGTTCGAACACTCGAACACCTAAACGGATTCTCCTGCACAGTGGCAGATATGTAAATACGGGGTTTCCGTACCATTTTTTGCGCATTACGGTTCGAACACTCGAACACCTATACGGATTCTCCTGCAAAGTGGCAGATATGTAAATACGGGGTTTCCGTACCATTTCTTTCGCATTACGGTTCGAACACTCGAACATCTATACGAATTCTCCTGCACAGTGGCAGATATGTAAATACGGGGTTTCCGTACCATTTCTTGCGCATTACGGTTCGAACACTCGAACACCTATACGGATTCTCCTGCAAAGTGGCAGATATGTAAATACGGGGTTTCCGTACCATTTCTTGCGCATTACGGTTCGAGCACTCGAACACCTATACGGATTCTCCTGCACAGTGGCAGATATGTAAATACGGGGTTTCCTTACCATTTGTTGCGCATTACGGTTCGAACACTCGAACACCTAAACGGATTCTCCTGCACAGTGGCAGATATGTAAATACGGGGTTTCCGTACCATTTCTTGCGCATTACGGTTCGAACACTCGAACACCTATACGGATTCTCCTGCACAGTGGCAGATATGTAAATACGGGGTTTCCGTACCATTTCTTTCGCATTACGGTTCGAACACTCGAACACCTATACGGATTCTCCTGCAAAGTGGCAGATATGTAAATACGGGGTTTCCGTACCATTTCTTTCGCATTACGGTTCGAGCACTCGAACACCTATACGGATTCTCCTGCACAGTGGCAGATATGTAAATACGGGGTTTCCTTACCATTTGTTGCGCATTACGGTTCGAACACTCGAACACCTAAACGGATTCTCCTGCACAGAGGCAGATATGTAAATACGGGGTTTCCGTACCATTTCTTGCGCATTACGGTTCGAACACTCGAACACCTATACGGATTCTCCTGCACAGTGGCAGATATGTAAATACGGGGTTTCCTTACCATTTCTTGCGCATTACGGTTCGAACACTCGAACACCAATACGGATTCTCCTGCACAGTGGCAGATATGTAAATACGGGGTTTCCGCACCATTTCTTTCGCATTACGGTTCGAACACTCGAACACCTATACGGATTCTCCTGCAAAGTGGCAGATATGTAAATACGGGGTTTCCGTACCATTTCTTTCGCATTACGGTTCGAGTACTCGAACACCTATACGGATTCTCCTGCACAGTGGCAGATATGTAAATACGGGGTTTCCTTACCATTTGTTGCGCATTACGGTTCGAACACTCGAACACCTAAACGGATTCTCCTGCATAGTGGCAGATATGTAAATACGGGGTTTCCGTACCATTTCTTGCGCATTACGGTTCGAACACTCGAACACCTATACGGATTCTCCTGCAAAGTGGCAGATATGTAAATACGGGGTTTCCGTACCATTTCTTTCGCATTACGGTTCGAACACTCGAACACCTATACGGATTCTCCTGCACAGTGGCAGATATGTAAATACGGGGTTTCCGTACCATTTCTTGCGCATTACGGTTCGAACACTCGAACACCTATACGGATTCTCCTGCAAAGTGGCAGATATGTAAATACGGGGTTTCCGTACCATTTCTTGCGCATTACGGTTCGAGCACTCGAACACCTATACGGATTCTCCTGCACAGTGGCAGATATGTAAATACGGGGTTTCCTTACCATTTGTTGCGCATTACGGTTCGAACACTCGAACACCTAAACGGATTCTCCTGCACAGTGGCAGATATGTAAATACGGGGTTTCCGTACCATTTCTTGCGCATTACGGTTCGAACACTCGAACACCTATACGGATTCTCCTGCACAGTGGCAGATATGTAAATACGGGGTTTCCGTACCATTTCTTTCGCATTACGGTTCGAACACTCGAACACCTATACGGATTCTCCTGCAAAGTGGCAGATATGTAAATACGGGGTTTCCGTACCATTTCTTTCGCATTACGGTTTGAGCACTCGAACACCTATACGGATTCTCCTGCACAGTGGCAGATATGTAAATACGGGGTTTCCTTACCATTTGTTGCGCATTACGGTTCGAACACTCGAACACCTAAACGGATTCTCCTGCACAGAGGCAGATATGTAAATACGGGGTTTCCGTACCATTTCTTGCGCATTACGGTTCGAACACTCGAACACCTACACGGATTCTCCTGCACAGTGGCAGATATGTAAATACGGGGTTTCCTTACCATTTCTTGCGCATTACGGTTCGAACACTCGAACACCAATACGGATTCTCCTGCACAGTGGCAGATATGTAAATACGGGGTTTCCGCACCATGTCTTTCGCATTACGGTTCGAACACTCGAACACCTATACGGATTCTCCTGCAAAGTGGCAGATATGTAAATACGAGGTTTCCGTACCATTTCTTTCGCATTACGGTTCGAGCACTCGAACACCTATACGGATTCTCCTGCACAGTGGCAGATATGTAAATACGGGGTTTCCTTACCATTTGTTGCGCATTACGGTTCGAACACTCGAACACCTAAACGGATTCTCCTGCACAGTGGCAGATATGTAAATACGGGATTTCCGTACCATTTCTTGCGCATTACGGTTCGAACACTCGAACACCTATACGGATTCTCCTGCAAAGTGGCAGATATGTAAATACGGGGTTTCCGTACCATTTCTTGCGCATTACGGTTCGAACACTCGAACACCTATACGGATTCTCCTGCACAGTGGCAGATATGTAAATACGGGGTTTTCGTACCATTTCTTGCGCATTACGGTTCGAACACTCGAACACCTAAACGGATTCTCCTGCACAGTGGCAGATATGTAAATACGGGGTTTCCGTACCATTTCTTGCGCATTACGGTTCGAACACTCGAACTCCTATACGGATTCTCCTGCACAGTGGCAGATATGTAAATACGGGGTTTCCGTACCGTTTCTTGCGCATTACGGTTCGAACACTCGAACACCTATACGGATTCTCCAGCACAGTGGCAGATATGTAAATACGGGGTTTCCGTACCATTTCTTGCGCATCACGGTTCGAACACTCGAACACCTATACGGATTCTCCTGCACAGTGGCTGATATGTAAATACGGGGTTTCCGTACCATTTCTTTCGCATTACGGTTCGAACACACGAACACCTATACGGATTCTCCTGCACAGTGGCAGATATGTAAATACGGGGTTTCCTTACCATTTCTTTCGCATTACGGTTCGAACACTCGAACACCTATACGGATTCTCCTGCACAGTGGCAGATATGTAAATACGGGGTTTCCGTACCATTTCTTTCGCATTACGGTTCGAACACTCGAACACCTATACGGATTCTCCTGCAAAGTGGCAGATATGTAAATACGGGGTTTCCGTACCATTTCTTTCGCATTACGGTTCGAACACTCGAACACCTATACGGATTCTCCTGTACGGTGGCAGATATTTAATACGGGGTTTCCTTACCATTTGTTGCGCATTACGGTTCGAACACTCGAACACCTATACGGATTCTCCTGCACAGTGGCAGATATGTAAATACGGGGTTTCCGTACCATTTCTTGCGCATTACGGTTCGAACACTCGAACACCTATACGGATTCTCCTGCACAGTGGCAGATATGTAAATACGGGGTTTCCGTACCGTTTCTTTCGCATTACGGTTCGAGCACTCGAACACCTATACGGATTCTCCTGCAAAGTGGCAGATATGTAAATACGGGGTTTCCGTACCATTTCTTTCGCATTACGGTTCGAGCACTCGAACACCTATACGGATTCTCCTGCACAGTGGCAGATATGTAAATACGGGGTTTCCTTACCATTTGTTGCGCATTACGGTTCGAACACTCGAACACCTAAACGGATTCTCCTGCACAGTGGCAGATATGTAAATACGGGGTTTCCGTACCATTTCTTGCGCATTACGGTTCGAACACTCGAACACCTATACGGATTCTCCTGCACAGTGGCAGATATGTAAATACGGGGTTTCCTTACCATTTCTTGCGCATTACGGTTCGAACACTCGAACACCAATACGGATTCTCCTGCACAGTGGCAGATATGTAAATACGGGGTTTCCGTACCATTTCTTTCGCATTACGGTTCGAACACTCGAACACCTATACGGATTCTCCTGCAAAGTGGCAGATATGTAAATACGGGGTTTCCGTACCATTTCTTTCGCATTACGGTTCGAGCACTCGAACACCTATACGGATTCTCCTACACAGTGGCAGATATGTAAATACGGGGTTTCCTTACCATTTGTTGCGCATTACGGTTCGAACACTCGAACACCTAAACGGATTCTCCTGCACAGTGGCAGATATGTAAATACGAGGTTTCCGTACCATTTCTTGCGCATTACGGTTCGAACACTCGAACACCTATACGGATTCTCCTGCACAGTGGCAGATATGTAAATACGGGGTTTCCGTACCATTTCTTGCGCATCACGGTTCGAACACTCGAACACCTATACGGATTCTCCTGCACAGTGGCAGATATGTAAATACGGGGTTTCCGTACCATTTCTTGCGCATTACGGTTCGAACACTCGAACACCAATACGGATTCTCCTGCACAGTGGCAGATATGTAAATACGGGGTTTCCGTACCATTTCTTGCGCATTACGGTTCGAACACTCGAACACCTAAACGGATTCTCCTGCACAGTGGCAGATATGTAAATACGAGGTTTCCGTACCATTTCTTGCGCATTACGGTTCGAACACTCGAACACCTAAACGGATTCTCCTGCACAGTGGCAGATATGTAAATACGGGGTTTCCGTACCATTTCTTGCGCATTACGGTTCGAACACTCGAACACCTATACGGATTCTCCTGCACAGTGGCAGATATGTAAATACGGGGTTTCCGTACCATTTCTTGCGCATTACGGTTCGAACACTCGAACACCTAAACGGATTCTCCTGCACAGTGGCAGATATGTAAATACGGGGTTTCCGTACCATTTCTTTCGCATTACGGTTCGAACACACGAACACCTATACGGATTCTCCTACACAGTGGCAGATATGTAAATACGGGGTTTCCTTACCATTTCTTTCGCATTACGGTTCGAACACTCGAACACCTATACGGATTCTCCTGCACAGTGGCAGATATGTAAATACGGGGTTTCCGTACCATTTCTTGCGCATTACGGTTCGAACACTCGAACACCTATACGGATTCTCCTGCACAGTGGCAGATATGTAAATACGGGGTTTCCGTACCATTTCTTTCGCATTACGGTTCGAACACTCGAACACCTATACGGATTCTCCTGCACAGTGGCAGATATGTAAATACGGGGTTTCCGTACCATTTCTTTCGCATTACGGTTCGAGCACTCGAACACCTATACGGATTCTCCTGCACAGTGGCAGATATGTAAATACGGGGTTTCCTTACCATTTGTTGCGCATTACGGTTCGAACACTCGAACACCTAAACGGATTCTCTTGCACAGTGGCAGATATGTAAATACGGGGTTTCCGTACCATTTCTTGCGCATTACGGTTCGAACACTCGAACACCTATACGGATTCTCCTGCACAGTGGCAGATATGTAAATACGGGGTTTCCTTACCATTTCTTGCGCATTACGGTTCGAACACTCGAACACCAATACGGATTCTCCTGCACAGTGGCAGATATGTAAATACGGGGTTTCCGTACCATTTCTTTCGCATTACGGTTCGAACACTCGAACACCTATACGGATTCTCCTGCAAAGTGGCAGATATGTAAATACGGGGTTTCCGTACCATTTCTTTCGCATTACGGTTCGAGCACTCGAACACCTATACGGATTCTCCTGCACAGTGGCAGATATGTAAATACGGGGTTTCCTTACCATTTGTTGCGCATTACGGTTCGAACACTCGAACACCTAAACGGATTCTCCTGCACAGTGGCAGATATGTAAATACGGGGTTTCCGTACCATTTCTTGCGCATTACGGTTCGAACACTCGAACACCTATACGGATTCTCCTGCAAAGTGGCAGATATGTAAATACGGGGTTTCCGTACCATTTCTTTCGCATTACGATTCGAACACTCGAACACCTATACGGATTCTCCTGCACAGTGGCAGATATGTAAATACGGGGTTTCCGTACCGTTTCTTGCGCATTACGGTTCGAACACTCGAACACCTATACGGATTCTCCTGCACAGTGGCAGATATGTAAATACGGGGTTTCCGTACCATTTCTTGCGCATCACGGTTCGAACACTCGAACACCTATACGGATTCTCCTACACAGTGGCAGATATGTAAATACGGGGTTTCCGTACCATTTCTTGCGCATTACGGTTCGAACACTCGAACACCAATACGGATTCTCCTGCACAGTGGCAGATATGTAAATACGGGGTTTCCGTACCATTTCTTGCGCATTACGGTTCGAACACTCGAACACCTAAACGGATTCTCCTGCACAGTGGCAGATATGTAAATACGGGGTTTCCGTACCATTTCTTGCGTATTACGGTTCGAACACTCGAACACCTAAACGGATTCTCCTGCACAGTGGCAGATATGTAAATACGGGGTTTCCGTACCATTTCTTGCGCATTACGGTTCGAACACTCGAACACCTATACGGATTCTCGTGCACAGTGGCAGATATGTAAATACGGGGTTTCCGTACCATTTCTTGCGCATTACGGTTCGAACACTCGAACACCTAAACGGATTCTCCTGCACAGTGGCAGATATGTAAATACGGGGTTTCCGTACCATTTCTTTCGCATTACGGTTCGAACACACGAACACCTATACGGATTCTCCTGCACAGTGGCAGATATGTAAATACGGGGTTTCCTTACCATTTCTTTCGCATTACGGTTCGAACACTCGAACAACTATACGGATTCTCCTGCACAGTGGCAGATATGTAAATACGGGGTTTCCGTACCATTTCTTGCGCATTACGGTTCGAACACTCGAACACCTATACGGATTCTCCTGCACAGTGGCAGATATGTAAATACGGGGTTTCCGTACCATTTCTTTCGCATTACGGTTCGAACACTCGAACACCTATACGGATTCTCCTGCAAAGTGGCAGATATGTAAATACGGGGTTTCCGTACCATTTCTTTCGCATTACGGTTCGAACACTCGAACACCTATACGGA
The DNA here is from genome assembly GCF_055761805.1 of Camellia sinensis. Taxonomy (NCBI): domain Eukaryota; kingdom Viridiplantae; phylum Streptophyta; class Magnoliopsida; order Ericales; family Theaceae; genus Camellia; species Camellia sinensis. The sequence goes on from NC_138965.1 coordinate 2,185,290, forward strand.
TTCTCCTGCACGGTGGCAGATATTTAATACGGGGTTTCCTTACCATTTGTTGCGCATTACGGTTCGAACACTCGAACACCTAAACGGATTCTCCTGCACAATGGCAGATATGTAAATACGGGGTTTCCGTACCATTTCTTTCGCATTACGGTTCGAACACACGAACACCTATACGGATTCTCCTACACAGTGGCAGATATGTAAATACGGGGTTTCCTTACCATTTCTTTCGCATTACGGTTCGAACACTCGAACACCTATACGGATTCTCCTGCACAGTGGCAGATATGTAAATACGGGGTTTCCGTACCATTTCTTGCGCATTACGGTTCGAACACTCGAACACCTATACGGATTCTCCTGCACAGTGGCAGATATGTAAATACGGGGTTTCCGTACCATTTCTTTCGCATTACGGTTCGAACACTCGAACACCTATACGGATTCTCCTGCACAGTGGCAGATATGTAAATACGGGGTTTCCGTACCATTTCTTTCGCATTACGGTTCGAGCACTCGAACACCTATACGGATTCTCCTGCACAGTGGCAGATATGTAAATACGGGGTTTCCTTACCATTTGTTGCGCATTACGGTTCGAACACTCGAACACCTAAACGGATTCTCTTGCACAGTGGCAGATATGTAAATACGGGGTTTCCGTACCATTTCTTGCGCATTACGGTTCGAACACTCGAACACCTATACGGATTCTCCTGCACAGTGGCAGATATGTAAATACGGGGTTTCCTTACCATTTCTTGCGCATTACGGTTCGAACACTCGAACACCAATACGGATTCTCCTGCACAGTGGCAGATATGTAAATACGGGGTTTCCGTACCATTTCTTTCGCATTACGGTTCGAACACTCGAACACCTATACGGATTCTCCTGCAAAGTGGCAGATATGTAAATACGGGGTTTCCGTACCATTTCTTTCGCATTACGGTTCGAGCACTCGAACACCTATACGGATTCTCCTGCACAGTGGCAGATATGTAAATACGGGGTTTCCTTACCATTTGTTGCGCATTACGGTTCGAACACTCGAACACCTAAACGGATTCTCCTGCACTGTGGCAGATATGTAAATACGGGGTTTCCGTACCATTTCTTGCGCATTACGGTTCGAACACTCGAACACCTATACGGATTCTCCTGCAAAGTGGCAGATATGTAAATACGGGGTTTCCGTACCATTTCTTTCGCATTACGATTCGAACACTCGAACACCTATACGGATTCTCCTGCACAGTGGCAGATATGTAAATACGGGGTTTCCGTACCGTTTCTTGCGCATTACGGTTCGAACACTCGAACACCTATACGGATTCTCCTGCACAGTGGCAGATATGTAAATACGGGGTTTCCGTACCATTTCTTGCGCATCACGGTTCGAACACTCGAACACCTATACGGATTCTCCTACACAGTGGCAGATATGTAAATACGGGGTTTCCGTACCATTTCTTGCGCATTACGGTTCGAACACTCGAACACCAATACGGATTCTCCTGCACAGTGGCAGATATGTAAATACGGGGTTTCCGTACCATTTCTTGCGCATTACGGTTCGAACACTCGAACACCTAAACGGATTCTCCTGCACAGTGGCAGATATGTAAATACGGGGTTTCCGTACCATTTCTTGCGTATTACGGTTCGAACACTCGAACACCTAAACGGATTCTCCTGCACAGTGGCAGATATGTAAATACGGAGTTTCCGTACCATTTCTTGCGCATTACGGTTCGAACACTCGAACACCTATACGGATTCTCGTGCACAGTGGCAGATATGTAAATACGGGGTTTCCGTACCATTTCTTGCGCATTACGGTTCGAACACTCGAACACCTAAACGGATTCTCCTGCACAGTGGCAGATATGTAAATACGGGGTTTCCGTACCATTTCTTTCGCATTACGGTTCGAACACACGAACACCTATACGGATTCTCCTGCACAGTGGCAGATATGTAAATACGGGGTTTCCTTACCATTTCTTTCGCATTACGGTTCGAACACTCGAACAACTATACGGATTCTCCTGCACAGTGGCAGATATGTAAATACGGGGTTTCCGTACCATTTCTTGCGCATTACGGTTCGAACACTCGAACACCTATACGGATTCTCCTGCACAGTGGCAGATATGTAAATACGGGGTTTCCGTACCATTTCTTTCGCATTACGGTTCGAACACTCGAACACCTATACGGATTCTCCTGCAAAGTGGCAGATATGTAAATACGGGGTTTCCGTACCATTTCTTTCGCATTACGGTTCGAACACTCGAACACCTATACGGATTCTCCTGCACGGTGGCAGATATTTAATACGGGGTTTCCTTACCATTTGTTGCGCATTACGGTTCGAACACTCGAACACCTATACGGATTCTCTTGCACAGTGGCAGATATGTAAATACGGGGTTTCCGTACCATTTCTTGCGCATTACGGTTCGAACACTCGAACACCTATACGGATTCTCCTGCACAGTGGCAGATATGTAAATACGGGGTTTCCGTACCATTTCTTTCGCATTACGGTTCGAGCACTCGAACACCTATACGGATTCTCCTGCAAAGTGGCAGATATGTAAATACGGGGTTTCCGTACCATTTCTTTCGCATTACGGTTCGAGCACTCGAACACCTATACGGATTCTCCTGCACAGTGGCAGATATGTAAATACGGGGTTTCCTTACCATTTGTTGCGCATTACGGTTCGAACACTCGAACACCTAAACGGATTCTCTTGCACAGTGGCAGATATGTAAATACGGGGTTTCCGTACCATTTCTTGCGCATTACGGTTCGAACACTCGAACACCTATACGGATTCTCCTGCACAGTGGCAGATATGTAAATACGGGGTTTCCTTACCATTTCTTGCGCATTACGGTTCGAACACTCGAACACCAATACGGATTCTCCTGCACAGTGGCAGATATGTAAATACGGGGTTTCCGTACCATTTCTTTCGCATTACGGTTCGAACACTCGAACACCTATACGGATTCTCCTGCAAAGTGGCAGATATGTAAATACGGGGTTTCCGTACCATTTCTTTCGCATTACGGTTCGAGCACTCGAACACCTATACGGATTCTCCTGCACAGTGGCAGATATGTAAATACGGGGTTTCCTTACCATTTGTTGCGCATTACGGTTCGAACACTCGAACACCTAAACGGATTCTCCTGCACAGTGGCAGATATGTAAATACGGGGTTTCCGTACCATTTCTTGCGCATTACGGTTCGAACACTCGAACACCTATACGGATTCTCCTGCAAAGTGGCAGATATGTAAATACGGGGTTTCCGTACCATTTCTTTCGCATTACGATTCGAACACTCGAACACCTATACGGATTCTCCTGCACAGTGGCAGATATGTAAATACGGGGTTTCCGTACCATTTCTTTCGCATTACGGTTCGAACACTCGAACACCTATACGGATTCTCCTGCACGGTGGCAGATATTTAATACGGGGTTTCCTTACCATTTGTTGCGCATTACGGTTCGAACACTCGAACACCTATACGGATTCTCTTGCACAGTGGCAGATATGTAAATACGGGGTTTCCGTTCCATTTCTTGCGCATTACGGTTCGAACACTCGAACACCTATACGGATTCTCCTGCACAGTGGCAGATATGTAAATACGGGGTTTCCGTACCATTTCTTTCGCATTACGGTTCGAGCACTCGAACACCTATACGGATTCTCCTGCAAAGTGGCAGATATGTAAATACGGGGTTTCCGTACCATTTCTTTCGCATTACGGTTCGAGCACTCGAACACCTATACGGATTCTCCTGCACAGTGGCAGATATGTAAATACGGGGTTTCCTTACCATTTGTTGCGCATTACGGTTCGAACACTCGAACACCTAAACGGATTCTCCTGCACAGTGGCAGATATGTAAATACGGGGTTTCCGTACCATTTCTTGCGCATTACGGTTCGAACACTCGAACACCTATACGGATTCTCCTGCACAGTGGCAGATATGTAAATACGGGGTTTCCTTACCATTTCTTGCGCATTACGGTTCGAACACTCGAACACCAATACGGATTCTCCTGCACAGTGGCAGATATGTAAATACGGGGTTTCCGTACCATTTCTTTCGCATTACGGTTCGAACACTCGAACACCTATACGGATTCTCCTGCAAAGTGGCAGATATGTAAATACGGGGTTTCCGTACCATTTCTTTCGCATTACGGTTCGAGCACTCGAACACCTATACGGATTCTCCTGCACAGTGGCAGATATGAAAATACGGGGTTTCCTTACCATTTGTTGCGCATTACGGTTCGAACACTCGAACACCTAAACGGATTCTCCTGCACAGTGGCAGATATGTAAATACGGGGTTTCCGTACCATTTCTTGCGCATTACGGTTCGAACACTCGAACACCTATACGGATTCTCCTGCAAAGTGGCAGATATGTAAATACGGGGTTTCCATACCATTTCTTTCGCATTACGGTTCGAACACTCGAACACCTATACGGATTCTCCTGCACAGTGGCAGATATGTAAATACGGGGTTTCCGTACCATTTCTTGCGCATTACGGTTCGAACACTCGAACACCTATACGGATTCTCCTGCAAAGTGGCAGATATGTAAATACGGGGTTTCCGTACCATTTCTTGCGCATTACGGTTCGAACACTCGAACACCTATACGGATTCTCCTGCACAGTGGCAGATATGTAAATACGGGGTTTCCGTACCATTTCTTGCGCATTACGGTTCGAACACTCGAACACCTATACGGATTCTCCTGCAAAGTGGCAGATATGTAAATACGGGGTTTCCGTACCATTTCTTGCGCATTACGGTTCGAGCACTCGAACACCTATACGGATTCTCCTGCACAGTGGCAGATATGTAAATACGGGGTTTCCTTACCATTTGTTGCGCATTACGGTTCGAACACTCGAACACCTAAACGGATTCTCCTGCACAGTGGCAGATATGTAAATACGGGGTTTCCGTACCATTTCTTGCGCATTACGGTTCGAACACTCGAACACCTATACGGATTCTCCTGCACAGTGGCAGATATGTAAATACGGGGTTTCCGTACCATTTCTTTCGCATTACGGTTCGAACACTCGAACACCTATACGGATTCTCCTGCAAAGTGGCAGATATGTAAATACGGGGTTTCCGTACCATTTCTTTCGCATTACGGTTCGAGCACTCGAACACCTATACGGATTCTCCTGCACAGTGGCAGATATGTAAATACGGGGTTTCCTTACCATTTGTTGCGCATTACGGTTCGAACACTCGAACACCTAAACGGATTCTCCTGCACAGAGGCAGATATGTAAATACGGGGTTTCCGTACCATTTCTTGCGCATTACGGTTCGAACACTCGAACACCTATACGGCTTCTCCTGCACAGTGGCAGATATGTAAATACGGGGTTTCCTTACCATTTCTTGCGCATTACGGTTCGAACACTCGAACACCAATACGGATTCTCCTGCACAGTGGCAGATATGTAAATACGGGGTTTCCGCACCATTTCTTTCGCATTACGGTTCGAACACTCGAACACCTATACGGATTCTCCTGCAAAGTGGCAGATATGTAAATACGGGGTTTCCGTACCATTTCTTTCGCATTACGGTTCGAGCACTCGAACACCTATACGGATTCTCCTGCACAGTGGCAGATATGTAAATACGGGGTTTCCTTACCATTTGTTGCGCATTACGGTTCGAACACTCGAACACCTAAACGGATTCTCCTGCATAGTGGCAGATATGTAAATACGGGGTTTCCGTACCATTTCTTGCGCATTACGGTTCGAACACTCGAACACCTATACGGATTCTCCTGCAAAGTGGCAGATATGTAAATACGGGTTTCCGTACCATTTCTTTCGCATTACGGTTCGAACACTCGAACACCTATACGGATTCTCCTGCACAGTGGCAGATATGTAAATACGGGGTTTCCGTACCATTTCTTGCGCATTACGGTTCGAACACTCGAACACCTATACGGATTCTCCTGCAAAGTGGCAGATATGTAAATACGGGGTTTCCGTACCATTTCTTTCGCATTACGGTTCGAGTACTCGAACACCTATACGGATTCTCCTGCACAGTGGCAGATATGTAAATACGGGGTTTCCTTACCATTTGTTGCGCATTACGGTTCGAACACTCGAACACCTAAACGGATTCTCCTGCATAGTGGCAGATATGTAAATACGGGGTTTCCGTACCATTTCTTGCGCATTACGGTTCGAACACTCGAACACCTATACGGATTCTCCTGCAAAGTGGCAGATATGTAAATACGGGGTTTCCGTACCATTTCTTTCGCATTACGGTTCGAACACTCGAACACCTATACGGATTCTCCTGCACAGTGGCAGATATGTAAATACGGGGTTTCCGTACCATTTCTTGCGCATTACGGTTCGAACACTCGAACACCTATACGGATTCTCCTGCACAGTGGCAGATACGTAAACACGGGGTTTCCTTACCATTTCTTGCGCATTACGGTTCGAACACTCGAACACCAATACGGATTCTCCTGCACAGTGGCAGATATGTAAATACGGGGTTTCCGTACCATTTCTTGCGCATTACGGTTCGAACACTCGAACACCTATACGAATTCTCCTGCACAGTGGCAGATATGTAAATACGGGGTTTCCGTACCATTTCTTGCGCATTACGGTTCGAACACTCGAAGACCTATACGGATTCTCCTGCACAGTGGCAGATATGTAAATACGGGGTTTCCGTACCATTTCTTTCGCATTACGGTTCGAACACTCGAACACCTATACGGATTCTCCTGCAAAGTGGCAGATATGTAAATACGGGGTTTCCGTACCATTTCTTTCGCATTACGGTTCGAGCACTCGAACACCTATACGGATTCTCCTGCACAGTGGCAGATATGTAAATACGGGGTTTCCTTACCATTTGTTGCGCATTACGGTTCGAACACTCGAACACCTAAACGGATTCTCCTGCACAGAGGCAGATATGTAAATACGGGGTTTCCGTACCATTTCTTGCGCATTACGGTTCGAACACTCGAACACCTACACGGATTCTCCTGCACAGTGGCAGATATGTAAATACGGGGTTTCCTTACCATTTCTTGCGCATTACGGTTCGAACACTCGAACACCAATACGGATTCTCCTGCACAGTGGCAGATATGTAAATACGGGGTTTCCGCACCATTTCTTTCGCATTAAGGTTCGAACACTCGAACACCTATACGGATTCTCCTGCAAAGTGGCAGATATGTAAATACGAGGTTTCCGTACCATTTCTTTCGCATTACGGTTCGAGCACTCGAACACCTATACGGATTCTCCTGCACAGTGGCAGATATGTAAATACGGGGTTTCCTTACCATTTGTTGCGCATTACGGTTCGAACACTCGAACACCTAAACGGATTCTCCTGCACAGTGGCAGATATGTAAATACGGGATTTCCGTACCATTTCTTGCGCATTACGGTTCGAACACTCGAACACCTATACGGATTCTCCTGCAAAGTGGCAGATATGTAAATACGGGGTTTCCGTACCATTTCTTGCGCATTACGGTTCGAACACTCGAACACCTATACGGATTCTCCTGCACAGTGGCAGATATGTAAATACGGGGTTTTCGTACCATTTCTTGCGCATTACGGTTCGAACACTCGAACACCTAAACGGATTCTCCTGCACAGTGGCAGATATGTAAATACGGGGTTTCCGTACCATTTCTTGCGCATTACGGTTCGAACACTCGAACACCTATACGGATTCTCCTGCACCGTGGCAGATATGTAAATACGGGGTTTCCGTACCGTTTCTTGCGCATTACGGTTCGAACACTCGAACACCTATACGGATTCTCCAGCACAGTGGCAGATATGTAAATACGGGGTTTCCGTACCATTTCTTGCGCATCACGGTTCGAACACTCGAACACCTATACGGATTCTCCTGCACAGTGGCTGATATGTAAATATGGGGTTTCCGTACCATTTCTTGCGCATAACGGTTCGAACACTCGAACACCAATACGGATTCTCCTGCACAGTGGCAGATCTGTAAATACGGGGTTTCCGTACCATTTCTTGCGCATTACGGTTCGAACACTCGAACACCTAAACGGATTCTCCTGCACAGTGGCAGATATGTAAATACGGGGTTTCCGTACCATTTCTTGCGCATTACGGTTCGAACACTCGAACACCTAAACGAATTCTCCTGCACAGTGGCAGATTTGTAAATACGGGGTTTCCGTACCATTTCTTGCGCATTACGGTTCGAACACTCGAACACCTATACGGATTCTCCTGCACAGTGGCAGATATGTAAATACGGGGTTTCCATAGCATTTCTTGCGCATTACGGTTCGAACACTCGAACACCTAAACGGATTCTCCTGCACAGTGGCAGATATGTAAATACGGGGTTTCCGTACCATTTCTTTCGCATTACGGTTCGAACACACGAACACCTATACGGATTCTCCTGCACAGTGGCAGATATGTAAATACGGGGTTTCCTTACCATTTCTTTCGCATTACGGTTCGAACACTCGAACACCTATACGGATTCTCCTGCACAGTGGCAGATATGTAAATACGGGGTTTCCGTGCCATTTCTTGCGCATTACGGTTCGAACACTCGAACACCTATACGGATTCTCCTGCACAGTGGCAGATATGTAAATACGGGGTTTCCGTACCATTTCTTTCGCATTACGGTTCGAACACTCGAACACCTATACGGATTCTCCTGCAAAGTGGCAGATATGTAAATACCGGGTTTCCGTACCATTTCTTTCGCATTACGGTTCGAACACTCGAACACCTATACGGATTCTCCTGCACAGTGGCAGATATTTAATACGGGGTTTCCTTACCATTTGTTGCGCATTACGGTTCGAACACTCGAACACCTATACGGATTCTCCTGCACAGTGGCAGATATGTAAATACGGGGTTTCCGTACCATTTCTTGCGCATTACGGTTCGAACACTCGAACACCTATACGGATTCTCCTGCACAGTGGAAGATATGTAAATACGGGGTTTCCGTACCATTTCTTTCGCATTACGGTTCGAGCACTCGAACACCTATACGGATTCTCCTGCAAAGTGGCAGATATGTAAATACGGGGTTTCCGTACCATTTCTTTCGCATTACGGTTCGAGCACTCGAACACCTATACGGATTCTCCTGCACAGTGGCAGATATGTAAATACGGGGTTTCCTTACTATTTGTTGCGCATTACGGTTCGAACACTCGAACACCTAAACGGATTCTCCTGCATAGTGGCAGATATGTAAATACGGGGTTTCCGTACCATTTCTTGCGCATTACGGTTCGATCACTCGAACACCTATACGGATTCTCCTGCACAGTGGCAGATATGTAAATACGGGGTTTCCTTACCATTTCTTGCGCATTACGGTTCGAACACTCGAACACCTAAACGGATTCTCCTGCATAGTGGCAGATATGTAAATACGGGGTTTCCGTACCATTTCTTGCGCATTACGGTTCGAACACTCGAACACCTATACGGATTCTCCTGCAAAGTGGCAGATATGTAAATACGGGGTTTCCGTTCCATTTCTTTCGCATTACGGTTCGAACACTCGAACACCTATACGGATTCTCCTGCGCAGTGGCAGATATGTAAATACGGGGTTTCCGTACCATTTCTTGCGCATTACGGTTCGAACACTCGAACACCTATACGGATTCTCCTGCAAAGTGGCAGATATGTAAATACGGGGTTTCCGTACCATTTCTTGCGCATTACGGTTCGAGCACTCGAACACCTATACGGATTCTCCTGCACAGTGGCAGATATGTAAATACGGGGTTTCCTTACCATTTCTTGCGCATTACGGTTCGAACACTCGAACACCTAAACGGATTCTCCTGCACAGTGGCAGATATGTAAATACGGGGTTTCCGTACCATTTCTTGTGCATTACGGTTCGAACACTCGAACACCTATACGGATTCTCCTGCACAGTGGCAGATATGTAAATACGGGGTTTCCGTACCATTTCTTTCGCATTACGGTTCGAACACTCGAACACCTATACGGATTCTCCTGCAAAGTGGCAGATATGTAAATACGGAGTTTCCGTACCATTTCTTTCGCATTACGGTTCGAGCACTCGAACACCTATACGGATTCTCCTGCACAGTGGCAGATATGTAAATACGGGGTTTCCTTACCATTTGTTGCGCATTACGGTTCGAACACTCGAACACCTAAACGGATTCTCCTGCACAGAGGCAGATATGTAAATACGGGGTTTCCGTACCATTTCTTGCGCATTACGGTTCGAACACTCGAACACCTACACGGATTCTCCTGCACAGTGGCAGATATGTAAATACGGGGTTTCCTTACCATTTCTTGCGCATTACGGTTCGAACACTCGAACACCAATACGGATTCTCCTGCACAGTGGCAGATATGTAAATACGGGGTTTCCGCACCATTTCTTTCGCATTACGGTTCGAACACTCGAACACCTATACGGATTCTCCTGCAAAGTGGCAGATATGTAAATACGAGGTTTCCGTACCATTTCTTTCGCATTACGGTTCGAGCACTCGAACACCTATACGGATTCTCCTGCACAGTGGCAGATATGTAAATACGGGGTTTCCTTACCATTTGTTGCGCATTACGGTTCGAACACTCGAACACCTAAACGGATTCTCCTGCACAGTGGCAGATATGTAAATACGGGATTTCCGTACCATTTCTTGCGCATTACGGTTCGAACACTCGAACACCTATACGGATTCTCCTGCAAAGTGGCAGATATGTAAATACGGGGTTTCCGTACCATTTCTTGCGCATTACGGTTCGAACACTCGAACACCTATACGGATTCTCCTGCACAGTGGCAGATATGTAAATACGGGGTTTTCGTACCATTTCTTGCGCATTACGGTTCGAACACTCGAACACCTAAACGGATTCTCCTGCACAGTGGCAGATATGTAAATACGGGGTTTCCGTACCATTTCTTGCGCATTACGGTTCGAACACTCGAACACCTATACGGATTCTCCTGCACCGTGGCAGATATGTAAATACGGGGTTTCCGTACCGTTTCTTGCGCATTACGGTTCGAACACTCGAACACCTATACGGATTCTCCAGCACAGTGGCAGATATGTAAATACGGGGTTTCCGTACCATTTCTTGCGCATCACGGTTCGAACACTCGAACACCTATACGGATTCTCCTGCACAGTGGCTGATATGTAAATACGGGGTTTCCGTACCATTTCTTGCGCATAACGGTTCGAACACTCGAACACCAATACGGATTCTCCTGCACAGTGGCAGATCTGTAAATACGGGGTTTCCGTACCATTTCTTGCGCATTACGGTTCGAACACTCGAACACCTAAATGGATTCTCCTGCACAGTGGCAGATATGTAAATACGGGGTTTCCGTACCATTTCTTGCGCATTACGGTTCGAACACTCGAACACCTAAACGAATTCTCCTGCACAGTGGCAGATTTGTAAATACGGGGTTTCCGTACCATTTCTTGCGCATTACGGTTCGAACACTCGAACACCTATACGGATTCTCCTGCACAGTGGCAGATATGTAAATACGGGGTTTCCGTAGCATTTCTTGCGCATTACGGTTCGAACACTCGAACACCTAAACGGATTCTCCTGCACAGTGGCAGATATGTAAATACGGGGTTTCCGTACCATTTCTTTCGCATTACGGTTCGAACACACGAACACCTATACGGATTCTCCTGCACAGTGGCAGATATGTAAATACGGGGTTTCCTTACCATTTCTTTCGCATTACGGTTCGAACACTCGAACACCTATACGGATTCTCCTGCACAGTGGCAGATATGTAAATACGGGGTTTCCGTGCCATTTCTTGCGCATTACGGTTCGAACACTCGAACACCTATACGGATTCTCCTGCACAGTGGCAGATATGTAAATACGGGGTTTCCGTACCATTTCTTTCGCATTACGGTTCGAACACTCGAACACCTATACGGATTCTCCTGCAAAGTGGCAGATATGTAAATACGGGGTTTCCGTACCATTTCTTGCGCATTACGGTTCGAGCACTCGAACACCTATACGGATTCTCCTGCACAGTGGCAGATATGTAAATACGGGGTTTCCTTACCATTTCTTGCGCATTACGGTTCGAACACTCGAACACCTAAACGGATTCTCCTGCACAGTGGCAGATATGTAAATACGGGGTTTCCGTACCATTTCTTGCGCATTACGGTTCGAACACTCGAACACCTATACGGATTCTCCTGCACAGTGGCAGATATGTAAATACGGGGTTTCCGTACCATTTCTTTCGCATTACGGTTCGAACACTCGAACACCTATACGGATTCTCCTGCAAAGTGGCAGATATGTAAATACGGAGTTTCCGTACCATTTCTTTCGCATTACGGTTCGAGCACTCGAACACCTATACGGATTCTCCTGCACAGTGGCAGATATGTAAATACGGGGTTTCCTTACCATTTGTTGCGCATTACGGTTCGAACACTCGAACACCTAAACGGATTCTCCTGCACAGAGGCAGATATGTAAATACGGGGTTTCCGTACCATTTCTTGCGCATTACGGTTCGAACACTCGAACACCTACACGGATTCTCCTGCACAGTGGCAGATATGTAAATACGGGGTTTCCTTACCATTTCTTGCGCATTACGGTTCGAACACTCGAACACCAATACGGATTCTCCTGCACAGTGGCAGATATGTAAATACGGGGTTTCCGCACCATTTCTTTCGCATTACGGTTCGAACACTCGAACACCTATACGGATTCTCCTGCAAAGTGGCAGATATGTAAATACGAGGTTTCCGTACCATTTCTTTCGCATTACGGTTCGAGCACTCGAACACCTATACGGATTCTCCTGCACAGTGGCAGATATGTAAATACGGGGTTTCCTTACCATTTGTTGCGCATTACGGTTCGAACACTCGAACACCTAAACGGATTCTCCTGCACAGTGGCAGATATGTAAATACGGGATTTCCGTACCATTTCTTGCGCATTACGGTTCGAACACTCGAACACCTATACGGATTCTCCTGCAAAGTGGCAGATATGTAAATACGGGGTTTCCGTACCATTTCTTGCGCATTACGGTTCGAACACTCGAACACCTATACGGATTCTCCTGCACAGTGGCAGATATGTAAATACGGGGTTTTCGTACCATTTCTTGCGCATTACGGTTCGAACACTCGAACACCTAAACGGATTCTCCTGCACAGTGGCAGATATGTAAATACAGGGTTTCCGTACCATTTCTTGCGCATTACGGTTCGAACACTCGAACACCTATACGGATTCTCCTGCACCGTGGCAGATATGTAAATACGGGGTTTCCGTACCGTTTCTTGCGCATTACGGTTCGAACACTCGAACACCTATACGGATTCTCCAGCACAGTGGCAGATATGTAAATACGGGGTTTCCGTACCATTTCTTGCGCATCACGGTTCGAACACTCGAACACCTATACGGATTCTCCTGCACAGTGGCTGATATGTAAATACGGGGTTTCCGTACCATTTCTTGCGCATAACGGTTCGAACACTCGAACACCAATACGGATTCTCCTGCACAGTGGCAGATCTGTAAATACGGGGTTTCCGTACCATTTCTTGCGCATTACGGTTCGAACACTCGAACACCTAAATGGATTCTCCTGCACAGTGGCAGATATGTAAATACGGGGTTTCCGTACCATTTCTTGCGCATTACGGTTCGAACACTCGAACACCTAAACGAATTCTCCTGCACAGTGGCAGATTTGTAAATACGGGGTTTCCGTACCATTTCTTGCGCATTACGGTTCGAACACTCGAACACCTATACGGATTCTCCTGCACAGTGGCAGATATGTAAATACGGGGTTTCCGTAGCATTTCTTGCGCATTACGGTTCGAACACTCGAACACCTAAACGGATTCTCCTGCACAGTGGCAGATATGTAAATACGGGGTTTCCGTACCATTTCTTTCGCATTACGGTTCGAACACACGAACACCTATACGGATTCTCCTGCACAGTGGCAGATATGTAAATACGGGGTTTCCTTACCATTTCTTTCGCATTACGGTTCGAACACTCGAACACCTATACGGATTCTCCTGCACAGTGGCAGATATGTAAATACGGGGTTTCCGTGCCATTTCTTGCGCATTACGGTTCGAACACTCGAACACCTATACGGATTCTCCTGCACAGTGGCAGATATGTAAATACGGGGTTTCCGTACCATTTCTTTCGCATTACGGTTCGAACACTCGAACACCTATACGGATTCTCCTGCAAAAGTGGCAGATATGTAAATACGGGGTTTCCGTACCATTTCTTTCGCATTACGGTTCGAACACTCGAACACCTATACGGATTCTCCTGCACAGTGGCAGATATTTAATACGGGGTTTCCTTACCATTTGTTGCGCATTACGGTTCGAACACTCGAACACCTATACGGATTCTCCTGCAGAGTGGCAGATATGTAAATACGGGGTTTCCGTACCATTTCTTGCGCATTACGGTTCGAACACTCGAACACCTATACGGATTCTCCTGCACAGTGGAAGATATGTAAATACGGGGTTTCCGTACCATTTCTTTCGCATTACGGTTCGAGGACTCGAACACCTATACGGATTCTCCTGCAAAGTGGCAGATATGTAAATACGGGGTTTCCGTACCATTTCTTTCGCATTACGGTTCGAGCACTCGAACACCTATACGGATTCTCCTGCACAGTGGCAGATATGTAAATACGGGGTTTCCTTACTATTTGTTGCGCATTACGGTTCGAACACTCGAACACCTAAACGGATTCTCCTGCATAGTGGCAGATATGTAAATACGGGGTTTCCGTACCATTTCTTGCGCATTACGGTTCGATCACTCGAACACCTATACGGATTCTCCTGCACAGTGGCAGATATGTAAATACGGGGTTTCCTTACCATTTCTTGCGCATTACGGTTCGAACACTCGAACACCAATACGGATTCTTCTGCACAGTGGCAGATATGTAAATACGGGGTTTCCGTACCATTTCTTTCGCATTACGGTTCGAACACTCGAACACCTATACGGATTCTCCTGCAAAGTGGCAGATATGTAAATACGGGGTTTCCGTACCATTTCTTTCGCATTACGGTTCGAACACTCGAACACCTATACGGATTCTCCTACAAAGTGGCAGATATGTAAATACGGGGTTTCCGTACCATTTCTTGCGCATTACGGTTCGAGCACTCGAACACCTATACGGATTCTCCTGCACAGTGGCAGATATGTAAATACGGGGTTTCCTTACCATTTGTTGCGCATTACGGTTCGAACACACGAACACCTATACGGATTCTCCTGCACAGTGGCAGATATGTAAATACGGGGTTTCTGTACCATTTCTTGCGCATTACGGTTCGAACACTCCAACACCTATACGGATTCTCCTGCACAGTGGCAGATATGTAAATACGGGGTTTCCGTACCATTTCTTGCGCATTACGGTTCGAACACTCGAACACCTATACGGATTCTCCTGCACAGTGGCAGATACGTAAACACGGGGTTTCCTTACCATTTCTTGCGCATTACGGTTCGAACACTCGAACACCAATACGGATTCTCCTGCACAGTGGCAGATATGTAAATACGGGGTTTCCGTACCATTTCTTGCGCATTACGGTTCGAACACTCGAACACCTATACGAATTCTCCTGCACACTGGCAGATATGTAAATACGGGGTTTCCGTACCATTTCTTGCGCATTACGGTTCGAACACTCGAACACCTATACGGATTCTCCTGCACAGTGGCAGATATGTAAATACGGGGTTTCCGTACCATTTCTTTCGCATTACGGTTCGAACACTCGAATACCTATACGGATTCTCCTGCAAAGTGGCAGATATGTAAATACGGGGTTTCCGTACCATTTCTTTCGCATTACGGTTCGAACACTCGAACACCTATACGGATTCTCCTACACAGTGGCAGATATGTAAATACGGGGTTTCCGTACCATTTGTTGCGCATTACGGTTCGAACACTCGAACACCTATACGGATTCTCCTGCACAGTGGCAGATATGTAAATACGGGGTTTCCGTACCATTTCTTGCGCATTACGGTTCGAACACTCGAACACCTATACGGATTCTCCTGCACAGTGGCAGATATGTAAATACGGGATTTCCGTACCATTTCTTGCGCATTACGGTTCGAACACTCGAACACCTAAACGGATTCTCCTGCACAGTGGCAGATATGTAAATACGGGGTTTCCGTACCATTTCTTTCGCATTACGGTTCGAACACTCGAACACCTATACGGATTCTCCTGCACAGTGGCAGATATGTAAATACGGGGTTTCCTTACCATTTGTTGCGCATTACGGTTCGAACAGTCGAACACCTATACGGATTCTCCTGCACAGTGGCAGATATGTAAATACGGGGTTTCCGTACCATTTCTTGCGCATTACGGTTCGAACACTCGAACACCTATACGGATTCTCCTGCGCAGTGGCAGATATGTAAATACGGGGTTTCTTACCATTTCTTGCGCATTACGGTTCGAACACTCGAACACCTATACGGATTCTCCTGCACAGTGGCAGATATGTAAATACGGGGTTTCCGTACCATTTCTTTCGCATTACGGTTCGAACACTCGAACACCTATACGGATTCTCCTGCAAAGTGGCAGATATGTAAATACGGGGTTTCCGTACCATTTCTTTCGCATTACGGTTCGAACACTCGAACACCTATACGGATTCTCCTGCACAGTGGCAGATATTTAATACGGGGTTTCCTTACCATTTGTTGCGCATTACGGTTCGAACACTCGAACACCTATACGGATTCTCCTGCACAGTGGCAGATATGTAAATACGGGGTTTCCGTACCATTTCTTGCGCATTACGGTTCGAACACTCGAACACCTATACGGATTCTCCTGCACAGTGGAAGATATGTAAATACGGGGTTTCCGTACCATTTCTTTCGCATTACGGTTCGAGCACTCGAACACCTATACGGATTCTCCTGCAAAGTGGCAGATATGTAAATACGGGGTTTCCGTACCATTTCGTTCGCATTACGGTTCGAGCACTCGAACACCTATACGGATTCTCCTGCACAGTGGCAGATATGTAAATACGGGGTTTCCTTACTATTTGTTGCGCATTACGGTTCGAACACTCGAACACCTAAACGGATTCTCCTGCATAGTGGCAGATATGTAAATACGGGGTTTCCGTACCATTTCTTTCGCATTACGGTTCGAACACTCGAATACCTATACGGATTCTCCTGCACAGTGGCAGATATGTAAATACGGGATTCCCGTACCATTTCTTGCGCATTATGGTTCGAACACTCGAACACCTATACGGATTCTCCTGCACAGTGGCAGATATGTAAATACGGGGTTTCCGTACCATTTCTTGCGCATTACGGTTCGATCACTCGAACACCTATACGGATTCTCCTGCACAGTGGCAGATATGTAAATACGGGGTTTCCTTACCATTTCTTGCGCATTACGGTTCGAACACTCGAACACCAATACGGATTCTCCTGCACAGTGGCAGATATGTAAATACGGGGTTTCCGTACCATTTCTTTCGCATTACGGTTCGAACACTCGAACACCTATACGGATTCTCCTGCAAAGTGGCAGATATGTAAATACGGGGTTTCCGTACCATTTCTTTCGCATTACGGTTCGAGCACTCGAACACCTATACGGATTCTCCTGCACAGTGGCAGATATGTAAATACGGGGTTGCCTTACCATTTGTTGCGCATTACGGTTCGAACACTCGAACACCTATACGGATTCTCCTGCACAGTGGCAGATATGTAAATACGGGGTTTCCGTACCATTTCTTGCGCATTACGGTTCGAACACTCGAACACCTATACGGATTCTCCTGCACAGTGGCAGATATGTAAATACGGGGTTTCCTTACCATTTCTTGCGCATTACGGTTCGAACACTCGAACACCAATACGGATTCTCCTGCACAGTGGCAGATATGTAAATACGGGGTTTCCGTACCATTTCTTTCGCATTACGGTTCGAACACTCGAACACCTATACAGATTCTCCTGCAAAGTGGCAGATATGTAAATACGGGGTTTCCGTACCATTTCTTTCGCATTACGGTTCGAGCACTCGAACACCTATACGGATTCTCCTGCACAGTGGCAGATATGTAAATACGGGGTTTCTGTACCATTTCTTGCGCATTACGGTTCAAACACTCGAACACCTATACGGATTCTCCTGCACAGTGGCAGATATGTAAATACGGGGTTTCCGTACCATTTCTTGCGCATTACGGTTCGAACACTCGAACACCTATACGGATTCTCCTGCACAGTGGCAGATACGTAAACACGGGGTTTCCTTACCATTTCTTGCGCATTACGGTTCGAACACTCGAACACCAATACGGATTCTCCTGCACAGTGGCAGATATGTAAATACGGGGTTTCCGTACCATTTCTTGCGCATTACGGTTCGAACACTCGAACACCTATACGAATTCTCCTGCACACTGGCAGATATGTAAATACGGGGTTTCCGTACCATTTCTTGCGCATTACGGTTCGAACACTCGAACACCTATACGGATTCTCCTGCACAGTGGCAGATATGTAAATACGGGGTTTCCGTACCATTTCTTTCGCATTACGGTTCGAACACTCGAATACCTATACGGATTCTCCAGCAAAGTGGCAGATATGTAAATACGGGGTTTCCGTACCATTTCTTTCGCATTACGGTTCGAACACTCGAACACCTATACGGATTCTCCTACACAGTGGCAGATATGTAAATACGGGGTTTCCGTACCATTTGTTGCGCATTACGGTTCGAACACTCGAACACCTATACGGATTCTCCTGCACAGTGGCAGATATGTAAATACGGGGTTTCCGTACCATTTCTTGCGCATTACGGTTCGAACACTCGAACACCTATACGGATTCTCCTGCACAGTGGCAGATATGTAAATACGGGATTTCCGTACCATTTCTTGCGCATTACGGTTCGAACACTCGAACACCTAAACGGATTCTCCTGCACAGTGGCAGATATGTAAATACGGGGTTTCCGTACCATTTCTTTCGCATTACGGTTCGAACACTCGAACACCTATACGGATTCTCCTGCACAGTGGCAGATATGTAAATACGGGGTTTCCATACCATTTGTTGCGCATTACGGTTCGAACACTCGAACACCTATACGGATTCTCCTGCACAGTGGCAGATATGTAAATACGGGGTTTCCGTACCATTTCTTGCGCATTACGGTTCGAACACTCGAACACCTATACGGATTCTCCTGCGCAGTGGCAGATATGTAAATACGGGGTTTCTTACCATTTCTTGCGCATTACGGTTCGAACACTCGAACACCTATACGGATTCTCCTGCACAGTGGCAGATATGTAAATACGGGGTTTCCGTACCATTTCTTTCGCATTACGGTTCGAACACTCGAACACCTACACGGATTCTCCTGCAAAGTGGCAGATATGTAAATACGGGGTTTCCGTACCATTTCTTTCGCATTACGGTTCGAACACTCGAACACCTATACGGATTCTCCTGCACAGTGGCAGATATTTAATACGGGGTTTCCTTACCATTTGTTGCGCATTACGGTTCGAACACTCGAACACCTATACGGATTCTCCTGCACAGTGGCAGATATGTAAATACGGGGTTTCCGTACCATTTCTTGCGCATTACGGTTCGAACACTCGAACACCTATACGGATTCTCCTGCACAGTGGAAGATATGTAAATACGGGGTTTCCGTACCATTTCTTTCGCATTACGGTTCGAGCACTCGAACACCTATACGGATTCTCCTGCAAAGTGGCAGATATGTAAATACGGGGTTTCCGTACCATTTCTTTCGCATTACGGTTCGAACACTCGAACACCTATACGGATTCTCCTGCAAAGTGGCAGATATGTAAATACGGGGTTTCCTTACCATTTGTTTCGCATTACGGTTCGAACACTCGAACACCTATATGGATTCTCCTGCAAAGTGGCAGATATGTAAATACGGGGTTTCCGTACCATTTCTTTCGCATTACGGTTCGAGCACTCGAACACCTATACGGATTCTCCTGCACAGTGGCAGATATGTAAATACGGGGTTTCTGTACCATTTCTTGCGCATTACGGTTCGAACACTCGAACACCTATACGGATTCTCCTGCACAGTGGCAGATATGTAAATACGGGGTTTCCGTACCATTTCTTGCGCATTACGGTTCGAACACTCGAACACCTATACGGATTCTCCTGCACAGTGGCAGATACGTAAACACGGGGTTTCCTTACCATTTCTTGCGCATTACGGTTCGAACACTCGAACACCAATACGGATTCTCCTGCACAGTGGCAGATATGTAAATACGGGGTTTCCGTACCATTTCTTGCGCATTACGGTTCGAACACTCGAACACCTATACGAATTCTCCTGCACACTGGCAGATATGTAAATACGGGGTTTCCGTACCATTTCTTGCGCATTACGGTTCGAACACTCGAACACCTATACGGATTCTCCTGCACAGTGGCAGATATGTAAATACGGGGTTTCCGTACCATTTCTTTCGCATTACGGTTCGAACACTCGAATACCTATACGGATTCTCCTGCAAAGTGGCAGATATGTAAATACGGGGTTTCCGTACCATTTCTTTCGCATTACGGTTCGAACACTCGAACACCTATACGGATTCTCCTACACAGTGGCAGATATGTAAATACGGGGTTTCCGTACCATTTGTTGCGCATTACGGTTCGAACACTCGAACACCTATACGGATTCTCCTGCACAGTGGCAGATATGTAAATACGGGGTTTCCGTACCATTTCTTGCGCATTACGGTTCGAACACTCGAACACCTATACGGATTCTCCTGCACAGTGGCAGATATGTAAATACGGGATTTCCGTACCATTTCTTGCGCATTACGGTTCGAACACTCGAACACCTAAACGGATTCTCCTGCACAGTGGCAGATATGTAAATACGGGGTTTCCGTACCATTTCTTTCGCATTACGGTTCGAACACTCGAACACCTATACGGATTCTCCTGCACAGTGGCAGATATGTAAATACGGGGTTTCCTTACCATTTGTTGCGCATTACGGTTCGAACACTCGAACACCTATACGGATTCTCCTGCACAGTGGCAGATATGTAAATACGGGGTTTCCGTACCATTTCTTGCGCATTACGGTTCGAACACTCGAACACCTATACGGATTCTCCTGCACAGTGGCAGATATTTAATACGGGGTTTCCGTACCATTTCTTGCGCATTACGGTTCGAACACTCGAACACCTATACGGATTCTCCTGCACAGTGGCAGATATGTAAATACGGGGTTTCCGTACCATTTCTTTCGCATTACGGTTCGAACACTCGAACACCTATACGGATTCTCCTGCAAAGTGGCAGATATGTAAATACGGGGTTTCCGTACCATTTCTTTCGCATTACGGTTCGAACACTCGAACACCTATACGGATTCTCCTGCACAGTGGCAGATATTTAATACGGGGTTTCCTTACCATTTGTTGCGCATTACGGTTCGAACACTCGAACACCTATACGGATTCTCCTGCACAGTGGCAGATATGTAAATACGGGGTTTCCGTACCATTTCTTGCGCATTACGGTTCGAACACTCGAACACCTATACGGATTCTCCTGCACAGTGGAAGATATGTAAATACGGGGTTTCCGTACCATTTCTTTCGCATTACGGTTCGAGCACTCGAACACCTATACGGATTCTCCTGCAAAGTGGCAGATATGTAAATACGGGGTTTCCGTACCATTTCTTTCGCATTACGGTTCGAACACTCGAACACCTATACGGATTCTCCTGCAAAGTGGCAGATATGTAAATACGGGGTTTCCGTACCATTTCTTTCGCATTACGGTTCGAACACTCGAACACCTATACGGATTCTCCTGCATAGTGGCAGATATTTAATACGGGGTTTCCTTACCATTTGTTGCGCATTACGGTTCGAACACTCGAACACCTATACGGATTCTCCTGCACAGTGGCAGATATGTAAATACGGGGTTTCCATACCATTTCTTGCGCATTACGGTTCGAACACTCGAACACCTATACGGATTCTCCTGCACAGTGGCAGATATGTAAATACGGGGTTTCCGTACCATTTCTTTCGCATTACGGTTCGAACACTCGAACACCTATACGGATTCTCCTGGACAGTGGCAGATATGTAAATACGGGGTTTCCGTACCATTTCTTGCGCATTACGGTTCGAACACTCGAACACCTATACGGATTCTCCTGCACAGTGGCAGATATGTAAATACGGGGTTTCCGTACCATTTCTTGCGCATTACGGTTCGAACACTCGAACACCTATACGGATTCTCCTGCACAGTGGCAGATATGTAAATACGGGGTTTCCGTACCATTTCTTTCGCATTACGGTTCGAACACTCGAACACCTATACGGATTCTCCTGCAAAGTGGCAGATATGTAAATACGGGGTTTCCGTACCATTTCTTTCGCATTACGGTTCGAACACTCGAACACCTATACGGATTCTCCTGCACAGTGGCAGATATTTAATACGGGGTTTCCTTACCATTTGTTGCGCATTACGGTTCGAACACTCGAACACCTATACGGATTCTCCTGCACAGTGGCAGATATGTAAATACGGGGTTTCCGTACCATTTCTTGCGCATTACGGTTCGAACACTCGAACACCTATACGGATTCTCCTGCACAGTGGAAGATATGTAAATACGGGGTTTCCGTACCATTTCTTTCGCATTACGGTTCGAGCACTCGAACACCTGTACGGATTCTCCTGCACAGTGGCAGATATGTAAATACGGGGTTTCCTTACTATTTGTTGCGCATTACGGTTCGAACACTCGAACACCTAAACGGATTCTCCTGCATAGTGGCAGATATGTAAATACGGGGTTTCCGTACCATTTCTTGCGCATTACGGTTCGATCACTCGAACACCTATACGGATTCTCCTGCACAGTGGCAGATATGTAAATACGGGGTTTCCTTACCATTTCTTGCGCATTACGGTTCGAACACTCGAACACCAATACGGATTCTCCTGCACAGTGGCAGATATGTAAATACGGGGTTTCCGTACCATTTCTTTCGCATTACGGTTCGAACACTCGAACACCTATACGGATTCTCCTGCAAAGTGGCAGATATGTAAATACGGGGTTTCCGTACCATTTCTTTCGCATTACGGTTCGAGCACTCGAACACCTATACGGATTCTCCTGCACAGTGGCAGATATGTAAATACGGGGTTGCCTTACCATTTGTTGCGCATTACGGTTCGAACACTCGAACACCTATACGGATTCTCCTGCACAGTGGCAGATATGTAAATACGGGGTTTCCGTACCATTTCTTGCGCATTACGGTTCGAACACTCGAACACCTATACGGATTCTCCTGCACAGTGGCAGATATGTAAATACGGGGTTTCCGTACCATTTCTTTCGCATTACGGTTCGAACACTCGAACACCTATACGGATTCTCCTGCAAAGTGGCAGATATGTAAATACGGGGTTTCCGTACCATTTCTTTCGCATTACGGTTCGAACACTCGAACACCTATACGGATTCTCCTGCACAGTGGCAGATATTTAATACGGGGTTTCCTTACCATTTGTTGCGCATTACGGTTCGAACACTCGAACACCTATACGGATTCTCCTGCACAGTGGCAGATATGTAAATACGGGGTTTCCGTACCATTTCTTGCGCATTACGGTTCGAACACTCGAACACCTATACGGATTCTCCTGCACAGTGGCAGATATTTAATACGGGGTTTCCTTACCATTTGTTGCGCATTATGGTTCGAACACTCGAACACCTATACGGATTCTCCTGCACAGTGGCAGATATGTAAATACGGGGTTTCCGTACCATTTCCTGCGCATTACGGTTCGAACACTCGAACACCTATACGGATTCTCCTGCACAGTGGAAGATATGTAAATACGGGGTTTCCGTACCATTTCTTTCGCATTACGGTTCGAGCACTCGAACACCTATACGGATTCTCCTGCACAGTGGCAGATATGTAAATACGGGGTTTCCTTACTATTTGTTGCGCATTACGGTTCGAACACTCGAACACCTAAACGGATTCTCCTGCATAGTGGCAAATATGTAAATACGGGGTTTCCGTACCATTTCTTGCGCATTACGGTTCGATCACTCGAACACCTATACGGATTCTCCTGCACAGTGGCAGATATGTAAATACGGGGTTTCCTTACCATTTCTTGCGCATTACGGTTCGAACACTCGAACACCAATACGGATTCTCCTGCACAGTGGCAGATATGTAAATACGGGGTTTCCGTACCATTTCTTTCGCATTACGGTTCGAACACTCGAACACCTATACGGATTCTCCTGCAAAGTGGCAGATATGTAAATACGGGGTTTCCGTACCATTTCTTTCGCATTACGGTTCGAGCACTCGAACACCTATACGGATTCTCCTGCACAGTGGCAGATATGTAAATACGGGGTTGCCTTACCATTTGTTGCGCATTACGGTTCGAACACTCGAACACCTATACGGATTCTCCTGCACAGTGGCAGATATGTAAATACGGGGTTTCCGTACCATTTCTTGCGCATTACGGTTCGAACACTCGAACACCTATACGGATTCTCCTGCACAGTGGCAGATATGTAAATACGGGGTTTCCGTACCATTTCTTTCGCATTACGGTTCGAACACTCGAACACCTATACGGATTCTCCTGCAAAGTGGCAGATATGTAAATACGGGGTTTCCGTACCATTTCTTTCGCATTACGGTTCGAACACTCGAACACCTATACGGATTCTCCTGCACAGTGGCAGATATTTAATACGGGGTTTCCTTACCATTTGTTGCGCATTACGGTTCGAACACTCGAACACCTATACGGATTCTCCTGCACAGTGGCAGATATGTAAATACGGGGTTTCCGTACCATTTCTTGCGCATTACGGTTCGAACACTCGAACACCTATACGGATTCTCCTGCACAGTGGAAGATATGTAAATACGGGGTTTCCGTACCATTTCTTTCGCATTACGGTTCGAGCACTCGAACACCTATACGGATTCTCCTACACAGTGGCAGATATGTAAATACGGGGTTTCCTTACTATTTGTTGCGCATTACGGTTCGAACACTCGAACACCTAAACGGATTCTCCTGCACAGTGGCAGATATGTAAATACGGGGTTTCCGTACCATTTCTTGCGCAT
This sequence comes from Camellia sinensis, assembly GCF_055761805.1. Lineage (NCBI taxonomy): Eukaryota > Viridiplantae > Streptophyta > Magnoliopsida > Ericales > Theaceae > Camellia > Camellia sinensis. The sequence continues at coordinate 2,210,786 of NC_138965.1, forward strand.
TACGGTTCGAACACTCGAACACCTATACGGATTCTCCTGCACAGTGGCAGATATGTAAATACGGGGTTTCCGTACCATTTCTTGCGCATTACGGTTCGAACACTCGAACACCTATACGGATTCTCCTGCACAGTGGCAGATATGTAAATACGGGGTTTCCGTACCATTTCTTGCGCATTACGGTTCGAACACTCGAACACCTATACGGATTCTCCTGCACAGTGGAAGATATGTAAATACGGGGTTTCCGTACCATTTATTTCGCATTACGGTTCGAGCACTCGAACACCTATATGGATTCTCCTGCACAGTGGCAGATATGTAAATACGGGGTTTCCTTACTATTTGTTGCGCATTATGGTTCGAACACTCGAACACCTAAACGGATTCTCCTGCACAGTGGCAGATATGTAAATACGGGGTTTCCGTACCATTTCTTGCGCATTACGGTTCGAACACTCGAACACCTATACGGATTCTCCTGCACAGTGGCAGATATGTAAATACGGGGTTTCCGTACCATTTCTTGCGCATTACGGTTCGAGCACTCGAACACCTATACGGATTCTCCTGCACAGTGGCAGATATTTAATACGGGGTTTCCTTACCATTTGTTGCGCATTACGGTTCGAACACTCGAACACCTATACGGATTCTCCTGCACAGTGGCAGATATGTAAATACGGGGTTTCCGTACCATTTCTTGCGCATTACGGTTCGAACACTCGAACACCTATACGGATTCTCCTGCACAGTGGAAGATATGTAAATACGGGGTTTCCGTACCATTTCTTTCGCATTACGGTTCGAGCACTCGAACACCTATACGGATTCTCCTGCAAAGTGGCAGATATGTAAATACGGGGTTTCCGTACCATTTCTTTCGCATTACGGTTCGAACACTCGAACACCTATACGGATTCTCCTGCAAAGTGGCAGATATGTAAATACGGGGTTTCCGTACCATTTCTTTCGCATTACGGTTCGAACATTCGAACACCTATACGGATTCTCCTGCACAGTGGCAGATATTTAATACGGGGTTTCCTTACCATTTGTTGCGCATTACGGTTCGAACACTCGAACACCTATACGGATTCTCCTGCACAGTGGCAGATATGTAAATACGGGGTTTCCGTACCATTTCTTGCGCATTACGGTTCGAACACTCGAACACCTATACGGATTCTCCTGCACAGTGGAAGATATGTAAATACGGGGTTTCCGTACCATTTCTTTCGCATTACGGTTCGAGCACTCGAACACCTATACGGATTCTCCTGCAAAGTGGCAGATATGTAAATACGGGGTTTCCGTACCATTTCTTTCGCATTACGGTTCGAACACTCGAACACCTATACGGATTCTCCTGCACAGTGGCAGATATGTAAATACGGGGTTTCCTTACCATTTGTTGCGCATTACGGTTCGAACACTCGAACACCTATACGGATTCTCCTGGACAGTGGCAGATATGTAAATACGGGGTTTCCGTACCATTTCTTGCGCATTACGGTTCGAACACTCGAACACCTATACGGATTCTCCTGCACAGTGGCAGATATGTAAATACGGGGTTTCCGTACCATTTCTTGCGCATTACGGTTCGAACACTCGAACACCTATACGGATTCTCCTGCACAGTGGCAGATATGTAAATACGGGGTTTCCGTACCATTTCTTTCGCATTACGGTTCGAACACTCGAACACCTATACGGATTCTCCTGCAAAGTGGCAGATATGTAAATACGGGGTTTCCGTACCATTTCTTTCGCATTACGGTTCGAACACTCGAACACCTATACGGATTCTCCAGCACAGTGGCAGATATTTAATACGGGGTTTCCTTACCATTTGTTGCGCATTACGGTTCGAACACTCGAACACCTATACGGATTCTCCTGCACAGTGGCAGATATGTAAATACGGGGTTTCCGTACCATTTCTTGCGCATTACGGTTCGAACACTCGAACACCTATACGGATTCTCCTGCACAGTGGAAGATATGTAAATACGGGGTTTCCGTACCATTTCTTTCGCATTACGGTTCGAGCACTCGAACACCTATACGGATTCTCCTGCACAGTGGCAGATATGTAAATACGGGGTTTCCTTACTATTTGTTGCGCATTACGGTTCGAACACTCGAACACCTAAACGGATTCTCCTGCATAGTGGCAGATATGTAAATACGGGGTTTCCGTACCATTTCTTGCGCATTACGGTTCGATCACTCGAACACCTATACGGATTCTCCTGCACAGTGGCAGATATGTAAATACGGGGTTTCCTTACCATTTCTTGCGCATTACGGTTCGAACACTCGAACACCAATACGGATTCTCCTGCACAGTGGCAGATATGTAAATACGGGGTTTCCGTACCATTTCTTTCGCATTACGGTTCGAACACTCGAACACCTATACGGATTCTCCTGCAAAGTGGCAGATATGTAAATACGGGGTTTCCGTACCATTTCTTTCGCATTACGGTTCGAGCACTCGAACACCTATACGGATTCTCCTGCACAGTGGCAGATATGTAAATACGGGGTTGCCTTACCATTTGTTGCGCATTACGGTTCGAACACTCGAACACCTATACGGATTCTCCTGCACAGTGGCAGATATGTAAATACGGGGTTTCCGTACCATTTCTTGCGCATTACGGTTCGAACACTCGAACACCTATACGGATTCTCCTGCACAGTGGCAGATATGTAAATACGGGGTTTCCGTACCATTTCTTTCGCATTACGGTTCGAACACTCGAACACCTATACGGATTCTCCTGCAAAGTGGCAGATATGTAAATACGGGGTTTCCGTACCATTTCTTTCGCATTACGGTTCGAACACTCGAACACCTATACGGATTCTCCTGCACAGTGGCAGATATTTAATACGGGGTTTCCTTACCATTTGTTGCGCATTACGGTTCGAACACTCGAACACCTATACGGATTCTCCTGCACAGTGGCAGATATGTAAATACGGGGTTTCCGTACCATTTCTTGCGCATTACGGTTCGAACACTCGAACACCTATACGGATTCTCCTGCACAGTGGAAGATATGTAAATACGGGGTTTCCGTACCATTTCTTTCGCATTACGGTTCGAGCACTCGAACACCTATACGGATTCTCCTACACAGTGGCAGATATGTAAATACGGGGTTTCCTTACTATTTGTTGCGCATTACGGTTCGAACACTCGAACACCTAAACGGATTCTCCTGCACAGTGGCAGATATGTAAATACGGGGTTTCCGTACCATTTCTTGCGCATTACGGTTCGAACACTCGAACACCTATACGGATTCTCCTGCACAGTGGCAGATATGTAAATACGGGGTTTCCGTACCATTTCTTGCGCATTACGGTTCGAACACTCGAACACCTATACGGATTCTCCTGCACAGTGGCAGATATGTAAATACGGGGTTTCCGTACCATTTCTTGCGCATTACGGTTCGAACACTCGAACACCTATACGGATTCTCCTGCACAGTGGAAGATATGTAAATACGGGGTTTCCGTACCATTTCTTTCGCATTACGGTTCGAGCACTCGAACACCTATATGGATTCTCCTGCACAGTGGCAGATATGTAAATACGGGGTTTCCTTACTATTTGTTGCGCATTACGGTTCGAACACTCGAACACCTAAACGGATTCTCCTGCACAGTGGCAGATATGTAAATACGGGGTTTCCGTACAATTTCTTGCGCATTACGGTTCGAACACTCGAACACCTATACGGATTCTCCTGCACAGTGGCAGATATGTAAATACGGGGTTTCCGTACCATTTCTTGCGCATTACGGTTCGAGCACTCGAACACCTATACGGATTCTCCTGCACAGTGGCAGATATTTAATACGGGGTTTCCTTACCATTTGTTGCGCATTACGGTTCGAACACTCGAACACCTATACGGATTCTCCTGCACAGTGGCAGATATGTAAATACGGGGTTTCCGTACCATTTCTTGCGCATTACGGTTCGAACACTCGAACACCTATACGGATTCTCCTGCACAGTGGAAGATATGTAAATACGGGGTTTCCGTACCATTTCTTTCGCATTACGGTTCGAGCACTCGAACACCTATACGGATTCTCCTGCAAAGTGGCAGATATGTAAATACGGGGTTTCCGTACCATTTCTTTCGCATTACGGTTCGAACACTCGAACACCTATACGGATTCTCCTGCAAAGTGGCAGATATGTAAATACGGGGTTTCCGTACCATTTCTTTCGCATTACGGTTCGAACACTCGAACACCTATACGGATTCTCCTGCACAGTGGCAGATATTTAATACGGGGTTTCCTTACCATTTGTTGCGCATTACGGTTCGAACACTCGAACACCTATACGGATTCTCCTGCACAGTGGCAGATATGTAAATACGGGGTTTCCGTACCATTTCTTGCGCATTACGGTTCGAACACTCGAACACCTATACGGATTCTCCTGCACAGTGGAAGATATGTAAATACGGGGTTTCCGTACCATTTCTTTCGCATTACGGTTCGAGCACTCGAACACCTATACGGATTCTCCTGCAAAGTGGCAGATATGTAAATACGGGGTTTCCGTACCATTTCTTTCGCATTACGGTTCGAACACTCGAACACCTATACGGATTCTCCTGCATAGTGGCAGATATGTAAATACGGGGTTTCCTTACCATTTGTTGCGCATTACGGTTCGAACACTCGAACACCTATACGGATTCTCCTGGACAGTGGCAGATATGTAAATACGGGGTTTCCGTACCATTTCTTGCGCATTACGGTTCGAACACTCGAACACCTATACGGATTCTCCTGCACAGTGGCAGATATGTAAATACGGGGTTTCCGTACCATTTCTTGCGCATTACGGTTCGAACACTCGAACACCTATACGGATTCTCCTGCACAGTGGCAGATATGTAAATACGGGGTTTCCGTACCATTTCTTTCGCATTACGGTTCGAACACTCGAACACCTATACGGATTCTCCTGCAAAGTGGCAGATATGTAAATACGGGGTTTCCGTACCATTTCTTTCGCATTACGGTTCGAACACTCGAACACCTATACGGATTCTCCAGCACAGTGGCAGATATTTAATACGGGGTTTCCTTACCATTTGTTGCGCATTACGGTTCGAACACTCGAACACCTATACGGATTCTCCTGCACAGTGGCAGATATGTAAATACGGGGTTTCCGTACCATTTCTTGCGCATTACGGTTCGAACACTCGAACACCTATACGGATTCTCCTGCACAGTGGAAGATATGTAAATACGGGGTTTCCGTACCATTTCTTTCGCATTACGGTTCGAGCACTCGAACACCTATACGGATTCTCCTGCACAGTGGCAGATATGTAAATACGGGGTTTCCTTACTATTTGTTGCGCATTACGGTTCGAACACTCGAACACCTAAACGGATTCTCCTGCATAGTGGCAGATATGTAAATACGGGGTTTCCGTACCATTTCTTGCGCATTACGGTTCGATCACTCGAACACCTATACGGATTCTCCTGCACAGTGGCAGATATGTAAATACGGGGTTTCCTTACCATTTCTTGCGCATTACGGTTCGAACACTCGAACACCAATACGGATTCTCCTGCACAGTGGCAGATATGTAAATACGGGGTTTCCGTACCATTTCTTTCGCATTACGGTTCGAACACTCGAACACCTATACGGATTCTCCTGCAAAGTGGCAGATATGTAAATACGGGGTTTCCGTACCATTTCTTTCGCATTACGGTTCGAGCACTCGAACACCTATACGGATTCTCCTGCACAGTGGCAGATATGTAAATACGGGGTTGCCTTACCATTTGTTGCGCATTACGGTTCGAACACTCGAACACCTATACGGATTCTCCTGCACAGTGGCAGATATGTAAATACGGGGTTTCCGTACCATTTCTTGCGCATTACGGTTCGAACACTCGAACACCTATACGGATTCTCCTGCACAGTGGCAGATATGTAAATACGGGGTTTCCGTACCATTTCTTTCGCATTACGGTTCGAACACTCGAACACCTATACGGATTCTCCTGCACAGTGGCAGATATTTAATACGGGGTTTCCTTACCATTTGTTGCGCATTACGGTTCGAACACTCGAACACCTATACGGATTCTCCTGCACAGTGGCAGATATGTAAATACGGGGTTTCCGTACCATTTCTTGCGCATTACGGTTCGAACACTCGAACACCTATACGGATTCTCCTGCACAGTGGAAGATATGTAAATACGGGGTTTCCGTACCATTTCTTTCGCATTACGGTTCGAGCACTCGAACACCTATACGGATTCTCCTGCACAGTGGCAGATATGTAAATACGGGGTTTCCTTACTATTTGTTGCGCATTACGGTTCGAACACTCGAACACCTAAACGGATTCTCCTGCATAGTGGCAGATATGTAAATACGGGGTTTCCGTACCATTTCTTGCGCATTACGGTTCGATCACTCGAACACCTATACGGATTCTCCTGCACAGTGGCAGATATGTAAATACGGGGTTTCCTTACCATTTCTTGCGCATTACGGTTCGAACACTCGAACACCAATACGGATTCTCCTGCACAGTGGCAGATATGTAAATACGGGGTTTCCGTACCATTTCTTTCGCATTACGGTTCGAACACTCGAACACCTATACGGATTCTCCTGCAAAGTGGCAGATATGTAAATACGGGGTTTCCGTACCATTTCTTTCGCATTACGGTTCGAGCACTCGAACACCTATACGGATTCTCCTGCACAGTGGCAGATATGTAAATACGGGGTTGCCTTACCATTTGTTGCGCATTACGGTTCGAACACTCGAACACCTATACGGATTCTCCTGCACAGTGGCAGATATGTAAATACGGGGTTTCCGTACCATTTCTTGCGCATTACGGTTCGAACACTCGAACACCTATACGGATTCTCCTTCAGAGTGGCAGATATGTAAATACGGGGTTTCCTTACCATTTCTTGCGCATTACGGTTCGAACACTCGAACACCAATACGGATTCTCCTGCACAGTGGCAGATATGTAAATACGGGGTTTCCGTACCATTTCTTTCGCATTACGGTTCGAACACTCGAACACCTATACAGATTCTCCTGCAAAGTGGCAGATATGTAAATACGGGGTTTCCGTACCATTTCTTTCGCATTACGGTTCGAGCACTCGAACACCTATACGGATTCTCCTGCACAGTGGCAGATATGTAAATACGGGGTTTCTGTACCATTTCTTGCGCATTACGGTTCGAACACTCGAACACCTATACGGATTCTCCTGCACAGTGGCAGATATGTAAATACGGGGTTTTCGTACCATTTCTTGCGCATTACGGTTCGAACACTCGAACACCTATACGGATTCTCCTGCACAGTGGCAGATACGTAAATACGGGGTTTCCTTACCATTTCTTGCGCATTACGGTTCGAACACTCGAACACCAATACGGATTCTCCTGCACAGTGGCAGATATGTAAATACGGGGTTTCCGTACCATTTCTTGCGGATTACGGTTCGAACACTCGAACACCTATACGAATTCTCCTGCACACTGGCAGATATGTAAATACGGGGTTTCCGTACCATTTCTTGCGCATTACGGTTCGAACACTCGAACACCTATACGGATTCTCCTGCATAGTGGCAGATATGTAAATACGGGGTTTCCGTACCATTTCTTGCGCATTACGGTTCGAACACTCGAACACCTATACGGATTCTCCTGCACAGTGGAAGATATGTAAATACGGGGTTTCCGTACCATTTCTTTCGCATTACGGTTCGAGCACTCGAACACCTATACGGATTCTCCTGCACAGTGGCAGATATATAAATACGGGGTTTCCTTACTATTTGTTGCGCATTACGGTTCGAACACTCGAACACCTAAACGGATTCTCCTGCATAGTGGCAGATATGTAAATACGGGGTTTCCGTACCATTTCTTGCGCATTACGGTTCGATCACTCGAACACCTATACGGATTCTCCTGCACAGTGGCAGATATGTAAATACGGGGTTTCCTTACCATTTCTTGCGCATTACGGTTCGAACACTCGAACACCAATACGGATTCTCCTGCACAGTGGCAGATATGTAAATACGGGGTTTCCGTACCATTTCTTTCGCATTACGGTTCGAACACTCGAACACCTATACGGATTCTCCTGCAAAGTGGCAGATATGTAAATACGGGGTTTCCGTACCATTTCTTTCGCATTACGGTTCGAGCACTCGAACACCTATACGGATTCTCCTGCACAGTGGCAGATATGTAAATACGGGGTTGCCTTACCATTTGTTGCGCATTACGGTTCGAACACTCGAACACCAATACGGATTCTCCTGCACAGTGGCAGATATGTAAATACGGGGTTTCCGTACCATTTCTTTCGCATTACGGTTCGAACACTCGAACACCTATACGGATTCTCCTGCAAAGTGGCAGATATGTAAATACGGGGTTTCCGTACCATTTCTTTCGCATTACGGTTCGAGCACTCGAACACCTATACGGATTCTCCTGCACAGTGGCAGATATGTAAATACGGGGTTGCCTTACCATTTGTTGCGCATTACGGTTCGAACACTCGAACACCTATACGGATTCTCCTGCACAGTGGCAGATATGTAAATACGGGGTTTCCGTACCATTTCTTGCGCATTACGGTTCGAACACTCGAACACCTATACGGATTCTCCTGCACAGTGGCAGATATGTAAATACGGGGTTTCCGTACCATTTCTTTCGCATTACGGTTCGAACACTCGAACACCTATACGGATTCTCCTGCACAGTGGCAGATATTTAATACGGGGTTTCCTTACCATTTGTTGCGCATTACGGTTCGAACACTCGAACACCTATACGGATTCTCCTGCACAGTGGCAGATATGTAAATACGGGGTTTCCGTACCATTTCTTGCGCATTACGGTTCGAACACTCGAACACCTATACGGATTCTCCTGCACAGTGGAAGATATGTAAATACGGGGTTTCCGTACCATTTCTTTCGCATTACGGTTCGAGCACTCGAACACCTATACGGATTCTCCTGCACAGTGGCAGATATGTAAATACGGGGTTTCCTTACTATTTGTTGCGCATTACGGTTCGAACACTCGAACACCTAAACGGATTCTCCTGCATAGTGGCAGATATGTAAATACGGGGTTTCCGTACCATTTCTTGCGCATTACGGTTCGATCACTCGAACACCTATACGGATTCTCCTGCACAGTGGCAGATATGTAAATACGGGGTTTCCTTACCATTTCTTGCGCATTACGGTTCGAACACTCGAACACCAATACGGATTCTCCTGCACAGTGGCAGATATGTAAATACGGGGTTTTCGTACCATTTCTTTCGCATTACGGTTCGAACACTCGAACACCTATACGGATTCTCCTGCAAAGTGGCAGATATGTAAATACGGGGTTTCCGTACCATTTCTTTCGCATTACGGTTCGAGCACTCGAACACCTATACGGATTCTCCTGCACAGTGGCAGATATGTAAATACGGGGTTGCCTTACCATTTGTTGCGCATTACGGTTCGAACACTCGAACACCTATACGGATTCTCCTGCACAGTGGCAGATATGTAAATACGGGGTTTCCGTACCATTTCTTGCGCATTACGGTTCGAACACTCGAACACCTATACGGATTCTCCTGCACAGTGGCAGATATGTAAATACGGGGTTTCCTTACCATTTCTTGCGCATTACGGTTCGAACACTCGAACACCAATACGGATTCTCCTGCACAGTGGCAGATATGTAAATACGGGGTTTCCGTACCATTTCTTTCGCATTACGGTTCGAACACTCGAACACCTATACAGATTCTCCTGCAAAGTGGCAGATATGTAAATACGGGGTTTCCGTACCATTTCTTTCGCATTACGGTTCGAGCACTCGAACACCTATACGGATTCTCCTGCACAGTGGCAGATATGTAAATACGGGGTTTCCGTACCATTTCTTGCGCATTACGGTTCGAACACTCGAACACCTATACGGATTCTCCTGCACAGTGGCAGATACGTAAATACGGGGTTTCCTTACCATTTCTTGCGCATTACGGTTCGAACACTCGAACACCAATACGGATTCTCCTGCACAGTGGCAGATATGTAAATACGGGGTTTCCGTACCATTTCTTGCGGATTACGGTTCGAACACTCGAACACCTATACGAATTCTCCTGCACACTGGCAGATATGTAAATACGGGGTTTCCGTACCATTTCTTGCGCATTACGGTTCGAACACTCGAACACCTATACGGATTCTCCTACACAGTGGCAGATATGTAAATACGGGGTTTCCGTACCATTTCTTTCGCATTACGGTTCGAACACTCGAATACCTATACGGATTCTCCTGCAAAGTGGCAGATATGTAAATACGGGGTTTCCGTACCATTTCTTTCGCATTACGGTTCGAGCACTCGAACACCTATACGGATTCTCCTGCAAAGTGGCAGATATGTAAATACGGGGTTTCCGTACCATTTCTTTCGCATTACGGTTCGAGCACTCGAACACCTATACAGATTCTCCTGCAAAGTGGCAGATATGTAAATACGGGGTTTCCGTACCATTTCTTTCGCATTACGGTTCGAGCACTCGAACACCTATACGGATTCTCCTGCACAGTGGCAGATATGTAAATACGGGGTTTCTGTACCATTTCTTGCGCATTACGGTTCGAACACTCGAACACCTATACGGATTCTCCTGCACAGTGGCAGATATGTAAATACGGGGTTTCCGTACCATTTCTTGCGCATTACGGTTCGAACACTCGAACACCTATACGGATTCTCCTGCACAGTGGCAGATACGTAAATACGGGGTTTCCTTACCATTTCTTGCGCATTACGGTTCGAACACTCGAACACCAATACGGATTCTCCTGCACAGTGGCAGATATGTAAATACGGGGTTTCCGTACCATTTCTTGCGGATTACGGTTCGAACACTCGAACACCTATACGAATTCTCCTGCACACTGGCAGATATGTAAATACGGGGTTTCCGTACCATTTCTTGCGCATTACGGTTCGAACACTCGAACACCTATACGGATTCTCCTACACAGTGGCAGATATGTAAATACGGGGTTTCCGTACCATTTGTTGCGCATTACGGTTCGAACACTCGAACACCTATACGGATTCTCCTGCACAGTGGCAGATATGTAAATACGGGGTTTCCGTACCATTTCTTGCGCATTACGGTTCGAACACTCGAACACCTATACGGATTCTCCTGCACAGTGGCAGATATGTAAATACGGGATTTCCGTACCATTTCTTGCGCATTACGGTTCGAACACTCGAACACCTAAACGGATTCTCCTGCACAGTGGCAGATATGTAAATACGGGGTTTCCGTACCATTTCTTTCGCATTACGGTTCGAACACTCGAACACCTATACGGATTCTCCTGCACAGTGGCAGATATGTAAATACGGTGTTTCCTTACCATTTGTTGCGCATTACGGTTCGAACACTCGAACACCTATACGGATTCTCCTGCACAGTGGCAGATATGTAAATACGGGGTTTCCGTACCATTTCTTGCGCATTACGGTTCGAACACTCGAACACCTATACGGATTCTCCTGCACAGTGGCAGATATGTAAATACGGGGTTTCCGTACCATTTCTTGCGCATTACGGGTCGAACACTCGAACACCTATACGGATTCTCCTGCACAGTGGCAGATATGTAAATACGGGGTTTCCGTACCATTTCTTTCGCATTACGGTTCGAACACTCGAACACCTATACGGATTCTCCTGCAAAGTGGCAGATATGTAAATACGGGGTTTCCGTACCATTTCTTTCGCATTACGGTTCGAACACTCGAACACCTATACGGATTCTCCTGCACAGTGGCAGATATTTAATACGGGGTTTCCTTACCATTTGTTGCGCATTACGGTTCGAACACTCGAACACCTATACGGATTCTCCTGCACAGTGGCAGATATGTAAATACGGGTTTTCCGTACCATTTCTTGCGCATTACGGTTCGAACACTCGAACACCTATACGGATTCTCCTGCACAGTGGCAGATATGTAAATACGGGGTTTCCGTACCATTTCTTTCGCATTACGGTTCGAGCACTCGAACACCTATACGGATTCTCCTGCAAAGTGGCAGATATGTAAATACGGGGTTTCCGTACCATTTCTTTCGCATTACGGTTCGAGCACTCGAACACCTATACGGATTCTCCTGCACAGTGGCAGATATGTAAATACGGGGTTTCCTTACTATTTGTTGCGCATTACGGTTCGAACACTCGAACACCTAAACGGATTCTCCTGCATAGTGGCAGATATGTAAATACGGGGTTTCCGTACCATTTCTTGCGCATTACGATTCGATCACTCGAACACCTATACGGATTCTCCTGCACAGTGGCAGATATGTAAATACGGGGTTTCCTTACCATTTCTTGCGCATTACGGTTCGAACACTCGAACACCAATACGGATTCTCCTGCACAGTGGCAGATATGTAAATACGGGGTTTCCGTACCATTTCTTTCGCATTACGGTTCGAACACTCGAACACCTATACGGATTCTCCTGCAAAGTGGCAGATATGTAAATACGGGGTTTCCGTACCATTTCTTTCGCATTACGGTTCGAGCACTCGAACACCTATACGGATTCTCCTGCACAGTGGCAGATATGTAAATACGGGGTTGCCTTACCAGTTGTTGCGCATTACGGTTCGAACACTCGAACACCTATACGGATTCTCCTGCACAGTGGCAGATATGTAAATACGGGGTTTCCGTACCATTTCTTGCGCATTACGGTTCGAACACTCGAACACCTATACGGATTCTCCTGCACAGTGGCAAATATGTAAATACGGGGTTTCCTTACCATTTCTTGCGCATTACGGTTCGAACACTCGAACACCAATACGGATTCTCCTGCACAGTGGCAGATATGTAAATACGGGGTTTCCGTACCATTTCTTTCGCATTACGGTTCGAACACTCGAACACCTATACGGATTCTCCTGCAAAGTGGCAGATATGTAAATACGGGGTTTCCGTACCATTTCTTTCGCATTACGGTTCGAGCACTCGAACACCTATACGGATTCTCCTGCACAGTGGCAGATATGTAAATACGGGGTTTCTGTACCATTTCTTGCGCATTACGGTTCGAACACTCGAACACCTATACGGATTCTCCTGCACAGTGGCAGATATGTAAATACGGGGTTTCCGTACCATTTCTTGCGCATTACGGTTCGAACACTCGAACACCTATACGGATTCTCCTGCACAGTGGCAGATACGTAAATACGGGGTTTCCTTACCATTTCTTGCGCATTACGGTTCGAACACTCGAACACCAATACGGATTCTCCTGCACAGTGGCAGATATGTAAATACGGGGTTTCCGTACCATTTCTTGCGCATTACGGTTCGAACACTCGAACACCTATACGAATTCTCCTGCACACTGGCAGATATGTAAATACGGGGTTTCCGTACCATTTCTTGCGCATTACGGTTCGAACACTCGAACACCTATACGGATTCTCCTGCACAGTGGCAGATATGTAAATACGGGGTTTCCGTACCATTTCTTTCGCATTACGGTTCGAACACTCGAATACCTATACGGATTCTCCTGCAAAGTGGCAGATATGTAAATACGGGGTTTCCGTACCATTTCTTTCGCATTACGGTTCGAACACTCGAACACCTATACGGATTCTCCTGCACAGTGGCAGATATGTAAATACGGGGTTTCCTTACCATTTGTTGCGCATTACGGTTCGAACACTCGAACACCTATACGGATTCTCCTGCACAGTGGCAGATATGTAAATACGGGGTTTCCGTACCATTTCTTGCGCATTACGGTTCGAACACTCGAACACCTATACGGATTCTCCTGCACAGTGGCAGATATGTAAATACGGGGTTTCCGTACCATTTCTTGCGCATTACGGTTCGAACACTCGAACACCTAAACAAATTCTCCTGCACAGTGGCAGATATGTGAATACGAGGTTTCCGTACCATTTCTTTCGCATTACGGTTCGAACACTCGAACACCTATACGGATTCTCCTGCACAGTGGCAGATATGTAAATACGGGGTTTTCTTACCATTTGTTGCGCATTACGATTCGAACACTCGAACACCTATACGGATTCTCCTGCACAGTGGCAGATATGTAAATACGGGGTTTCCGTACCATTTCTTGCGCATTACGGTTCGAACACTCGAACACCTATACGGATTCTCCTGCACAGTGGCAGATATGTAAATACGGGGTTTCCGTACCATTTGTTGCGCATTACGGTTCGAACACTCGAACACCTATACGGATTCTCCTACACAGTGGCAGATATGTAAATACGGGGTTTCCGTACCGTTTCTTGCGCATTACGGTTCGAACACTCGAACACCTGTACGGATTCTCCTGCACAGTGGCAGATATGTAAATACGGGGTTTCCGTACCATTTCTTGCGCATTACGGTTCGAACACTCGAACACCTATACGGATTCTCCGGCACAGTGGCAGATATGTAAATACGGGGTTTCCGTACCATTTCTTGCGCATTACGGTTCGAACACTCGAACACCTATACGGATTCTCCTGCACAGTGGCAGATACGTAAATACGGGGTTTCCTTACCATTTCTTGCGCATTACGGTTCGAACACTCGAACAAAAATACGGATTCTCCTGCACAGTGGCAGATATGTAAATACGGGGTTTCCGTACCATTTCTTGCGCATTACGGTTCGAACACTCGAACACCTATACGAATTCTCCTGCACACTGGCAGATATGTAAATACGGGGTTTCCGTACCATTTCTTGCGCATTACGGTTCGAACACTCGAACACCTATACGGATTCTCCTGCACAGTGGCAGATATGTAAATACGGGGTTTCCGTACCATTTCTTTCGCATTACGGTTCGAACACTCGAATACCTATACGGATTCTCCTGCAAAGTGGCAGATATGTAAATACGGGGTTTCCGTACCATTTCTTTCGCATTACGGTTCGAACACTCGAACACCTATACGGATTCTCCTACACAGTGGCAGATATGTAAATATGGGGTTTCCTTACCATTTGTTGCGCATTACGGTTCGAACACTCGAACACCTATACGGATTCTCCTGCACAGTGGCAGATATGTAAATACGGGGTTTCCGTACCATTTCTTGCGCATTACGGTTCGAACACTCGAACACCTATACGGATTCTCCTGCACAGTGGCAGATATGTAAATACGGGATTTCCGTACCATTTCTTGCGCATTACGGTTCGAACACTCGAACACCTAAACGGATTCTCCTGCACAGTGGCAGATATGTAAATACGGGGTTTCCGTACCATTTCTTTCGCATTACGGTTCGAACACTCGAACACCTATACGGATTCTCCTGCACAGTGGCAGATATGTAAATACGGGGTTTCCTTACCATTTGTTGCGCATTACGGTTCGAACACTCGAACACCTATACGGATTCTCCTGCACAGTGGCAGATATGTAAATACGGGGTTTCCGTACCATTTCTTGCGCATTACGGTTCGAACACTCGAACACCTAAACGGATTCTCCTGCACAGTGGCAGATATGTAAATACGAGGTTTCCGTACCATTTCTTTCGCATTACGGTTCGAACACTCGAACACCTATACGGATTCTCCTGGACAGTGGCAGATATGTAAATACGGGGTTTCCGTACAATTTCTTGCGCGTTACGGTTCGAACACTCGAACACCTAAACGGATTCTCCTGCACAGTGGCAGATATGTAAATACGGGGTTTCCGTACCATTTCTTTCGCATTACGGTTCGAACACTCGAATACCTATACGGATTCTCCTGCAAAGTGCCAGATATGTAAATACGGGGTTTCCGTACCATTTCTTTCGCATTACGGTTCGAACACTCGAACACCTATACGGATTCTCCTACACAGTGGCAGATATGTAAATACGGGGTTTCCTTACCATTTGTTGCGCATTACGGTTCGAACACTCGAACACCTATACGGATTCTCCTGCACAGTGGCAGATATGTAAATACGGGGTTTCCGTACCATTTCTTGCGCATTACGGTTCGAACACTCGAACACCTATACGGATTCTCCTGCACAGTGGCAGATATGTAAATACGGGATTTCCGCACCATTTCTTGCGCATTACGGTTCGAACACTCGAACACCTAAACGGATTCTCCTGCACAGTGGCAGATATGTAAATACGGGGTTTCCGTACCATTTCTTTCGCATTACGGTTCGAACACTCGAACACCTATACGGATTCTCCTGCACAGTGGCAGATATGTAAATACGGGGTTTCCTTACCATTTGTTGCGCATTACGGTTCGAACACTCGAACACCTATACGGATTCTCCTGCACAGTGGCAGATATGTAAATACGGGATTTCCGTACCATTTCTTGCGCATTACGGTTCGAACACTCGAACACCTATACGGATTCTCCTGCACAGTGGCAGATATGTAAATACGGGATTTCCGTACCATTTCTTGCGCATTACGGTTCGAACACTCGAACACCTAAACGGATTCTCCTGCACAGTGGCAGATATGTAAATACGGGGTTTCCGTACCATTTCTTCCGCATTACGGTTCGAACACTCGAACACCTATACGGATTCTCCTGCACAGTGGCAGATATGTAAATACGGGGTTTCCGTACCATTTCTTGCGCATTACGGTTCGAACACTCGAACACCTATACGGATTCTCCTGCACAGTGGCAGATATGTAAATACGGGGTTTCCGTACCATTTCTTGCGCATTACGGTTCGAACACTCGAACACCTAAACAAATTCTCCTGCACAGTGGCAGATATGTGAATACGAGGTTTCCGTACCATTTCTTTCGCATTACGGTTCGAACACTCGAACACCTATACGGATTCTCCTGCACAGTGGCAGATATGTAAATACGGGGTTTTCTTACCATTTGTTGCGCATTACGATTCGAACACTCGAACACCTATACGGATTCTCCTGCACAGTGGCAGATATGTAAATACGGGGTTTCCGTACCATTTCTTGCGCATTACGGTTCGAACACTCGAACACCTATACGGATTCTCCTGCACAGTGGCAGATATGTAAATACGGGGTTTCCGTACCATTTGTTGCGCATTACGGTTCGAACACTCGAACACCTATACGGATTCTCCTACACAGTGGCAGATATGTAAATACGGGGTTTCCGTACCGTTTCTTGCGCATTACGGTTCGAACACTCGAACACCTGTACGGATTCTCCTGCACAGTGGCAGATATGTAAATACGGGGTTTCCGTACCATTTCTTGCGCATTACGGTTCGAACACTCGAACACCTATACGGATTCTCCGGCACAGTGGCAGATATGTAAATACGGGGTTTCCGTACCATTTCTTGCGCATTACGGTTCGAACACTCGAACACCTATACGGATTCTCCTGCACAGTGGCAGATACGTAAATACGGGGTTTCCTTACCATTTCTTGCGCATTACGGTTCGAACACTCGAACAAAAATACGGATTCTCCTGCACAGTGGCAGATATGTAAATACGGGGTTTCCGTACCATTTCTTGCGCATTACGGTTCGAACACTCGAACACCTATACGAATTCTCCTGCACACTGGCAGATATGTAAATACGGGGTTTCCGTACCATTTCTTGCGCATTACGGTTCGAACACTCGAACACCTATACGGATTCTCCTGCACAGTGGCAGATATGTAAATACGGGGTTTCCGTACCATTTCTTTCGCATTACGGTTCGAACACTCGAATACCTATACGGATTCTCCTGCAAAGTGGCAGATATGTAAATACGGGGTTTCCGTACCATTTCTTTCGCATTACGGTTCGAACACTCGAACACCTATACGGATTCTCCTACACAGTGGCAGATATGTAAATATGGGGTTTCCTTACCATTTGTTGCGCATTACGGTTCGAACACTCGAACACCTATACGGATTCTCCTGCACAGTGGCAGATATGTAAATACGGGGTTTCCGTACCATTTCTTGCGCATTACGGTTCGAACACTCGAACACCTATACGGATTCTCCTGCACAGTGGCAGATATGTAAATACGGGATTTCCGTACCATTTCTTGCGCATTACGGTTCGAACACTCGAACACCTAAACGGATTCTCCTGCACAGTGGCAGATATGTAAATACGGGGTTTCCGTACCATTTCTTTCGCATTACGGTTCGAACACTCGAACACCTATACGGATTCTCCTGCACAGTGGCAGATATGTAAATACGGGGTTTCCTTACCATTTGTTGCGCATTACGGTTCGAACACTCGAACACCTATACGGATTCTCCTGCACAGTGGCAGATATGTAAATACGGGGTTTCCGTACCATTTCTTGCGCATTACGGTTCGAACACTCGAACACCTAAACGGATTCTCCTGCACAGTGGCAGATATGTAAATACGAGGTTTCCGTACCATTTCTTTCGCATTACGGTTCGAACACTCGAACACCTATACGGATTCTCCTGGACAGTGGCAGATATGTAAATACGGGGTTTCCGTACAATTTCTTGCGCGTTACGGTTCGAACACTCGAACACCTAAACGGATTCTCCTGCACAGTGGCAGATATGTAAATACGGGGTTTCCGTACCATTTCTTTCGCATTACGGTTCGAACACTCGAATACCTATACGGATTCTCCTGCAAAGTGCCAGATATGTAAATACGGGGTTTCCGTACCATTTCTTTCGCATTACGGTTCGAACACTCGAACACCTATACGGATTCTCCTACACAGTGGCAGATATGTAAATACGGGGTTTCCTTACCATTTGTTGCGCATTACGGTTCGAACACTCGAACACCTATACGGATTCTCCTGCACAGTGGCAGATATGTAAATACGGGGTTTCCGTACCATTTCTTGCGCATTACGGTTCGAACACTCGAACACCTATACGGATTCTCCTGCACAGTGGCAGATATGTAAATACGGGATTTCCGCACCATTTCTTGCGCATTACGGTTCGAACACTCGAACACCTAAACGGATTCTCCTGCACAGTGGCAGATATGTAAATACGGGGTTTCCGTACCATTTCTTTCGCATTACGGTTCGAACACTCGAACACCTATACGGATTCTCCTGCACAGTGGCAGATATGTAAATACGGGGTTTCCTTACCATTTGTTGCGCATTACGGTTCGAACACTCGAACACCTATACGGATTCTCCTGCACAGTGGCAGATATGTAAATACGGGATTTCCGTACCATTTCTTGCGCATTACGGTTCGAACACTCGAACACCTATACGGATTCTCCTGCACAGTGGCAGATATGTAAATACGGGATTTCCGTACCATTTCTTGCGCATTACGGTTCGAACACTCGAACACCTAAACGGATTCTCCTGCACAGTGGCAGATATGTAAATACGGGGTTTCCGTACCATTTCTTCCGCATTACGGTTCGAACACTCGAACACCTATACGGATTCTCCTGCACAGTGGCAGATATGTAAATACGGGGTTTCCTTACCATTTGTTGCGCATTACGGTTCGAACACTCGAACACCAATACGGATTCTCCTGCACAGTGGCAGATATGTAAATACGGGGTTTCCGTACCATTTCTTGCGCATTACGGTTCGAACACTCGAACACCTATACGGATTCTCCTGCACAGTGGCAGATATGTAAATACGGGATTTCCGTACCATTTCTTGCGCATTACGGTTCGAACACTCGAACACCTAAACAAATTCTCCTGCACAGTGGCAGATATGTGAATACGAGGTTTCCGTACCATTTCTTTCGCATTACGGTTCGAACACTCGAACACCTATACGGATTCTCCTCCACAGTGGCAGATATGTAAATACGGGGTTTTCTTACCATTTGTTGCGCATTACGATTCGAACACTCGAACACCTATACGGATTCTCCTGCACAGTGGCAGATATGTAAATACGGGGTTTCCGTACCATTTCTTGCGCATTACGGTTCGAACACTCGAACACCTATACGGATTCTCCGGCACAGTGGCAGATATGTAAATACGGGGTTTCCGTACCATTTGTTGCGCATTACGGTTCGAACACTCGAACACCTATACGGATTCTCCTACACAGTGGCAGATATGTAAATACGGGGTTTCCGTACCGTTTCTTGCGCATTACGGTTCGAACACTCGAACACCTATACGGATTCTCCTCCACAGTGGCAGATATGTAAATACGGGGTTTTCTTACCATTTCTTGCGCATTACGGTTCGAACACTCGAACACCTATACGGATTCTCCTGCACAGTGGCAGATATGTAAATACGGGGTTTCCGTACCATTTCTTGCGCATTACGGTTCGAACACTCGAACACCTATACGGATTCTCCTGCACAGTGGCAGATATGTAAATACGGGGTTTCCGTACCATTTGTTGCGCATTACGGTTCGAACACTCGAACACCTATACGGATTCTCCTGCACAGTGGCAGATATGTAAATACGGGGTTTCCGTACCGTTTCTTGCGCATTACGGTTCGAACACTCGAACACCTGTACGGATTCTCCTGCACAGTGGCAGATATGTAAATACGGGGTTTCCGTACCATTTCTTGCGCATTACGGTTCGAACACTCGAACACCTATACGGATTCTCCTGCACAGTGGCAGATATGTAAATACGGGGTTTCCGTACCATTTCTTGCGCATTACGGTTCGAACACTCGAACACCTATACGGATTCTCCTGCACAGTGGCAGATACGTAAATACGGGGTTTCCTTACCATTTCTTGCGCATTACGGTTCGAACACTCGAACACCAATACGGATTCTCCTGCACAGTGGCAGATATGTAAATACGGGGTTTCCGTACCATTTCTTGCGCATTACGGTTCGAACACTCGAACACCTATACGAATTCTCCTGCACACTGGCAGATATGTAAATACGGGGTTTCCGTACCATTTCTTGCGCATTACGGTTCGAACACTCGAACACCTATACGGATTCTCCTGCACAGTGGCAGATATGTAAATACGGGGTTTCCGTACCATTTGTTGCGCATTACGGTTCGAACACTCGAACACCTATACGGATTCTCCTACACAGTGGCAGATATGTAAATACGGGGTTTCCGTACCGTTTCTTACGCATTACGGTTCGAACACTCGAACACCTGTACGGATTCTCCTGCACAGTGGCAGATATGTAAATACGGGGTTTCCGTACCATTTCTTGCGCATTACGGTTCGAACACTCGAACACCTATACGGATTCTCCTGCACAGTGGCAGATATGTAAATACGGGGTTTCCGTACCATTTCTTGCGCATTACGGTTCGAACACTCGAACACCTATACGGATTCTCCTGCACAGTGGCAGATACGTAAATACGGGGTTTCCTTACCATTTCTTGCGCATTACGGTTCGAACACTCGAACACCAATACGGATTCTCCTGCACAGTGGCAGATATGTAAATACGGGGTTTCCGTACCATTTCTTGCGCATTACGGTTCGAACACTCGAACACCTATACGAATTCTCCTGCACACTGGCAGATATGTAAATACGGGGTTTCCGTACCATTTCTTGCGCATTACGGTTCGAACACTCGAACACCTATACGGATTCTCCTGCACAGTGGCAGATATGTAAATACGGGGTTTCCGTACCATTTCTTTCGCATTACGGTTCGAGCACTCGAATACCTATACGGATTCTCCTGCAAAGTGGCAGATATGTAAATACGGGGTTTCCGTACCATTTCTTTCGCATTACGGTTCGAACACTCGAACACCTATACGGATTCTCCTACACAGTGGCAGATATGTAAATACGGGGTTTCCTTACCATTTGTTGCGCATTACGGTTCGAGCACTCGAACACCTATACGGATTCTCCTGCACAGTGGCAGATATGTAAATACGGGGTTTCCGTACCATTTCTTGCGCATTACGGTTCGAACACTCGAACACCTATACGGATTCTCCTGCACAGTGGCAGATATGTAAATACGGGATTTCCGTACCATTTCTTGCGCATTACGGTTCGAGCACTCGAACACCTAAACGGATTCTCCTGCACAGTGGCAGATATGTAAATACGGGGTTTCCGTACCATTTCTTTCGCATTACGGTTCGAACACTCGAACACCTATACGGATTCTCCTGCACAGTGGCAGATATGTAAATACGGGGTTTCCTTACCATTTGTTGCGCATTACGGTTCGAACACTCGAACACCTATACGGATTCTCCTGCACAGTGGCAGATATGTAAATACGGGGTTTCCGTACCATTTCTTGCGCATTACGGTTCGAACACTCGAACACCTAAACGGATTCTCCTGCACAGTGGCAGATATGTAAATACGAGGTTTCCGTACCATTTCTTTCGCATTACGGTTCGAACACTCGAACACCTATACGGATTCTCCTGGACAGTGGCAGATATGTAAATACGGGGTTTCCGTACCATTTCTTGCGCATTACGGTTCGAACACTCGAACACCTAAACGGATTCTCCTGCACAGTGGCAGATATGTAAATACGGGGTTTCCGTACCATTTCTTGCGCATTACGGTTCGAATACTCGAACACCTAAATGGATTCTCCTGCACAGTGGCAGATATGTAAATACGAGGTTTCCGTACCATTTCTTTCGCATTACGGTTCGAACACTCGAACACCTATACGGATTCTCCTGGACAGTGGCAGATATGTAAATACGGGGTTTTCTTACCATTTGTTGCGCATTACGGTTCGAACACTCGAACACCTATACGGATTCTCCTGCACAGTGGCAGATATGTAAATACGGGGTTTCCGTACCATTTCTTGCGCATTACGGTTCGAACACTCGAACACCTATACGGATTCTCCTGCACAGTGGCAGATATGTAAATACGGGGTTTCCGTACCATTTGTTGCGCATTACGGTTCGAACACTCGAACACCTATACGAATTCACCTCCACAGTGGCAGATATGTAAATACGGGGTTTCCGTACCGTTTCTTGCGCATTACGGTTCGAACACTCGAACACATGTACGGATTCTCCTGCACAGTGGCAGATATGTAAATACGGGGTTTCCGTACCATTTCTTGCGCATTACGGTTCGAACACTCGAACACCTATACGGATTCTCCTGCACAGTGGCAGATATGTAAATACGGGGTTTCCGTACCATTTCTTGCGCATTACGGTTCGAACACTCGAACACCAATACGGATTCTCCTGCACAGTGGCAGATATGTAAATACGGGGTTTCCGTACCATTTCTTGCGCATTACGGTTCGAACACTCGAACACCTAAACGGATTCTCCTGCACAGTGGCAGATATGTAAATACGGGGTTTCCGTACCATTTCTTGCGCATTACGGTTCGAACACTCGAACACCTAAACGGATTCTCCTGCACAGTGGCAGATATGTAAATACGGGGTTTCCGTACCATTTCTTGCGCATTACGGTTCGAACACTGGAACACCTATACGGATTCTCCTGCACAGTGGCAGATATGTAAATACGGGGTTTCCGTACCGTTTCTTGCGCATTACGGTTCGAACACTCGAACACCTATACGGATTCTCCTGCACAGTGGCAGATATGTAAATACGGGGTTTCCGTACCATTTCTTGCGCATTACGGTTCGAACACTCGAACACCTAAACGGATTCACCTGCACAGTGGCAGATATGTAAATACGGGGTTTCCGTACCATTTCTTGCGCATTACTGTTCGAACACTCGAACACCTATACGGATTCTCCTGCACAGTGGCAGATATGTAAATACGGGGTTTCCGTACCATTTCTTTCGCATTACGGTTCGAACACTCGAACACCTATACGGATTCTCCTGCACAGTGGCAGATATGTAAATACGGGGTTTCCGTACCATTTCTTGCGCATTTCGGTTCGAACCCTCGAACACCTATACGGATTCTCCTGCACAGTGGCAGATATGTAAATACGGGGTTTCCGTACCATTTCTTTCGCATTACGGTTCGAACACTCGAACACCTATACGGATTCTCCTGCAAAGTGGCAGATATGTAAATACGGGGTTTCCGTACCATTTCTTTCGCATTACGGTTCGAACACTCGAACACCTATACGGATTCTCCTACACAGTGGCAGATATGTAAATACGGGGTTTCCTTACCATTTGTTGCGCATTACGGTTCGAACACTCGAACACCTATACGGATTCTCCTGCACAGTGGCAGATATGTAAATACAGGGTTTCCGTACCATTTCTTGCGCATTACGGTTCGAACACTCGAACACCTATACGGATTCTCCTGCAAAGTGGCAGATATGTAAATACGGGATTTCCGTACCATTTCTTGCGCATTACGGTTCGAACACTCGAACACCTAAACGGATTCTCCTGCACAGTGGCAGATATGTAAATACGGGGTTTCCGTACCATTTCTTTCGCATTACGGTTCGAACACTCGAACACCTATACGGATTCTCCTGCACAGTGGCAGATATGTAAATACGGGGTTTCCTTACCATTTGTTGCGCATTACGGTTCGAACACTCGAACACCTATACGGATTCTCCTGCACAGTGGCAGATATGTAAATACGGGGTTTCCGTACCATTTCTTGCGCATTACGGTTCGAACACTCGAACACCTAAACGGATTCTCCTGCACAGTGGCAGATATGTAAATACGAGGTTTCCGTACCATTTCTTTCGCATTACGGTTCGAACACTCGAACACCTATACGGATTCTCCTGGACAGTGGCAGATATGTAAATACGGGGTTTCCGTACCATTTCTTGCGCATTACGGTTCGAACACTCGAACACCTAAACGGATTCTCCTGCACAGTGGCAGATATGTAAATACGGGGTTTCCGTACCATTTCTTTCGCATTACGGTTCGAACACTCGAACACCTATACGGATTCTCCTGCAAAGTGGCAGATATGTAAATACGGGGTTTCCGTACCATTTCTTTCGCATTACGGTTCGAACACTCGAACACCTATACGGATTCTCCAACACAGTGGCAGATTTGTAAATACGGGGTTTCCTTACCATTTGTTGCGCATTACGGTTCGAACACTCGAACACCTATACGGATTCTCCTGCACAGTGGCAGATATGTAAATACGGGATTTCCGTACCATTTCTTGCGCATTACGGTTCGAACACTCGAACACCTAAACGGATTCTCCTGCACAGTGGCAGATATGTAAATACGGGGTTTCCGTACCATTTCTTTCGCATTACGGTTCGAACACTCGAACACCTATACGGATTCTCCTGCACAGTGGCAGATATGTAAATACGGGGTTTCCTTACCATTTGTTGCGCATTACGGTTCGAACACTCGAACACCTATACGGATTCTCCTGCACAGTGGCAGATATGTAAATACGGGATTTCCGTACCATTTCTTGCGCATTACGGTTCGAACACTCGAACACCTATACGGATTCTCCTGCACAGTGGCAGATATGTAAATACGGGATTTCCGTACCATTTCTTGCGCATTACGGTTCGAACACTCGAACACCTAAACGGATTCTCCTGCACAGTGGCAGATATGTAAATACGGGGTTTCCGTACCATTTCTTTCGCATTACGGTTCGAACACTCGAACACCTATACGGATTCTCCTGCACAGTGGCAGATATGTAAATACGGGGTTTCCTTACCATTTGTTGCGCATTACGGTTCGAACACTCGAACACCTATACGGATTCTCCTGCACAGTGGCAGATATGTAAATATGGGGTTTCCGTACCATTTCTTGCGCATTACGGTTCGAACACTCGAACACCTATACGGATTCTCCTGCACAGTGGCAGATATGTAAATACGGGGTTTCCGTACCATTTCTTGCGCATTACGGTTCGAACACTCGAACACCTAAACAAATTCTCCTGCACAGTGGCAGATATGTGAATACGAGGTTTCCGTACCATTTCTTTCGCATTACGGTTCGAACACTCGAACACCTATACGGATTCTCCTGCACAGTGGCAGATATGTAAATACGGGGTTTTCTTACCATTTGTTGCGCATTACGATTCGAACACTCGAACACCTATACGGATTCTCCTGCACAGTGGCAGATATGTAAATACGGGGTTTCCGTACCATTTCTTGCGCATTACGGTTCGAACACTCGAACACCTATACGGATTCTCCTGCACAGTGGCAGATATGTAAATACGGGGTTTCCGTACCATTTCTTGCGCATTACGGTTCGAACACTCGAACACCTATACGAATTCTCCTGCACACTGGCAGATATGTAAATACGGGGTTTCCGTACCATTTCTTGCGCATTACGGTTCGAAAACTCGAACACCTATACGGATTCTCCTGCACAGTGGCAGATATGTAAATACGGGGTTTCCGTACCATTTCTTTCGCATTACGGTTCGAGCACTCGAATACCTATACGGATTCTCCTGCAAAGTGGCAGATATGTAAATACGGGGTTTCCGTACCATTTCTTTCGCATTACGGTTCGAACACTCGAACACCTATACGGATTCTCCTACACAGTGGCAGATATGTAAATACGGGGTTTCCTTACCATTTGTTGCGCATTACGGTTCGAGCACTCGAACACCTATACGGATTCTCCTGCACAGTGGCAGATATGTAAATACGGGGTTTCCGTACCATTTCTTGCGCATTACGGTTCGAACACTCGAACACCTATACGGATTCTCCTGCACAGTGGCAGATATGTAAATACGGGATTTCCGTACCATTTCTTGCGCATTACGGTTCGAGCACTCGAACACCTAAACGGATTCTCCTGCACAGTGGCAGATATGTAAATACGAGGTTTCCGTACCATTTCTTTCGCATTACGGTTCG
The DNA here is from genome assembly GCF_055761805.1 of Camellia sinensis. Classification (NCBI taxonomy): domain Eukaryota; kingdom Viridiplantae; phylum Streptophyta; class Magnoliopsida; order Ericales; family Theaceae; genus Camellia; species Camellia sinensis. The sequence continues at coordinate 2,237,752 of NC_138965.1, forward strand.
AACACTCGAACACCTATACGGATTCTCCTAGACAGTGGCAGATATGTAAATACGGGGTTTTCTTACCATTTGTTGCGCATTACGGTTCGAACACTCGAACACCTATACGGATTCTCCTGCACAGTGGCAGATATGTAAATACGGGGTTTCCGTACCATTTCTTGCGCATTACGGTTCGAACACTCGAACACCTATACGGATTCTCCTGCACAGTGGCAGATATGTAAATACGGGGTTTCCGTACCATTTGTTGCGCATTACGGTTCGAACACTCGAACACCTATACGAATTCACCTACACAGTGGCAGATATGTAAATACGGGGTTTCCGTACCGTTTCTTGCGCATTACGGTTCGAACACTCGAACACCTGTACGGATTCTCCTGCACAGTGGCAGATATGTAAATACGGGGTTTCCGTATCATTTCTTTCGCATTACGGTTCGAGCACTCGAATACCTATACGGATTCTCCTGCAAAGTGGCAGATATGTAAATACGGGGTTTCCGTACCATTTCTTTCGCATTACGGTTCGAACACTCGAACACCTATACGGATTCTCCTACACAGTGGCAGATATGTAAATACGGGGTTTCCTTACCATTTGTTGCGCATTACGGTTCGAGCACTCGAACACCTATACGGATTCTCCTGGACAGTGGCAGATATGTAAATACGGGGTTTCCGTACCATTTCTTGCGCATTACGGTTCGAACACTCGAACACCTAAACGGATTCTCCTGCACAGTGGCAGATATGTAAATACGGGGTTTCCGTACCATTTCTTGCGCATTACGGTTCGAACACTCGAACACCTAAACGGATTCTCCTGCACAGTGGCAGATATGTAAATACGAGGTTTCCGTACCATTTCTTTCGCATTACGGTTCGAACACTCGAACACCTATACGGATTCTCCTAGACAGTGGCAGATATGTAAATACGGGGTTTTCTTACCATTTGTTGCGCATTACGGTTCGAACACTCGAACACCTATACGGATTCTCCTGCACAGTGGCAGATATGTAAATACGGGGTTTCCGTACCATTTCTTGCGCATTACGGTTCGAACACTCGAACACCTATACGGATTCTCCTGCACAGTGGCAGATATGTAAATACGGGGTTTCCGTACCATTTGTTGCGCATTACGGTTCGAACACTCGAACACCTATACGAATTCACCTACACAGTGGCAGATATGTAAATACGGGGTTTCCGTACCGTTTCTTGCGCATTACGGTTCGAACACTCGAACACCTGTACGGATTCTCCTGCACAGTGGCAGATATGTAAATACGGGGTTTCCGTACCATTTCTTGCGCATTACGGTTCGAACACTCGAACACCTATACGGATTCTCCTGCACAGTGGCAGATATGTAAATACGGGGTTTCCGTACCATTTCTTGCGCATTACGGTTCGAACACTCGAACACCAATACGGATTCTCCTGCACAGTGGCAGATATGTAAATACGGGGTTTCCGTACCATTTCTTGCGCATTACGGTTCGAACACTCGAACACCTAAACGGATTCTCCTGCACAGTGGCAGATATGTAAATACGGGGTTTCCGTACCATTTCTTGCGCATTACGGTTCGAACACTCGAACACCTAAACGGATTCTCCTGCACAGTGGCAGATATGTAAATACGGGGTTTCCGTACCATTTCTTGCGCATTACGGTTCGAACACTGGAACACCTATACGGATTCTCCTGCACAATGGCAGATATGTAAATACGGGGTTTCCGTACCGTTTCTTGCGCATTACGGTTCGAACACTCGAACACCTATACGGATTCTCCTGCACAGTGGCAGATATGTAAATACGGGGTTTCCGTACCATTTCTTGCGCATTACGGTTCGAACACTCGAACACCTAGACGGATTCACCTGCACAGTGGCAGATATGTAAATACGGGGTTTCCGTACCATTTCTTGCGCATTACTGTTCGAACACTCGAACACCTATACGGATTCTCCTGCACAGTGGCAGATATGTAAATACGGGGTTTCCGTACCATTTCTTTCGCATTACGGTTCGAACACTCGAACACCTATACGAATTCTCCTGCACCGTGGCAGATATGTAAATACGGGGTTTCCGTACCATTTCTTGCGCATTTCGGTTCGAACCCTCGAACACCTATACGGATTCTCCTGCACAGTGGCAGATATGTAAATACGGGGTTTCCGTACCATTTCTTTCGCATTACGGTTCGAACACTCGAACACCTATACGGATTCTCCTGCAAAGTGGCAGATATGTAAATACGGGGTTTCCGTACCATTTCTTTCGCATTACGGTTCGAACACTCGAACACCTATACGGATTCTCCTACACAGTGGCAGATATGTAAATACGGGGTTTCCTTACCATTTGTTGCGCATTACGGTTCGAACACTCGAACACCTATACGGATTCTCCTGCACAGTGGCAGATATGTAAATACAGGGTTTCCGTACCATTTCTTGCGCATTACGGTTCGAACACTCGAACACCTATACGGATTCTCCTGCACAGTGGCAGATATGTAAATACGGGATTTCCGTACCATTTCTTGCGCATTACGGTTCGAACACTCGAACACCTAAACGGATTCTCCTGCACAGTGGCAGATATGTAAATACGGGGTTTCCGTACCATTTCTTTCGCATTACGGTTCGAACACTCGAACACCTATACGGATTCTCCTGCACAGTGGCAGATATGTAAATACGGGGTTTCCTTACCATTTGTTGCGCATTACGGTTCGAACACTCGAACACCTATACGGATTCTCCTGCACAGTGGCAGATATGTAAATACGGGGTTTCCGTACCATTTCTTGCGCATTACGGTTCGAACACTCGAACACCTAAACGGATTCTCCTGCACAGTGGCAGATATGTAAATACGAGGTTTCCGTACCATTTCTTTCGCATTACGGTTCGAACACTCGAACACCTATACGGATTCTCCTGGACAGTGGCAGATATGTAAATACGGGGTTTCCGTACCATTTCTTGCGCATTACGGTTCGAACACTCGAACACCTAAACGGATTCTCCTGCACAGTGGCAGATATGTAAATACGGGGTTTCCGTACCATTTCTTTCGCATTACGGTTCGAACACTCGAACACCTATACGGATTCTCCTGCAAAGTGGCAGATATGTAAATACGGGGTTTCCGTACCATTTCTTTCGCATTACGGTTCGAACACTCGAACACCTATACGGATTCTCCTACACAGTGGCAGATATGTAAATACGGGGTTTCCTTACCATTTGTTGCGCATTACGGTTCGAACACTCGAACACCTATACGGATTCTCCTGCACAGTGGCAGATATGTAAATACGGGATTTCCGTACCATTTCTTGCGCATTACGGTTCGAACACTCGAACACCTAAACGGATTCTCCTGCACAGTGGCAGATATGTAAATACGGGGTTTCCGTACCATTTCTTTCGCATTACGGTTCGAACACTCGAACACCTATACGGATTCTCCTGCACAGTGGCAGATATGTAAATACGGGGTTTCCTTACCATTTGTTGCGCATTACGGTTCGAACACTCGAACACCTATACGGATTCTCCTGCACAGTGGCAGATATGTAAATACGGGATTTCCGTACCATTTCTTGCGCATTACGGTTCGAACACTCGAACACCTATACGGATTCTCCTGCACAGTGGCAGATATGTAAATACGGGATTTCCGTACCATTTCTTGCGCATTACGGTTCGAACACTCGAACACCTAAACGGATTCTCCTGCACAGTGGCAGATATGTAAATACGGGGTTTCCGTACCATTTCTTTCGCATTACGGTTCGAACACTCGAACACCTATACGGATTCTCCTGCACAGTGGCAGATATGTAAATACGGGGTTTCCTTACCATTTGTTGCGCATTACGGTTCGAACACTCGAACACCTATACGGATTCTCCTGCACAGTGGCAGATATGTAAATATGGGGTTTCCGTACCATTTCTTGCGCATTACGGTTCGAACACTCGAACACCTATACGGATTCTCCTGCACAGTGGCAGATATGTAAATACGGGGTTTCCGTACCATTTCTTGCGCATTACGGTTCGAACACTCGAACACCTAAACAAATTCTCCTGCACAGTGGCAGATATGTGAATACGAGGTTTCCGTACCATTTCTTTCGCATTACGGTTCGAACACTCGAACACCTATACGGATTCTCCTGCACAGTGGCAGATATGTAAATACGGGGTTTTCTTACCATTTGTTGCGCATTACGATTCGAACACTCGAACACCTATACGGATTCTCCTGCACAGTGGCAGATATGTAAATACGGGGTTTCCGTACCATTTCTTGCGCATTACGGTTCGAACACTCGAACACCTATACGGATTCTCCTGCACAGTGGCAGATATGTAAATACGGGGTTTCCGTACCATTTGTTGCGCATTACGGTTCGAACACTCGAACACCTATACGGATTCTCCTACACAGTGGCAGATATGTAAATACGGGGTTTCCGTACCGTTTCTTGCGCATTACGGTTCGAACACTCGAACACCTGTACGGATTCTCCTGCACAGTGGCAGATATGTAAATACGGGGTTTCCGTACCATTTCTTGCGCATTACGGTTCGAACACTCGAACACCTATACGGATTCTCCTGCACAGTGGCAGATATGTAAATACGGGGTTTCCGTACCATTTCTTGCGCATTACGGTTCGAACACTCGAACACCTATACGGATTCTCCTGCACAGTGGCAGATACGTAAATACGGGGTTTCCTTACCATTTCTTGCGCATTACGGTTCGAACACTCGAACACCAATACGGATTCTCCTGCACAGTGGCAGATATGTAAATACGGGGTTTCCGTACCATTTCTTGCGCATTACGGTTCGAACACTGGAACACCTATACGAATTCTCCTGCACACTGGCAGATATGTAAATACGGGGTTTCCGTACCATTTCTTGCGCATTACGGTTCGAACACTCGAACACCTATACGGATTCTCCTGCACAGTGGCAGATATGTAAATACGGGGTTTCCGTACCATTTGTTGCGCATTACGGTTCGAACACTCGAACACCTATACGGATTCTCCTACACAGTGGCAGATATGTAAATACGGGGTTTCCGTACCGTTTCTTGCGCATTACGGTTCGAACACTCGAACACCTGTACGGATTCTCCTGCACAGTGGCAGATATGTAAATACGGGGTTTCCGTACCATTTCTTGCGCATTACGGTTCGAACACTCGAACACCTATACGGATTCTCCTGCACAGTGGCAGATATGTAAATACGGGGTTTCCGTACCATTTCTTGCGCATTACGGTTCGAACACTCGAACACCTATACGGATTCTCCTGCACAGTGGCAGATACGTAAATACGGGGTTTCCTTACCATTTCTTGCGCATTACGGTTCGAACACTCGAACACCAATACGGATTCTCCTGCACAGTGGCAGATATGTAAATACGGGGTTTCCGTACCATTTCTTGCGCATTACGGTTCGAACACTCGAACACCTATACGAATTCTCCTGCACACTGGCAGATATGTAAATACGGGGTTTCCGTACCATTTCTTGCGCATTACGGTTCGAACACTCGAACACCTATACGGATTCTCCTGCACAGTGGCAGATATGTAAATACGGGGTTTTCGTACCATTTCTTTCGCATTACGGTTCGAGCACTCGAATACCGATACGGATTCTCCTGCAAAGTGGCAGATATGTAAATACGGGGTTTCCGTACCATTTCTTTCGCATTACGGTTCGAACACTCGAACACCTATACGGATTCTCCTACACAGTGGCAGATATGTAAATACGGGGTTTCCTTACCATTTGTTGCGCATTACGGTTCGAGCACTCGAACACCTATACGGATTCTCCTGCACAGTGGCAGATATGTAAATACGGGGTTTCCGTACCATTTCTTGCGCATTACGGTTCGAACACTCGAACACCTATACGGATTCTCCTGCACAGTGGCAGATATGTAAATACGGGATTTCCGTACCATTTCTTGCGCATTACGGTTCGAGCACTCGAACACCTAAACGGATTCTCCTGCACAGTGGCAGATATGTAAATACGGGGTTTCCGTACCATTTCTTTCGCATTACGGTTCGAACACTCGAACACCTATACGGATTCTCCTGCACAGTGGCAGATATGTAAATACGGGGTTTCCTTACCATTTGTTGCGCATTACGGTTCGAACACTCGAACACCTATACGGATTCTCCTGCACAGTGGCAGATATGTAAATACGGGGTTTCCGTACCATTTCTTGCGCATTACGGTTCGAACACTCGAACACCTAAACGGATTCTCCTGCACAGTGGCAGATATGTAAATACGAGGTTTCCGTACCATTTCTTTCGCATTACGGTTCGAACACTCGAACACCTATACGGATTCTCCTGGACAGTGGCAGATATGTAAATACGGGGTTTCCGTACCATTTCTTGCGCATTACGGTTCGAACACTCGAACACCTAAACGGATTCTCCTGCACAGTGGCAGATATGTAAATACGGGGTTTCCGTACCATTTCTTGCGCATTACGGTTCGAACACTCGAACACCTAAACGGATTCTCCTGCACAGTGGCAGATATGTAAATACGAGGTTTCCGTACCATTTCTTTCGCATTACGGTTCGAACACTCGAACACCTATACGGATTCTCCTGGACAGTGGCAGATATGTAAATACGGGGTTTTCTTACCATTTGTTGCGCATTACGGTTCGAACACTCGAACACCTATACGGATTCTCCTGCACAGTGGCAGATATGTAAATACGGGGTTTCCGTACCATTTCTTGCGCATTACGGTTCGAACACTCGAACACCTATACGGATTCTCCTGCACAGTGGCAGATATGTAAATACGGGGTTTCCGTACCATTTGTTGCGCATTACGGTTCGAACACTCGAACACCTATACGAATTCACCTACACAGTGGCAGATATGTAAATACGGGGTTTCCGTACCGTTTCTTGCGCATTACGGTTCGAACACTCGAACACCTATACGGATTCTCCTACACAGTGGCAGATATGTAAATACGGGGTTTCCGTACCATTTCTTGCGCATTACGGTTCGAACACTCGAACACCAATACGGATTCTCCTGCACAGTGGCAGATATGTAAATACGGGGTTTCCGTACCATTTCTTGCGCATTACGGTTCGAACACTCGAACACCTAAACGGATTCTCCTGCACAGTGGCAGATATGTAAATACGGGGTTTCCGAACCATTTCTTGCGCATTACGGTTCGAACACTCGAACACCTAAACGGATTCTCCTGCACAGTGGCAGATATGTAAATACGGGGTTTCCGTACCATTTCTTGCGCATTACGGTTCGAACACTGGAACACCTATACGGATTCTCCTGCACAGTGGTAGATATGTAAATACGGGGTTTCCGTACCGTTTCTTGCGCATTACGGTTCGAACACTCGAACACCTATACGGATTCTCCTGCACAGTGGCAGATATGTAAATACGGGGTTTCCGTACCATTTCTTGCGCATTACGGTTCGAACACTCGAACACCTAAACGGATTCACCTGCACAGTGGCAGATATGTAAATACGGGGTTTCCGTACCATTTCTTGCGCATTACTGTTCGAACACTCGAACACCTATACGGATTCTCCTGCACAGTGGCAGATATGTAAATACGGGGTTTCCGTACCATTTCTTTCGCATTACGGTTCGAACACTCGAACACCTATACGGATTCTCCTGCACAGTGGCAGATATGTAAATACGGGGTTTCCGTACCATTTCTTGCGCATTTCGGTTCGAACCCTCGAACACCTATACGGATTCTCCTGCACAGTGGCAGATATGTAAATACGGGGTTTCCGTACCATTTCTTTCGCATTACGGTTCGAACACTCGAACACCTATACGGATTCTCCTGCAAAGTGGCAGATATGTAAATACGGGGTTTCCGTACCATTTCTTTCGCATTACGGTTCGAACACTCGAACACCTATACGGATTCTCCTACACAGTGGCAGATATGTAAATACGGGGTTTCCTTACCATTTGTTGCGCATTACGGTTCGAACACTCGAACACCTATACGGATTCTCCTGCACAGTGGCAGATATGTAAATACAGGGTTTCCGTACCATTTCTTGCGCATTACGGTTCGAACACTCGAACACCTATACGGATTCTCCTGCACAGTGGCAGATATGTAAATACGGGATTTCCGTACCATTTCTTGCGCATTACGGTTCGAACACTCGAACACCTAAACGGATTCTCCTGCACAGTGGCAGATATGTAAATACGGGGTTTCCGTACCATTTCTTTCGCATTACGGTTCGAACACTCGAACACCTATACGGATTCTCCTGCACAGTGGCAGATATGTAAATACGGGGTTTCCTTACCATTTGTTGCGCATTACGGTTCGAACACTCGAACACCTATACGGATTCTCCTGTACAGTGGCAGATATGTAAATACGGGGTTTCCGTACCATTTCTTGCGCATTACGGTTCGAACACTCGAACACCTAAACGGATTCTCCTGCACAGTGGCAGATATGTAAATACGAGGTTTCCGTACCATTTCTTTCGCATTACGGTTCGAACACTCGAACACCTATACGGATTCTCCTGGACAGTGGCAGATATGTAAATACGGGGTTTCCGTACCATTTCTTGCGCATTACGGTTCGAACACTCGAACACCTAAACGGATTCTCCTGCACAGTGGCAGATATGTAAATACGGGGTTTCCGTACCATTTCTTTCGCATTACGGTTCGAACACTCGAACACCTATACGGATTCTCCTGCAAAGTGGCAGATATGTAAATACGGGGTTTCCGTACCATTTCTTTCGCATTACGGTTCGAACACTCGAACACCTATACGGATTCTCCTACACAGTGGCAGATATGTAAATACGGGGTTTCCTTACCATTTGTTGCGCATTACGGTTCGAACACTCGAACACCTATACGGATTCTCCTGCACAGTGGCAGATATGTAAATACGGGATTTCCGTACCATTTCTTGCGCATTACGGTTCGAACACTCGAACACCTAAACGGATTCTCCTGCACAGTGGTAGATATGTAAATACGGGGTTTCCGTACCATTTCTTTCGCATTACGGTTCGAACACTCGAACACCTATACGGATTCTCCTGCACAGTGGCAGATATGTAAATACGGGGTTTCCTTACCATTTGTTGCGCATTACGGTTCGAACACTCGAACACCTATACGGATTCTCCTGCACAGTGGCAGATATGTAAATACGGGATTTCCGTACCATTTCTTGCGCATTACGGTTCGAACACTCGAACACCTATACGGATTCTCCTGCACAGTGGCAGATATGTAAATACGGGATTTCCGTACCATTTCTTGCGCATTACGGTTCGAACACTCGAACACCTAAACGGATTCTCCTGCACAGTGGCAGATATGTAAATACGGGGTTTCCGTACCATTTCTTTCGCATTACGGTTCGAACACTCGAACACCTATACGGATTCTCCTGCACAGTGGCAGATATGTAAATACGGGGTTTCCTTACCATTTGTTGCGCATTACGGTTCGAACACTCGAACACCTATACGGATTCTCCTGCACAGTGGCAGATATGTAAATATGGGGTTTCCGTACCATTTCTTGCGCATTACGGTTCGAACACTCGAACACCTATACGGATTCTCCTGCACAGTGGCAGATATGTAAATACGGGGTTTCCGTACCATTTCTTGCGCATTACGGTTCGAACACTCGAACACCTAAACAAATTCTCCTGCACAGTGGCAGATATGTGAATACGAGGTTTCCGTACCATTTCTTTCGCATTACGGTTCGAACACTCGAACACCTATACGGATTCTCCTGCACAGTGGCAGATATGTAAATACGGGGTTTTCTTACCATTTGTTGCGCATTACGATTCGAACACTCGAACACCTATACGGATTCTCCTGCACAGTGGCAGATATGTAAATACGGGGTTTCCGTACCATTTCTTGCGCATTACGGTTCGAACACTCGAACACCTATACGGATTCTCCTGCACAGTGGCAGATATGTAAATACGGGGTTTCCGTACCATTTGTTGCGCATTACGGTTCGAACACTCGAACACCTATACGGATTCTCCTACACAGTGGCAGATATGTAAATACGGGGTTTCCGTACCGTTTCTTGCGCATTACGGTTCGAACACTCGAACACCTGTACGGATTCTCCTGCACAGTGGCAGATATGTAAATACGGGGTTTCCGTACCATTTCTTGCGCATTACGGTTCGAACACTCGAACACCTATACGGATTCTCCTGCACAGTGGCAGATATGTAAATACGGGGTTTCCGTACCATTTCTTGCGCATTACGGTTCGAACACTCGAACACCTATACGGATTCTCCTGCACAGTGGCAGATACGTAAATACGGGGTTTCCTTACCATTTCTTGCGCATTACGGTTCGAACACTCGAACACCAATACGGATTCTCCTGCACAGTGGCAGATATGTAAATACGGGGTTTCCGTACCATTTCTTGCGCATTACGGTTCGAACACTGGAACACCTATACGAATTCTCCTGCACACTGGCAGATATGTAAATACGGGGTTTCCGTACCATTTCTTGCGCATTACGGTTCGAACACTCGAACACCTATACGGATTCTCCTGCACAGTGGCAGATATGTAAATACGGGGTTTCCGTACCATTTGTTGCGCATTACGGTTCGAACACTCGAACACCTATACGGATTCTCCTACACAGTGGCAGATATGTAAATACGGGGTTTCCGTACCGTTTCTTGCGCATTACGGTTCGAACACTCGAACACCTGTACGGATTCTCCTGCACAGTGGCAGATATGTAAATACGGGGTTTCCGTACCATTTCTTGCGCATTACGGTTCGAACACTCGAACACCTATACGGATTCTCCTGCACAGTGGCAGATATGTAAATACGGGGTTTCCGTACCATTTCTTGCGCATTACGGTTCGAACACTCGAACACCTATACGGATTCTCCTGCACAGTGGCAGATACGTAAATACGGGGTTTCCTTACCATTTCTTGCGCATTACGGTTCGAACACTCGAACACCAATACGGATTCTCCTGCACAGTGGCAGATATGTAAATACGGGGTTTCCGTACCATTTCTTGCGCATTACGGTTCGAACACTCGAACACCTATACGAATTCTCCTGCACACTGGCAGATATGTAAATACGGGGTTTCCGTACCATTTCTTGCGCATTACGGTTCGAACACTCGAACACCTATACGGATTCTCCTGCACAGTGGCAGATATGTAAATACGGGGTTTCCGTACCATTTCTTTCGCATTACGGTTCGAGCACTCGAATACCGATACGGATTCTCCTGCAAAGTGGCAGATATGTAAATACGGGGTTTCCGTACCATTTCTTTCGCATTACGGTTCGAACACTCGAACACCTATACGGATTCTCCTACACAGTGGCAGATATGTAAATACGGGGTTTCCTTACCATTTGTTGCGCATTACGGTTCGAGCACTCGAACACCTATACGGATTCTCCTGCACAGTGGCAGATATGTAAATACGGGGTTTCCGTACCATTTCTTGCGCATTACGGTTCGAACACTCGAACACCTATACGGATTCTCCTGCACAGTGGCAGATATGTAAATACGGGATTTCCGTACCATTTCTTGCGCATTACGGTTCGAGCACTCGAACACCTAAACGGATTCTCCTGCACAGTGGCAGATATGTAAATACGGGGTTTCCGTACCATTTCTTTCGCATTACGGTTCGAACACTCGAACACCTATACGGATTCTCCTGCACAGTGGCAGATATGTAAATACGGGGTTTCCTTACCATTTGTTGCGCATTACGGTTCGAACACTCGAACACCTATACGGATTCTCCTGCACAGTGGCAGATATGTAAATACGGGGTTTCCGTACCATTTCTTGCGCATTACGGTTCGAACACTCGAACACCTAAACGGATTCTCCTGCACAGTGGCAGATATGTAAATACGAGGTTTCCGTACCATTTCTTTCGCATTACGGTTCGAACACTCGAACACCTATACGGATTCTCCTGGACAGTGGCAGATATGTAAATACGGGGTTTCCGTACCATTTCTTGCGCATTACGGTTCGAACACTCGAACACCTAAACGGATTCTCCTGCACAGTGGCAGATATGTAAATACGGGGTTTCCGTACCATTTCTTGCGCATTACGGTTCGAACACTCGAACACCTAAACGGATTCTCCTGCACAGTGGCAGATATGTAAATACGAGGTTTCCGTACCATTTCTTTCGCATTACGGTTCGAACACTCGAACACCTATACGGATTCTCCTGGACAGTGGCAGATATGTAAATACGGGGTTTTCTTACCATTTGTTGCGCATTACGGTTCGAACACTCGAACACCTATACGGATTCTCCTGCACAGTGGCAGATATGTAAATACGGGGTTTCCGTACCATTTCTTGCGCATTACGGTTCGAACACTCGAACACCTATACGGATTCTCCTGCACAGTGGCAGATATGTAAATACGGGGTTTCCGTACCATTTGTTGCGCATTACGGTTCGAACACTCGAACACCTATACGAATTCACCTACACAGTGGCAGATATGTAAATACGGGGTTTCCGTACCGTTTCTTGCGCATTACGGTTCGAACACTCGAACACCTATACGGATTCTCCTGCACAGTGGCAGATATGTAAATACGGGGTTTCCGTACCATTTCTTGCGCATTACGGTTCGAACACTCGAACACCAATACGGATTCTCCTGCACAGTGGCAGATATGTAAATACGGGGTTTCCGTACCATTTCTTGCGCATTACGGTTTGAACACTCGAACACCTAAACGGATTCTCCTGCACAGTGGCAGATATGTAAATACGGGGTTTCCGTACCATTTCTTGCGCATTACGGTTCGAACACTCGAACACCAATACGGATTCTCCTGCATAGTGGCAGATATGTAAATACGGGGTTTCCGTACCATTTCTTGCGCATTACGGTTCGAACACTGGAACACCTATACGAATTCTCCTGCACACTGGCAGATATGTAAATACGGGGTTTCCGTACCATTTCTTGCGCATTACGGTTCGAACACTCGAACACCTATACGGATTCTCCTGCACAGTGGCAGATATGTAAATACGGGGTTTCCGTACCATTTGTTGCGCATTACGGTTCGAACACTCGAACACCTATACGGATTCTCCTACACAGTGGCAGATATGTAAATACGGGGTTTCCGTACCGTTTCTTGCGCATTACGGTTCGAACACTCGAACACCTGTACGGATTCTCCTGCACAGTGGCAGATATGTAAATACGGGGTTTCCGTACCATTTCTTGCGCATTACGGTTCGAACACTCGAACACCTATACGGATTCTCCTGCACAGTGGCAGATACGTAAATACGGGGTTTCCGTACCATTTCTTGCGCATTACGGTTCGAACACTCGAACACCTATACGGATTCTCCTGCACAGTGGCAGATACGTAAATACGGGGTTTCCTTACCATTTCTTGCGCATTACGGTTCGAACACTCGAACACCAATACGGATTCTCCTGCACAGTGGCAGATATGTAAATACGGGGTTTCCGTACCATTTCTTGCGCATTACGGTTCGAACACTCGAACACCTATACGAATTCTCCTGCACACTGGCAGATATGTAAATACGGGGTTTCCGTACCATTTCTTGCGCATTACGGTTCGAACACTCGAACACCTATACGGATTCTCCTGCACAGTGGCAGATATGTAAATACGGGGTTTCCGTACCATTTCTTTCGCATTACGGTTCGAGCACTCGAATACCGATACGGATTCTCCTGCAAAGTGGCAGATATGTAAATACGGGGTTTCCGTACCATTTCTTTCGCATTACGGTTCGAACACTCGAACACCTATACGGATTCTCCTACACAGTGGCAGATATGTAAATACGGGGTTTCCTTACCATTTGTTGCGCATTACGGTTCGAGCACTCGAACACCTATACGGATTCTCCTGCACAGTGGCAGATATGTAAATACGGGGTTTCCGTACCATTTCTTGCGCATTACGGTTCGAACACTCGAACACCTATACGGATTCTCCTGCACAGTGGCAGATATGTAAATACGGGATTTCCGTACCATTTCTTGCGCATTACGGTTCGAGCACTCGAACACCTAAACGGATTCTCCTGCACAGTGGCAGATATGTAAATACGGGGTTTCCGTACCATTTCTTTCGCATTACGGTTCGAACACTCGAACACCTATACGGATTCTCCTGCACAGTGGCAGATATGTAAATACGGGGTTTCCTTACCATTTGTTGCGCATTACGGTTCGAACACTCGAACACCTATACGGATTCTCCTGCACAGTGGCAGATATGTAAATACGGGGTTTCCGTACCATTTCTTGCGCATTACGGTTCGAACACTCGAACACCTAAACGGATTCTCCTGCAGAGTGGCAGATATGTAAATACGAGGTTTCCGTACCATTTCTTTCGCATTACGGTTCGAACACTCGAACACCTATACGGATTCTCCTGGACAGTGGCAGATATGTAAATACGGGGTTTCCGTACCATTTCTTGCGCATTACGGTTCGAACACTCGAACACCTAAACGGATTCTCCTGCACAGTGGCAGATATGTAAATACGGGGTTTCCGTACCATTTCTTGCGCATTACGGTTCGAACACTCGAACACCTAAACGGATTCTCCTGCACAGTGGCAGATATGTAAATACGAGGTTTCCGTACCATTTCTTTCGCATTACGGTTCGAACACTCGAACACCTATACGGATTCTCCTGGACAGTGGCAGATATGTAAATACGGGGTTTTCTTACCATTTGTTGCGCATTACGGTTCGAACACTCGAACACCTATACGGATTCTCCTGCACAGTGGCAGATATGTAAATACGGGGTTTCCGTACCATTTCTTGCGCATTACGGTTCGAACACTCGAACACCTATACGGATTCTCCTGCACAGTGGCAGATATGTAAATACGGGGTTTCCGTACCATTTGTTGCGCATTACGGTTCGAACACTCGAACACCTATACGAATTCACCTACACAGTGGCAGATATGTAAATACGGGGTTTCCGTACCGTTTCTTGCGCATTACGGTTCGAACACTCGAACACCTATACGGATTCTCCTGCACAGTGGCAGATATGTAAATACGGGGTTTCCGTACCATTTCTTGCGCATTACGGTTCGAACACTCGAACACCAATACGGATTCTCCTGCACAGTGGCAGATATGTAAATACGGGGTTTCCGTACCATTTCTTGCGCATTACGGTTCGAACACTCGAACACCTAAACGGATTCTCCTGCACAGTGGCAGATATGTAAATACGGGGTTTCCGTACCATTTCTTGCGCATTACGGTTCGAACACTCGAACACCTAAACGGATTCTCCTGCACAGTGGCAGATATGTAAATACGGGGTTTCCGTACCATTTCTTGCGCATTACGGTTCGAACACTGGAACACCTATACGGATTCTCCTGCACAGTGGCAGATATGTAAATACGGGGTTTCCGTACCGTTTCTTGCGCATTACGGTTCGAACACTCGAACACCTATACGGATTCTCCTGCACAGTGGCAGATATGTAAATACGGGGTTTCCGTACCATTTCTTGCGCATTACGGTTCGAACACTCGAACACCTAAACGGATTCACCTGCACAGTGGCAGATATGTAAATATGGGGTTTCCGTACCATTTCTTGCGCATTACTGTTCGAACACTCGAACACCTATACGGATTCTCCTGCACAGTGGCAGATATGTAAATACGGGGTTTCCGTACCATTTCTTTCGCATTACGGTTCGAACACTCGAACACCTATACGGATTCTCCTGCACAGTGGCAGATATGTAAATACGGGGTTTCCGTACCATTTCTTGCGCATTTCGGTTCGAACCCTCGAACACCTATACGGATTCTCCTGCACAGTGGCAGATATGTAAATACGGGGTTTCCGTACCATTTCTTTCGCATTACGGTTCGAACACTCGAACACCTATACGGATTCTCCTGCAAAGTGGCAGATATGTAAATACGGGGTTTCCGTACCATTTCTTTCGCATTACGGTTCGAACACTCGAACACCTATACGGATTCTCCTACACAGTGGCAGATATGTAAATACGGGGTTTCCTTACCATTTGTTGCGCATTACGGTTCGAACACTCGAACACCTATACGGATTCTCCTGCACAGTGGCAGATATGTAAATACAGGGTTTCCGTACCATTTCTTGCGCATTACGGTTCGAACACTCGAACACCTATACGGATTCTCCTGCACAGTGGCAGATATGTAAATACGGGATTTCCGTACCATTTCTTGCGCATTACGGTTCGAACACTCGAACACCTAAACGGATTCTCCTGCACAGTGGCAGATATGTAAATACGGGGTTTCCGTACCATTTCTTTCGCATTACGGTTCGAACACTCGAACACCTATACGGATTCTCCTGCACAGTGGCAGATATGTAAATACGGGGTTTCCTTACCATTTGTTGCGCATTACGGTTCGAACACTCGAACACCTATACGGATTCTCCTGTACAGTGGCAGATATGTAAATACGGGGTTTCCGTACCATTTCTTGCGCATTACGGTTCGAACACTCGAACACCTAAACGGATTCTCCTGCACAGTGGCAGATATGTAAATACGAGGTTTCCGTACCATTTCTTTCGCATTACGGTTCGAACACTCGAACACCTATACGGATTCTCCTGGACAGTGGCAGATATGTAAATACGGGGTTTCCGTACCATTTCTTGCGCATTACGGTTCGAACACTCGAACACCTAAACGGATTCTCCTGCACAGTGGCAGATATGTAAATACGGGGTTTCCGTACCATTTCTTTCGCATTACGGTTCGAACACTCGAACACCTATACGGATTCTCCTGCAAAGTGGCAGATATGTAAATACGGGGTTTCCGTACCATTTCTTTCGCATTACGGTTCGAACACTCGAACACCTATACGGATTCTCCTACACAGTGGCAGATATGTAAATACGGGGTTTCCTTACCATTTGTTGCGCATTACGGTTCGAACACTCGAACACCTATACGGATTCTCCTGCACAGTGGCAGATATGTAAATACGGGATTTCCGTACCATTTCTTGCGCATTACGGTTCGAACACTCGAACACCTAAACGGATTCTCCTGCACAGTGGCAGATATGTAAATACGGGGTTTCCGTACCATTTCTTTCGCATTACGGTTCGAACACTCGAACACCTATACGGATTCTCCTGCACAGTGGCAGATATGTAAATACGGGGTTTCCTTACCATTTGTTGCGCATTACGGTTCGAACACTCGAACACCTATACGGATTCTCCTGCACAGTGGCAGATATGTAAATACGGGATTTCCGTACCATTTCATGCGCATTACGGTTCGAACACTCGAACACCTATACGGATTCTCCTGCACAGTGGCAGATATGTAAATACGGGATTTCCGTACCATTTCTTGCGCATTACGGTTCGAACACTCGAACACCTAAACGGATTCTCCTGCACAGTGGCAGATATGTAAATACGGGGTTTCCGTACCATTTCTTTCGCATTACGGTTCGAACACTCGAACACCTATACGGATTCTCCTGCACAGTGGCAGATATGTAAATACGGGGTTTCCTTACCATTTGTTGCGCATTACGGTTCGAACACTCGAACACCTATACGGATTCTCCTGCACAGTGGCAGATATGTAAATATGGGGTTTCCGTACCATTTCTTGCGCATTACGGTTCGAACACTCGAACACCTATACGGATTCTCCTGCACAGTGGCAGATATGTAAATACGGGGTTTCCGTACCATTTCTTGCGCATTACGGTTCGAACACTCGAACACCTAAACAAATTCTCCTGCACAGTGGCAGATATGTGAATACGAGGTTTCCGTACCATTTCTTTCGCATTACGGTTCGAACACTCGAACACCTATACGGATTCTCCTGCACAGTGGCAGATATGTAAATACGGGGTTTTCTTACCATTTGTTGCGCATTACGATTCGAACACTCGAACACCTATACGGATTCTCCTGCACAGTGGCAGATATGTAAATACGGGGTTTCCGTACCATTTCTTGCGCATTACGGTTCGAACACTCGAACACCTATACGGATTCTCCTGCACAGTGGCAGATATGTAAATACGGGGTTTCCGTACCATTTGTTGCGCATTACGGTTCGAACACTCGAACACCTATACGGATTCTCCTACACAGTGGCAGATATGTAAATACGGGGTTTCCGTACCGTTTCTTGCGCATTACGGTTCGAACACTCGAACACCTGTACGGATTCTCCTGCACAGTGGCAGATATGTAAATACGGGGTTTCCGTACCATTTCTTGCGCATTACGGTTCGAACACTCGAACACCTATACGGATTCTCCTGCACAGTGGCAGATATGTAAATACGGGGTTTCCGTACCATTTCTTGCGCATTACGGTTCGAACACTCGAACACCTATACGGATTCTCCTGCACAGTGGCAGATACGTAAATACGGGGTTTCCTTACCATTTCTTGCGCATTACGGTTCGAACACTCGAACACCAATACGGATTCTCCTGCACAGTGGCAGATATGTAAATACGGGGTTTCCGTACCATTTCTTGCGCATTACGGTTCGAACACTCGAACACCTATACGAATTCTCCTGCACACTGGCAGATATGTAAATACGGGGTTTCCGTACCATTTCTTGCGCATTACGGTTCGAACACTCGAACACCTATACGGATTCTCCTGCACAGTGGCAGATATGTAAATACGGGGTTTCCGTACCATTTGTTGCGCATTACGGTTCGAACACTCGAACACCTATACGGATTCTCCTACACAGTGGCAGATATGTAAATACGGGGTTTCCGTACCGTTTCTTGCGCATTACGGTTCGAACACTCGAACACCTGTACGGATTCTCCTGCACAGTGGCAGATATGTAAATACGGGGTTTCCGTACCATTTCTTGCGCATTACGGTTCGAACACTCGAACACCTATACGGATTCTCCTGCACAGTGGCAGATATGTAAATACGGGGTTTCCGTGCCATTTCTTGCGCATTACGGTTCGAACACTCGAACACCTATACGGATTCTCCTGCACAGTGGCAGATACGTAAATACGGGGTTTCCTTACCATTTCTTGCGCATTACGGTTCGAACACTCGAACACCAATACGGATTCTCCTGCACAGTGGCAGATATGTAAATACGGGGTTTCCGTACCATTTCTTGCGCATTACGGTTCGAACACTCGAACACCTATACGAATTCTCCTGCACACTGGCAGATATGTAAATACGGGGTTTCCGTACCATTTCTTTCGCATTACGGTTCGAACACTCGAACACCTATACGGATTCTCCTGCAAAGTGGCAGATATGTAAATACGGGGTTTCCGTACCATTTCTTTCGCATTACGGTTCGAACACTCGAACACCTATACGGATTCTCCTACACAGTGGCAGATATGTAAATACGGGGTTTCCTTACCATTTGTTGCGCATTACGGTTCGAACACTCGAACACCTATACGGATTCTCCTGCACAGTGGCAGATATGTAAATACGGGATTTCCGTACCATTTCTTGCGCATTACGGTTCGAACACTCGAACACCTAAACGGATTCTCCTGCACAGTGGCAGATATGTAAATACGGGGTTTCCGTACCATTTCTTTCGCATTACGGTTCGAACACTCGAACACCTATACGGATTCTCCTGCACAGTGGCAGATATGTAAATACGGGGTTTCCTTACCATTTGTTGCGCATTACGGTTCGAACACTCGAACACCTATACGGATTCTCCTGCACAGTGGCAGATATGTAAATACGGGATTTCCGTACCATTTCTTGCGCATTACGGTTCGAACACTCGAACACCTATACGGATTCTCCTGCACAGTGGCAGATATGTAAATACGGGATTTCCGTACCATTTCTTGCGCATTACGGTTCGAACACTCGAACACCTAAACGGATTCTCCTGCACAGTGGCAGATATGTAAATACGGGGTTTCCGTACCATTTCTTTCGCATTACGGTTCGAACACTCGAACACCTATACGGATTCTCCTGCACAGTGGCAGATATGTAAATACGGGGTTTCCTTACCATTTGTTGCGCATTACGGTTCGAACACTCGAACACCTATACGGATTCTCCTGCACAGTGGCAGATATGTAAATATGGGGTTTCCGTACCATTTCTTGCGCATTACGGTTCGAACACTCGAACACCTATACGGATTCTCCTGCACAGTGGCAGATATGTAAATACGGGGTTTCCGTACCATTTCTTGCGCATTACGGTTCGAACACTCGAACACCTAAACAAATTCTCCTGCACAGTGGCAGATATGTGAATACGAGGTTTCCGTACCATTTCTTTCGCATTACGGTTCGAACACTCGAACACCTATACGGATTCTCCTGCACAGTGGCAGATATGTAAATACGGGGTTTTCTTACCATTTGTTGCGCATTACGATTCGAACACTCGAACACCTATACGGATTCTCCTGCACAGTGGCAGATATGTAAATACGGGGTTTCCGTACCATTTCTTGCGCATTACGGTTCGAACACTCGAACACCTATACGGATTCTCCTGCACAGTGGCAGATATGTAAATACGGGGTTTCCGTACCATTTGTTGCGCATTACGGTTCGAACACTCGAACACCTATACGGATTCTCCTACACAGTGGCAGATATGTAAATACGGGGTTTCCGTACCGTTTCTTGCGCATTACGGTTCGAACACTCGAACACCTGTACGGATTCTCCTGCACAGTGGCAGATATGTAAATACGGGGTTTCCGTACCATTTCTTGCGCATTACGGTTCGAACACTCGAACACCTATACGGATTCTCCTGCACAGTGGCAGATATGTAAATACGGGGTTTCCGTACCATTTCTTGCGCATTACGGTTCGAACACTCGAACACCTATACGGATTCTCCTGCACAGTGGCAGATACGTAAATACGGGGTTTCCTTACCATTTCTTGCGCATTACGGTTCGAACACTCGAACACCAATACGGATTCTCCTGCACAGTGGCAGATATGTAAATACGGGGTTTCCGTACCATTTCTTGCGCATTACGGTTCGAACACTCGAACACCTATACGAATTCTCCTGCACACTGGCAGATATGTAAATACGGGGTTTCCGTACCATTTCTTGCGCATTACGGTTCGAACACTCGAACACCTTGTAGACACCCCATTTTTGACCGACCTTAAGACTCAGACGTCACCGATTAAGCGCTTGGTGATGTTGCATAATGTGCTTGTTCAGAAGTTTCAGAGTCGCGGCTGTGAGCCCTGCCTCCGGACTTCCAAACCCTTTTCTGTGCCTTGTCTCGGTTTGCGAGCCAGACTCGGTT
Source organism: Camellia sinensis (assembly GCF_055761805.1). Classification (NCBI taxonomy): domain Eukaryota; kingdom Viridiplantae; phylum Streptophyta; class Magnoliopsida; order Ericales; family Theaceae; genus Camellia; species Camellia sinensis. The sequence goes on from NC_138965.1 coordinate 2,259,300, forward strand.
TTCTCCGTTTCTTTTCCTGAGGGGAGGGAGAGGTCCCGTAGACCATCTCTCAATGTCCGTAGGCTACATTTGGTGGCCGTAGGCCATTTTGCCCATTTCGGAGTCCGGTTCCCGGTTTTCGGAGCCGTCAGGCCGTGTGCATCGGTTCGGGACCACCTAACCATCTCCGTTTGCTCTGATTTTTGGCATACATCCTATTTCATCCATTTTGAGGGACACTGAGGGCTGAGAAACCCACTTCGAGGTCAAATACAATTTTCGGTGCCTAACAGCCCATTTCCGGGACCTCGAAATGCGTGTTTTGGCCCCGGAACATTCGTTTTGCAACGGTTTTCGCTCATTTTTGGCAGGTACCTCTGTTTTATCACAGGGAAGGTCACTGAAGGGTGGGAGGCCAGCAATTGTTGCAGCAACCAGTTATCTCTCCTCCGGAGCCTCCCGGCGCCCGTTTTTCCAACTTCCGGGCTAATGTTGAATACCTTAGAGCTAGCGTTGCCAACTTTCAACCACATATCTGTGATCTACACATCTGAGAGGCCCCTAAAAGTTCATGGCCGGCCATTAAGGTCACCTGACCCTTTTGACCCCTTTCTTCCGGGCTAATGTTGAACCCCTTGGACCCTTTTTCTCGAACTTTGAACCACATATCTGTGATCTACACATCTGAGAGGCCCCTAAAAGTTCATGGCCGGCCATTAAGGTCACTTGACCCTTTTGAACCCCTCTTTCCGAGCCACTGTTGAACCCCTTGGGCCCACTTTCTTGGAATTTCAATTACATGGTTGTGTTGTACACACATAGGCCTACCTCCCCAATACCTGGCCGGCCAGAAAAGATGGTTGACCCTTTTGACCCCTAGCCGGCCGGCTAGGGGGTGTGGCCGGCCGGCCACCTCCAGCAAAAGTGAGCGGCCGGCCGTGCTCTCCTCACTGTGCCCCTTCCAGCTGTGAGGCAATATCCCCCAGATATTTTCTGTATCCGGGGGATATTTTGGGAGAGAGTTTTGCTCTCCTTTGCACCCCCCTTTTACACCCCCTTTCTTGACCTTATAACCAGCTGAGGACCTTCTTCTAGGGGGTTAGAAAATTTGATCTTAAGAACTCCATAGCCAACTCCATCTTCATCTTCTTCAATTCTTCAAAAACCCTAAGTCCATTAACCTCCATTCCTTCTATACCACCAAGCTCTACCACCACTATCTCATTTCCAGCAGCTAGGAAGGGTTCTTGAAGGCCAAAGGAGCAGCAAATCCATCCAAGAAGCAACCAAAGTCTAGATCTTCAAGGGTAAGTTACACTTTGATCCTTTTGACCCTTTCCTTTGATCTATTTGTAAGCCATGCATGCTTTTTGTGTTGAGCTTCGACCTTAACTGAAAAGGGCCATATTTTGAGCTCATCTTCACTTCTCATCAAGGGTTCAACCCTGTTTGAGCCCTCCATAATACACTTGCTTCATTGACCATGTTGTATGTCATGATTTTGTATGCCTTTTTTGACCTATGAGCAATTTATTTTCGAGCATGTTGTAAACTGATATGAGGCATATTTTGAGCCCCTCTTCAACATTGGAGAAGGGCTCAACATTGTTTGGTGTTTCCATATGTCACTTGTAGTTATATCCCCTATTTAGCCCCTTTTTTGCATAAATTAATAGCTCTCTTTGCTTCTGTTTTTGGACCTTGGTCCGAACTGAAAGAGGTCTTATTTTGGCCTATACTTCATGTTTCATTCACACTTTTTTTCTGTTTGGTGATTATTTTATACACTTCTTGTTTTAGCACCTTTTGAGCCTCATTTTGCATCATATTTTTAGCATGTTTGTATACTGATTTTGAGGCTGCCCTATACTGTAAATGTTCATATTTTTGGTCCATCTTCAGTGTTGTAGAAGGAAATTTTTCAGTTTGAGTTTTGCTTATACCACTTGCTTCTTTACCCCTCTTTTGGCCCCCATTCTTGCATGCTATGCTTCCCTTACCTGTGCTTGCTGTTTGGCCATGTTCATAACTGCGAAAGTGCATCTTTTGGGACTGTCTAGCTTCTGTCTTTGCATTGCATGCCCATGTTGTGCATATTTAGTATGGCTATAGGCCATTTCGGATGCCTAATGTTGCATTTCGGGTCATTTCCTTACATTTCATGTCATTTCACTTCATTTCGGGACTGTTTTCCCCCATATTTTGTTGCTGAAATTCCATTAGCATGCTTACATATCATTTTCCATGTCATTCGCATCATTTTATCATTGCCTCGGTTTGCGTGCCCGTGTGCACGCATTTCGAGGCACCTCATTTTCTGCCACCGGCATCTCATGTGAGTGCGGCTGAGGCTCACTCATGTTGGTATAAGCCCATATCATGTTTTCATGTCATTTGCATCGCATTCTGCCATTGCCTCGGTTTGCGTGCCCGTGTGCACGCATTTCGAGGCACCTCATTTTCTGCCACCGGCATCTCATGTGAGTGCGGCTGAGGCTCACTCATGTTGGTATAAGCCCATATCATGTTTTCATGTCATTTTCATCGCATTCTGCCATCGCCTCGGTTTGCGTGCCCGTGTGCACGCATTTCGAGGCACTCCATTTTTTTATCCGACGGCATCCGATGTGAGTGTGGCTGAGGCCCACTTCATGTTGGTATAAGCCCACTTGTCATTTCCATGCCATTTCATTGCATTTATCATTGCCTCGGTTTGCGTGCCCGCGTGCACGCATTTCGAGGCATCTCATTTTCATTGCATTCTATCATCGCCTCGGTTTGCGTGCCCGCGTGCACGCATTTCGAAGCATCTCATTTTCATTGCATTTATCATTGCCTCGGTTTGCGTGCCCGCGTGCACGCATTTCGAGGCATCTCATTTTCATTGCATTCTATCATCGCCCCGGTTTGCGTGCCCGTGTGCACGTACTTCGAGGCATCTCACTTTCATCATTCTGTCATCGCCTCGGTTTGCGTGCCCGCGTGCACGCATTTCGAGGCATCTCATTTTCATTGCATTTATCATTGCCTTGGTTTGCGTGCCCGTGTGCACGTACTTCGAGGCATCTCATTTTCATTGTATCTGCCATCGCCTCGGTTTGCGTGCCCGTGTGCACGCATTTCGAGGCACCTCATTTTTAGCACTGTGTATGTTAGGATCGCATCTTAGTTACATTTCATGCATATCATGCATATTGCATCGTGTCCGGAATAGGAGTTAGTCCGGGCACGGGAATCGAGGTACATTTCGTACTCCGAGTGACGGAATGTGTCTCAATTCCCCAGTCACCGACACTCCAGATTATCCATGATGGAGTTAGGTTTTAGCTGTAGTCTCATGTGCATTCATCCTATATTGAGTTGTGCATTTCGACTCCTCGGCCATCATGCCTCGGTATGCGTGATTGGTGGCACGAGGATCGAGACATGCATATATTTGTGCAAATACATTGCTATGCCCCTTTCCTGCTCTCTGTTGCAGCAAAACCAGGAATCAGCAACCTTTTGGGGCTTGGCACACATTTCAAGAACAGGTGTAAACAGAGGCTAATTGGGGCATTCCGGTGGATTTCCGCGCAAGACAACCCGGACGTGCATCATCCATCAGAAGCAAGATAGTCCCTGGCTTGCACGCCAGTTTATTTACTTTCTAGTTAATTTATTAATTAATTAGAATTCTGTAATATTCTTTTATTTTGAGGACTGTAATATTCGGACTGTATATTTATTCGGACCCTCTGAGTGAGGGCACAACTGTAATAAGTGTGGGTGAGTGTGATGTATGTCTTCCAACCCCACGTCTTTCTCCCTTTTATTTATCCGCTTTTGATGGTTAGATTAGGGCATATTTTAATTAGCATACAGTATGACAGCATGTTTTCATTCATTCATCTGTATTGCATGCACCGGGCTCGGCGCACCATACTAACTGCATCGTACTTTCAATTCCGAGTTGAATACATGGTAGTTGTAGCATCTCATATACCATCTTAGGATAGCCGAGCCTACTATAGTTGCATTTTTGCATGTGTTGCATTAGGCATTTCTGTATACTTAGGATCACGCATGATTTCTAATATAGTTTCTATTTTGGCTTGGAGTACTCGGTGAGTTTTATGCTTTAGCATCCTTGCATGCGTGTGAGTGAATGCCATGATAGCATGCTTACCATGAGGCTATGTGCTTATCTGATATATCTGCCTGAATGCCTGTGGGTGAAGGTTGGGTTATCTGAATTGGAATGAATCATCAAATGTTTCAAGCCTACCTGCGAGTAGCAAACCATTTTCAAAAACAAGCATGAAATGTTTTGTTCCAATTCAGGCGATCCAGTCTATACTTGTATGCTGTGAGCATCACATAGTAACCTAGGCTAATAACCGGAATAAGAACTCACAATGTTTTTCAAAAATTGATATCATGGTTAGTAGAGGCCGGTCTATGACCGGGCGAGCGGGGGTGCTCACGAAGTGACCTTCCCCAATCGTACCCAAGTTCCCGAGCCGAGGCAACTTTGGTGATGACGGACACGTGGCCTTTTGGCACCGAGTCAGGGTTTCCTAAATTTCCCAAAATAAAATATTTAGGTGGCGACTCTGTATCTGGCAAAGCAGTCCATGTTTGGCACTTCTTTCAAAAATCAGTTTTCCTAAAACGATTTGCCGGATTTGGACTCTTTGGTTCAGATTTAGAACCGTGACAACAAAAGTCGAGTCCGAGCTGTAGCGAGGTCCCCCGCGGGCTTGTTACAGTTTCTGGCGACTCTGCTGGGGATTTAGAGAACTTGACTCGAACTCATGATATCTGTTTTTGACTACACTTGTGTGTTTCTTTGCATTGCATTTGCATTGGTGCGCCTAGGACACCGTGTTTGCCATCTGCTATTCCTGAACGGTTTGCCGGAGGCTTGTCTTGTCAAGGCATGACCATAAGGCTGACCGGTTGTGGGCTCTGCCAGTATGGGAACACAAACCCCGGTTTTACCGGGGCACCCTTTTTGACCATTCGACCTAGTGCATATTCGGATCCATAGTGACCATTCCAAATTAGGACAGGTTGCTTACCCGTTTATAGGTTGTTTTGAAACCGCTATGTGCATAGTGAAACCCTAGCTCCTGACAAAATAGGACAGGGAAACCTTACCCCAACATAGGGGTGTTTAGGCTCTCACTTATCTGTTATGTGCTTTAGAGTGCGTCTCTACAGGAATGCATGTATCAGCATATGAGTTTGAGTATCAAGCCTGCGGGCATCAGTTCAGTATTGACAGTATCAGGCCTGCGGGCATCAGATCAGTATACAAGTTTGAGTACCGAACCTGCGGACATCAGTTCAGCATTGTGGGTATCAGACCTGCGAGCATCAGCCAGTATTTGAGAATCAGGTATCTGCGGGTATCAGATTCAGTGTTAGGGGACAGTGATACAGGGATAATAACCAGTGTTTGAGGACAGTATGTTGTTCAGCTTTTTGACTGTGTGCCCGACTGCGTGTCATGCATTTTATTTTAAGCTGTTGTGCTGTCCATTTATCTGTTTATTTATTTCCTTTTCGCTTTATTTATCTTTTGCTAGGTCAGTTTTAGCACGATTGCTTCCGACCCAACAGGCATTCCCCAAGCACCTTGGACGCGAGGTCGTCGACTCCACCGATCTGAGGATCTAATCGACGGACAGCCAGTGTTCCATTCTTTACCCCCTGTTACAAGAAGGAAACAAAGGAAGCGCAGTACATCTGAATTGAGAGCACCAGAACAGTGGTATCCCCCACCAGTGGACAGTTGGACTGAGATCCCCCTTGAGACAAATCTGTCAGTAGTTCAGACAAATCAAGACAGTATGACGGCACCAACAGGAATTGAGGAGATGATGCGCCAAATGCAAGAAACTATGCAGGCCATGCAGCAAGATGCCGTTCGCCGGGATGAACTCGCTAAGCAACAGTCTGAAATTATGACCCATCAGGCTGAGCTGATTACCAGACTGCAACAGCAGAATGAGGCATCTGCTTCGCAACAAGTCCCTCCCCCGGCAAGGGCCCCATTACCTGAGAAGGCTCCTGCCGTTCATGACGTTCCTCCGAACACCCAGAATACCGTACCAACCATCCAAACTCTGCAAGAGGACACAAGTCTTCCAACGGGGCCAACTCCGCCCCCGATTCCACCACAACTGTCCAAGGTCCATACACCCAATCACCCGGACTCTCCATCCGAGCTCGAGGTTGATCAAACAGCTCTGAAATTGAGCAAACTGGAGAAGCTTTTCAAAAAATCCCAAGGGGCTAAGGCTATGCCGGATATCGGAGATGGATATACCGAGGAGGCCGTGACACTCCCCGATAGATTCAAAATGCCACAAATAGACCGTTTTGACGGGACTGGTGACCCCATGGTTCATATCCGACTGTTTGCGGATGTCTTGCGGCCAATGGGCCTCACACGACAACAGAAGCTCTCATTATTCGGCCGAACCCTGTCGGGTGTGGCCTCCCATTGGTACGCAAGATTATCGGATGAGGTAAAGAAGAACTGGGATGAGATGGCCGAGGCCTTTGTCACACAATATTCCTATAATACTCAGATCGAGATCACAACTCGTGATCTTGAAACGACGAGGCAAGAGCCTAAGGAATCTTTCTCAGACTTTGTGGTCCGATGGAGGGCGAAGGCGTCAACGATGACTCTAAGACCCACAGACAGAGATCAAATCCGGATGATTGTGCGCAATCTCCACCCGAAGCTGATGCAAAGAATGATCGTAGTCCCCTTTCCTACTTTTGCAGATTTGCATGATATGGGGGTCCAAATTGAAGACGCTATGAGACAAGGTCTGTTTGACCAGGACAGAGAACAACCGAGGAGGACGTTCAATCGTAACAGCAATGCAGGCCCGAGTGGCGCTGCTAATACAAGAGCCTCGGAAGTTGGCATGGTCACCACCACTCCCCCTCCCCCTCCAAGGCCCATGACTGCCACACCATTCTCCGGCGCGTCCGGAAGTAACTCACAAAACAACCGATTCCAACCCCGGGGCCAAAGAACCTTCACCCAACTATACATGCCCCTGTCCAAGGTTCTGGGAATACTGATCAGGAAAAACCATTTGAAACCCCTGGAACCCAAGCCATTACCAAATCCACTCCCCCCCTCATATGACCCGTCAAAATACTGTGCATACCACCAACAACACGGTCACGATACCGACCGTTGTTACAGATTACGTCATGAGATCCAAGATCTTATTGACAAACAGGTAATTGCGCCTCCTGATAAACCTAATGTCACAACTAACCCTCTTCCACCACATAACCAACCTCCCCCTCCCAACAGAATCAATTTCATCCAGACTGGGGTCGTGTCTTACGATCCTAGCATCTATATTACGCCCACCCACCTACCCAAGCCGGAGGTGCTCCTCCCCGCTTGCACTGACCTTTTGTGCATGGTGGACGTCTCCAAAACCCAATCGGAGCCGGTGGTGGTGACCATCGAAGACAAGGCAGGGCAGATTTTAGGAAAGAATGAGTCTGTTAAATCTGGGACTGGGCAGAATTTTGCTGAGGGAGCTTATGATCCGAGCAGGCACATCCTATCAACGAGCCGAAGTGGGCTAATTGTAGAATTTCCCGAGACAGGAGAATTGTGCATGATCCGAGAGGATGGATCTAGGCTATGGGCAGATGAGCCGACAACCATAGAAGAGGACTTTGCTAACTTGCAATTTCGCGATGATCAGGAGTTGGAGGACGCGTCCATTAACTGGAATGATTATGAGGGATCAGAGGAGGCCACTGGATGGCTTGAAGATCAACCGGATGCAGTGGGGGAAGCCCAATCAGAACAGAGCCCGGCAGAGGCAGAAATATCAGTTGTGGCCGGAACGGCCGAAAACCAAGTTGTACCACCGGAGAGCGCCGGTGTTAAGAATTCCGCTCAGGACATGGGCATTACGGATGTGGGAACTGTTGAACAAACAACTGTACTGACGCAGTTGGAACAAGGAAAGTTTGAGGAAGCTGAGAGAGCCAGAAAGGCGAAGGGCCCTGAGGGGACCGAAAGTGCTGTGTGCACAAAGACAGACAATGCTGCGAGCATTTGGACAGAGAGCACTGAAAGTGCGGGTAGATTGGAGCCGGACAGATGTCTGTTGGCTGCCAGCGGAATGTGGTGGGAAGATGACGATTTGTGTCTTGCCCACACCGATGAAGACTGGGGAAATGGCCAACCAGATGATACTTGGTATCTTGACGAAGTGGACCACATGACAAGAAGTGGGCGGTACTTCAAGCCCCCACACTTAGACCAACCCGAAGCATCTAGGAAAGACAGAGAAGCGGAGAGACAGAAGGAGAAGCAGATCGAGGATGAAGCTGTGCTGAAACAGTTAAAGAAAATACAAGCAGACATCTCTATCTGGGGACTGCTAATGGCATCACGAGTGCACAGGGAAGCTGTCCTATCTGCCATGGACAAGTCGAAACTTTCTATAGACACCACGCCTGAACAGCTGGTTGGGCTGGTTTTTCCGGGAGGAGGTTCCCCGGCATTAACTTTTTCAGACAAAGAGCTACCGCCTGAGGGCGCAAACCATAACAAGCCCCTCTACATCTCCGTGGAATGTAGAGATAAGTGGATACCGGTGGTACTTGTTGATACCGGGTCTGCGATTAATGTCTGCCCAACCAGAACGGCATATGCAATCGGGTTAAAACCCGCTGACTTCATCCCAACCACCCAAGTGATCAGGGCATATGACAATACCAGTAGAGAAGTGATGGGGACTGTTAAAATTCAAACTAAGGTTGGTCCAGGACAACACAGCATCGAATTTCATATCCTGGACGTTCCCGCAACCTTTAACTTACTATTGGGGCGACCGTGGTTGCACCAGGTCAAAGCAGTCTCTTCCACCCTACATCAAATGCTGAAATACCCTCACGGGAAAGGGGTAGCGGTCGTTTTTGGGAATTCATCAATCCATCCGCCGCCGGAAGTGTCTACACCCGTCTTAAAAATCGAGCACGGCACGGAGGATGTATTTTTGTCGGGGTTCACTTTGGCCGAGGCTCAAGTGGTGCAGAATGTCATGGCTGCAAATGAGGGCATGTATGTCAGTGCACAATCTATCTACCTCATGAACAAGCTAAAACATACCCCTGGGATGGGATTAGGGAGAAGTGGCCGGAAAGGCGTCTCAGTGTTGACCGAAGTGCCGCACAATCCTCACACCTTTGGACTGGGTTATCTGCCCACCAAAGAGGACTGGTTGAGGAAAGGAAAAGAAATGGCCGGAAGGGCCAGGGCAAAGAAGGCCGGGAAGCCATTTGATTTAATGCACAGGCCCATCTGGGGTACCCTAAACGGACGTTTCGTCCGGGAGGGGGAAGATTTTCCGTTCTGTGGCTTCCCGGAGCCATGGCTGAACGCGAAGGGGGAGCGCGTGCCTGGTTTTGAAATCTTCTTCGACATACAATTATCTGGGGATGACGTTGCCGAAGCGCAGACAGACCCACCAACTGAGACTGAGCAGTGTGAAGCAGTGGATCCTGAGAGTACAGAGATGGAAATGGGGGTAGCACTGGCGAGTCTACTATCAGATCCTCCGATCGGCCAAGAGTGCTCGGGGGATAACTCTTCGGTTTCTGTGATTGGAGATGAAATAGCTGCGGGCTTTCCAGCGTCGATCTTGGATGCATCTATCGCACCTTCTCTCATCTGGCAATATGAAGAAGGCTTTTTATCTAGCAGTTCCGGGTCAGGTAGTGAGCCGGAATCTGATTCTACCGAATCTTCTGCGTCGGAATCAGATTCCAGCTCGACTGAGTCTGAGTCCGGTATTCCTGGGGGTGATAACCCGGATACCACAGTCCTGTCTAAGTCGTCTTTTTCATTTTCTTTTGAGTCTGTTGTAACAGAGGAATCTGACGGCTTGGAAGTATTTAATGAGAATGATGTGGATGTGGTTTCCGAGTATTTTTCTGTGCCTTTGATTTATTGCTTAAATCAGGATTTTCAAAACTTTGATGAAAACAGCGAGGAAGAAATTCCCCCAGTTTTGCAACGATTAATTGATCAAGAGCAAGAAAGATTTGTTAAACCTTTAATCGATGAAATCACTTCTGTGAATATTGGTACTGAGAAGGACCCGCGGCTGGTCCAGATCGGGTCCACGTTGTCTTCAGAGGAGCGCGAGCGCTTAGTCGCTTTATTAAAGGATTTCAAAGATGTTTTCGCGTGGTCCTATGAAGACATGCCTGGAATCGATCCTGAGATTGTACAGCACCGGATCCCTCTTGATCCAGAGGCCCGCCCTGTCAAACAGAAACTCAGAAGGATTCGCCCGGACTGGGCCCTCAAGATTAAGGAAGAGGTCACCAAACAAATTGACGCAGGGTTCCTGTTGGTGTCTGAGTATCCAACTTGGTTGGCCAACATAGTTCCGGTGCCAAAGAAGGACGGCAGAATTCGGGTCTGTGTAGACTTCAGGGATTTGAACAAGGCCAGTCCGAAGGACGACTTCCCCTTGCCGCACATCGATGAATTGGTGGATTTCACGGCAGGACACGCCTTGCTTTCGTTTATGGATGGTTTCTCAGGCTATAACCAGATAGTAATGGCACCCGAAGACCGAGAGAAGACTGCGTTCACTACCCCGTGGGGGACATATTGTTATCGAGTGATGCCATTCGGTTTAAAAAATGCTGGAGCTACGTATCAACGGGCAGCAACTACAATATTACATGATATGATCCATAAGGAGGTCGAAGTGTACGTGGACGACATGATTGTCAAGTCCAAAGATAGAGAGGGCCACTACACCGCCTTACAAAAATTCTTTCAAAGGATCAAAGAGTTTCGGCTGCGACTGAACCCCCAGAAATGCACGTTTGGTGTTACAGCAGGGAAGATGTTAGGGTTTCTGATCACACAAAGGGGCATCGAGGTCGACCCTTCCAAAATCAAGGCCATCTTAGAAATGCCACCACCAAGGACTGAAAAGGAGGTGCGAGGCTTTCTAGGTAAAGTGCAATTCATAAGGCGGTTTATTTCTAAACTAACCTTGACTTGTGAACCACTTTTTGGTCTCCTGAAGAAAGGAAAGAAATTCCAATGGGACGGCCGATGTCAAGCAGCTTTTGAGCAGATCAAAGAGTACCTACAGAACCCACCCGTGTTGTCACCGCCAGAGCCGGGGAGACCGTTGATACTATACCTTTCAGTAACTGAGACCACCATGGGTTGCATGCTTGCGCAGGAATCAGAAGACAAAGTAGAAAGAGCCATCTACTATCTGAGCAAAAAGATGTTGGATTACGAGACCCGCTATACACCGCTGGAGAAGGCTTGTTTGGCCTTGGTATGGGCAACCAGGAAGCTGCGGCACTACCTGTTAGCCCACTCTGTAATGTTGGTTTCGCGTTTGGATCCCATCAAATATCTTTTCGAGAAACCAGCACTTACAGGTAGGCTAGCTCGTTGGCTGCTGTTGCTCTCCGAATTTGATTTGAAGTATGTGACGCGCAAGTCAGTAAAAGGCAGAGCGGTAGCGGAGTTCCTTGCCGACCACCCGGTTGAGGGGGATGAAGCGGTTGAGTATCTATTCCCAGATGAAGCCATTCTGCACGTCGAAGATGAAACTTGGACAATGTACTTTGACGGAGCGTCAAACCAGTATGGGTATGGGATAGGGGTGTTGCTGATAGCGCCTGATGATTCCCGTATCCCTTTAGCATTCAAGCTCCGGTTCAAGGTTTCTAACAATGAAGCAGAGTATGAGGCATGTATTGCTGGCCTAGAAGCAGCCCTAGAACTAGGGGCGAGACGAGTGGACGTCATTGGGGACTCGAACCTCGTTGTGTCTCAAGCAAAAGGAGATTGGAAGGTCAAAGAGGAAAGGATGATAACCTACCACCAAACCTTGGATTTGTTAATTCCTCGGTTTGAGAAGCTAAATTTTACCCACCTCGTAAGAGAGAACAACAGGTTTGCAGATTCATTAGCAACTCTATCTTCTATGATAGACATCCCGTCCGGAGTCCGGATGCGTCCAGTCATTATTGATCAGAAATTTGCACCAGCGTACGAGTCGATTTCCGCCATAGATGAAGTTCAAGACGGCAACCCCTGGTACTACGACATCTGGAACTTCTTGGAAAAGGAGATATATCCACTAGGGGCAAATGCCAAGGATAAGAGGGCTGTCAGAAGAATGGCTGCTCAGTTCGTTATCTGCGGGGGAAAGCTGTACAAAAGGGGTCATCTGGGAATGCATAAGCTCTGCGTAGAAGCTGAAGAGTCAAAACGCCTAATGGAAGCCATCCATGGGGGGGAGTGCGGTGCACACATGAATGGAGTAATGCTGGCCAGAAAGATCCTCAGACAGGGCTACTACTGGTCAACCATGGAGGAGGATTGCATTGGTTTTGTTCGGCGATGCCACAAATGTCAAATTCATGCAAATCGCATGAACATCCCACCGTCAAAACTATACAACATGACTTCGCCGTGGCCTTTTTCAGTCTGGGGAATTGATGTGATCGGAGCTGTTACCCCGAAGGGGTCAAACGGGCATGAGTTTATCCTGGTAGCGATAGATTATTTTACAAAGTGGGTCGAGGCCCAATCATACGCAGTGTTGAAGGCGTCGCATGTCGCGAAGTTCATCAGAAACAACATCATCTGTCGCTACGGGGTGCCAAACGAGATAATTTCAGATAATGGTTCCCACTTCAAGAAAGAAGTGATAGACTTGTTGGAGAAATACAATGTGGCTTTCCATAAGTCCTCTACATACAGGCCGCAGACCAACGGAGCGGTTGAGGCCGCCAACAAGAATATCAAGCATATACTACAGAAGATGGTGGAAACCTATCGAGATTGGCCAGACAAGCTGCCATTTGCTCTGTGGGGCTACAGGACTTCAATCAGAACTTCTACTGGAGCAACTCCATATTCATTGGTCTATGGAATGGAGGCTGTTCTACCCATTGAAATTGAGGTCCCATCATTACGAGTATTGGCTGAATGCCAGATAGCCGAAGCAGATTGGCAGCAAAGCAGATTCGAAGAACTCATGCTTTTTGATGAAAGAAGACTGAAAGCACTGTACCACATCCAAGGCTATCAACGCAGAATTGCCCGGGCTTTCAACAAGAAGGTTAAGTCCAGGAATCTGAAAGAGGGAGATTTGGTGCTCAAAGACAACCGAGCTCCCATCCACGACCCAAGGGGCAAGTTCAAACCCAATTGGACTGGTCCTTATATCATCAAAGCTATCTGGTCAGGTGGGGCTGTGGTTCTGATGGATCTAGATGGCTTGGAGTTCTCACAACCGATCAATATGGACAAGTTGAAGAAATACTATCCTTGAGAGGCTCGCTAGGCCGAAAACCCGAAAGGGCGACCTAGGCAAGATTCAGGGCACAAAAAATTAGAAAACATAAAAACTGAGCTCGCAAGGTTGAAAACCCGCAAAGGGCGGCCTTGGCAAAAGTTAGAGCGCAAAAGGAGAGTGAAAATACTCGAGCGAACCTAAGCCTGAACTACGTAAGACTTGATTCCCATCTTTGGGATACGTAGGCAGCTTCGTCTTGAAGTTCAGTCATAAACTTTTCCCCGATCAACTTTGTCCAATTCGATCATCTCAGTCATCTTTATCTATCAGCATTTACCGTGATCTCCGGTACAGTGCTTTTCAAACTAGGGGCAACTTTCCGTTGCTTTGGACTGCCACATTGTTCTTCAAACTAGGGGCAACTTTCCGTTGCTTTGGACTGCCACATTGTTCTTCAAACTAGGGGCAACTTTCCGTTGCTTTGGCTTGCCACATTGTTCTTCAGACTAGGGGCAACTTTTCAGTTGCAGGGATCTGAGGTTGTGTATCTCGGTGACAGATTTTCGGCATGTCCAGTTCTGATCCACATCGAAAATAGTTTTGAAAAGTTTTAATAAAAGTTGACTTTGTTCAAATCAATCTTTTTACGATTTAGACCATTTTTGGATCAAAAGTGGAAAATTTTCAGTACCATAACTTTCAATTTCATCGATTTCAAAATAGAGTTCTCTTGCTCTTGCATTACAATCGAGGTTGCTTATTTTAGTACAGTCATAAAGAAAACTTGAAAATACTAATAAGCAATAAATTTGGGGCATAGTTGAATCAAGTATCTCTGTGTCCCACTCCAGAGTTGGACGGGATATCTGATGCCAAGCTGGGCCCAACTTGTACCTCCTTTTTTTGAGCCAATCCACATATTCATCTAACAAAGCGCAACTGAAGGTTGAAACAGGGGCCAGAAACTCTCTAGTCCTCCATGCCGTGGCATATCTCTGGCCGGCCAGCTCCCATGGATGACTGGCAACGTTGCAGTGTGTCCCCCTCGGCCTTGTCTTGCTCTTCGAAGGAGAACTCCAAGCATTACCATACAACAGGAGAGCCGAAGGCCTTCATTTCAGACGCGTTCCGATGCCCAGATCGTCAGAAGTACACCTTTTGTTTTCGAGCTTTTTGCTTATCGAGTTGTTATACTTTGTTTATCGAGTTGTTTGTCGAGCGGACGTGTTTTGTGTTTTGAGTCCTTGCTCTCTGTTTAAGCAAATTTTGTTAAAGTCTTGTTTGTTTGCATTGTTGCTTTTTGCTTATCGAGTTGTAAACTTGCTAAAGATTCTGTTATATCTTAGTAAGTTGGGTTGTTTAGTTTGTTGCGTCGGTTCACTACCTGATTTGGTGATTACAATGCGCATTACCATTCAAATTCATTTCTTGTGCAAAACAAATTGATGCGATACGATGCTAAAAGTACAAACACCTTTCCAAAAGCTATTTCATTTCATCATGCATTACAACAAATAAAGGTACAAGTTTTACAAAAATAAAACCGCCTAACAATGTGCAAAGTGCTACAAACTACTAGTAAAAAGAAAAATAAAACATGGAAATAGCAGCATCAAAATCCTCGGGAGCGGGAACGAGAAGCACGCCTAGTCCTCTTTTGTGGAACAACCTCCACACCATCATCAGAGTCGGAGCTGTCGTCCTCAGGATCCTCCTCAGCCTCGCCTCTGTTCCCCGAGCCAAAACCGGAGCCTCCCTCCTCGACAGATGTCTCGAACTGACGGTCGGTAGCCTCCTCCTCCTCCTCCTCATCAGACTCCACCTCCACAACATGAGCCCTGCGTCTGCGGACAGGTCCCCCTCGAGCTCCTCGAAATGGCCTAAATGGCCCGGCTCCTCGGAAAGGCCGAGGTGACCCCTCTCCCTGATAAGGCCCAGATGGCCCAGCTCCCCAATGAGGCCCAGGTGGCCTGGTCTGTGGCTGACCGGACCATGAAGGCATCTGAAAACAAAGAGTTCAATTCAAATACATCAGTCCGAATATATACATCAGATGCAGATACAAGCAAAAGCTATGTAAAGTGGGTGCATGTAAATACAGTGTACAAGTGAGGTGTGTGTCAGATGTGCTCTACACAAGTAGTCTATCAATGCAGTAGAAATCAGCATGTCATCAGAAGTATGATAAATGCCAAAACTGAAGGGTACCTGAATGCCCGCAACAGACAACTGTGCCTCCCTGCGTAGGACCATGCCCTCGAGTGTAGCCACCAGCTCAACCATCTCCTCCATGTACCCTCGCGATGGCTGCAAAAATGAGTTCATAATCATCAGTGAACAAATGAGTATTTAAACATCTGAAATGATGAATGACGAAAGTGGAGCGTACCGGCGGTGAGTCCGGATCAATGGCATATCGATCACTGGGCATCCGAGGCTCTAGTGGAACTGGAATCGGAGAGCTAGTCCCATACTGCCACGCCATCAACTCAGTAGGCATATCTGGCCATCCCAGATGAGGATGAATCGACGGGTTCGGAGGAAACGGTCTACTCCCACCTCTAGATGCGCCAGCCCTGCTAGAAGAAGGGATGTCTGTAGCCCGAGCCTGAGCCTGATCCGAGGATGACGTACCGGCAGGTCTCATCATCGGAATACGAGCCTCTGTCAATGGAGGCATCAAATATATGTGACGATAGGTGGCGTAGTCCCCCTCCGCAACATATAACAAAGCATCACTGCCCAGCATGGCGCCGACTACCTCTGAGTAAGAGAGCCTGTCAGCGGTCCGCATACTAGCTGGAGGTACCGCGGGAACATCCTGAGAAAGATACCCCCGTACCTGGCACAGAAAGCGCTCCCCCAGGAACCAAACTCTGCCGACTGGCCCTTCGAGCAGGACCCTATACCGGGAGATGCCTGATGCTCCGGTATACTGAAGTAGGAGATCATCACCCAAGGGTGCCCAAGGCTGCCAAGTAATCTGCGGATGATAAATGTATAAACCAATCAGAAAACGAGAATGTACAGAGCAAGTCAAAGATGGAAAATGAAAAGAACTGAAAGTTCTGAAATACCTCTGAGTGTCGCACAGTGTCGAAGTACTGTCGCAGGCGAACCAGGGTCTCTCGAGGCCTCGCCCGGTGCGGGCCCTCAAAAATCAATGAATATGGGGTCACGGGAATCCCCACCACCTCCAGCACTGGGGCTAACGATGGAAAATATACATAAGCCCATAGCTGAGAAAAGCAGTGCAGAATGTAAGTACGAAATGATGAGAGCAAAATGCAGACTGTAAAAGTGTGCTGTATGTGCAATGTACAAGTAATGAAGAGCAGAAATGTAAATCAAGGAGACAGAAAGTACCTCCCAAGCTCTCCAGTAGCCGCCAAGCAAATCGCCCCGCCCGCGGGAGGTCGCGCTCATGTAAAAGTAGAGGGTAGCCAGGCCAGCGCCACCCCAATCATATCTACTGACCTGTGATAGGTCAACCAGAGCGCTCAACAGGTATAACCCAATGGTGTTCCCTCTGTCGGCAAACAGGGTAGTCCCGAAGAGGAACATCAGGAAGCCACGAGTATACTGCTCTGTCTCCTCAGGAGTCTCGGGCATCATCTCAGCCCGCCGAAAATGAGAGGAAAACCAAGTATAGCGGACTCTCCCAGAGACCCTGTCAACAGGTGGGCGAGCCCCCAACAAATACATCCAGGCGGCCTCCCACTCGCCCATATCCTCATCGTATGGGATGGCCCAACCCCCGACATCAAGGCCGGTCAATACAGCAAAATCAAAAGGGGTCATAGTCATGTCCCCGGTAGCAGAGAAATGAAAGGAATTAGTGGTGTCCCACCATCTCTCTACCAAAGCTGCCATCAAGGTCCTCCGGGCAGGACAGCGTGACAACCCGGTGCAGAAGGGCCCAAACCCCGCCAAATCTACCAAATCCCTGACGCCCTCCGGGAGCTCAGCATACCAATCCCGCGCCATGGTAGAACCATATCCTCGCACACTGCGGGAGCCACCCTGCATTCAGAATGAATACATGTGTCAGTATAAAATGAATGGGCTGTGTGCCGATGAGATGAATGAGTTGTGTGCCAACAGAAATTTGGGCTATGTGCCAATAAAACAAATGGGCTGCGTGTTCAACTTTCAATTAAATTGTGGGCTGCGTGTTCACTACCTACCTGGGCTGCGTGTTCAGAAAAATTTGAAGTTTGGACTGCGTGTTCAACTTTCAGTTAAAATTGTGGGCTGCGTGTTCACTATCTACCTGGGCTGCGTGTTCAGAGAATTTGAATTTTGGGCTGCGTGTTCAACTTTCAGTTAAATTGTGGGCTGCGTGTTCACTATCTATCTGGGCTGCGTGTTCAGAAAAATTTGAAGTTTGGGCTGCGTGTTCAACTTTCAGTTAAAATTGTGGGCTGCGTGTTCACTATCTACCTGGGCTGCGTGTTCAGAAAAATTTGAATTTTGGGCTGCGTGTTCAACTTTCAGTTAAATTGTGGGCTGCGTGTTCACTATCTATCTGGGCTGCGTGTTCAGAAAAATTTGAAGTTTGGGCTGCGTGTTCAACTTTCAGTTAAAATTGTGGGCTGCGTGTTCACTATCTATCTGGGCTGCGTGTTCAGAAAAATTTGAAGTTTGGGCTGCGTGTTCAACTTTCAGTTAAAATTGTGGGCTGCGTGTTCACTATCTATCTGGGCTGCGTGTTCAGAAAAATTTGAAGTTTGGGCTGCGTGTTCAACTTTCAGTTAAATTGTGGGCTGCGTGTTCACTATCTATCTGGGCTGCGTGTTCAGAAAAATTTGAAGTTTGGGCTGCGTGTTCAACTTTCAGTTAAAATTGTGGGCTGCGTGTTCACTATCTATCTGGGCTGCGTGTTCAGAAAAATTTGAAGTTTGGGCTGCGTGTTCAACTTTCAGTTAAAATTGTGGGCTGCGTGTTCACTATCTATCTGGGCTGCGTGTTCAGAAAAATTTGAAGTTTGGGCTGCGTGTTCAACTTTCAGTTAAAATTGTGGGCTGCGTGTTCACTATCTACCTGGGCTGCGTGTTCAGAGAATTTGAATTTTGGGCTGCGTGTTCAACTTTCAGTTAAATTGTGGGCTGCGTGTTCACTATCTATCTGGGCTGCGTGTTCAGAAAAATTTGAAGTTTGGGCTGCGTGTTCAACTTTCAGTTAAAATTGTGGGCTGCGTGTTCACTATCTATCTGGGCTGCGTGTTCAGAAAAATTTGAAGTTTGGGCTGCGTGTTCAACTTTCAGTTAAAATTGTGGGCTGCGTGTTCACTATCTATCTGGGCTGCGTGTTCAGAAAAATTTGAAGTTTGGGCTGCGTGTTCAACTTTCAGTTAAAATTGTGGGCTGCGTGTTCACTATCTATCTGGGCTGCGTGTTCAGAAAAATTTGAAGTTTGGGCTGCGTGTTCAACTTTCAGTTAAAATTGTGGGCTGCGTGTTCACTATCTACCTGGGCTGCGTGTTCAGAGAATTTGAATTTTGGGCTGCGTGTTCAACTTTCAGTTAAATTGTGGGCTGCGTGTTCACTATCTATCTGGGCTGCGTGTTCAGAAAAATTTGAAGTTTGGGCTGCGTGTTCAACTTTCAGTTAAAATTGTGGGCTGCGTGTTCACTATCTATCTGGGCTGCGTGTTCAGAAAAATTTGAAGTTTGGGCTGCGTGTTCAACTTTCAGTTAAAATTGTGGGCTGCGTGTTCACTATCTATCTGGGCTGCGTGTTCAGAAAAATTTGAAGTTTGGGCTGCGTGTTCAACTTTCAGTTAAAATTGTGGGCTGCGTGTTCACTATCTATCTGGGCTGCGTGTTCAGAAAAATTTGAAGTTTGGGCTGCGTGTTCAACTTTCAGTTAAAATTGTGGGCTGCGTGTTCACTATCTACCTGGGCTGCGTGTTCAGAGAATTTGAATTTTGGGCTGCGTGTTCAACTTTCAGTTAAATTGTGGGCTGCGTGTTCACTATCTATCTGGGCTGCGTGTTCAGAAAAATTTGAAGTTTGGGCTGCGTGTTCAACTTTCAGTTAAAATTGTGGGCTGCGTGTTCACTATCTATCTGGGCTGCGTGTTCAGAAAAATTTGAAGTTTGGGCTGCGTGTTCAACTTTCAGTTAAAATTGTGGGCTGCGTGTTCACTACCTACCTGGGCTGCGTGTTCAGAAAAATTTGAAGTTTGGGCTGCGTGTTCAACTTTCAGTTAAAATTGTGGGCTGCGTGTTCACTATCTATCTGGGCTGCGTGTTCAGAAAAATTTGAAGTTTGGGCTGCGTGTTCAACTTTCAGTTAAATTGTGGGCTGCGTGTTCACTATCTATCTGGGCTGCGTGTTTAGAAAAATTTGAAGTTTGGGCTGCGTGTTCAACTTTCAGTTAAAATTGTGGGCTGCGTGTTCACTATCTATCTGGGCTGCGTGTTCAGAAAAATTTGAAGTTTGGGCTGCGTGTTCAACTTTCAGTTAAAATTGTGGGCTGCGTGTTCACTATCTATCTGGGCTGCGTGTTCAGAAAAATTTGAAGTTTGGGCTGCGTGTTCAACTTTCAGTTAAAATTGTGGGCTGCGTGTTCACTATCTACCTGGGCTGCGTGTTCAGAGAATTTGAATTTTGGGCTGCGTGTTCAACTTTCAGTTAAATTGTGGGCTGCGTGTTCACTATCTATCTGGGCTGCGTGTTCAGAAAAATTTGAAGTTTGGGCTGCGTGTTCAACTTTCAGTTAAAATTGTGGGCTGCGTGTTCACTATCTATCTGGGCTGCGTGTTCAGAAAAATTTGAAGTTTGGGCTGCGTGTTCAACTTTCAGTTAAAATTGTGGGCTGCGTGTTCACTATCTATCTGGGCTGCGTGTTCAGAAAAATTTGAAGTTTGGGCTGCGTGTTCAACTTTCAGTTAAAATTGTGGGCTGCGTGTTCACTATCTATCTGGGCTGCGTGTTCAGAAAAATTTGAAGTTTGGGCTGCGTGTTCAACTTTCAGTTAAAATTGTGGGCTGCGTGTTCACTATCTACCTGGGCTGCGTGTTCAGAGAATTTGAATTTTGGGCTGCGTGTTCAACTTTCAGTTAAATTGTGGGCTGCGTGTTCACTATCTATCTGGGCTGCGTGTTCAGAAAAATTTGAAGTTTGGGCTGCGTGTTCAACTTTCAGTTAAAATTGTGGGCTGCGTGTTCACTATCTATCTGGGCTGCGTGTTCAGAAAAATTTGAAGTTTGGGCTGCGTGTTCAACTTTCAGTTAAAATTGTGGGCTGCGTGTTCACTATCTATCTGGGCTGCGTGTTCAGAAAAATTTGAAGTTTGGGCTGCGTGTTCAACTTTCAGTTAAAATTGTGGGCTGCGTGTTCACTATCTACCTGGGCTGCGTGTTCAGAGAATTTGAATTTTGGGCTGCGTGTTCAACTTTCAGTTAAATTGTGGGCTGCGTGTTCACTATCTATCTGGGCTGCGTGTTCAGAAAAATTTGAAGTTTGGGCTGCGTGTTCAACTTTCAGTTAAAATTGTGGGCTGCGTGTTCACTATCTATCTGGGCTGCGTGTTCAGAAAAATTTGAAGTTTGGGCTGCGTGTTCAACTTTCAGTTAAAATTGTGGGCTGCGTGTTCACTACCTATCTGGGCTGCGTGTTCAGAAAAATTTGAAGTTTGGGCTGCGTGTTCAACTTTCAGTTAAAATTGTGGGCTGCGTGT
Organism: Camellia sinensis; assembly: GCF_055761805.1. Lineage (NCBI taxonomy): Eukaryota > Viridiplantae > Streptophyta > Magnoliopsida > Ericales > Theaceae > Camellia > Camellia sinensis. Next base: position 2,280,298 of record NC_138965.1, read on the forward strand.
TCACTATCTACCTGGGCTGCGTGTTCAGAGAATTTGAATTTTGGCTGCGTGTTCAACTTTCAGTTAAATTGTGGGCTGCGTGTTCACTATCTATCTGGGCTGCGTGTTCAGAAAAATTTGAAGTTTGGGCTGCGTGTTCAACTTTCAGTTAAAATTGTGGGCTGCGTGTTCACTATCTATCTGGGCTGCGTGTTCAGAAAAATTTGAAGTTTGGGCTGCGTGTTCAACTTTCAGTTAAAATTGTGGGCTGCGTGTTCACTACCTACCTGGGCTGCGTGTTCAGAAAAATTTGAAGTTTGGGCTGCGTGTTCAACTTTCAGTTAAAATTGTGGGCTGCGTGTTCACTATCTATCTGGGCTGCGTGTTCAGAAAAATTTGAAGTTTGGGCTGCGTGTTCAACTTTCAGTTAAAATTGTGGGCTGCGTGTTCACTATCTACCTGGGCTGCGTGTTCAGAAAAATTTGAATTTTGGGCTGCGTGTTAAACTTTCAGTTAAATTGTGGGCTGCGTGTTCACTATCTACCTGGGCTGCGTGTTCAGAGAATTTGAATTTTGGGCTGCGTGTTCAACTTTCAGTTAAATTGTGGGCTGCGTGTTCACTATCTAATCTGCGCTGCGTGTTCAGAAAATTTAAAGTGTGGGCTGTGTGTTCGCTTTCGAATTCGGGCTATGTGTTCGACAAATCAGTGTTTGAGCCGTGTGTTCTAATGTGGGCTGTGTGTTCGCAATTAATTAATGAGCCGAGTGTTCAGAAATTCGAATGTTGAAACTACATGTTCAAAGATGTAAGGAAAGTACTATGTCACAAGCTAATTGTTTAAACATGGCAAGGACGCAAAATGTAAAATACAGAAGATGAGGTAAATACCTCTCGAGCCTCATGAGAGAGATGCTGCTCTGGCTCTCTAAGAAGCAGATCTGCGGGTGCTCTCTCGTCGAAACTGGTAAAATGACGAAAAACGGCACGAGGGAGGGCATGCACTGCTGGACGGTACCTCTCGGGCATGAAAGGTCGGGTCCTCGGAGGTAGAGTCATGGGATCGAAGTCATCTCCGGCACCTGGAAGACCTCCACCATGAGAAGAAGTACCCGCCATTTTCAAGAATCTGCAAAAGGGGAGCAAAAATGAACAAAATGCGCAAAAATTGGAAAAAGTCAACAAAAGTCAACTCTCGGGAAATAAAAAGTCAACGAAAGTCAACTCCCGAGAAAATATTCTAAATATTAAGATGAACTTACCTCAAGTGTTGAAAATGCAAAAAGAAGCTCCGAAGCCGGAATTTAATCGCTCCAAAGTGTTTAAAACTAAGTGTTTTTACGAAAACAATTTGCGCGAGGCGTTGGAAAACGCGCGTAAAACTCAAAACTGGAGAGAAAAGCGTTGAAAGAGGCAAGGAATGAAATGGGGTTCGGCTGCTATTTATAGGCTTCAAGCCTTGGATGAAATGCATGCAAAAAGGAGGCAAAAAGACGAAAATGCCCCTGGGAAAAGGGCACGGCCGGCCGGCCTCTAAAAATAGCTGGCCAGCCAACTGCTTTTTGCAGAAATGGCCGGCCAGCCATTAGCCTTTTTAGAAAACGGTTGGACACCCCCCCTTGGGAAGATAAACGGCCGGCCATGCTCCCCACATACTCACCTAGCTCTCTGCAAATTTTGAGGAAGATCGGAGTTCCCGGGACCTGAAAAAGTTCAAGAAACGTACACTTCCGGCCGCAAAATTGCTCCGTCCGGACTTCAGTTTCAAGTTCTGATATGTGTCTCATCATCATTCATCGAAATCAAAGTGTATCCTTTTTGAATGAGCTGTAACCTTCCAAAGAAGCAGATCAGAGGTCGTGATCGAGTTACCTTCGCCGAAACACGCATTTCCATACTCGTTGTTTCATGACGAATGACACTCCGATTCATGCTCGTTTTGTACTTTCATGCACACGTCTTGCACTCTCATGGGCATACTCACATTGTCATGTACATTTCTTGATATTTGTGTATCTCTGTGTTTGAGCATGCGTCGTCACACATATCTCATTCTTGCATTACGATGCATCCACTCACCAACACTGCGTGTGTCAAACTTTCGAAATCACATTGAATATATGTTGTTAGCATATTGTGCTTGTTGCAATTTCTCTCTCTTGCAGGCACGATATTGTATGTACGGTTCAATTGAGGCTGGTGCGACCAGACGAATCGCGCAGGTATTGTATCTTCTCCGTGTGAGACATGGCGGGGATTGAATAATCCCCCACGTTCTTAACTGCATGAAATGTAGTTGTCGCTTTGCATTCTTGCTTAAAATTGTTGCATCTATTTGCGAATACTTGCCTCATTACAGCTAGCTGCATTTGCACGATCATCGGGCTACCTTCGGCTTCTTGCATACCATTTGCATTTTGCCCCCCTGCCTGCGGGCATGCCTGCGGGCGCATCTTTTTCTATCTTGTATGTTTGTCTGAGTCTTCGGCCTTGTCAAAAATGGGTCGTCTCTAGGCTTTGACATTCACTCCCGTCACTTGTGACTTCCGAGTTCTGTCAAAGAGGGGCAACTGTAGACACCCCATTTTTGACCGACCTTAAGACTCAGACGTCACCGATTAAGCGCTTGGTGATGTTGCATAATGTGCTTGTTCAGAAGTTTCAGAGTCGCGGCTGTGAGCCCTGCCTCCGGACTTCCAAACCCTTTTCTGTGCCTTGTCTCGGTTTGCGAGCCAGACTCGGTTTTCTCCGTTTCTTTTCCTGAGGGGAGGGAGAGGTCCCGTAGACCATCTCTCAATGTCCGTAGGCTACATTTGGTGGCCGTAGGCCATTTTGCCCATTTCGGAGTCCGGTTCCCGGTTTTCGGAGCCGTCAGGCCGTGTGCATCGGTTCGGGACCACCTAACCATCTCCGTTTGCTCTGATTTTTGGCATACATCCTATTTCATCCATTTTGAGGGACACTGAGGGCTGAGAAACCCACTTCGAGGTCAAATACAATTTTCGGTGCCTAACAGCCCATTTCCGGGACCTCGAAATGCGTGTTTTGGCCCCGGAACATTCGTTTTGCAACGGTTTTCGCTCATTTTTGGCAGGTACCTCTGTTTTATCACAGGGAAGGTCACTGAAGGGTGGGAGGCCAGCAATTGTTGCAGCAACCAGTTATCTCTCCTCCGGAGCCTCCCGGCGCCCGTTTTTCCAACTTCCGGGCTAATGTTGAATACCTTAGAGCTAGCGTTGCCAACTTTCAACCACATATCTGTGATCTACACATCTGAGAGGCCCCTAAAAGTTCATGGCCGGCCATTAAGGTCACCTGACCCTTTTGACCCCTTTCTTCCGGGCTAATGTTGAACCCCTTGGACCCTTTTTCTCGAACTTTGAACCACATATCTGTGATCTACACATCTGAGAGGCCCCTAAAAGTTCATGGCCGGCCATTAAGGTCACTTGACCCTTTTGAACCCCTCTTTCCGAGCCACTGTTGAACCCCTTGGGCCCACTTTCTTGGAATTTCAATTACATGGTTGTGTTGTACACACATAGGCCTACCTCCCCAATACCTGGCCGGCCAGAAAAGATGGTTGACCCTTTTGACCCCTAGCCGGCCGGCTAGGGGGTGTGGCCGGCCGGCCACCTCCAGCAAAAGTGAGCGGCCGGCCGTGCTCTCCTCACTGTGCCCCTTCCAGCTGTGAGGCAATATCCCCCAGATATTTTCTGTATCCGGGGGATATTTTGGGAGAGAGTTTTGCTCTCCTTTGCACCCCCCTTTTACACCCCCTTTCTTGACCTTATAACCAGCTGAGGACCTTCTTCTAGGGGGTTAGAAAATTTGATCTTAAGAACTCCATAGCCAACTCCATCTTCATCTTCTTCAATTCTTCAAAAACCCTAAGTCCATTAACCTCCATTCCTTCTATACCACCAAGCTCTACCACCACTATCTCATTTCCAGCAGCTAGGAAGGGTTCTTGAAGGCCAAAGGAGCAGCAAATCCATCCAAGAAGCAACCAAAGTCTAGATCTTCAAGGGTAAGTTACACTTTGATCCTTTTGACCCTTTCCTTTGATCTATTTGTAAGCCATGCATGCTTTTTGTGTTGAGCTTCGACCTTAACTGAAAAGGGCCATATTTTGAGCTCATCTTCACTTCTCATCAAGGGTTCAACCCTGTTTGAGCCCTCCATAATACACTTGCTTCATTGACCATGTTGTATGTCATGATTTTGTATGCCTTTTTTGACCTATGAGCAATTTATTTTCGAGCATGTTGTAAACTGATATGAGGCATATTTTGAGCCCCTCTTCAACATTGGAGAAGGGCTCAACATTGTTTGGTGTTTCCATATGTCACTTGTAGTTATATCCCCTATTTAGCCCCTTTTTTGCATAAATTAATAGCTCTCTTTGCTTCTGTTTTTGGACCTTGGTCCGAACTGAAAGAGGTCTTATTTTGGCCTATACTTCATGTTTCATTCACACTTTTTTTCTGTTTGGTGATTATTTTATACACTTCTTGTTTTAGCACCTTTTGAGCCTCATTTTGCATCATATTTTTAGCATGTTTGTATACTGATTTTGAGGCTGCCCTATACTGTAAATGTTCATATTTTTGGTCCATCTTCAGTGTTGTAGAAGGAAATTTTTCAGTTTGAATTTTGCTTATACCACTTGCTTCTTTACCCCTCTTTTGGCCCCCATTCTTGCATGCTATGCTTCCCTTACCTGTGCTTGCTGTTTGGCCATGTTCATAACTGCGAAAGTGCATCTTTTGGGACTGTCTAGCTTCTGTCTTTGCATTTCATGCCCATGTTGTGCATATTTAGTATGGCTATAGGCCATTTCGGATGCCTAATGTTGCATTTCGGGTCATTTCCTTACATTTCATGTCATTTCACTTCATTTCGGGACTGTTTTCCCCCATATTTTGTTGCTGAAATTCCATTAGCATGCTTACATATCATTTTCCATGTCATTCGCATCATTTTATCATTGCCTCGGTTTGCGTGCCCGTGTGCACGCATTTCGAGGCACCTCATTTTCTGCCACCGGCATCTCATGTGAGTGCGGCTGAGGCTCACTCATGTTGGTATAAGCCCATATCATGTTTTCATGTCATTTGCATCGCATTCTGCCATTGCCTCGGTTTGCGTGCCCGTGTGCACGCATTTCGAGGCACCTCATTTTCTGCCACCGGCATCTCATGTGAGTGCGGCTGAGGCTCACTCATGTTGGTATAAGCCCATATCATGTTTTCATGTCATTTTCATCGCATTCTGCCATCGCCTCGGTTTGCGTGCCCGTGTGCACGCATTTCGAGGCACTCCATTTTTTTATCCGACAGCATCCGATGTGAGTGTGGCTGAGGCCCACTTCATGTTGGTATAAGCCCACTTGTCATTTCCATGCCATTTCATTGCATTTATCATTGCCTCGGTTTGCGTGCCCGCGTGCACGCATTTCGAGGCATCTCATTTTCATTGCATTCTATCATCGCCTCGGTTTGCGTGCCCGCGTGCACGCATTTCGAAGCATCTCATTTTCATTGCATTTATCATTGCCTCGGTTTGCGTGCCCGCATGCACGCATTTCGAGGCATCTCATTTTCATTGCATTCTATCATCGCCCCGGTTTGCGTGCCCGTGTGCACGTACTTCGAGGCATCTCACTTTCATCATTCTGTCATCGCCTCGGTTTGCGTGCCCGCGTGCACGCATTTCGAGGCATCTCATTTTCATTGCATTTATCATTGCCTTGGTTTGCGTGCCCGTGTGCACGTACTTCGAGGCATCTCATTTTCATTGTATCTGCCATCGCCTCGGTTTGCGTGCCCGTGTGCACGCATTTCGAGGCACCTCATTTTTAGCACTGTGTATGTTAGGATCGCATCTTAGTTACATTTCATGCATATCATGCATATTGCATCGTGTCCGGAATAGGAGTTAGTCCGGGCACGGGAATCGAGGTACATTTCGTACTCCGAGTGACGGAATGTGTCTCAATTCCCCAGTCACCGACACTCCAGATTATCCATGATGGAGTTAGGTTTTAGCTGTAGTCTCATGTGCATTCATCCTATATTGAGTTGTGCATTTCGACTCCTCGGCCATCATGCCTCGGTATGCGTGATTGGTGGCACGAGGATCGAGACATGCATATATTTGTGCAAATACATTGCTATGCCCCTTTCCTGCTCTCTGTTGCAGCAAAACCAGGAATCAGCAACCTTTTGGGGCTTGGCACACATTTCAAGAACAGGTGTAAACAGAGGCTAATTGGGGCATTCCGGTGGATTTCCGCGCAAGACAACCCGGACGTGCATCATCCATCAGAAGCAAGATAGTCCCTGGCTTGCACGCCAGTTTATTTACTTTCTAGTTAATTTATTAATTAATTAGAATTCTGTAATATTCTTTTATTTTGAGGACTGTAATATTCGGACTGTATATTTATTCGGACCCTCTGAGTGAGGGCACAACTGTAATAAGTGTGGGTGAGTGTGATGTATGTCTTCCAACCCCACGTCTTTCTCCCTTTTATTTATCCGCTTTTGATGGTTAGATTAGGGCATATTTTAATTAGCATACAGTATGACAGCATGTTTTCATTCATTCATCTGTATTGCATGCACCGGGCTCGGCGCACCATACTAACTGCATCGTACTTTCAATTCCGAGTTGAATACATGGTAGTTGTAGCATCTCATATACCATCTTAGGATAGCCGAGCCTACTATAGTTGCATTTTTGCATGTGTTGCATTAGGCATTTCTGTATACTTAGGATCACGCATGATTTCTAATATAGTTTCTATTTTGGCTTGGAGTACTCGGTGAGTTTTATGCTTTAGCATCCTTGGATGCGTGTGAGTGAATGCCATGATAGCATGCTTACCATGAGGCTATGTGCTTATCTGATATATCTGCCTGAATGCCTGTGGGTGAAGGTTGGGTTATCTGAATTGGAATGAATCATCAAATGTTTCAAGCCTACCTGCGAGTAGCAAACCATTTTCAAAAACAAGCATGAAATGTTTTGTTCCAATTCAGGCGATCCAGTCTATACTTGTATGCTGTGAGCATCACATAGTAACCTAGGCTAATAACCGGAATAAGAACTCACAATGTTTTTCAAAAATTGATATCATGGTTAGTAGAGGCCGGTCTATGACCGGGCGAGCGGGGGTGCTCACGAAGTGACCTTCCCCAATCGTACCCAAGTTCCCGAGCCGAGGCAACTTTGGTGATGACGGACACGTGGCCTTTTGGCACCGAGTCAGGGTTTCCTAAATTTCCCAAAATAAAATATTTAGGTGGCGACTCTGTATCTGGCAAAGCAGTCCATGTTTGGCACTTCTTTCAAAAATCAGTTTTCCTAAAACGATTTGCCGGATTTGGACTCTTTGGTTCAGATTTAGAACCGTGACAACAAAAGTCGAGTCCGAGCTGTAGCGAGGTCCCCCGCGGGCTTGTTACACACCTATACGGATTCTCCTGCACAGTGGCAGATATGTAAATACGGGGTTTCCGTACCATTTGTTGCGCATTACGGTTCGAACACTCGAACACCTATACGGATTCTCCTACACAGTGGCAGATATGTAAATACGGGGTTTCCGTACCGTTTCTTGCGCATTACGGTTCGAACACTCGAACACCTGTACGGATTCTCCTGCACAGTGGCAGATATGTAAATACGGGGTTTCCGTACCATTTCTTGCGCATTACGGTTCGAACACTCGAACACCTATACGGATTCTCCTGCACAGTGGCAGATATGTAAATACGGGGTTTCCGTGCCATTTCTTGCGCATTACGGTTCGAACACTCGAACACCTATACGGATTCTCCTGCACAGTGGCAGATACGTAAATACGGGGTTTCCTTACCATTTCTTGCGCATTACGGTTCGAACACTCGAACACCAATACGGATTCTCCTGCACAGTGGCAGATATGTAAATACGGGGTTTCCGTACCATTTCTTGCGCATTACGGTTCGAACACTCGAACACCTATACGAATTCTCCTGCACACTGGCAGATATGTAAATACGGGGTTTCCGTACCATTTCTTGCGCATTACGGTTCGAACACTCGAACACCTATACGGATTCTCCTGCACAGTGGCAGATATGTAAATACGGGGTTTCCGTACCATTTCTTTCGCATTACGGTTCGAGCACTCGAACACCTATACGGATTCTCCTGCACAGTGGCAGATATGTAAATACGGGGTTTCCGTACCATTTCTTGCGCATTACGGTTCGAACACTCGAACACCTATACGGATTCTCCTGCACAGTGGCAGATATGTAAATACGGGGTTTCCGTACCATTTCTTTCGCATTACGGTTCGAGCACTCGAACACCTATACGGATTCTCCTGCACAGTGGCAGATATGTAAATACGGGGTTTCCGTACCATTTCTTGCGCATTACGGTTCGAACACTCGAACACCTATACGGATTCTCCTGCACAGTGGCAGATATGTAAATACGGGGTTTCCGTACCATTTCTTGCGCATTACGGTTCGAACACTCGAACACCTATACGGATTCTCCTGCACAGTGGCAGATATGTAAATACGGGGTTTCCGTACCATTTCTTGCGCATTACGGTTCGAGCACTCGAACACCTATACGGATTCTCCTGCACAGTGGCAGATATGTAAATACGGGGTTTCCGTACCATTTCTTGCGCATTACGGTTCGAACACTCGAACACCTATACGGATTCTCCTGCACAGTGGCAGATATGTAAATACGGGGTTTCCGTACCATTTCTTGCGCATTACGGTTCGAACACTCGAACACCTATACGGATTCTCCTGCACAGTGGCAGATACGTAAATACGGGGTTTCCTTACCATTTCTTGCGCATTACGGTTCGAACACTCGAACACCAATACGGATTCTCCTGCACAGTGGCAGATATGTAAATACGGGGTTTCCGTACCATTTCTTGCGCATTACGGTTCGAGCACTCGAACACCTATACGGATTCTCCTGCAAAGTGGCAGATATGTAAATACGGGGTTTCCGTACCATTTCTTTCGCATTACGGTTCGAGCACTCGAACACCTATACGGATTCTCCTGCACAGTGGCAGATATGTAAATACGGGGTTTCCTTACCATTTGTTGCGCATTACGGTTCGAACACTCGAACACCTAAACGGATTCTCCTGCACAGTGGCAGATATGTAAATACGGGGTTTCCGTACCATTTCTTGCGCATTACGGTTCGAACACTCGAACACCTATACGGATTCTCCTGCACAGTGGCAGATATGTAAATACGGGGTTTCCTTACCATTTCTTGCGCATTACGGTTCGAACACTCGAACACCAATACGGATTCTCCTGCACAGTGGCAGATATGTAAATACGGGGTTTCCGTACCATTTCTTTCGCATTACGGTTCGAACACTCGAACACCTATACGGATTGTCCTGCAAAGTGGCAGATATGTAAATACGGGGTTTCCGTACCATTTCTTTCGCATTACGGTTCGAGCACTCGAACACCTATACGGATTCTCCTGCACAGTAGCAGATATGTAAATACGGGGTTTCCTTACCATTTGTTGCGCATTACGGTTCGAACACTCGAACACCTATACGGATTCTCCTGCACAGTGGCAGATATGTAAATACGGGGTTTCCGTACCATTTCTTGCGCATTACGGTTCGAACACTCGAACACCTATACGGATTCTCCTGCACAGTGGCAGATATGTAAATACGGGGTTTCCTTACCATTTCTTGCGCATTACGGTTCGAACACTCGAACACCAATACGGATTGTCCTGCACAGTGGTAGATATGTAAATACGGGGTTTCCGTACCATTTCTTTCGCATTACGGTTCGAGCACTCGAACACCTATACGGATTCTCCTGCACAGTGGCAGATATGTAAATACGGGGTTTCCGTACCATTTCTTGCGCATTACGGTTCGAACACTCGAACACCTATACGGATTCTCCTGCATAGTGGCAGATATGTAAATACGGGGTTTCCGTACCATTTCTTGCGCATTACGGTTCGAACACTCGAACACCTATACGGATTCTCCTGCACAGTGGCAGATACGTAAATACGGGGTTTCCTTACCATTTCTTGCGCATTACGGTTCGAACACTCGAACACCAATACGGATTCTCCTGCACAGTGGCAGATATGTAAATACGGGGTTTCCGTACCATTTCTTGCGCATTACGGTTCGAGCACTCGAACACCTATACGGATTCTCCTGCAAAGTGGCAGATATGTAAATACGGGGTTTCCGTACCATTTCTTTCGCATTACGGTTCGAGCACTCGAACACCTATACGGATTCTCCTGCACAGTGGCAGATATGTAAATACGGGGTTTCCTTACCATTTGTTGCGCATTACGGTTCGAACACTCGAACACCTAAACGGATTCTCCTGCACAGTGGCAGATATGTAAATACGGGGTTTCCGTACCATTTCTTGCGCATTACGGTTCGAACACTCGAACACCTATACGGATTCTCCTGCACAGTGGCAGATATGTAAATACGGGGTTTCCTTACCATTTCTTGCGCATTACGGTTCGAACACTCGAACACCAATACGGATTCTCCTGCACAGTGGCAGATATGTAAATACGGGGTTTCCGTACCATTTCTTTCGCATTACGGTTCGAACACTCGAACACCTATACGGATTCTCCTGCAAAGTGGCAGATATGTAAATACGGGGTTTCCGTACCATTTCTTTCGCATTACGGTTCGAGCACTCGAACACCTATACGGATTCTCCTGCACAGTGGCAGATATGTAAATACGGGGTTTCCTTACCATTTGTTGCGCATTACGGTTCGAACACTCGAACACCTATACGGATTCTCCTGCACAGTGGCAGATATGTAAATACGGGGTTTCCGTACCATTTCTTGCGCATTACGGTTCGAACACTCGAACACCTATACGGATTCTCCTGCACAGTGGCAGATATGTAAATACGGGGTTTCCTTACCATTTCTTGCGCATTACGGTTCGAACACTCGAACACCAATACGGATTCTCCTGCACAGTGGCAGATATGTAAATACGGGGTTTCCGTACCATTTCTTTCGCATTACGGTTCGAACACTCGAACACCTATACGGATTCTCCTGCAAAGTGGCAGATATGTAAATACGGGGTTTCCGTACCATTTCTTTCGCATTACGGTTCGAGCACTCGAACACCTATACGGATTCTCCTGTACAGTGGCAGATATGTAAATACGGGGTTTCCGTACCATTTCTTGCGCATTACGGTTCGAACACTCGAACACCTATACGGATTCTCCTGCACAGTGGCAGATATGTAAATACGGGGTTTCCGAACCATTTCTTGCGCATTACGGTTCGAACACTCGAACACCTATACGGATTCTCCTGGACAGTGGCAGATATGTAAATACGGGGTTTTCTTACCATTTGTTGCGCATTACGGTTCGAACACTCGAACACCAATACGGATTCTCCTGCACAGTGGCAGATATGTAAATACGGGGTTTCCTTACCATTTCTTGCGCGTTACGGTTCGAACACTCGAACACCTATACGAATTCTCCTGCACACTGGCAGATATGTAAATACGGGGTTTCCGTACCATTTCTTGCGCATTACGGTTCGAACACTCGAACACCTATACGGATTCTCCTGCACAGTGGCAGATATGTAAATACGGGGTTTCCGTACCATTTCTTTCGCATTACGGTTCGAACACTCGAATACCTATACGGATTCTCCTGCAAAGTGGCAGATATGTAAATACGGGGTTTCCGTACCATTTCTTTCGCATTACGGTTCGAACACTCGAACACCTATACGGATTCTCCTGCACAGTGGCAGATATGTAAATACGGGGTTTCCTTACCATTTGTTGCGCATTACGGTTCGAACACTCGAGCACCTAAACGGATTCTCCTGCACAGTGGCAGATATGTAAATACGGGGTTTCCGTACCATTTCTTGCGCATTACGGTTCGAACACTGGAACACCTATACGGATTCTCCTGCACAGTGGCAGATATGTAAATACGGGGTTTCCTTACCATTTCTTGCGCATTACGGTTCGAACACTCGAACACCAATACGGATTCTCCTGCACAGTGGCAGATATGTAAATACGGGGTTTCCGTACCATTTCTTTCGCATTACGGTTCGAACACTTGAACACCTATACGGATTCTCCTGCAAAGTGGCAGATATATAAATACGGGGTTTCCGTACCATTTCTTTCGCATTACGGTTCGAGCACTCGAACACATATACGGATTCTCCTGCACAGTGGCAGATATGTAAATACGGGGTTTCCTTACCATTTGTTGCGCATTACGGTTCGAACACTCGAACACCTATACGGATTCTCCTGCACAGTGGCAGATATGTAAATACGGGGTTTCCGTACCATTTCTTGCGCATTACGGTTCGAACACTCGAACACCTATACGGATTCTCCTGCACAGTGGCAGATATGTAAATACGGGGTTTCCTTACCATTTCTTGCGCATTACGGTTCGAACACTCGAACACCAATACGGATTCTCCTGCACAGTGGCAGATATGTAAATACGGGGTTTCCGTACCATTTCTTTCGCATTACGGTTCGAACCCTCGAATACCTATACGGATTCTCCTACAAAGTGGCAGATATGTAAATACGGGGTTTCCGTACCATTTCTTTCGCATTACGGTTCGAGCACTCGAACACCTATACGGATTCTCCTGCACAGTGGCAGATATGTAAATACGGGGTTTCCGTACCATTTCTTGCGCATTACGGTTCGAACACTCGAACACCTATACGGATTCTCCTGCATAGTGGCAGATATGTAAATACGGGGTTTCCGTACCATTTCTTGCGCATTACGGTTCGAACACTCGAACACCTATACGGATTCTCCTGCACAGTGGCAGATATGTAAATACGGGGTTTCCGTACCATTTCTTGAGCATTACGGTTCGAACACTCGAACACCTATACGGATTCTCCTGCACAGTGGCAGATACGTAAATACGGGGTTTCCTTACCATTTCTTGCGCATTACGGTTCGAACACTCGAACACAAATACGGATTCTCCTGCACAGTGGCAGATATGTAAATACGGGGTTTCCGTACCATTTCTTGCGCGTTACGGTTCGAACACTCGAACACCTATACGAATTCTCCTGCACACTGGCAGATATGTAAATACGGGGTTTCCGTACCATTTCTTGCGCATTACGGTTCGAACACTCGAACACCTATACGGATTCTCCTGCACAGTGGCAGATATGTAAATACGGGGTTTCCGTACCATTTCTTTCGCATTACGGTTCGAACACTCGAATACCTATACGGATTCTCCTGCAAAGTGGCAGATATGTAAATACGGGGTTTCCGTACCATTTCTTTCGCATTACGGTTCGAACACTCGAACACCTATACGGATTCTCCTGCACAGTGGCAGATATGTAAATACGGGGTTTCCTTACCATTTGTTGCGCATTACGGTTCGAACACTCGAACACCTATACAGATTCTCCTGCACAGTGGCACATATGTAAATACGGGGTTTCCGTACCATTTCTTGCGCATTACGGTTCGAACACTCGAACACCTATACGGATTCTCCTGCACAGTGGCAGATATGTAAATACGGGATTTCCGTACCATTTCTTGCGCATTACGGTTCGAACACTCGAACACCTAAACGGATTCTCCTGCACAGTGGCAGATATGTAAATACGGGGTTTCCGTACCATTTCTTTCGCATTACGGTTCGAACACTCGAACACCTATACGGATTCTCCTGCACAGTGGCAGATACGTAAATACGGGGTTTCCTTACCATTTCTTGCGCCTTACGGTTCGAACACTCGAACACCAATACGGATTCTCCTGCACAGTGGCAGATATGTAAATACGGGGTTTCCGTACCATTTCTTGCGCGTTACGGTTCGAACACTCGAACACCTATACGAATTCTCCTGCACACTGGCAGATATGTAAATACGGGGTTTCCGTACCATTTCTTGCGCATTACGGTTCGAACACTCGAACACCTATACGGATTCTCCTGCACAGTGGCAGATATGTAAATACGGGGTTTCCGTACCATTTCTTTCGCATTACGGTTCGAACACTCGAATACCTATACGGATTCTCCTGCAAAGTGGCAGATATGTAAATACGGGGTTTCCGTACCATTTCTTTCGCATTACGGTTCGAACACTCGAACACCTATACGGATTCTCCTACACAGTGGCAGATATGTAAATACGGGGTTTCCTTACCATTTGTTGCGCATTACGGTTCGAACACTCGAACACCTATACGGATTCTCCTGCACAGTGGCAGATATGTAAATACGGGGTTTCCATACCATTTCTTGCGCATTACGGTTCGAACACTCGAACACCGATACGGATTCTCCTGCACAGTGGCAGATATGTAAATACGGGATTTCCGTACCATTTCTTGCGCATTACGGTTCGAACACTTGAACACCTAAACGGATTCTCCTGCACAGTGGCAGATATGTAAATACGGGGTTTCCGTACCATTTCTTTCGCATTACGGTTCGAACACTCGAACACCTATACGGATTCTCCTGCACAGTGGCAGATATGTAAATACGGGGTTTCCTTACCATTTGTTGCGCATTACGGTTCGAACACTCGAACACCTATACGGATTCTCCTGCACAGTGGCAGATATGTAAATACGGGGTTTCCGTACGATTTCTTTCGCATTACGGTTCGAACACTCGAATACCTATACGGATTCTCCTGCAAAGTGGCAGATATGTAAATACGGGGTTTCCGTACCATTTCTTTCGCATTACGGTTCGAACACTCGAACACCTATACGGATTCTCCTGCACAGTGGCAGATATGTAAATACGGGGTTTCCTTACCATTTGTTGCGCATTACGGTTCGAACACTCGAACACCTATACAGATTCTCCTGCACAGTGGCAGATATGTAAATACGGGGTTTCCGTACCATTTCTTGCGCATTACGGTTCGAACACTCGAACACCTATACGGATTCTCCTGCACAGTGGCAGATATGTAAATACGGGATTTCCGTACCATTTCTTGCGCATTACGGTTCGAACACTCGAACACCTAAACGGATTCTCCTGCACAGTGGCAGATATGTAAATACGGGGTTTCCGTACCATTTCTTTCGCATTACGGTTCGAACACTCGAACACCTATACGGATTCTCCTGCACAGTGGCAGATACGTAAATACGGGGTTTCCTTACCATTTCTTGCGCCTTACGGTTCGAACACTCGAACACCAATACGGATTCTCCTGCACAGTGGCAGATATGTAAATACGGGGTTTCCGTACCATTTCTTGCGCGTTACGGTTCGAACACTCGAACACCTATACGGATTCTCCTACACAGTGGCAGATATGTAAATACGGGGTTTCCTTACCATTTGTTGCGCATTACGGTTCGAACACTCGAACACCTATACGGATTCTCCTGCACAGTGGCAGATATGTAAATACGGGGTTTCCGTACCATTTCTTGCGCATTACGGTTCGAACACTCGAACACCTATACGGATTCTCCTGCACAGTGGCAGATATGTAAATACGGGATTTCCGTACCATTTCTTGCGCATTACGGTTCGAACACTTGAACACCTAAACGGATTCTCCTGCACAGTGGCAGATATGTAAATACGGGGTTTCCGTACCATTTCTTTCGCATTACGGTTCGAACACTCGACCACCTATACGGATTCTCCTGCACAGTGGCAGATACGTAAATACGGGGTTTCCTTACCATTTCTTGCGCCTTACGGTTCGAACACTCGAACACCAATACGGATTCTCCTGCACAGTGGCAGATATGTAAATACGGGGTTTCCGTACCATTTCTTGCGCGTTACGGTTCGAACACTCGAACACCTATACGGATTCTCCTACACAGTGGCAGATATGTAAATACGGGGTTTCCTTACCATTTGTTGCGCATTACGGTTCGAACACTCGAACACCTATACGGATTCTCCTGCACAGTGGCAGATATGTAAATACGGGGTTTCCGTACCATTTCTTGCGCATTACGGTTCGAACACTCGAACACCTATACGGATTCTCCTGCACAGTGGCAGATATGTAAATACGGGATTTCCGTACCATTTCTTGCGCATTACGGTTCGAACACTTGAACACCTAAACGGATTCTCCTGCACAGTGGCAGATATGTAAATACGGGGTTTCCGTACCATTTCTTTCGCATTACGGTTCGAACACTCGAACACCTATACGGATTCTCCTGCACAGTGGCAGATATGTAAATACGGGGTTTCCTTACCATTTGTTGCGCATTACGGTTCGAACACTCGAACACCTATACGGATTCTCCTGCACAGTGGCAGAGATGTAAATACGGGGTTTCCGTACCATTTCTTGCGCATTACGGTTCGAACACTCGAACACCTATACGGATTCTCCTGCACAGTGGCAGAGATGTAAATACGGGGTTTCCGTACCATTTCTTTCGCATTACGGTTCGAACACTCGAACACCTATACGGATTCTCCTGCACAGTGGCAGATATGTAAATACGGGGTTTTCTTACCATTTGTTGCGCATTACGGTTCGAACACTCGAACACCTATACGGATTCTCCTGCACAGTGGCAGATATGTAAATACGGGGTTTCCGTACCATTTCTTGCGCATTACGGTTCGAACACTCGAACACCTATACGGATTCTCCTGCACAGTGGCAGATATGTAAATACGGGGTTTCCGTACCATTTGTTGCGCATTACGGTTCGAACACTCGAACACCTATACGGATTCTCCTACACAGTGGCAGATATGTAAATACGGGGTTTCTGTACCGTTTCTTGCGCATTACGGTTCGAACACTCGAACACCTGTACGGATTCTCCCGCACAGTGGCAGATATGTAAATACGGGGTTTCCGTACCCTTTCTTGCGCATTACGGTTCGAACACTCGAACACCTATACGGATTCTCCTGCACAGTGGCAGATATGTAAATACGGGGTTTCCGTACCCTTTCTTGCGCATTACGGTTCGAACAGTCGAACACCAATACGGATTCTCCTGCACAGTGGCAGATATGTAAATACGGGGTTTCCGTACCATTTCTTGCGCATTACGGTTCGAACACTCGAACACCTAAACGGATTCTCCTGCACAGTGGCAGATATGTAAATACGGGGTTTCCGTACCATTTCTTGCGCATTACGGTTCGAACACTCGAACACCTAAACGGATTCTCCTGCACAGTGGCAGATATGTAAATACGGGGTTTCCGTACCATTTCTTGCGCATTACGGTTCGAACACTGGAACACCTATACGGATTCTCCTGCACAGTGGCAGATATGTAAATACGGGGTTTCCGTACCGTTTCTTGCGCATTACGATTCGAACACTCGAACACCTATACGGATTCTCCTGCACAGTGGCAGATATGTAAATAATGGGTTTCCGTACCATTTCTTGCGCATTACGGTTCGAACACTCGAACACCTATACGGATTCTCCTGCACAGTGGCAGATATGTAAATACGGGGTTTCCGTACCATTTCTTGCGCATTACGGTTCGAGCACTCGAACACCAATACGGATTCTCCTGCACAGTGGCAGATATGTAAATACGGGGTTTCCGTACCATTTCTTGCGCATTACGGTTCGAACACTCGAACACCTATACGGATTCTCCTGCACAGTGGCAGATATGTAAATACGGGGTTTCCGTACCATTTCTTGCGCATTACGGTTCGAACACTCGAACACCAATACGGATTCTCCTGCACAGTGGCAGATATGTAAATACGGGGTTTCCGTACCATTTCTTTCGCATTACGGTTCGAACACTCGAACACCTATACGGATTCTCCTGCAAAGTGGCAGATATGTAAATACGGGGTTTCCGTACCATTTCTTTCGCATTACGGTTCGATCACTCGAACACCTATACGGATTCTCCTGCACAGTGGCAGATATGTAAATACGGGGTTTCCTTACCATTTGTTGCGCATTACGGTTCGAACACTCGAACACCTATACGGATTCTCCTGCACAGTGGCAGATATGTAAATACGGGGTTTCCGTACCATTTCTTGCGCATTACGGTTCGAACACTCGAACACCTGAACGGATTCTCCTGCACAGTGGCAGATATGTAAATACGGGGTTTCCGTACCATTTCTTTCGCATTACGGTTCGAACACACGAACACCTATACGGATTCTCCTGCACAGTGGCAGATATGTAAATACGGGGTTTCCTTACCATTTGTTGGGCATTACGGTTCGAACACTCGAACACCTATACGGATTCTCCTGCACAGTGGCAGATATGTAAATACGGGGTTTCCGTACCATTTCTTGCGCATTACGGTTCGAACACTCGAACACCTATACGAATTCTCCTGCACACTGGCAGATATGTAAATACGGGGTTTCCGTACCATTTCTTGCGCATTACGGTTCGAACACTCGAACACCTATACGGATTCTCCTGCACAGTGGCAGATATGTAAATACGGGGTTTCCATACCATTTCTTTCGCATTACGGTTCGAACACTCGAATACCTATACGGATTCTCCTGCAAAGTGGCAGATATGTAAATACGGGGTTTCCGTACCATTTCTTTCGCATTACGGTTCGAACACTCGAACACCTATACGGATTCTCCTACACAGTGGCAGATATGTAAATACGGGGTTTCCTTACCATTTGTTGCGCATTACGGTTCGAACACTCGAACACCTATACGGATTCTCCTGCACAGTGGCAGATATGTAAATACGGGGTTTCCGTACCATTTCTTGCGCATTACGGTTCGAACACTCGAACACCTATACGGATTCTCCTGCACAGTGGCAGATATGTAAATACGGGATTTTCGTACCATTTCTTGCGCATTACGGTTCGAACACTCGAACACCTAAACGGATTCTCCTGCACAGTGGCAGATATGTAAATACGGGGTTTCCGTACCATTTCTTTCGCATTACGGTTCGAACACTCGAACACCTATACGGATTCTCCTGCACAGTGGCAGATATGTAAATACGGGGTTTCCGTACCATTTCTTGCGCATTACGGTTCGAACACTCGAACACCTATACGGATTCTCCTACACAGTGGCAGATATGTAAATACGGGGTTTCCGTACCGTTTCTTGCGCATTACGGTTCGAACACTCGAACACCTGTACGGATTCTCCTGCACAGTGGCAGATATGTAAATACGGGGTTTCCGTACCATTTCTTGCGCATTACGGTTCGAACACTCGAACACCTATACGGATTCTCCTGCACAGTGGCAGATATGTAAATACGGGGTTTCCGTACCATTTCTTGCGCATTACGGTTCGAACACTCGAACACCAATACGGATTCTCCTGCACAGTGGCAGATATGTAAATACGGGGTTTCCGTACCATTTCTTGCGCATTACGGTTCGAACACTCGAACACCTAAACGGATTCTCCTGCACAGTGGCAGATATGTAAATACGGGGTTTCCGTACCATTTCTTGCGCATTACGGTTCGAACACTCGAACACCTAAACGGATTCTCCTGCACAGTGGCAGATATGTAAATACGGGGTTTCCGTACCATTTCTTACGCATTACGGTTCGAACACTGGAACACCTATACGGATTCTCCTGCACAGTGGCAGATATGTAAATACGGGGTTTCCGTACCGTTTCTTGCGCATTACGGTTCGAACACTCGAACACCTATACGGATTCTCCTGCACAGTGGCAGATATGTAAATACGGGGTTTCCGTACCATTTCTTGCGCATTACGGTTCGAACACTCGAACACCTATACGGATTCTCCTGCACAGTGGCAGATATGTAAATACGGGGTTTCCGTACCATTTCTTGCGCATTACGGTTCGAACACTCGAACACCAATACGGATTCTCCTGCACAGTGGCAGATATGTAAATACGGGGTTTCCGTACCATTTCTTGCGCATTACGGTTCGAACACTCGAACACCTATACGGATTCTCCTGCACAGTGGCAGATATGTAAATACGGGGTTTCCGTACCATTTCTTGCGCATTACGGTTCGAACACTCGAACACCAATACGGATTCTCCTGCACAGTGGCAGATATATAAATACGGGGTTTCCGTACCATTTCTTGCGCATTGCGGTTCGAACACTCGAACACCTATATGGATTCTACTGCACAGTGGCAGATATGTAAATACGGGGTTTCCGTACCATTTCTTGCGCATTACGGTTCGAACACTCGAACACCAATACGGATTCTCCTGCACAGTGGCAGATATATAAATACGGGGTTTCCGTTCCATTTCTTGCGCATTGCGGTTCGAACACTCGAACACCTAAACGGATTCTCCTGCACAGTGGCAGATATGTAAATACGGGGTTTCCGTACCATTTCTTGCGCATTACGGTTCGAACACTCGAACACCTAAATGGATTCTCCTGCACAGTGGCAGATATGTAAACACGGGGTTTCCGTACCATTTCTTGCGCATTACGGTTCGAACACTGGAACACCTAAACGGATTCTCCTGCACAGTGGCAGATATGTAAATACGGGGTTTCCGTACCATTTCTTGCGCATTACGGTTCGAACACTCGAACACCTGAACGGATTCTCCTACACAGTGGCAGATATGTAAATACGGGGTTTCCGTACCATTTCTTTCGCATTACGGTTCGAACACACGAACACCTATACGGATTCTCCTGCACAGTGGCAGATATGTAAATACGGGGTTTCCTTACCATTTGTTGGGCATTACGGTTCGAACACTCGAACACCTATACGGATTCTCCTGCACAGTGGCAGATATGTAAATACGGGGTTTCCGTACCATTTCTTGCGCATTACGGTTCGAACACTCGAACACCTATACGAATTCTCCTGCACACTGGCAGATATGTAAATACGGGGTTTCCGTACCATTTCTTGCGCATTACGGTTCGAACACTCGAACACCTATACGGATTCTCCTGCACAGTGGCAGATATGTAAATACGGGGTTTCCGTACCATTTCTTTCGCATTACGGTTCGAACACTCGAATACCTATACGGATTCTCCTGCAAAGTGGCAGATATGTAAATACGGGGTTTCCGTACCATTTCTTTCGCATTACGGTTCGAACACTCGAACACCTATACGGATTCTCCTACACAGTGGCAGATATGTAAATACGGAGTTTCCTTACCATTTGTTGCGCATTACGGTTCGAACACTCGAACACCTATACGGATTCTCCTGCACAGTGGCAGATATGTAAATACGGGGTTTCCGTACCATTTCTTGCGCATTACGGTTCGAACACTCGAACACCTATATGGATTCTCCTGCACAGTGGCAGATATGTAAATACGGGATTTCCGTACCATTTCTTGCGCATTACGGTTCGAACACTCGAACACCTAAACGGATTCTCCTGCACAGTGGAAGATATGTAAATACGGGGTTTCCGTTCCATTTCTTTCGCATTACGGTTCGAACACTCGAACACCTATACGGATTCTCCTGCACAGTGGCAGATATGTAAATACGGGGTTTCCGTACCATTTCTTGCGCATTACGGTTCGAACACTCGAACACCTATACGGATTCTCCTACACAGTGGCAGATATGTAAATACGGGGTTTCCGTACCGTTTCTTGCGCATTACGGTTCGAACACTCGAACACCTATACGGATTCTCCTGCACAGTGGCAGATATGTAAATACGGGGTTTCCGTACCATTTCTTGCGCATTACGGTTCGAACACTCGAACACCTATACGGATTCTCCTGCACAGTGGCAGATATGTAAATACGGGGTTTCCGTACCATTTCTTGCGCATTACGGTTCGAACACTCGAACACCAATACGGATTCTCCTGCACAGTGGCAGATATGTAAATACGGGGTTTCCGTACCATTTCTTGCGC
Source organism: Camellia sinensis (assembly GCF_055761805.1). Classification (NCBI taxonomy): domain Eukaryota; kingdom Viridiplantae; phylum Streptophyta; class Magnoliopsida; order Ericales; family Theaceae; genus Camellia; species Camellia sinensis. The sequence goes on from NC_138965.1 coordinate 2,302,234, forward strand.
ATTACGGTTCGAACACTCGAACACCTAAACGGATTCTCCTGCACAGTGGCAGATATGTAAATACGGGGTTTCCGTACCATTTCTTGCGCATTACGGTTCGAACACTCGAACACCTAAACGGATTCTCCTGCACAGTGGCAGATATGTAAATACGGGGTTTCCGTAACATTTCTTACGCATTACGGTTCGAACACTGGAACACCTATACGGATTCTCCTGCACAGTGGCAGATATGTAAATACGGGGTTTCCGTACCGTTTCTTGCGCATTACGGTTCGAACACTCGAACACCTATACGGATTCTCCTGCACAGTGGCAGATATGTAAATACGGGGTTTCCGTACCATTTCTTGCGCATTACGGTTCGAACACTCGAACACCTATACGGATTCTCCTGCACAGTGGCAGATATGTAAATACGGGGTTTCCGTACCATTTCTTGCGCATTACGGTTCGAACACTCGAACACCAATACGGATTCTCCTACACAGTGGCAGATATGTAAATACGGGGTTTCCGTACCATTTCTTGCGCATTACGGTTCGAACACTCGAACACCTATACGGATTCTCCTGCACAGTGGCAGATATGTAAATACGGGGTTTCCGTACCATTTCTTGCGCATTACGGTTCGAACACTCGAACACCAATACGGATTCTCCTGCACAGTGGCAGATATATAAATACGGGGTTTCCGTACCATTTCTTGCGCATTGCGGTTCGAACACTCGAACACCTATACGGATTCTCCTACACAGTGGCAGATATGTAAATACGGCGTTTCCGTACCATTTCTTGCGCATTACGGTTCGAACACTCGAACACCAATACGGATTCTCCTGCACAGTGGCAGATATATAAATACGGGGTTTCCGTTCCATTTCTTGCGCATTGCGGTTCGAACACTCGAACACCTAAACGGATTCTCCTGCACAGTGGCAGATATGTAAATACGGGGTTTCCGTACCATTTCTTGCGCATTACGGTTCGAACACTCGAACACCTAAATGGATTCTCCTGCACAGTGGCAGATATGTAAATACGGGGTTTCCGTACCATTTCTTGCGCATTACGGTTCGAACACTGGAACACCTAAACGGATTCTCCTGCACAGTGGCAGATATGTAAATACGGGGTTTCCGTACCATTTCTTGCGCATTACGGTTCGAACACTCGAACACCTGAACGGATTCTCCTACACAGTGGCAGATATGTAAATACGGGGTTTCCGTACCATTTCTTGCGCATTACGGTTCGAACACACGAACACCTATACGGATTCTCCTGCACAGTGGCAGATATGTAAATACGGGGTTTCCTTACCATTTGTTGGGCATTACGGTTCGAACACTCGAACACCTATACGGATTCTCCTGCACAGTGGCAGATATGTAAATACGGGGTTTCCGTACCATTTCTTGCGCATTACGGTTCGAACACTCGAACACCTATACGAATTCTCCTGCACACTGGCAGATATGTAAATACGGGGTTTCCGTACCATTTCTTGCGCATTACGGTTCGAACACTCGAACACCTATACGGATTCTCCTGCATAGTGGCAGATATGTAAATACGGGGTTTCCGTACCATTTCTTTCGCATTACGGTTCGAACACTCGAATACCTATACGGATTCTCCTGCAAAGTGGCAGATATGTAAATACGGGGTTTCCGTACCATTTCTTTCGCATTACGGTTCGAACACTCGAACACCTATACGGATTCTCCTTCACAGTGGCAGATATGTAAATACGGGGTTTCCTTACCATTTGTTGCGCATTACGGTTCGAACACTCGAACACCTATACGGATTCTCCTGCACAGTGGCAGATATGTAAATACGGGGTTTCGGTACCATTTCTTGCGCATTACGGTTCGAACACTCGAACACCTATACGGATTCTCCTGCACAGTGGCAGATATGTAAATACGGGATTTCCGTATCATTTCTTGCGCATTACGGTTCGAACACTCGAACACCTAAACGGATTCTCCTGCACAGTGGCAGATATGTAAATACGGGGTTTCCGTACCATTTCTTTCGCATTACGGTTCGAACACTCGAACTCCTATACGGATTCTCCTGCACAGTGGCAGATATGTAAATACGGGGTTTCCGTACCATTTCTTGCGCATTACGGTTCGAACACTCGAACACCTATACGGATTCTCCTACACAGTGGCAGATATGTAAATACGGGGTTTCCGTACCGTTTCTTGCGCATTACGGTTCGAACACTCGAACGCCTGTACGGATTCTCCTGCACAGTGGCAGATATGTAAATACGGGGTTTCCGTACCATTTCTTGCGCATTACGGTTCGAACACTCGAACACCTAAACGGATTCTCCTGCACAGTGGCAGATATGTAAATACGGGGTTTCCGTACCATTTCTTGCGCATTACGGTTCGAACACTCGAACACCTATACGGATTCTCCTGCACAGTGGCAGATATGTAAATACGGGGTTTCCGTACCATTTCTTGCGCATTACGGTTCGAACACTCGAACACCTATACGGATTCTCCTGCACAGTGGCAGATATGTAAATACGGGGTTTCCGTACCATTTCTTGCGCATTACGGTTCGAACACTCGAACACCAATACGGATTCTCCTACACAGTGGCAGATATGTAAATACGGGGTTTCCGTACCATTTCTTGCGCATTACGGTTCGAACACTCGAACACCTATACGGATTCTCCTGCACAGTGGCAGATATGTAAATACGGGGTTTCCGTACCATTTCTTGCGCATTACGGTTCGAACACTCGAACACCAATACGGATTCTCCTGCACAGTGGCAGATATATAAATACGGGGTTTCCGTACCATTTCTTGCGCATTGCGGTTCGAACACTCGAACACCTATACGGATTCTCCTACACAATGGCAGATATGTAAATACGGCGTTTCCGTACCATTTCTTGCGCATTACGGTTCGAACACTCGAACACCAATACGGATTCTCCTGCACAGTGGCAGATATATAAATACGGGGTTTCCGTTCCATTTCTTGCGCATTGCGGTTCGAACACTCGAACACCTAAACGGATTCTCCTGCACAGTGGCAGATATGTAAATACGGGGTTTCCGTACCATTTCTTGCGCATTACGGTTCGAACACTCGAACACCTAAATGGATTCTCCTGCACAGTGGCAGATATGTAAATACGGGGTTTCCGTACCATTTCTTGCGCATTACGGTTCGAACACTGGAACACCTAAACGGATTCTCCTGCACAGTGGCAGATATGTAAATACGGGGTTTCCGTACCATTTCTTGCGCATTACGGTTCGAACACTCGAACACCTGAACGGATTCTCCTACACAGTGGCAGATATGTAAATACGGGGTTTCCGTACCATTTCTTGCGCATTACGGTTCGAACACACGAACACCTATACGGATTCTCCTGCACAGTGGCAGATATATAAATACGGGGTTTCCTTACCATTTGTTGGGCATTACGGTTCGAACACTCGAACACCTATACGGATTCTCCTGCACAGTGGCAGATATGTAAATACGGGGTTTCCGTACCATTTCTTGCGCATTACGGTTCGAACACTCGAACACCTATACGAATTCTCCTGCACACTGGCAGATATGTAAATACGGGGTTTCCGTACCATTTCTTGCGCATTACGGTTCGAACACTCGAACACCTATACGGATTCTCCTGCATAGTGGCAGATATGTAAATACGGGGTTTCCGTACCATTTCTTTCGCATTACGGTTCGAACACTCGAATACCTATACGGATTCTCCTGCAAAGTGGCAGATATGTAAATACGGGGTTTCCGTACCATTTCTTTCGCATTACGGTTCGAACACTCGAACACCTATACGGATTCTCCTTCACAGTGGCAGATATGTAAATACGGGGTTTCCTTACCATTTGTTGCGCATTACGGTTCGAACACTCGAACACCTTTACGGATTCTCCTGCACAGTGGCAGATATGTAAATACGGGGTTTCCGTACCATTTCTTGCGCATTACGGTTCGAACACTCGAACACCTATACGGATTCTCCGGCACAGTGGCAGATATGTAAATACGGGATTTCCGTATCATTTCTTGCGCATTACGGTTCGAACACTCGAACACCTAAACGGACTCTCCTGCACAGTGGCAGATATGTAAATACGGGGTTTCCGTACCATTTCTTTCGCATTACGGTTCGAACACTCGAACTCCTATACGGATTCTCCTGCACAGTGGCAGATATGTAAATACGGGGTTTCTGTACCATTTCTTGCGCATTACGGTTCGAACACTCGAACACCTATACGGATTCTCCTACACAGTGGCAGATATGTAAATACGGGGTTTCCGTACCGTTTCTTGCGCATTACGGTTCGAACACTCGAACGCCTGTACGGATTCTCCTGCACAGTGGCAGATATGTAAATACGGGGTTTCCGTACCATTTCTTGCGCATTACGGTTCGAACACTCGAACGCCTGTACGGATTCTCCTGCACAGTGGCAGATATGTAAATACGGGGTTTCCGTACCATTTCTTGCGCATTACGGTTCGAACACTCGAACACCTAAACGGATTCTCCTGCACAGTGGCAGATATGTAAATACGGGGTTTCCGTACCATTTCTTGCGCATTACGGTTCGAACACTCGAACACCTATACGGATTCTCCTGCACAGTGGCAGATATGTAAATACGGGGTTTCCGTACCATTTCTTGCGCATTACGGTTCGAACACTCGAACACCAATACGGATTCTCCTACACAGTGGCAGATATGTAAATACGGGGTTTCCGTACCATTTCTTGCGCATTACGGTTCGAACACTCGAACACCTATACGGATTCTCCTGCACAGTGGCAGATATGTAAATACGGGGTTTCCGTACCATTTCTTGCGCATTACGGTTCGAACACTCGAACACCAATACGGATTCTCCTGCACAGTGGCAGATATATAAATACGGGGTTTCCGTACCATTTCTTGCGCATTGCGGTTCGAACACTCGAACACCTATACGGATTCTCCTACACAGTGGCAGATATGTAAATACGGCGTTTCCGTACCATTTCTTGCGCATTACGGTTCGAACACTCGAACACCAATACGGATTCTCCTGCACAGTGGCAGATATATAAATACGGGGTTTCCGTTCCATTTCTTGCGCATTGCGGTTCGAACACTCGAACACCTAAACGGATTCTCCTGCACAGTGGCAGATATGTAAATACGGGGTTTCCGTACCATTTCTTGCGCATTACGGTTCGAACACTCGAACACCTAAATGGATTCTCCTGCACAGTGGCAGATATGTAAATACGGGGTTTCCGTACCATTTCTTGCGCATTACGGTTCGAACACTGGAACACCTAAACGGATTCTCCTGCACAGTGGCAGATATGTAAATACGGGGTTTCCGTACCATTTCTTGCGCATTACGGTTCGAACACTCGAACACCTGAACGGATTCTCCTACACAGTGGCAGATATGTAAATACGGGGTTTCCGTACCATTTCTTGCGCATTACGGTTCGAACACACGAACACCTATACGGATTCTCCTGCACAGTGGCAGATATGTAAATACGGGGTTTCCTTACCATTTGTTGGGCATTACGGTTCGAACACTCGAACACCTATACGGATTCTCCTGCACAGTGGCAGATATGTAAATACGGGGTTTCCGTACCATTTCTTGCGCATTACGGTTCGAACACTCGAACACCTATACGAATTCTCCTGCACACTGGCAGATATGTAAATACGGGGTTTCCGTACCATTTCTTGCGCATTACGGTTCGAACACTCGAACACCTATACGGATTCTCCTGCATAGTGGCAGATATGTAAATACGGGGTTTCCGTACCATTTCTTTCGCATTACGGTTCGAACACTCGAATACCTATACGGATTCTCCTGCAAAGTGGCAGATATGTAAATACGGGGTTTCCGTACCATTTCTTTCGCATTACGGTTCGAACACTCGAACACCTATACGGATTCTCCTTCACAGTGGCAGATATGTAAATACGGGGTTTCCTTACCATTTGTTGCGCATTACGGTTCGAACACTCGAACACCTATACGGATTCTCCTGCACAGTGGCAGATATGTAAATACGGGGTTTCCGTACCATTTCTTGCGCATTACGGTTCGAACACTCGAACACCTATACGGATTCTCCTGCACAGTGGCAGATATGTAAATACGGGGTTTCTGTACCATTTCTTGCGCATTACGGTTCGAACACTCGAACACCTATACGGATTCTCCTACACAGTGGCAGATATGTAAATACGGGGTTTCCGTACCGTTTCTTGCGCATTACGGTTCGAACACTCGAACGCCTGTACGGATTCTCCTGCACAGTGGCAGATATGTAAATACGGGGTTTCCGTACCATTTCTTGCGCATTACGGTTCGAACACTCGAACGCCTGTACGGATTCTCCTGCACAGTGGCAGATATGTAAATACGGGGTTTCCGTACCATTTCTTGCGCATTACGGTTCGAACACTCGAACACCTAAACGGATTCTCCTGCACAGTGGCAGATATGTAAATACGGGGTTTCCGTACCATTTCTTGCGCATTACGGTTCGAACACTCGAACACCTATACGGATTCTCCTGCACAGTGGCAGATATGTAAATACGGGGTTTCCGTACCATTTCTTGCGCATTACGGTTCGAACACTCGAACACCTATACGGATTCTCCTGCACAGTGGCAGTTATGTAAATACGGGGTTTCCGTACCATTTCTTGCGCATTACGGTTCGAACACTCGAACACCAATACGGATTCTCCTACACAGTGGCAGATATGTAAATACGGGGTTTCCGTACCATTTCTTGCGCATTACGGTTCGAACACTCGAACACCTATACGGATTCTCCTGCACAGTGGCAGATATGTAAATACGGGGTTTCCGTACCATTTCTTGCGCATTACGGTTCGAACACTCGAACACCAATACGGATTCTCCTGCACAGTGGCAGATATATAAATACGGGGTTTCCGTACCATTTCTTGCGCATTGCGGTTCGAACACTCGAACACCTATACGGATTCTCCTACACAGTGGCAGATATGTAAATACGGCGTTTCCGTACCATTTCTTGCGCATTACGGTTCGAACACTCGAACACCAATACGGATTCTCCTGCACAGTGGCAGATATATAAATACGGGGTTTCCGTTCCATTTCTTGCGCATTGCGGTTCGAACACTCGAACACCTAAACGGATTCTCCTGCACAGTGGCAGATATGTAAATACGGGGTTTCCGTACCATTTCTTGCGCATTACGGTTCGAACACTCGAACACCTAAATGGATTCTCCTGCACAGTGGCAGATATGTAAATACGGGGTTTCCGTACCATTTCTTGCGCATTACGGTTCGAACACTGGAACACCTAAACGGATTCTCCTGCACAGTGGCAGATATGTAAATACGGGGTTTCCGTACCATTTCTTGCGCATTACGGTTCGAACACTCGAACACCTGAACGGATTCTCCTACACAGTGGCAGATATGTAAATACGGGGTTTCCGTACCATTTCTTGCGCATTACGGTTCGAACACACGAACACCTATACGGATTCTCCTGCACAGTGGCAGATATGTAAATACGGGGTTTCCTTACCATTTGTTGGGCATTACGGTTCGAACACTCGAACACCTATACGGATTCTCCTGCACAGTGGCAGATATGTAAATACGGGGTTTCCGTACCATTTCTTGCGCATTACGGTTCGAACACTCGAACACCTATACGAATTCTCCTGCACACTGGCAGATATGTAAATACGGGGTTTCCGTACCATTTCTTGCGCATTACGGTTCGAACACTCGAACACCTATACGGATTCTCCTGCATAGTGGCAGATATGTAAATACGGGGTTTCCGTACCATTTCTTTCGCATTACGGTTCGAACACTCGAATACCTATACGGATTCTCCTGCAAAGTGGCAGATATGTAAATACGGGGTTTCCGTACCATTTCTTTCGCATTACGGTTCGAACACTCGAACACCTATACGGATTCTCCTTCACAGTGGCAGATATGTAAATACGGGGTTTCCTTACCATTTGTTGCGCATTACGGTTCGAACACTCGAACACCTATACGGATTCTCCTGCACAGTGGCAGATATGTAAATACGGGGTTTCCGTACCATTTCTTGCGCATTACGGTTCGAACACTCGAACACCTATACGGATTCTCCTGCACAGTGGCAGATATGTAAATACGGGATTTCCGTATCATTTCTTGCGCATTACGGTTCGAACACTCGAACACCTAAACGGATTCTCCTGCACAGTGGCAGATATGTAAATACGGGGTTTCCGTACCATTTCTTTCGCATTACGGTTCGAACACTCGAACTCCTATACGGATTCTCCTGCACAGTGGCAGATATGTAAATACGGGGTTTCCGTACCATTTCTTGCGCATTACGGTTCGAACACTCGAACACCTATACGGATTCTCCTACACAGTGGCAGATATGTAAATACGGGGTTTCCGTACCGTTTCTTGCGCATTACGGTTCGAACACTCGAACGCCTGTACGGATTCTCCTGCACAGTGGCAGATATGTAAATACGGGGTTTCCGTACCATTTCTTGCGCATTACGGTTCGAACACTCGAACGCCTGTACGGATTCTCCTGCACAGTGGCAGATATGTAAATACGGGGTTTCCGTACCATTTCTTGCGCATTACGGTTCGAACACTCGAACACCTAAACGGATTCTCCTGCACAGTGGCAGATATGTAAATACGGGGTTTCCGTACCATTTCTTGCGCATTACGGTTCGAACACTCGAACACCTATACGGATTCTCCTGCACAGTGGCAGATATGTAAATACGGGGTTTCCGTACCATTTCTTGCGCATTACGGTTCGAACACTCGAACACCTATACGGATTCTCCTGCACAGTGGCAGATATGTAAATACGGGGTTTCCGTACCATTTCTTGCGCATTACGGTTCGAACACTCGAACACCAATACGGATTCTCCTACACAGTGGCAGATATGTAAATACGGGGTTTCCGTACCATTTCTTGCGCATTACGGTTCGAACACTCGAACACCTATACGGATTCTCCTGCACAGTGGCAGATATGTAAATACGGGGTTTCCGTACCATTTCTTGCGCATTACGGTTCGAACACTCGAACACCAATACGGATTCTCCTGCACAGTGGCAGATATATAAATACGGGGTTTCCGTACCATTTCTTGCGCATTGCGGTTCGAACACTCGAACACCTATACGGATTCTCCTACACAGTGGCAGATATGTAAATACGGCGTTTCCGTACCATTTCTTGCGCATTACGGTTCGAACACTCGAACACCAATACGGATTCTCCTGCACAGTGGCAGATATATAAATACGGGGTTTCCGTTCCATTTCTTGCGCATTGCGGTTCGAACACTCGAACACCTAAACGGATTCTCCTGCACAGTGGCAGATATGTAAATACGGGGTTTCCGTACCATTTCTTGCGCATTACGGTTCGAACACTCGAACACCTAAATGGATTCTCCTGCACAGTGGCAGATATGTAAATACGGGGTTTCCGTACCATTTCTTGCGCATTACGGTTCGAACACTGGAACACCTAAACGGATTCTCCTGCACAGTGGCAGATATGTAAATACGGGGTTTCCGTACCATTTCTTGCGCATTACGGTTCGAACACTCGAACACCTGAACGGATTCTCCTACACAGTGGCAGATATGTAAATACGGGGTTTCCGTACCATTTCTTGCGCATTACGGTTCGAACACACGAACACCTATACGGATTCTCCTGCACAGTGGCAGATATGTAAATACGGGGTTTCCTTACCATTTGTTGGGCATTACGGTTCGAACACTCGAACACCTATACGGATTCTCCTGCACAGTGGCAGATATGTAAATACGGGGTTTCCGTACCATTTCTTGCGCATTACGGTTCGAGCACTCGAACACCTATACGAATTCTCCTGCACACTGGCAGATATGTAAATACGGGGTTTCCGTACCATTTCTTGCGCATTACGGTTCGAACACTCGAACACCTATACGGATTCTCCTGCATAGTGGCAGATATGTAAATACGGGGTTTCCGTACCATTTCTTTCGCATTACGGTTCGAACACTCGAATACCTATACGGATTCTCCTGCAAAGTGGCAGATATGTAAATACGGGGTTTCCGTACCATTTCTTTCGCATTACGGTTCGAACACTCGAACACCTATACGGATTCTCCTTCACAGTGGCAGATATGTAAATACGGGGTTTCCTTACCATTTGTTGCGCATTACGGTTCGAACACTCGAACACCTATACGGATTCTCCTGCACAGTGGCAGATATGTAAATACGGGGTTTCCGTACCATTTCTTGCGCATTACGGTTCGAACACTCGAACACCTATACGGATTCTCCTGCACAGTGGCAGATATGTAAATACGGGATTTCCGTATCATTTCTTGCGCATTACGGTTCGAACACTCGAACACCTAAACGGATTCTCCTGCACAGTGGCAGATATGTAAATACGGGGTTTCCGTACCATTTCTTTCGCATTACGGTTCGAACACTCGAACTCCTATACGGATTCTCCTGCACAGTGGCAGATATGTAAATACGGGGTTTCCGTACCATTTCTTGCGCATTACGGTTCGAACACTCGAACACCTATACGGATTCTCCTACACAGTGGCAGATATGTAAATACGGGGTTTCCGTACCGTTTCTTGCGCATTACGGTTCGAACACTCGAACGCCTGTACGGATTCTCCTGCACAGTGGCAGATATGTAAATACGGGGTTTCCGTACCATTTCTTGCGCATTACGGTTCGAACACTCGAACACCAATACGGATTCTCCTGCACAGTGGCAGATATGTAAATACGGGGTTTCCGTACCATTTCTTGCGCATTACGGTTCGAACACTCGAACACCTAAACGGATTCTCCTGCACAGTGGCAGATATGTAAATACGGGGTTTCCGTACCATTTCTTGCGCATTACGGTTCGAACACTCGAACACCTAAACGGATTCTCCTGCACAGTGGCAGATATGTAAATACGGGGTTTCCGTACCATTTCTTGCGCATTACGGTTCGAACACTGGAACACCTATACGGATTCTCCTGCACAGTGGCAGATATGTAAATACGGGGTTTCCGTACCGTTTGTTGCGCATTACGGTTCGAACACTCGAACACCTATACGGATTCTCTTACACTGTGGCAGATATGTAAATACGGGGTTTCCGTACCGTTTCTTGCGCATTACGGTTCGAACACTCGAACACCTGTACGGATTCTCCTGCACAGTGGCAGATATGTAAATACGGGGTTTCCGTACCATTTCTTGCGCATTACGGTTCGAACACTCGAACACCAATACGGATTCTCCTGCACAGTGGCAGATATGTAAATACGTGGTTTTCTTACCATTTGTTGCGCATTACGGTTCGAACACTCGAACACCTATACGGATTCTCCTGCACAGTGGCAGATATGTAAATACGGGGTTTCCGTACCATTTCTTGCGCATTACGGTTCGAACACTCGAACACCAATACGGATTCTCCTGCACAGTGGCAGATATGTAAATACGGGGTTTCCGTACCATTTCTTGCGCATTACGGTTCGAACACTCGAACACCTAAACGGATTCTCCTGCACAGTGGCAGATATGTAAATACGGGGTTTCCGTACCATTTCTTGCGCATTACGGTTCGAACACTCGAACACCTAAACGGATTCTCCTGCACAGTGGCAGATATGTAAATACGGGGTTTCCGTACCATTTCTTGCGCATTACGGTTCGAACACTGGAACACCTATACGGATTCTCCTGCACAGTGGCAGATATGTAAATACGGGGTTTCCGTACCGTTTGTTGCGCATTACGGTTCGAACACTCGAACACCTATACGGATTCTCTTACACTGTGGCAGATATGTAAATACGGGGTTTCCGTACCGTTTCTTGCGCATTACGGTTCGAACACTCGAACACCTGTACGGATTCTCCTGCACAGTGGCAGATATGTAAATACGGGGTTTCCGTACCATTTCTTGCGCATTACGGTTCGAACACTCGAACACCAATACGGATTCTCCTGCACAGTGGCAGATATGTAAATACGTGGTTTTCTTACCATTTGTTGCGCATTACGGTTCGAACACTCGAACACCTATACGGATTCTCCTGCACAGTGGCAGATATGTAAATACGGGGTTTCCGTACCATTTCTTGCGCATTACGGTTCGAACACTCGAACACCAATACGGATTCTCCTGCACAGTGGCAGATATATAAATACGGGGTTTCCGTACCATTTCTTGCGCATTGCGGTTCGAACACTCGAACACCTAAACGGATTCTCCTGCACAGTGGCAGATATGTAAATACGGGGTTTCCGTACCATTTCTTGCGCATTACGGTTCGAACACTCGAACACCTAAATGGATTCTCCTGCACAGTGGCAGATATGTAAATACGGGGTTTCCGTACCATTTCTTGCGCATTACGGTTCGAACACTGGAACACCTAAACGGATTCTCCTGCACAGTGGCAGATATGTAAATACGGGGTTTCCGTACCATTTCTTGCGCATTACGGTTCGAACACTCGAACACCTGAACGGATTCTCCTGCACAGTGGCAGATATGTAAATACGGGGTTTCCGTACCATTTCTTTCGCATTACGGTTCGAACACACGAACACCTATACGGATTCTCCTGCACAGTGGCAGATATGTAAATACGGGGTTTCCTTACCATTTGTTGGGCATTACGGTTCGAACACTCGAACACCTATACGTATTCTCCTGCACAGTGGCAGATATGTAAATACGGGGTTTCCGTACCATTTCTTGCGCATTACGGTTCGAACACTCGAACACCTATACGAATTCTCCTGCACACTGGCAGATATGTAAATACGGGGTTTCCGTACCATTTCTTGCGCATTACGGTTCGAACACTCGAACACCTATACGGATTCTCCTGTACAGTGGCAGATATGTAAATACGGGGTTTCCGTACCATTTCTTTCGCATTACGGTTCGAACACTCGAATACCTATACGGATTCTCCTGCAAATTGGCAGATATGTAAATACGGGGTTTCCGTACCATTTCTTTCGCATTACGGTTCGAACACTCGAACACCTATACGGATTCTCCTACACAGTGGCAGATATGTAAATACGGGGTTTCCTTACCATTTGTTGCGCATTACGGTTCGAACACTCGAACACCTATACGGATTCTCCTGCACAGTGGCAGATATGTAAATACGGGGTTTCCGTACCATTTCTTGCGCATTACGGTTCGAACACTCGAACACCTATACGTATTCTCCTGCACAGTGGCAGATATGTAAATACGGGGTTTCCGTACCATTTGTTGCGCATTACGGTTCGAACACTCGAACACCTATACGGATTCTCTTACACAGTGGCAGATATGTAAATACGGGGTTTCCGTACCGTTTCTTTCGCATTACGGTTCGAACACTCGAACACCTGTACGGATTCTCCTACACAGTGGCAGATATGTAAATACGGGGTTTCCGTACCATTTGTTGCGCATTACGGTTCGAACACTCGAACACCTATACGGATTCTCCTGCACAGTGGCAGATATGTAAATACGGGGTTTCCGTACCATTTCTTGCGCATTACGGTTCGAACACTCGAACACCTATACGGATTCTCCTGCACAGTGGCAGATATGTAAATACGGGATTTCCGTACCATTTCTTGCGCATTACGGTTCGAACACACGAACACCTAAACGGATTCTCCTGCACAGTGGCAGATATGTAAATACGGGGTTTCCGTACCATTTCTTTCGCATTACGGTTCGAACACTCGAACACCTATACGGATTCTCCTGCACAGTGGCAGATATGTAAATACGGGGTTTCCTTACCATTTGTTGCGCATTACGGTTCGAACACTCGAACACCTATACGGATTCTCCTGCACAGTGGCAGATATGTAAATACGGGGTTTCCGTACCATTTCTTGCGCATTACGGTTCGAACACTCGAACACCTATACGGATTCTCCTGCACAGCGGCAGATATGTAAATACGGGGTTTCCGTACCATTTCTTGCGCATTACGGTTCGAACACTCGAACACCTAAACGGATTCTCCTGCACAGTGGCAGATATGTAAATACAAGGTTTCCGTACCATTTCTTTCGCATTACGGTTCGAACACTCGAACACCTATACGGATTCTCCTGCACAGTGGCAGATATGTAAATACGTGGTTTTGTTACCATTTGTTGCGCATTACGGTTCGAACACTCGAACACCTATACGGATTCTCCTGCACAGTGGCAGATATGTAAATACGGGGTTTCCGTACCATTTCTTGCGCATTACGGTTCGAACACTCGAACACCTATACGGATTCTCCTGCACAGTGGCAGATATGTAAATACGGGGTTTCCGTACCATTTGTTGCGCATTACGGTTCGAACACTCGAACACCTATACGGATTCTCTTACACAGTGGCAGATATGTAAATACGGGGTTTCCGTACCGTTTCTTGCGCATTACGGTTCGAACACTCGAACACCTGTACGGATTCTCCTGCACAGTGGCAGATATGTAAATACGGGGTTTCCGTACCATTTCTTGCGCATTACGGTTCGAACACTCGAACACCTATACGGATTCTCCTGCACAGTGGCAGATATGTAAATACGGGGTTTCCGTACCATTTCTTGCGCATTACGGTTCGAACACTCGAACACCAATACGGATTCTCCTGCACAGTGGCAGATATGTAAATACGGGGTTTCCGTACCATTTCTTGCGCATTACGGTTCGAACACTCGAACACCTATACGGATTCTCCTGCACAGTGGCAGATATGTAAATACGGGGTTTCCGTACCATTTCTTGCGCATTACGGTTCGAACACTCGAACACCAATACGGATTCTCCTGCACAGTTGCAGATATATAAATACGGGGTTTCCGTACCATTTCTTGCGCATTGCGGTTCGAACACTCGAACACCTAAACGGATTCTCCTGCACAGTGGCAGATATGTAAATACGGGGTTTCCGTACCATTTCTTGCGCATTACGGTTCGAACACTCGAACACCTAAACGGATTCTCCTGCACAGTGGCAGATATGTAAATACGGGGTTTCCGTACCATTTCTTGCGCATTACGGTTCGAACACTGGAACACCTAAACGGATTCTCCTGCACAGTGGCAGATATGTAAATACGGGGTTTCCGTACCATTTCTTGCGCATTACGGTTCGAACACTCGAACACCTGAACGGATTCTCCTGCACAGTGGCAGATATGTAAATACGGGGTTTCCGTACCATTTCTTGCGCATTACGGTTCGAACACTCGAACACCTAAACGGATTCTCCTGCACAGTGGCAGATATGTAAATACGAGGTTTCCGTACCCTTTCTTTCGCATTACGGTTCGAACACTCGAACACCTATACGGATTCTCCTGCACAGTGGCAGATATGTAAATACGGGGTTTCCGTACCATTTCTTTCGCATTACGGTTCGAACACTCGAACACCTATACGGATTCTCCTGCACAGTGGCAGATATGTAAATACGGGGTTTCCGTACCATTTCTTGCGCATTACGGTTCGAACACTCGAACACCTATACGGATTCTCCTGCACAGTGGCAGATATGTAAATACGGGGTTTCCGTACCATTTCTTGCGCATTACGGTTCGATCACTCGAACACCTATACGGATTCTCCTGCACAGTGGCAGATATGTAAATACGGGGTTTTCTTACCATTTGTTGCGCATTACGGTTCGAACACTCGAACACCTATACGGATTCTCCTGCACAGTGGCAGATATGTAAATACGGGGTTTCCGTACCATTTCTTGCGCATTACGGTTCGAACACTCGAACACCTATACGGATTCTCCTGCACAGTGGCAGATATGTAAATACGGGGTTTCCGTACCATTTGTTGCGCATTACGGTTCGAACACTCGAACACCTATACGGATTCTCTTACACAGTGGCAGATATGTAAATACGGGGTTTCCGTACCGTTTCTTGCGCATTACGGTTCGAACACTCGAACACCTGTACGGATTCTCCTGCACAGTGGCAGATATGTAAATACGGGGTTTCCGTACCATTTCTTGCGCATTACGGTTCGAACACTCGAACACCTATACGGATTCTCCTGCACAGTGGCAGATATGTAAATACGGGGTTTCCGTACCATTTCTTGCGCATTACGGTTCGAACACTCGAACACCAATACGGATTCTCCTGCACAGTGGCAGATATGTAAATACGGGGTTTCCGTACCATTTCTTGCGCATTACGGTTCGAACACTCGAACACCTATACGGACTCTCCTGCACAGTGGCAGATATGTAAATACGGGGTTTCCGTACCATTTCTTGCGCATTACGGTTCGAACACTCGAATGCCAATACGGATTCTCCTGCACAGTTGCAGATATATAAATACGTGGTTTTGTTACCATTTGTTGCGCATTACGGTTCGAACACTCGAACACCTATACGGATTCTCCTGCACAGTGGCAGATATGTAAATACGGGGTTTCCGTACCATTTCTTGCGCATTACGGTTCGAACACTCGAACACCTATACGGATTCTCCTGCACAGTGGCAGATATGTAAATACGGGGTTTCCGTACCATTTGTTGCGCATTACGGTTCGAACACTCGAACACCTATACGGATTCTCTTACACAGTGGCAGATATGTAAATACGGGGTTTCCGTACCGTTTCTTGCGCATTACGGTTCGAACACTCGAACACCTGTACGGATTCTCCTGCACAGTGGCAGATATGTAAATACGGGGTTTCCGTACCATTTCTTGCGCATTACGGTTCGAACACTCGAACACCTATACGGATTCTCCTGCACAGTGGCAGATATGTAAATACGGGGTTTCCGTACCATTTCTTGCGCATTACGGTTCGAACACTCGAACACCAATACGGATTCTCCTGCACAGTGGCAGATATGTAAATACGGGGTTTCCGTACCATTTCTTGCGCATTACGGTTCGAACACTCGAACACCTATACGGATTCTCCTGCACAGTGGCAGATATGTAAATACGGGGTTTCCGTACCATTTCTTGCGCATTACGGTTCGAACACTCGAACACCAATACGGATTCTCCTGCACAGTTGCAGATATATAAATACGGGGTTTCCGTACCATTTCTTGCGCATTGCGGTTCGAACACTCGAACACCTAAACGGATTCTCCTGCACAGTGGCAGATATGTAAATACGGGGTTTCCGTACCATTTCTTGCGCATTACGGTTCGAACACTCGAACACCTAAACGGATTCTCCTGCACAGTGGCAGATATGTAAATACGGGGTTTCCGTACCATTTCTTGCGCATTACGGTTCGAACACTGGAACACCTAAACGGATTCTCCTGCACAGTGGCAGATATGTAAATACGGGGTTTCCGTACCATTTCTTGCGCATTACGGTTCGAACACTCGAACACCTGAACGGATTCTCCTGCACAGTGGCAGATATGTAAATACGGGGTTTCCGTACCATTTCTTGCGCATTACGGTTCGAACACTCGAACACCTAAACGGATTCTCCTGCACAGTGGCAGATATGTAAATACGAGGTTTCCGTACCCTTTCTTTCGCATTACGGTTCGAACACTCGAACACCTATACGGATTCTCCTGCACAGTGGCAGATATGTAAATACGGGGTTTCCGTACCATTTCTTTCGCATTACGGTTCGAACACTCGAACACCTATACGGATTCTCCTGCACAGTGGCAGATATGTAAATACGGGGTTTCCGTACCATTTCTTGCGCATTACGGTTCGAACACTCGAACACCTATACGGATTCTCCTGCACAGCGGCAGATATGTAAATACGGGGTTTCCGTACCATTTCTTGCGCATTACGGTTCGAACACTCGAACACCTATACGGATTCTCCTGCACAGTGGCAGATATGTAAATACAAGGTTTCCGTACCATTTGTTGCGCATTACGGTTCGAACACTCGAACACCTATACGGATTCTCCTGCACAGTGGCAGATATGTAAATACGGGGTTTCCGTACCATTTCTTGCGCATTACGGTTCGAACACTCGAACACCTATACGGATTCTCCTGCACAGTGGCAGATATGTAAATACGGGGTTTCCGTACCATTTCTTGCGCATTACGGTTCGAACACTCGAACACCTATACGGATTCTCCTGCACAGTGGCAGATATGTAAATACGGGGTTTCCGTACCATTTGTTGCGCATTACGGTTCGAACACTCGAACACCTATACGGATTCTCTTACACAGTGGCAGATATGTAAATACGGGGTTTCCGTACCGTTTCTTGCGCATTACGGTTCGAACACTCGAACACCTGTACGGATTCTCCTGCACAGTGGCAGATATGTAAATACGGGGTTTCCGTACCATTTCTTGCGCATTACGGTTCGAACACTCGAACACCTATACGGATTCTCCTGCACAGTGGCAGATATGTAAATACGGGGTTTCCGTACCATTTCTTGCGCATTACGGTTCGAACACTCGAACACCAATACGGATTCTCCTGCACAGTGGCAGATATGTAAATACGGGGTTTCCGTACCATTTCTTGCGCATTACGGTTCGAACACTCGAACACCTATACGGATTCTCCTGCACAGTGGCAGATATGTAAATACGGGGTTTCCGTACCATTTCTTGCGCATTACGGTTCGAACACTCGAACACCAATACGGATTCTCCTGCACAGTTGCAGATATATAAATACGGGGTTTCCGTACCATTTCTTGCGCATTGCGGTTCGAACACTCGAACACCTAAACGGATTCTCCTGCACAGTGGCAGATATGTAAATACGGGGTTTCCGTACCATTTCTTGCGCATTACGGTTCGAACACTCGAACACCTAAACGGATTCTCCTGCACAGTGGCAGATATGTAAATACGGGGTTTCCGTACCATTTCTTGCGCATTACGGTTCGAACACTGGAACACCTAAACGGATTCTCCTGCACAGTGGCAGATATGTAAATACGGGGTTTCCGTACCATTTCTTGCGCATTACGGTTCGAACACTCGAACACCTGAACGGATTCTCCTGCACAGTGGCAGATATGTAAATACGGGGTTTCCGTACCATTTCTTTCGCATTACGGTTCGAACACACGAACACCTATACGGATTCTCCTGCACAGTGGCAGATATGTAAATACGGGGTTTCCTTACCATTTGTTGGGCATTACGGTTCGAACACTCGAACACCTATACGTATTCTCCTGCACAGTGGCAGATATGTAAATACGGGGTTTCCGTACCATTTCTTGCGCATTACGGTTCGAACACTCGAACACCTATACGAATTCTCCTGCACACTGGCAGATATGTAAATACGGGGTTTCCGTACCATTTCTTGCGCATTACGGTTCGAACACTCGAACACCTATACGGATTCTCCTGCACAGTGGCAGATATGTAAATACGGGGTTTCCGTACCATTTCTTTCGCATTACGGTTCGAACACTCGAATACCTATACGGATTCTCCTGCAAAGTGGCAGATATGTAAATACGGGGTTTCCGTACCATTTCTTTCGCATTACGGTTCGAACACTCGAACACCTATACGGATTCTCCTACACAGTGGCAGATATGTAAATACGGGGTTTCCTTACCATTTGTTGCGCATTACGGTTCGAACACTCGAACACCTATACGGATTCTCCTGCACAGTGGCAGATATGTAAATACGGGGTTTCCGTACCATTTCTTGCGCATTACGGTTCGAACACTCGAACACCTATACGGATTCTCCTGCACAGTGGCAGATATGTAAATACGGGATTTCCGTACCATTTCTTGCGCATTACGGTTCGAACACTCGAACACCTAAACGGATTCTCCTGCACAGTGGCAGATATGTAAATACGGGGTTTCCGTACCATTTCTTTCGCATTACGGTTCGAACACTCGAACACCTATACGGATTCTCCTGCACAGTGGCAGATATGTAAATACGGGGTTTCCTTACCATTTGTTGCGCATTACGGTTCGAACACTCGAACACCTATACGGATTCTCCTGCACAGTGGCAGATATGTAAATACGGGGTTTCCGTACCATTTCTTGCGCATTACGGTTCGAACACTCGAACACCTATACGGATTCTCCTGCACAGTGGCAGATATGTAAATACGGGGTTTCCGTACCATTTCTTGCGCATTACGGTTCGAACACTCGAACACCTAAACGGATTCTCCTGCACAGTGGCAGATATGTAAATACGAGGTTTCCGTACCATTTCTTTCGCATTACGGTTCGAACACTCGAACACCTATACGGATTCTCCTGCACAGTGGCAGATATGTAAATACGGGATTTTCTTACCATTTGTTGCGCATTACGGTTCGAACACTCGAACACCTATACGGATTCTCCTCCACAGTGGCAGATATGTAAATACGGGGTTTCCGTACCATTTCTTGCGCATTACGGTTCGAACACTCGAACACCTATACGGATTCTCCTGCACAGTGGCAGATATGTAAATACGGGGTTTCCGTACCATTTGTTGCGCATTACGGTTCGAACACTCGAACACCTATACGGATTCTCCTACACAGTGGCAGATATGTAAATACGGGGTTTCCGTACCGTTTCTTGCGCATTACGGTTCGAACACTCGAACACCTATACGGATTCTCCTGCACAGTGGCAGATATGTAAATACGGGGTTTCCGTACCATTTCTTGCGCATTACGGTTCGAACACTCGAACACCTATACGGATTCTCCTGCACAGTGGCAGATATGTAAATACGGGGTTTCCGTGCCATTTCTTGCGCATTACGGTTCGAACACTCGAACACCAATACGGATTCTCCTGCACAGTGGCAGATATGTAAATACGGGGTTTCCGTACCATTTCTTGCGCATTACGGTTCGAACACTCGAACACCTAAACGGATTCTCCTGCACAGTTGCAGATATATAAATACGGGGTTTCCGTACCATTTCTTGCGCATTACGGTTCGAACACTCGAACACCTAAACGGATTCTCCTGCACAGTGGCAGATATGTAAATACGGGGTTTCCGTACCATTTCTTGCGCATTACGGTTCGAACACTCGAACACCTAAACGGATTCTCCTGCACAGTGGCAGATATGTAAATACGGGGTTTCCGTACCATTTCTTGCGCATTACGGTTCGAACACTGGAACACCTAAACGGATTCTCCTGCACAGTGGCAGATATGTAAATACGGGGTTTCCGTACCATTTCTTGCGCATTACGGTTCGAACACTGGAACACCTGAACGGATTCTCCTGCACAGTGGCAGATATGTAAATACGGGGTTTCCGTACCGTTTCTTGCGCATTACGGTTCGAACACACGAACACCTATACGGATTCTCCTGCACAGTGGCAGATATGTAAATACGGGGTTTCCGTACCATTTGTTGGGCATTACGGTTCGAACACTCGAACACCTATACGTATTCTCCTGCACAGTGGCAGATATGTAAATACGGGGTTTCCGTACCATTTCTTGCGCATTACGGTTCGAACACTCGAACACCTATACGGATTCTCCTGCACAGTGGCAGATATGTAAATACGGGGTTTCCGTACCATTTCTTGCGCATTACGGTTCGAACACTCGAACACCTATACGGATTCTCCTACACAGTGGCAGATATGTAAATACGGGGTTTCCGTACCATTTCTTTCGCATTACGGTTCGAACACTCGAATACCTATACGGATTCTCCTGCAAAGTGGCAGATATGTAAATACGGGGTTTCCGTACCATTTCTTTCGCATTACGGTTCGAACACTCGAACACCTATACGGATTCTCCTGCACAGTGGCAGATATGTAAATACGGGGTTTCCTTACCATTTCTTGCGCATTACGGTTCGAACACTCGAACACCTATACGGATTCTCCTGCACAGTGGCAGATATGTAAATACGGGGTTTCCGTACCATTTCTTGCGCATTACGGTTCGAACACTCGAACACCTATACGGATTCTCCTGCACAGTGGCAGATATGTAAATACGGGATTTCCGTACCATTTCTTGCGCATTACGGTTCGAACACTCGAACACCTAAACGGATTCTCCTGCACAGTGGCAGATATGTAAATACGGGGTTTCCGTACCATTTCTTTCGCATTACGGTTCGAACACTCGAACACCTAAACGGATTCTCCTGCACAGTGGCAGATATGTAAATACGGGGTTTCCTTACCATTTCTTGCGCATTACGGTTCGAACACTCGAACACCTGAACGGATTCTCCTGCACAGTGGCAGATATGTAAATACGGGGTTTCCGTACCATTTCTTGCGCATTACGGTTCGAACACTCGAACACCTATACGGATTCTCCTGCACAGTGCAGATATGTAAATACGGGGTTTCCTTACCATTTGTTACGCATTACGGTTCGAACACTCGAACACCTATACGGATTCTCCTACACAGTGGCAGATATGTAAATACGGGGTTTCCGTACCATTTCTTGCGCATTACGGTTCGAACACTCGAACACCTATACGGATTCTCCTGCACAGTGGCAGATATGTAAATACGGGGTTTCCGTACCATTTGTTGCGCATTACGGTTCGAACACTCGAACACCTATACGGATTCTCCTACACAGTGGCAGATATGTAAATACGGGGTTTCCGTACCGTTTCTTGCGCATTACGGTTCGAACACTCGAACACCTATACGGATTCTCCTGCACAGTGGCAGATATGTAAATACGGGGTTTCCGTACCATTTGTTGCGCATTACGGTTCGAACACTCGAACACCTATACGGATTCTCCTGCACAGTGGCAGATATGTAAATACGGGGTTTCCGTGCCGTTTCTTGCGCATTACGGTTCGAACACTCGAACACCAATACGGATTCTCCTGCACAGTGGCAGATATGTAAATACGGGGTTTCCGTACCATTTCTTGCGCATTACGGTTCGAACACTCGAACACCTATACGGATTCTCCTGCACAGTGGCAGATATGTAAATACGGGGTTTCCGTACCATTTCTTGCGCATTACGGTTCGAACACTCGAACACCAATACGGATTCTCCTGCACAGTGGCAGATATGTAAATACGGGGTTTCCGTACCATTTCTTTCGCATTACGGTTCGAACACTCGAACACCAATACGGATTCTCCTGCACAGTGGCAGATATGTAAATACGGGGTTTCCGTACCATTTCTTGCGCATTACGGTTCGAACACTCGAACACCTAAACGGATTCTCCTGCACAGTGGCAGATATGTAAATACGGGGTTTCCGTACCATTTCTTACGCATTACGGTTCGAACACTGGAACACCAATACGGATTCTCCTGCACAGTGGCAGATATGTAAATACGGGGTTTCCGTACCGTTTCTTGCGCATTACGGTTCGAACACTCGAACACCTATACGGATTCTCCTGCACAGTGGCAGATATGTAAATACGGGGTTTCCGTACCATTTCTTGCGCATTACGGTTCGAACACTCGAACACCTATACGGATTCTCCTGCACAGTGGCAGATATGTAAATACGGGGTTTCCGTACCGTTTCTTGCGCATTACGGTTCGAACACTCGAACACCAATACGGATTCTCCTGCACAGTGGCAGATATGTAAATACGGGGTTTCCGTACCATTTCTTGCGCATTACGGTTCGAACACTCGAACACCTATACGGATTCTCCTACACAGTGGCAGATATGTAAATACGGGGTTTCCGTACCATTTCTTGCGCATTACGGTTCGAACACTCGAACACCAATACGGATTCTCCTGCACAGTGGCAGATATATAAATACGGGGTTTCCGTACCATTTCTTGCGCATTACGGTTCGAACACTCGAACACCTATACGTATTCTCCTACACAGTGGCAGATATGTAAATACGGGGTTTCCGTACCATTTCTTGCGCATTACGGTTCGAACACTCGAACACCAATACGGATTCTCCTGCACAGTGGCAGATATATAAATACGGGGTTTCCGTACCATTTCTTGCGCATTGCGGTTCGAACACTCGAACACCTATACGGATTCTCCTGCACAGTGGCAGATATGTAAATACGGGGTTTCCGTACCATTTCTTGCGCATTACGGTTCGAACACTCGAACACCAATACGGATTCTCCTGCACAGTGGCAGATATATAAATACGGGGTTTCCGTTCCATTTCTTGCGCATTGCGGTTCGAACACTCGAACACCTAAACGGATTCTCCTGCACAGTGGCAGATATGTAAATACGGGGTTTCCGTACCATTTCTTGCGCATTACGGTTCGAACACTCGAACACCTAAATGGATTCTCCTGCACAGTGGCAGATATGTAAATACGGGGTTTCCGTACCATTTCTTGCGCATTACGGTTCGAACACTGGAACACCTAAACGGATTCTCCTGCACAGTGGCAGATATGTAAATACGGGGTTTCCGTACCATTTCTTGCGCATTACGGTTCGAACACTCGAACACCTGAACGGATTCTCCTGCACAGTGGCAGATATGTAAACACGGGGTTTCCGTACCATTTCTTTCGCATTACGGTTCGAACACACGAACACCTATACGGATTCTCCTGCACAGTGCAGATATGTAAATACGGGGTTTCCTTACCATTTGTTACGCATTACGGTTCGAACACTCGAACACCTATACGGATTCTCCTACACAGTGGCAGATATGTAAATACGGGGTTTCCGTACCATTTCTTGCGCATTACGGTTCGAACACTCGAACACCTATACGGATTCTCCTGCACAGTGGCAGATATGTAAATACGGGGTTTCCGTACCATTTGTTGCGCATTACGGTTCGAACACTCGAACACCTATACGGATTCTCCTACACAGTGGCAGATATGTAAATACGGGGTTTCCGTACCGTTTCTTGCGCATTACGGTTCGAACACTCGAACACCTATACGGATTCTCCTGCACAGTGGCAGATATGTAAATACGGGGTTTCCGTACCATTTCTTGCGCATTACGGTTCGAACACTCGAACACCTATACGGATTCTCCTGCACAGTGGCAGATATGTAAATACGGGGTTTCCGTGCCATTTCTTGCGCATTACGGTTCGAACACTCGAACACCAATACGGATTCTCCTGCACAGTGGCAGATATGTAAATACGGGGTTTCCGTACCATTTCTTGCGCATTACGGTTCGAACACTCGAACACCTAAACGGATTCTCCTGCACAGTGGCAGATATGTAAATACGGGGTTTCCGTACCATTTCTTGCGCATTACGGTTCGAACACTCGAACACCTAAACGGATTCTCCTGCACAGTGGCAGATATGTAAATACGGGGTTTCCGTACCATTTCTTTCGCATTACGGTTCGAACACTCGAACACCAATACGGATTCTCCTGCACAGTGGCAGATATGTAAATACGGGGTTTCCGTACCATTTCTTGCGCATTACGGTTCGAACACTCGAACACCTAAACGGATTCTCCTGCACAGTGGCAGATATGTAAATACGGGGTTTCCGTACCATTTCTTACGCATTACGGTTCGAACACTGGAACACCTATACGGATTCTCCTGCACAGTGGCAGATATGTAAATACGGGGTTTCCGTACCGTTTCTTGCGCATTACGGTTCGAACACTCGAACACCTATACGGATTCTCCTGCACAGTGGCAGATATGTAAATACGGGGTTTCCGTACCATTTCTTGCGCATTACGGTTCGAACACTCGAACACCTATACGGATTCTCCTGCACAGTGGCAGATATGTAAATACGGGGTTTCCGTACCATTTCTTGCGCATTACGGTTCGAACACTCGAACACCAATACGGATTCTCCTGCACAGTGGCAGATATGTAAATACGGGGTTTCCGTACCATTTCTTGCGCATTACGGTTCGAACACTCGAACACCTATACGGATTCTCCTACACAGTGGCAGATATGTAAATACGGGGTTTCCGTAACATTTCTTGCGCATTACGGTTCGAACACTCGAACACCAATACGGATTCTCCTGCACAGTGGCAGATATATAAATACGGGGTTTCCGTACCATTTCTTGCGCATTGCGGTTCGAACACTCGAACACCTATACGGATTCTCCTGCACAGTGGCAGATATGTAAATACGGGGTTTCCGTACCATTTCTTGCGCATTACGGTTCGAACACTCGAACACCAATACGGATTCTCCTGCACAGTGGCAGATATATAAATACGGGGTTTCCGTTCCATTTCTTGCGCATTGCGGTTCGAACACTCGAACACCTAAACGGATTCTCCTGCACAGTGGCAGATATGTAAATACGGGGTTTCCGTACCATTTCTTGCGCATTACGGTTCGAACACTCGAACACCTAAATGGATTCTCCTGCACAGTGGCAGATATGTAAATACGGGGTTTCCGTACCATTTCTTGCGCATTACGGTTCGAACACTGGAACACCTAAACGGATTCTCCTGCACAGTGGCAGATATGTAAATACGGGGTTTCCGTACCATTTCTTGCGCATTACGGTTCGAACACTCGAACACCTGAACGGATTCTCCTGCACAGTGGCAGATATGTAAACACGGGGTTTCCGTACCATTTCTTTCGCATTACGGTTCGAACACACGAACACCTATACGGATTCTCCTGCACAGTGCAGATATGTAAATACGGGGTTTCCTTACCATTTGTTACGCATTACGGTTCGAACACTCGAACACCTATACGGATTCTCCTACACAGTGGCAGATATGTAAATACGGGGTTTCCGTACCATTTCTTGCGCATTACGGTTCGAACACTCGAACACCTATACGGATTCTCCTGCACAGTGGCAGATATGTAAATACGGGGTTTCCGTGCCATTTCTTGCGCATTACGGTTCGAACACTCGAACACCAATACGGATTCTCCTGCACAGTGGCAGATATGTAAATACGGGGTTTCCGTACCATTTCTTGCGCATTACGGTTCGAACACTCGAACACCTAAACGGATTCTCCTGCACAGTGGCAGATATGTAAATACGGGGTTTCCGTACCATTTCTTGCGCATTACGGTTCGAACACTCGAACACCTAAACGGATTCTCCTGCACAGTGGCAGATATGTAAATACGGGGTTTCCGTACCATTTCTTTCGCATTACGGTTCGAACACTCGAACACCAATACGGATTCTCCTGCACAGTGGCAGATATGTAAATACGGGGTTTCCGCACCATTTCTTGCGCATTACGGTTCGAACACTCGAACACCTAAACGGATTCTCCTGCACAGTGGCAGATATGTAAATACGGGGTTTCCGTACCATTTCTTGCGCATTACGGTTCGAACACTCGAACACCAATACGGATTCTCCTGCACAGTGGCAGATATGTAAATACGGGGTTTCCGTACCATTTCTTGCGCATTACGGTTCGAACACTCGAACACCTATACGGATTCTCCTGCACAGTGGCAGATATGTAAATACGGGGTTTCCGTACCATTTCTTGCGCATTACGGTTCGAACACTCGAACACCAATACGGATTCTCCTGCACAGTGGCAGATATATAAAGACGGGGTTTCCGTACCATTTCTTGCGCATTGCGGTTCGAACACTCGAACACCTAAACGGATTCTCCTGCACAGTGGCAGATATGTAAATACGGGGTTTCCGTACCATTTCTTGCGCATTACGGTTCGAACACTCGAACACCTAAACGGATTCTCCTGCACAGTGGCAGATATGTAAATACGGGGTTTCCGTACCATTTCTTGCGCATTACGGTTCGAACACTGGAACACCTAAACGGATTCTCCTGCACAGTGGCAGATATGTAAATACGGGGTTTCCGTACCATTTCTTGCGCATTACGGTTCGAACACTCGAACACCTGAACGGATTCTCCTGCACAGTGGCAGATATGTAAATACGGGGTTTCCGTACCATTTCTTTCGCATTACGGTTCGAACACACGAACACCTATACGGATTCTCCTGCACAGTGGCAGATATGTAAATACGGGGTTTCCTTACCATTTCTTGGGCATTACGGTTCTAACACTCGAACACCTATACGGATTCTCCTACACAGTGGCAGATATGTAAATACGGGGTTTCCGTACCGTTTCTTGCGCATTACGGTTCGAACACTCGAACACCTATACGGATTCTCCTGCACAGTGGCAGATATGTAAATACGGGATTTCCGTACCATTTCTTGCGCATTACGGTTCGAACACTCGAACACCTAAACGGATTCTCCTGCACAGTGGCAGATATGTAAATACGGGGTTTCCGTACCATTTCTTTCGCATTACGGTTCGAACACTCGAACACCTATACGGATTCTCCTGCACAGTGGCAGATATGTAAATACGGGGTTTCCTTACCATTTGTTGCGCATTACGGTTCGAACACTCGAACACCTATACGGATTCTCCTGCACAGTGGCAGATATGTAAATACGGGGTTTCCGTACCATTTCTTGCGCATTACGGTTCGAACACTCGAACACCTATACGGATTCTCCTGCACAGTGGCAGATATGTAAATACGGGGTTTCCGTACCATTTCTTGCGCATTACGGTTCGAACACTCGAACACCTAAACGGATTCTCCTGCACAGTGGCAGATATGTAAATACGAGGTTTCCGTACCATTTCTTTCGCATTACGGTTCGAACACTCGAACACCTATACGGATTCTCCTGCACAGTGGCAGATATGTAAATACGGGGTTTTCTTACCATTTGTTGCGCATTACGGTTCGAACACTCGAACACCTATACGGATTCTCCTCCACAGTGGCAGATATGTAAATACGGGGTTTCCGTACCATTTCTTGCGCATTACGGTTCGAACACTCGAACACCTATACGGATTCTCCTGCACAGTGGCAGATATGTAAATACGGGGTTTCCGTACCATTTGTTGCGCATTACGGTTCGAACACTCGAACACCTATACGGATTCTCCTACACAGTGGCAGATATGTAAATACGGGGTTTCCGTACCGTTTCTTGCGCATTACGGTTCGAACACTCGAACACCTATACGGATTCTCCTGCACAGTGGCAGATATGTAAATACGGGGTTTCCGTACCATTTCTTGCGCATTACGGTTCGAACACTCGAACACCTATACGGATTCTCCTGCACAGTGGCAGATATGTAAATACGGGGTTTCCGTGCCATTTCTTGCGCATTACGGTTCGAACACTCGAACACCAATACGGATTCTCCTGCACAGTGGCAGATATGTAAATACGGGGTTTCCGTACCATTTCTTGCGCATTACGGTTCGAACACTCGAACACCTAAACGGATTCTCCTGCACAGTGGCAGATATGTAAATACGGGGTTTCCGTACCATTTCTTGCGCATTACGGTTCGAACACTCGAACACCTAAACGGATTCTCCTGCACAGTGGCAGATATGTAAATACGGGGTTTCCGTACCATTTCTTTCGCATTACGGTTCGAACACTCGAACACCAATACGGATTCTCCTGCACAGTGGCAGATATGTAAATACGGGGTTTCCGTACCATTTCTTGCGCATTACGGTTCGAACACTCGAACACCTAAACGGATTCTCCTGCACAGTGGCAGATATGTAAATACGGGGTTTCCGTACCATTTCTTACGCATTACGGTTCGAACACTGGAACACCTATACGGATTCTCCTGCACAGTGGCAGATATGTAAATACGGGGTTTCCGTACCGTTTCTTGCGCATTACGGTTCGAACACTCGAACACCTATACGGATTCTCCTGCACAGTGGCAGATATGTAAATACGGGGTTTCCGTACCATTTCTTGCGCATTACGGTTCGAACACTCGAACACCTATACGGATTCTCCTGCACAGTGGCAGATATGTAAATACGGGGTTTCCGTACCATTTCTTGCGCATTACGGTTCAAACACTCGAACACCAATACGGATTCTCCTGCACAGTGGCAGATATGTAAATACGGGGTTTCCGTACCATTTCTTGCGCATTACGGTTCGAACACTCGAACACCTATACGGATTCTCCTACACAGTGGCAGATATGTAAATACGGGGTTTCCGTACCATTTCTTGCGCATTACGGTTCGAACACTCGAACACCAATACGGATTCTCCTGCACAGTGGCAGATATATAAATACGGGGTTTCCGTACCATTTCTTGCGCATTGCGGTTCGAACACTCGAACACCTATACGGATTCTCCTGCACAGTGGCAGATATGTAAATACGGGGTTTCCGTACCATTTCTTGCGCATTACGGTTCGAACACTCGAACACCAATATGGATTCTCCTGCACAGTGGCAGATATATAAATACGGGGTTTCCGTTCCATTTCTTGCGCATTGCGGTTCGAACACTCGAACACCTAAACGGATTCTCCTGCACAGTGGCAGATATGTAAATACGGGGTTTCCGTACCATTTCTTGCGCATTACGGTTCGAACACTCGAACACCTAAATGGATTCTCCTGCACAGTGGCAGATATGCAAATACGGGGTTTCCGTACCATTTCTTGCGCATTACGGTTCGAACACTGGAACACCTAAACGGATTCTCCTGCACAGTGGCAGATATGTAAATACGGGGTTTCCGTACCATTTCTTGCGCATTACGGTTCGAACACTCGAACACCTGAACGGATTCTCCTGCACAGTGGCAGATATGTAAATACGGGGTTTCCGTACCATTTCTTTCGCATTACGGTTCGAACACACGAACACCTATACGGATTCTCCTGCACAGTGCAGATATGTAAATACGGGGTTTCCTTACCATTTGTTACGCATTACGGTTCGAACACTCGAACACCTATACGGATTCTCCTACACAGTGGCAGATATGTAAATACGGGGTTTCCGTACCATTTCTTGCGCATTACGGTTCGAACACTCGAACACCTATACGGATTCTCCTGCACAGTGGCAGATATGTAAATACGGGGTTTCCGTGCCATTTCTTGCGCATTACGGTTCGAACACTCGAACACCAATACGGATTCTCCTGCACAGTGGCAGATATGTAAATACGGGGTTTCCGTACCATTTCTTGCGCATTACGGTTCGAACACTCGAACACCTAAACGGATTCTCCTGCACAGTGGCAGATATGTAAATACGGGGTTTCCGTACCATTTCTTGCGCATTACGGTTCGAACACTCGAACACCTAAACGGATTCTCCTGCACAGTGGCAGATATGTAAATACGGGGTTTCCGTACCATTTCTTTCGCATTACGGTTCGAACACTCGAACACCAATACGGATTCTCCTGCACAGTGGCAGATATGTAAATACGGGGTTTCCGCACCATTTCTTGCGCATTACGGTTCGAACACTCGAACACCTAAACGGATTCTCCTGCACAGTGGCAGATATGTAAATACGGGGTTTCCGTACCATTTCTTGCGCATTACGGTTCGAACACTCGAACACCAATACGGATTCTCCTGCACAGTGGCAGATATGTAAATACGGGGTTTCCGTACCATTTCTTGCGCATTACGGTTCGAACACTCGAACACCAATACGGATTCTCCTGCACAGTGGCAGATATGTAAATACGGGGTTTCCGTACCATTTCTTGCGCATTACGGTTCGAACACTCGAACACCTAAACGGATTCTCCTGCACAGTGGCAGATATGTAAA
The DNA here is from genome assembly GCF_055761805.1 of Camellia sinensis. NCBI lineage: Eukaryota > Viridiplantae > Streptophyta > Magnoliopsida > Ericales > Theaceae > Camellia > Camellia sinensis. The sequence goes on from NC_138965.1 coordinate 2,333,975, forward strand.
TACGGGGTTTCCGTACCATTTCTTACGCATTACGGTTCGAACACTGGAACACCTATACGGATTCTCCTGCACAGTGGCAGATATGTAAATACGGGGTTTCCGTACCGTTTCTTGCGCATTACGGTTCGAACACTCGAACCCCTATACGGATTCTCCTGCACAGTGGCAGATATGTAAATACGGGGTTTCCGTACCATTTCTTGCGCATTACGGTTCGAACACTCGAACACCTATACGGATTCTCCTGCACAGTGGCAGATATGTAAATACGGGGTTTCCGTACCATTTCTTGCGCATTACGGTTCGAACACTCGAACACCAATACGGATTCTCCTGCACAGTGGCAGATATGTAAATACGGGGTTTCCGTACCATTTCTTGCGCATTACGGTTCGAACACTCGAACACCTATACGGATTCTCCTACACAGTGGCAGATATGTAAATACGGGGTTTCCGTACCATTTCTTGCGCATTACGGTTCGAACACTCGAACACCAATACGGATTCTCCTGCACAGTGGCAGATATATAAATACGGGGTTTCCGTACCATTTCTTGCGCATTGCGGTTCGAACACTCGAACACCTATACGGATTCTCCTGCACAGTGGCAGATATGTAAATACGGGGTTTCCGTACCATTTCTTGCGCATTACGGTTCGAACACTCGAACACCAATACGGATTCTCCTGCACAGTGGCAGATATATAAATACGGGGTTTTCGTTCCATTTCTTGCGCATTGCGGTTCGAACACTCGAACACCTAAACGGATTCTCCTGCACAGTGGCAGATATGTAAATACGGGGTTTCCGTACCATTTCTTGCGCATTACGGTTCGAACACTCGAACACCTAAATGGATTCTCCTGCACAGTGGCAGATATGCAAATACGGGGTTTCCGTACCATTTCTTGCGCATTACGGTTCGAACACTGGAACACCTAAACGGATTCTCCTGCACAGTGGCAGATATGTAAATACGGGGTTTCCGTACCATTTCTTGCGCATTACGGTTCGAACACTCGAACACCTGAACGGATTCTCCTGCACAGTGGCAGATATGTAAATACGGGGTTTCCGTACCATTTCTTTCGCATTACGGTTCGAACACACGAACACCTATACGGATTCTCCTGCACAGTGGCAGATATGTAAATACGGGGTTTCCGTACCATTTCTTGCGCATTACGGTTCGAACACTCGAACACCTAAACGGATTCTCCTGCACAGTGGCAGATATGTAAATACGGGGTTTCCGTACCATTTCTTACGCATTACGGTTCGAACACTGGAACACCTAAACGGATTCTCCTGCACAGTGGCAGATATGTAAATACGGGGTTTCCGTGCCATTTCTTGCGCATTACGGTTCGAACACTCGAACACCAATACGGATTCTCCTGCACAGTGGCAGATATGTAAATACGGGGTTTCCGTACCATTTCTTGCGCATTACGGTTCGAACACTCGAACACCTAAACGGATTCTCCTGCACAGTGGCAGATATGTAAATACGGGGTTTCCGTACCATTTCTTGCGCATTACGGTTCGAACACTCGAACACCTAAACGGATTCTCCTGCACAGTGGCAGATATGTAAATACGGGGTTTCCGTACCATTTCTTTCGCATTACGGTTCGAACACTCGAACACCAATACGGATTCTCCTGCACAGTGGCAGATATGTAAATACGGGGTTTCCGCACCATTTCTTGCGCATTACGGTTCGAACACTCGAACACCTAAACGGATTCTCCTGCACAGTGGCAGATATGTAAATACGGGATTTCCGTACCATTTCTTGCGCATTACGGTTCGAACACTCGAACACCAATACGGATTCTCCTGCACAGTGGCAGATATGTAAATACGGGGTTTCCGTACCATTTCTTGCGCATTACGGTTCGAACACTCGAACACCAATACGGATTCTCCTGCACAGTGGCAGATATGTAAATACGGGGTTTCCGTACCATTTCTTGCGCATTACGGTTCGAACACTCGAACACCTAAACGGATTCTCCTGCACAGTGGCAGATATGTAAATACGGGGTTTCCGTACCATTTCTTACGCATTACGGTTCGAACACTGGAACACCTATACGGATTCTCCTGCACAGTGGCAGATATGTAAATACGGGGTTTCCGTACCGTTTCTTGCGCATTACGGTTCGAACACTCGAACACCTATACGGATTCTCCTGCACAGTGGCAGATATGTAAATACGGGGTTTCCGTACCATTTCTTGCGCATTACGGTTCGAACACTCGAACACCTATACGGATTCTCCTGCACAGTGGCAGATATGTAAATACGGGGTTTCCGTACCATTTCTTGCGCATTACGGTTCGAACACTCGAACACCAATACGGATTCTCCTGCACAGTGGCAGATATGTAAATACGGGTTTTCCGTACCATTTCTTGCGCATTACGGTTCGAACACTCGAACACCTATACGGATTCTCCTACACAGTGGCAGATATGTAAATACGGGGTTTCCGTACCATTTCTTGCGCATTACGGTTCGAACACTCGAACACCAATACGGATTCTCCTGCACAGTGGCAGATATATAAATACGGGGTTTCCGTACCATTTCTTGCGCATTGCGGTTCGAACACTCGAACACCTATACGGATTCTCCTGCACAGTGGCAGATATGTAAATACGGGGTTTCCGTACCATTTCTTGCGCATTACGGTTCGAACACTCGAACACCAATACGGATTCTCCTGCACAGTGGCAGATATATAAATACGGGGTTTCCGTTCCATTTCTTGCGCATTGCGGTTCGAACACTCGAACACCTAAACGGATTCTCCTGCACAGTGGCAGATATGTAAATACGGGGTTTCCGTACCATTTCTTGCGCATTACGGTTCGAACACTCGAACACCTAAATGGATTCTCCTGCACAGTGGCAGATATGCAAATACGGGGTTTCCGTACCATTTCTTGCGCATTACGGTTCGAACACTGGAACACCTAAACGGATTCTCCTGCACAGTGGCAGATATGTAAATACGGGGTTTCCGTACCATTTCTTGCGCATTACGGTTCGAACACTCGAACACCTGAACGGATTCTCCTGCACAGTGGCAGATATGTAAATACGGGGTTTCCGTACCATTTCTTTCGCATTACGGTTCGAACACACGAACACCTATACGGATTCTCCTGCACAGTGCAGATATGTAAATACGGGGTTTCCTTACCATTTGTTACGCATTACGGTTCGAACACTCGAACACCTATACGGATTCTCCTACACAGTGGCAGATATGTAAATACGGGGTTTCCGTACCATTTCTTGCGCATTACGGTTCGAACACTCGAACACCTATACGGATTCTCCTGCACAGTGGCAGATATGTAAATACGGGGTTTCCGTACCATTTCTTGCGCATTACGGTTCGAACACTCGAACACCAATACGGATTCTCCTGCACAGTGGCAGATATGTAAATACGGGGTTTCCGTACCATTTCTTGCACATTACGGTTCGAACACTCGAACACCTAAACGGATTCTCCTGCACAGTGGCAGATATGTAAATACGGGGTTTCCGTACCATTTCTTGCGCATTACGGTTCGAACACTCGAACACCTAAACGGATTCTCCTGCACAGTGGCAGATATGTAAATACGGGGTTTCCGTACCATTTCTTTCGCATTACGGTTCGAACACTCGAACACCAATACGGATTCTCCTGCACAGTGGCAGATATGTAAATACGGGGTTTCCGCACCATTTCTTGCGCATTACGGTTCGAACACTCGAACACCTAAACGGATTCTCCTGCACAGTGGCAGATATGTAAATACGGGGTTTCCGTACCATTTCTTGCGCATTACGGTTCGAACACTCGAACACCAATACGGATTCTCCTGCACAGTGGCAGATATGTAAATACGGGGTTTCCGTACCATTTCTTGCGCATTACGGTTCGAACACTCGAACACCTATACGGATTCTCCTGCACAGTGGCAGATATGTAAATACGGGGTTTTCGTACCATTTCTTGCGCATTACGGTTCGAACACTCGAACACCAATACGGATTCTCCTGCACAGTGGCAGATATATAAATACGGGGTTTCCGTACCATTTCTTGCGCATTACGGTTCGAACACTCGAACACCTGAACGGATTCTCCTGCACAGTGGCAGATATGTAAATACGGGGTTTCCGTACCATTTCTTTCGCATTACGGTTCGAACACACGAACACCTATACGGATTCTCCTGCACAGTGGCAGATATGTAAATACGGGGTTTCCTTACCATTTGTTGGGCATTACGGTTCGAACACTCGAACACCTATACGGATTCTCCTACACAGTGGCAGATATGTAAATACGGGGTTTCCGTACCGTTTCTTGCGCATTACGGTTCGAACACTCGAACACCTGTACGGATTCTCCTACACAGTGGCAGATATGTAAATACGGGGTTTCCTTACCATTTGTTGCGCATTACGGTTCGAACACTCGAACACCTATACGGAATCTCCTGCACAGTGGCAGATATGTAAATACGGGGTTTCCGTACCATTTCTTGCGCATTACGGTTCGAACACTCGAACACCTATACGGATTCTCCTGCACAGTGGCAGATATGTAAATACGGGATTTCCGTACCATTTCTTGCGCATTACGGTTCGAACACTCGAACACCTAAACGGATTCTCCTGCACAGTGGCAGATATGTAAATACGGGGTTTCCGTACCATTTCTTTCGCATTACGGTTCGAACACTCGAACTCCTATACGGATTCTCCTGCACAGTGGCAGATATGTAAATACGGGGTTTCCGTACCATTTCTTGCGCATTACGGTTCGAACACTCGAACACCTAAATGGATTCTCCTGCACAGTGGCAGATATGCAAATACGGGGTTTCCGTACCATTTCTTGCGCATTACGGTTCGAACACTGGAACACCTAAACGGATTCTCCTGCACAGTGGCAGATATGTAAATACGGGGTTTCCGTACCATTTCTTGCGCATTACGGTTCGAACACTCGAACACCTGAACGGATTCTCCTGCACAGTGGCAGATATGTAAATACGGGGTTTCCGTACCATTTCTTTCGCATTACGGTTCGAACACACGAACACCTATACGGATTCTCCTGCACAGTGCAGATATGTAAATACGGGGTTTCCTTACCATTTGTTACGCATTACGGTTCGAACACTCGAACACCTATACGGATTCTCCTACACAGTGGCAGATATGTAAATACGGGGTTTCCGTACCATTTCTTGCGCATTACGGTTCGAACACTCGAACACCTATACGGATTCTCCTGCACAGTGGCAGATATGTAAATACGGGGTTTCCGTACCATTTCTTGCGCATTACGGTTCGAACACTCGAACACCAATACGGATTCTCCTGCACAGTGGCAGATATGTAAATACGGGGTTTCCGTACCATTTCTTGCGCATTACGGTTCGAACACTCGAACACCTAAACGGATTCTCCTGCACAGTGGCAGATATGTAAATACGGGGTTTCCGTACCATTTCTTGCGCATTACGGTTCGAACACTCGAACACCTAAACGGATTCTCCTGCACAGTGGCAGATATGTAAATACGGGGTTTCCGTACCATTTCTTTCGCATTACGGTTCGAACACTCGAACACCAATACGGATTCTCCTGCACAGTGGCAGATATGTAAATACGGGGTTTCCGCACCATTTCTTGCGCATTACGGTTCGAACACTCGAACACCTAAACGGATTCTCCTGCACAGTGGCAGATATGTAAATACGGGGTTTCCGTACCATTTCTTGCGCATTACGGTTCGAACACTCGAACACCAATACGGATTCTCCTGCACAGTGGCAGATATGTAAATACGGGGTTTCCGTACCATTTCTTGCGCATTACGGTTCGAACACTCGAACACCTATACGGATTCTCCTGCACAGTGGCAGATATGTAAATACGGGGTTTTCGTACCATTTCTTGCGCATTACGGTTCGAACACTCGAACACCAATACGGATTCTCCTGCACAGTGGCAGATATATAAATACGGGGTTTCCGTACCATTTCTTGCGCATTACGGTTCGAACACTCGAACACCTGAACGGATTCTCCTGCACAGTGGCAGATATGTAAATACGGGGTTTCCGTACCATTTCTTTCGCATTACGGTTCGAACACACGAACACCTATACGGATTCTCCTGCACAGTGGCAGATATGTAAATACGGGGTTTCCTTACCATTTGTTGGGCATTACGGTTCGAACACTCGAACACCTATACGGATTCTCCTACACAGTGGCAGATATGTAAATACGGGGTTTCCGTACCGTTTCTTGCGCATTACGGTTCGAACACTCGAACACCTGTACGGATTCTCCTACACAGTGGCAGATATGTAAATACGGGGTTTCCTTACCATTTGTTGCGCATTACGGTTCGAACACTCGAACACCTATACGGAATCTCCTGCACAGTGGCAGATATGTAAATACGGGGTTTCCGTACCATTTCTTGCGCATTACGGTTCGAACACTCGAACACCTATACGGATTCTCCTGCACAGTGGCAGATATGTAAATACGGGATTTCCGTACCATTTCTTGCGCATTACGGTTCGAACACTCGAACACCTAAACGGATTCTCCTGCACAGTGGCAGATATGTAAATACGGGGTTTCCGTACCATTTCTTTCGCATTACGGTTCGAACACTCGAACTCCTATACGGATTCTCCTGCACAGTGGCAGATATGTAAATACGGGGTTTCCGTACCATTTCTTGCGCATTACGGTTCGAACACTCGAACACCTGAACGGATTCTCCTGCACAGTGGCAGATATGTAAATACGGGGTTTCCGTACAATTTCTTGCGCATTACGGTTCGAACACTCGAACACCTGAACGGATTCTCCTGCACAGTGGCAGATATGTAAATACGGGGTTTCCGTACCATTTCTTTCGCATTACGGTTCGAACACACGAACACCTATACGGATTCTCCTACACAGTGGCAGATATGTAAATACGGGGTTTCCTTACCATTTGTTGGACATTACGGTTCGAACACTCGAACACCTATACGGATTCTCCTACAGAGTGGCAGATATGTAAATACGGGGTTTCCGTACCGTTTCTTGCGCATTACGGTTCGAACACTCGAACACCAGTACGGATTCTCCTACACAGTGGCAGATATGTAAATACGGGGTTTCCTTACCATTTGTTGCGCATTACGGTTCGAACACTCGAACACCTATACGGATTCTCCTGCACAGTGGCAGATATGTAAATACGGGGTTTCCGTACCATTTCTTTCGCATTACGGTTCGAACACTCGAACTCCTATACGGATTCTCCTGCACAGTGGCAGATATGTAAATACGGGGTTTCCGTACCATTTCTTGCGCATTACGGTTCGAACACTCGAACACCTGAACGGATTCTCCTGCACAGTGGCAGATATGTAAATACGGGGTTTCCGTACAATTTCTTGCGCATTACGGTTCGAACACTCGAACACCTGAACGGATTCTCCTGCACAGTGGCAGATATGTAAATACGGGGTTTCCGTACCATTTCTTTCGCATTACGGTTCGAACACACGAACACCTATACGGATTCTCCTACACAGTGGCAGATATGTAAATACGGGGTTTCCTTACCATTTGTTGGACATTACGGTTCGAACACTCGAACACCTATACGGATTCTCCTACAGAGTGGCAGATATGTAAATACGGGGTTTCCGTACCGTTTCTTGCGCATTACGGTTCGAACACTCGAACACCAGTACGGATTCTCCTACACAGTGGCAGATATGTAAATACGGGGTTTCCTTACCATTTGTTGCGCATTACGGTTCGAACACTCGAACACCTATACGGATTCTCCTGCACAGTGGCAGATATGTAAATACGGGGTTTCCGTACCATTTCTTGCGCATTACGGTTCGAACACTCGAACACCTATACGGATTCTCCTGCACAGTGGCAGATATGTAAATACGGGATTTCCGTACCATTTCTTGCGCATTACGGTTCGAACACTCGAACACCTAAACGGATTCTCCTGCACAGTGGCAGATATGTAAATACGGGGTTTCCGTACCATTTCTTTCGCATTACGGTTCGAACACTCGAACTCCTATACGGATTCTCCTGCACAGTGGCAGATATGTAAATACGGGGTTTCCGTACCATTTCTTGCGCATTACGGTTCGAACACTCGAACACCTGAACGGATTCTCCTGCACAGTGGCAGATATGTAAATACGGGGTTTCCGTACCATTTCTTTCGCATTACGGTTCGAACACACGAACACCTATACGGATTCTCCTGCACAGTGGCAGATATGTAAATACGAGGTTTCCTTACCATTTGTTGGGCATTACGGTTCGAACACTCGAACACCTATACGGATTCTCCTGCACAGTGGCAGATATGTAAATACGGGGTTTCCGTACCATTTCTTGCGCATTACGGTTCGAACACTCGAACACCTATACGAATTCTCCTGCACACTGGCAGATATGTAAATACGGGGTTTCCGTACCATTTCTTGCGCATTACGGTTCGAACACTCGAACACCTATACGGATTCTCCTGCACAGTGGCAGATATGTAAATACGGGGTTTCCGTACCATTTCTTTCGCATTACGGTTCGAACACTCGAATACCTATACGGATTCTCCTGCAAAGTGGCAGATATGTAAATACGGGGTTTCCGTACCATTTCTTTCGCATTACGGTTCGAACACTCGAACACCTATACGGATTCTCCTACACAGTGGCAGATATGTAAATACGGGGTTTCCTTACCATTTGTTGCGCATTACGGTTCGAACACTCGAACACCAATACGGATTCTCCTGCACAGTGGCAGATATGTAAATACGGGGTTTCCGTACCATTTCTTGCGCATTACGGTTCGAACACTCGAACACCTATACGGATTCTCCTGCACAGTGGCAGATATGTAAATACGGGATTTCCGTACCATTTCTTGCGCATTACGGTTCGAACACTCGAACACCTAAACGGATTCTCCTGCACAGTGGCAGATATGTAAATACGAGGTTTCCGTACCATTTCTTTCGCATTACGGTTCGAACACTCGAACACCTATACGGATTCTCCTGCACAGTGGCAGATATGTAAATACGGGGTTTTCTTACCATTTGTTGCGCATTACGGTTCGAACACTCGAACACCTATACGGATTCTCCTGCACAGTGGCAGATATGTAAATACGGGGTTTCCGTACCATTTCTTGCGCATTACGGTTCGAACACTCGAACACCTAAACGGATTCTCCTGCACAGTGGCAGATATGTAAATACGGGGTTTTCGTACCATTTGTTGCGCATTACGGTTCGAACACTCGAACACCTATACGGATTCTCCTGCACAGTGGCAGATATGTAAATACGGGGTTTCCGTACCATTTGTTGCGCATTACGGTTCGAACACTCGAACACCTATACGGATTCTCCTACACAGTGGCAGATATGTAAATACGGGGTTTCCGTACCGTTTCTTGCGCATTACGGTTCGAACACTCGAACACCTGTACGGATTCTCCTGCACAGTGGCAGATATGTAAATACAGGGTTTCCGTACCATTTCTTGCGCATTACGGTTCGAACACTCGAACACTTATACGGATTCTCCTGCACAGTGGCAGATATGTAAATACGGGGTTTCCGTACCATTTCTTGCGCATTACGGTTCGAACACTCGAACACCTATACGGATTCTCCTGCACAGTGGCAGATATGTAAATACGGGATTTCCGTACCATTTCTTGCGCATTACGGTTCGAACACTCGAACACCTAAACGGATTCTCCTGCACAGTGGCAGATATGTAAATACGGGGTTTCCGTACCATTTCTTTCGCATTACGGTTCGAACACTCGAACACCTATACGGATTCTCCTGCACAGTGGCAGATATGTAAATACGGGGTTTCCTTACCATTTGTTGCGCATTACGGTTCGAACACTCGAACACCTATACGGATTCTCCTGCACAGTGGCAGATATGTAAATACGGGGTTTCCGTACCATTTCTTGCGCATTACGGTTCGAACACTCGAACACCTATACGGATTCTCCTGCACAGTGGCAGATATGTAAATACAGGGTTTCCGTACCATTTCTTGCGCATTACGGTTCGAACACTCGAACACCTAAACGGATTCTCCTGCACAGTGGCAGATATGTAAATACGAGGTTTCCGTACCATTTTTCTTTCGCATTACGGTTCCAACACTCGAACACCTATACGGATTCTCCTGCACAGTGGCAGATATGTAAATACGGGGTTTTCTTACCATTTGTTGCGCATTACGGTTCGAACACTCGAACACCTATACGGATTCTCCTGCACAGTGGCAGATATGTAAATACGGGGTTTCCGTACCATTTCTTGCGCATTACGGTTCGAACACTCGAACACCTATACGGATTCTCCTGCACAGTGGCAGATATGTAAATACGGGGTTTCCGTACCATTTCTTGCGCATTACGGTTCGAACACTCGAACACCTATACGGATTCTCCTACACAGTGGCAGATATGTAAATACGGGGTTTCCGTACCGTTTCTTGCGCATTACGGTTCGAACACTCGAACACCTGTACGGATTCTCCTGCACAGTGGCAGATATGTAAATACGGGGTTTCCGTACCATTTCTTGCGCATTACGGTTCGAACACTCGAACACCTATACGGATTCTCCTGCACAGTGGCAGATATGTAAATACGGGGTTTCCGTACCATTTCTTGCGCATTACGGTTCGAACACTCGAACACCAATACGGATTCTCCTGCACAGTGGCAGATATGTAAATACGGGGTTTCCGTACCATTTCTTGCGCATTACGGTTCGAACACTCGAACACCTAAACGGATTCTCCTGCACAGTGGCAGATATGTAAATACGGGGTTTCCGTACCATTTCTTGCGCATTACGGTTCGAACACTCGAACACCTATACGGATTCTCCTGCACAGTGGCAGATATGTAAATACGGGGTTTCCGTACCATTTGTTGCGCATTACGGTTCGAACACTCGAACACCTATACGGATTCTCCTCCACAGTGGCAGATATGTAAATACGGGGTTTCCGTACCGTTTCTTGCGCATTACGGTTCGAACACTCGAACACCTGTACGGATTCTCCTGCACAGTGGCAGATATGTAAATACGGGGCTTCCGTACCATTTCTTGCGCATTACGGTTCGAACACTCGAACACCTATACGGATTCTCCTGCACAGTAGCAGATATGTAAATACGGGGTTTCCGTACCATTTCTTGCGCATTACGGTTCGAACACTCGAACACCTATACGGATTCTGCTGCACAGTGGCAGATATGTAAATACGGGGTTTCCGTACCATTTCTTGCGCGTTACGGTTCGAACACTCGAACACCAATACGGATTCTCCTGCACAGTGGCAGATATGTAAATACGGGGTTTCCGTACCATTTCTTGCGCATTACGGTTCGAACACTCGAACACCTATACGGATTCTCCTGCACAGTGGCAGATATGTAAATACGGGGTTTCCGTACCATTTCTTGCGCATTACGGTTCGAACACTCGAACACCAATACGGATTCTCCTGCACAGTGGCAGATATATAAATACGGGGTTTCCGTACCATTTCTTGCGCATTGCGGTTCGAACACTCGAACACCTAAACGGATTCTCCTGCACAGTGGCAGATATGTAAATACGGGGTTTCCGTACCATTTCTTGCGCATTACGGTTCGAACACTCGAACACCTAAATGGATTCTCCTGCACTGTGGCAGATATGTAAATACGGGGTTTCCGTACCATTTCTTGCGCATTACGGTTCGAACACTGGAACACCTAAACGGATTCTCCTGCACAGTGGCAGATATGTAAATACGGGGTTTCCGTACCATTTCTTGCGCATTACGGTTCGAACACTCGAACACCTGAACGGATTCTCCTGCACAGTGGCAGATATGTAAATACGGGGTTTCCGTACCATTTCTTTCGCATTACGGTTCGAACACACGAACACCTATACGGATTCTCCTGCACAGTGGCAGATATGTAAATACGGGGTTTCCTTACCATTTGTTGGGCATTACGGTTCGAACACTCGAACACCTATACGGATTCTCCTGCACAGTGGCAGATATGTAAATACGGGGTTTCCGTACCATTTCTTGCGCATTACGGTTCGAACACTCGAACACCTATACGAATTCTCCTGCACACTGGCAGATATGTAAATACGGGGTTTCCGTACCATTTCTTGCGCATTACGGTTCGAACACTCGAACACCTATACGGATTCTCCTACACAGTGGCAGATATGTAAATACGGGGTTTCCGTACCATTTCTTTCGCATTACGGTTCGAACACTCGAATACCTATACGGATTCTCCTGCAAAGTGGCAGATATGTAAATACGGGGTTTCTGTACCATTTCTTTCGCATTACGGTTCGAACACTCGAACACCTATACGGATTCTCCTACACAGTGGCAGATATGTAAATACGGGGTTTCCTTACCATTTGTTGCGCATTACGGTTCGAACACTCGAACACCTATACGGATTCTCCTGCACAGTGGCAGATATGTAAATACGGGGTTTCCGTACCATTTCTTGCGCATTACGGTTCGAACACTCGAACACCTATACGGATTCTCCTGCACAGTGGCAGATATGTAAATACGGGATTTCCGTACCATTTCTTGCGCATTACGGTTCGAACACTCGAACACCTAAACGGATTCTCCTGCACAGTGGCAGATATGTAAATACGGGGTTTCCGTACCATTTCTTTCGCATTACGGTTCGAACACTCGAACACCTATACGGATTCTCCTGCACAATGGCAGATATGTAAATACGGGGTTTCCTTACCATTTGTTGCGCATTACGGTTCGAACACTCGAACACCTATACGGATTCTCCTGCACAGTGGCAGATATGTAAATACGGGGTTCCCGTACCATTTCTTGCGCATTACGGTTCGAACACTCGAACACCTAAACGGATTCTCCTGCACAGTGGCAGATATGTAAATACGAGGTTTCCGTACCATTTCTTTCGCATTACGGTTCGAACACTCGAACACCTATAGGATTCTCCTGCACAGTGGCAGATATGTAAATACGGGGTTTTCTTACCATTTGTTGCGCATTACGGTTCGAACACTCGAACACCTATACGGATTCTCCTGCACAGTGGCAGATATGTAAATACGGGGTTTCCGTACCATTTCTTGCGCATTACGGTTCGAACACTCGAACACCTATACGGATTCTCCTGCACAGTGGCAGATATGTAAATACGGGGTTTCCGTACCATTTGTTGCGCATTACGGTTCGAACACTCGAACACCCATACGGATTCTCCTACACAGTGGCAGATATGTAAATACGGGGTTTCCGTACCGTTTCTTGCGCATTACGGTTCGAACACTCGAACACCTGTACGGATTCTCCTGCACAGTGGAAGATATGTAAATACGGGTTTTCCGTACCATTTCTTGCGCATTACGGTTCGAACACTCGAACACCTATACGGATTCTCCTGCACAGTGGCAGATATGTAAATACGGGGTTTCCGTACCATTTCTTGCGCATTACGGTTCGAACACTCGAACACCAATACGGATTCTCCTGCACAGTGGCAGATATGTAAATACGGGGTTTCCGTACCATTTCTTGCGCATTACGGTTCGAACACTCGAACACCTAAACGGATTCTCCTGCACAGTGGCAGATATGTAAATACGGGGTTTCCGTACCATTTCTTGCGCATTACGGTTCGAACACTCGAACACCTAAACGGATTCTCCTGCACAGTGGCAGATATGTAAATACGGGGTTTCCGTACCATTTCTTTCGCATTACGGTTCGAACACTCGAACACCAATACGGATTCTCCTGCACAGTGGCAGATATGTAAATACGGGGTTTCTGTACGATTTCTTGCGCATTATGGTTCGAACACTCGAACACCTATACGGATTCTCCTGCAAAGTGGCAGATATGTAAATACGGGGTTTCCGTACCATTTCTTGCGCATTACGGTTCGAACACTCGAAGACCTATACGGATTCTCCTGCACAGTGGCAGATATGTAAATACGGGGTTTTCGTACCATTTCTTGCGCATTACGGTTCGAACACTCGAACACCTAAACGGATTCTCCTGCACAGTGGCAGATATGTAAATACGGGGTTTCCGTACCATTTCTTGCGCATTACGGTTCGAACACTGGAACACCTATACGGATTCTCCTGCACAGTGGCAGATATGTAAATACGGGGTTTCCGTACCGTTTCTTGCGCATTACGGTTCGAACACTCGAACACCTATACGGATTCTCCTGCACAGTGGCAGATATGTAAATACGGGGTTTCCGTACCATTTCTTTCGCATTACGGTTCGAACACTGGAACACCTATACGGATTCTCCTGCACAGTGGCAGATATGTAAATACGGGGTTTCCGTACCATTTCTTGCGCATTACGGTTCGAACACTCGAACACCAATACGGATTCTCCTGCACAGTGGCAGATATGTAAATACGGGGTTTCCGTACCATTTCTTGCGCATTACGGTTCGAACACTCGAACACCAATACGGATTCTCCTGCACAGTGGCAGATATGTAAATACGGGGTTTCCGTACCATTTCTTGCGCATTACGGTTCGAACACTCGAACACCTAAACGGATTCTCCTGCACAGTGGCAGATATGTAAATACGGGGTTTCCGTACCATTTCTTGCGCATTACGGTTCGAACACTCGAACACCTAAACGGATTCTCCTGCACAGTGGCAGATATGTAAATACGGGGTTTCCGTACCATTTCTTTCGCATTACGGTTCGAACACTCGAACACCTATACGGATTCTCCTGCACAGTGGCAGATATGTAAATACGGGGTTTCCTTACCATTTGTTGCGCATTACGGTTCGAACACTCGAACACCTATACGGATTCTCCTGCACAGTGGCAGATATGTAAATACGGGGTTCCCGTACCATTTCTTGCGCATTACGGTTCGAACACTCGAACACCTAAACGGATTCTCCTGCACAGTGGCAGATATGTAAATACGAGGTTTCCGTACCATTTCTTTCGCATTACGGTTCGAACACTCGAACACCTATACGGATTCTCCTGCACAGTGGCAGATATGTAAATACGGGGTTTTCTTACCATTTGTTGCGCATTACGGTTCGAACACTCGAACACCTATACGGATTCTCCTGCACAGTGGCAGATATGTAAATACGGGGTTTCCGTACCATTTCTTGCGCATTACGGTTCGAACACTCGAACACCTATACGGATTCTCCTGCACAGTGGCAGATATGTAAATACGGGGTTTCCGTACCATTTGTTGCGCATTACGGTTCGAACACTCGAACACCCATACGGATTCTCCTACACAGTGGCAGATATGTAAATACGGGGTTTCCGTACCGTTTCTTGCGCATTACGGTTCGAACACTCGAACACCTGTACGGATTCTCCTGCACAGTGGAAGATATGTAAATACGGGTTTTCCGTACCATTTCTTGCGCATTACGGTTCGAACACTCGAACACCTATACGGATTCTCCTGCACAGTGGCAGATATGTAAATACGGGGTTTCCGTACCATTTCTTGCGCATTACGGTTCGAACACTCGAACACCAATACGGATTCTCCTGCACAGTGGCAGATATGTAAATACGGGGTTTCCGTACCATTTCTTGCGCATTACGGTTCGAACACTCGAACACCTAAACGGATTCTCCTGCACAGTGGCAGATATGTAAATACGGGGTTTCCGTACCATTTCTTGCGCATTACGGTTCGAACACTCGAACACCTAAACGGATTCTCCTGCACAGTGGCAGATATGTAAATACGGGGTTTCCGTACCATTTCTTTCGCATTACGGTTCGAACACTCGAACACCAATACGGATTCTCCTGCACAGTGGCAGATATGTAAATACGGGGTTTCTGTACGATTTCTTGCGCATTATGGTTCGAACACTCGAACACCTATACGGATTCTCCTGCACAGTGGCAGATATGTAAATACGGGGTTTCCGTACCATTTCTTGCGCATTACGGTTCGAACACTCGAAGACCTATACGGATTCTCCTGCACAGTGGCAGATATGTAAATACGGGGTTTTCGTACCAT
Source organism: Camellia sinensis (assembly GCF_055761805.1). Taxonomy (NCBI): domain Eukaryota; kingdom Viridiplantae; phylum Streptophyta; class Magnoliopsida; order Ericales; family Theaceae; genus Camellia; species Camellia sinensis. Next base: position 2,350,191 of record NC_138965.1, read on the forward strand.
TTCTTGCGCATTACGGTTCGAACACTCGAACACCTAAACGGATTCTCCTGCACAGTGGCAGATATGTAAATACGGGGTTTCCGTACCATTTCTTGCGCATTACGGTTCGAACACTGGAACACCTATACGGATTCTCCTGCACAGTGGCAGATATGTAAATACGGGGTTTCCGTACCGTTTCTTGCGCATTACGGTTCGAACACTCGAACACCTATACGGATTCTCCTGCACAGTGGCAGATATGTAAATACGGGGTTTCCGTACCATTTCTTTCGCATTACGGTTCGAACACTGGAACACCTATACGGATTCTCCTGCACAGTGGCAGATATGTAAATACGGGGTTTCCGTACCATTTCTTGCGCATTACGGTTCGAACACTCGAACACCAATACGGATTCTCCTGCACAGTGGCAGATATGTAAATACGGGGTTTCCGTACCATTTCTTGCGCATTACGGTTCGAACACTCGAACACCTAAACGGATTCTCCTGCACAGTGGCAGATATGTAAATACGGGGTTTCCGAACCATTTCTTGCGCATTACGGTTCGAACACTCGAACACCAATACGGATTCTCCTGCACAGTGGCAGATATGTAAATACGGGGTTTCCGTACCATTTCTTGCGCATTACGGTTCGAACACTCGAACACCTAAACGGATTCTCCTGCACAGTGGCAGATATGTAAATACGGGGTTTCCGTACCATTTCTTGCGCATTACGGTTCGAACACTCGAACACCTAAACGGATTCTCCTGCACAGTGGCAGATATGTAAATACGGGGTTTCCGTACCATTTCTTTCGCATTACGGTTCGAACACTCGAACACCTATACGGATTCTCCTGCACAGTGGCAGATATGTAAATACGGGGTTTCCTTACCATTTGTTGCGCATTACGGTTCGAACACTCGAACACCTATACGGATTCTCCTGCACAGTGGCAGATATGTAAATACGGGGTTCCCGTACCATTTCTTGCGCATTACGGTTCGAACACTCGAACACCTAAACGGATTCTCCTGCACAGTGGCAGATATGTAAATACGAGGTTTCCGTACCATTTCTTTCGCATTACGGTTCGAACACTCGAACACCTATACGGATTCTCCTGCACAGTGGCAGATATGTAAATACGGGGTTTTCTTACCATTTGTTGCGCATTACGGTTCGAACACTCGAACACCTATACGGATTCTCCTGCACAGTGGCAGATATGTAAATACGGGGTTTCCGTACCATTTCTTGCGCATTACGGTTCGAACACTCGAACACCTATACGGATTCTCCTGCACAGTGGCAGATATGTAAATACGGGGTTTCCGTACCATTTGTTGCGCATTACGGTTCGAACACTCGAACACCCATACGGATTCTCCTACACAGTGGCAGATATGTAAATACGGGGTTTCCGTACCGTTTCTTGCGCATTACGGTTCGAACACTCGAACACCTGTACGGATTCTCCTGCACAGTGGAAGATATGTAAATACGGGTTTTCCGTACCATTTCTTGCGCATTACGGTTCGAACACTCGAACACCTATACGGATTCTCCTGCACAGTGGCAGATATGTAAATACGGGGTTTCCGTACCATTTCTTGCGCATTACGGTTCGAACACTCGAACACCAATACGGATTCTCCTGCACAGTGGCAGATATGTAAATACGGGGTTTCCGTACCATTTCTTGCGCATTACGGTTCGAACACTCGAACACCTAAACGGATTCTCCTGCACAGTGGCAGATATGTAAATACGGGGTTTCCGTACCATTTCTTGCGCATTACGGTTCGAACACTCGAACACCTAAACGGATTCTCCTGCACAGTGGCAGATATGTAAATACGGGGTTTCCGTACCATTTCTTTCGCATTACGGTTCGAACACTCGAACACCAATACGGATTCTCCTGCACAGTGGCAGATATGTAAATACGGGGTTTCTGTACGATTTCTTGCGCATTATGGTTCGAACACTCGAACACCTATACGGATTCTCCTGCACAGTGGCAGATATGTAAATACGGGGTTTCCGTACCATTTCTTGCGCATTACGGTTCGAACACTCGAAGACCTATACGGATTCTCCTGCACAGTGGCAGATATGTAAATACGGGGTTTTCGTACCATTTCTTGCGCATTACGGTTCGAACACTCGAACACCTAAACGGATTCTCCTGCACAGTGGCAGATATGTAAATACGGGGTTTCCGTACCATTTCTTGCGCATTACGGTTCGAACACTGGAACACCTATACGGATTCTCCTGCACAGTGGCAGATATGTAAATACGGGGTTTCCGTACCGTTTCTTGCGCATTACGGTTCGAACACTCGAACACCTATACGGATTCTCCTGCACAGTGGCAGATATGTAAATACGGGGTTTCCGTACCATTTCTTTCGCATTACGGTTCGAACACTGGAACACCTATACGGATTCTCCTGCACAGTGGCAGATATGTAAATACGGGGTTTCCGTACCATTTCTTGCGCATTACGGTTCGAACACTCGAACACCAATACGGATTCTCCTGCACAGTGGCAGATATGTAAATACGGGGTTTCCGTACCATTTCTTGCGCATTACGGTTCGAACACTCGAACACCTAAACGGATTCTCCTGCACAGTGGCAGATATGTAAATACGGGGTTTCCGAACCATTTCTTGCGCATTACGGTTCGAACACTCGAACACCAATACGGATTCTCCTGCACAGTGGCAGATATGTAAATACGGGGTTTCCGTACCATTTCTTGCGCATTACGGTTCGAACACTCGAACACCTAAACGGATTCTCCTGCACAGTGGCAGATATGTAAATACGGGGTTTCCGTACCATTTCTTGCGCATTACGGTTCGAACACTCGAACACCTAAACGGATTCTCCTGCACAGTGGCAGATATGTAAATACGGGGTTTCCGTACCATTTCTTTCGCATTACGGTTCGAACACTCGAACACCTATACGGATTCTCCTGCATAGTGGCAGATATGTAAATTCGGGGTTTCCTTACCATTTGTTGCGCATTACGGTTCGAACACTCGAACACCTATACGGATTCTCCTGCATATACGGGGTTTCCTTACCATTTCTTGCGCATTACGGTTCGAACACTCGAACACCAATACGGATTCTCCTGCACAGTGGCAGATATGTAAATACGGGGTTTCTGTACCATTTCTTGCGCATTATGGTTCGAACACTCGAACACCTATACGGATTCTCCTGCACAGTGGCAGATATGTAAATACGGGGTTTCCGTACCATTTCATGCGCATTACGGTTCGAACACTCGAACACCTAAACGGATTCTCCTGCACAGTGGCAGATATGAAAATACGGGGTTTCCGTACCATTTCTTGCGCATTACGGTTCGAACACTCGAACACCTAAACGGATTCTCCTGCACAGTGGCAGATATGTAAATACGGGGTTTCCGTACCATTTCTTTCGCATTACGGTTCGAACACTTGAACACCTATACGGATTCTCCTGCACAGTGGCAGATATGTAAATACGGGGTTTCCTTACCATTTATTGCGCATTACGGTTTGAACACTCGAACACGTATACGGATTCTCCTGCATAGTGGCAGATATGTAAATACGGGGTTTCCGTACCATTTCTTGCGCATTACGGTTCGAACACTCGAACACCTATACGGATTCTCCTGCACAGTGGCAGATATGTAAATACGGGGTTTCCGTACCATTTCTTGCGCATTACGGTTCGAACACTCGAACACCTATACGGATTCTCCTGCACAGTGGCAGATATGTAAATACGGGGTTTCCGTACCATTTCTTGCGCATTACGGTTCGAACACTCGAACACCTATACGGATTCTCCTGCACAGTGGCAGATATGTAAATACGGGGTTTCCTTACCATTTCTTGCGCATTACGGTTCGAACACTCGAACACCAATACGGATTCTCCTGCACAGTGGCAGATATGTAAATACGGGGTTTCTGTACCATTTCTTGCGCATTATGGTTCGAACACTCGAACACCTATACGGATTCTCCTGCACAGTGGCAGATATGTAAATACGGGGTTTCCGTACCATTTCTTGCGCATTACGGTTCGAACACTCGAACACCTAAACGGATTCTCCTGCACAGTGGCAGATATGAAAATACGGGGTTTCCGTACCATTTCTTGCGCATTACGGTTCGAACACTCGAACACCTAAACGGATTCTCCTGCACAGTGGCAGATATGTAAATACGGGGTTTCCGTACCATTTCTTTCGCATTACGGTTCGAACACTTGAACACCTATACGGATTCTCCTGCACAGTGGCAGATATGTAAATACGGGGTTTCCTTACCATTTATTGCGCATTACGGTTTGAACACTCGAACACGTATACGGATTCTCCTGCATAGTGGCAGATATGTAAATACGGGGTTTCCGTACCATTTCTTGCGCATTACGGTTCGAACACTCGAACACCTATACGGATTCTCCTGCACAGTGGCAGATATGTAAATACGGGGTTTCCGTACCATTTCTTGCGCATTACGGTTCGAACACTCGAACACCTATACGGATTCTCCTGCACAGTGGCAGATATGTAAATACGGGGTTTCCGTACCATTTCTTGCGCATTACGGTTCGAACACTCGAACACCTATACGGATTCTCCTGCACAGTGGCAGATATGTAAATACGGGGTTTCCTTACCATTTCTTGCGCATTACGGTTCGAACACTCGAACACCAATACGGATTCTCCTGCACAGTGGCAGATATGTAAATACGGGGTTTCTGTACCATTTCTTGCGCATTATGGTTCGAACACTCGAACACCTATACGGATTCTCCTGCACAGTGGCAGATATGTAAATACGGGGTTTCCGTACCATTTCTTGCGCATTACGGTTCGAACACTCGAACACCTAAACGGATTCTCCTGCACAGTGGCAGATATGAAAATACGGGGTTTCCGTACCATTTCTTGCGCATTACGGTTCGAACACTCGAACACCTAAACGGATTCTCCTGCACAGTGGCAGATATGTAAATACGGGGTTTCCGTACCATTTCTTTCGCATTACGGTTCGAACACTTGAACACCTATACGGATTCTCCTGCACAGTGGCAGATATGTAAATACGGGGTTTCCTTACCATTTATTGCGCATTACGGTTCGAACACTCGAACACCTATACGGATTCTCCTGCATAGTGGCAGATATGTAAATACGGGGTTTCCGTACCATTTCTTGCGCATTACGGTTCGAACACTCGAACACCTATACGGATTCTCCTGCACAGTGGCAGATATGTAAATACGGGGTTTGCGTACCATTTCTTGCGCATTACGGTTCGAACACTCGAACACCTATACGGATTCTCCTGCACAGTGGCAGATATGTAAATACGGGGTTTCCGTACCATTTCTTGCGCATTACGGTTCGAGCACTCGAACACCTATACGGATTCTCCTGCACAGTGGCAGATATGTAAATACGGGGTTTCCGTACCATTTCTTGCGCATTACGGTTCGAACACTCGAACACCTATACGGATTCTCCTACACAGTGGCAGATATGTAAATACGGGGTTTCCGTACCGTTTCTTGCGCATTACGGTTCGAACACTCGAACACCTGTACGGATTCTCCTGCACAGTGGCAGATATGTAAATACGGGCTTTCCGTACCATTTCTTGCGCATTACGGTTCGAACACTCGAACACCTATACGGATTCTCCTGCACAGTGGCAGATATGTAAATACGGGGTTTCCGTACCATTTCTTGCGCATTACGGTTCGAACACTCGAACACCAATACGGATTCTCCTGCACAGTGGCAGATATGTAAATACGGGGATTCCGTACCATTTCTTGCGCATTACGGTTCGAACACTCGAACACCTAAACGGATTCTCCTGCACAGTGGCAGATATGTAAATACGGGGTTTCCGTACCATTTCTTGCGCATTACGGTTCGAACACTCGAACACCTAAACGGATTCTCCTGCACAGTGGCAGATATGTAAATACGGGGTTTCCGTACCATTTCTTGCGCATTACGGTTCGAACACTGGAACACCTATACGGATTCTCCTGCACAGTGGCAGATATGTAAATACGGGGTTTCCGTACCGTTTCTGGCGCATTACGGTTCGACCACTCGAACACCTATACGGATTCTCCTGCACAGTGGCAGATATGTAAATACGGGGTTTCCGTACCATTTCTTGCGCATTACGGTTCGAACACTCGAACACCTATACGGATTCTCCTGCACAGTGGCAGATATGTAAATACGGGGTTTCCGTACCATTTCTTGCGCATTACGGTTCGAACACTCGAACACCAATACGGATTCTCCTGCACAGTGGCAGATATGTAAATACGGGGTTTCCGTACCATTTCTTGCGCATTACGGTTCGAACACTCGAACACCTAAACGGATTCTCCTGCACAGTGGCAGATATGTAAATACGGGGTTTCCGTACCATTTCTTGCGCATTACGGTTCGAACACTCGAACACCTATACGGATTCTCCGGCACAGTGGCAGATATGTAAATACGGGGTTTCCGTACCGTTTCTTGCGCATTACGGTTCGAACACTCGAACACCTAAACGGATTCTCCTGCACAGTGGCAGATATGTAAATACGGGGTTTCCGTACCATTTGTTGCGCATTACGGTTCGAACACTCGAACACCTATACGGATTCTCCTGCACAGTGGCAGATATGTAAATACGGGGTTTTCGTACCATTTGTTGCGCATTACGGTTCGAACACTCGAACACCTATACGGATTCTCCTACACAGTGGCAGATATGTAAATACGGGGTTTCCGTACCGTTTCTTGCGCATTACGGTTCGAACACTCGAACACCTGTACGGATTCTCCTGCACAGTGGCAGATATGTAAATACAGGGTTTCCGTACCATTTCTTGCGCATTACGGTTCGAACACTCGAACACCTATACGGATTCTCCTGCACAGTGGCAGATATGTAAATACGGAGTTTCCGTACCATTTCTTGCGCATTACGGTTCGAACACTCGAACACCTATACGGATTCTCCTGCACAGTGGCAGATATGTAAATACGGGATTTCCGTACCATTTCTTGCGCATTACGGTTCGAACACTCGAACACCTAAACGGATTCTCCTGCATAGTGGCAGATATGTAAATACGGGGTTTCCGTACCATTTCTTGCGCATTACGGTTCGAACACTCGAACACCTATACGGATTCTCCTGCACAGTGGCAGATATGTAAATACGGGGTTTCCGTACCATTTCTTGCGCATTACGGTTCGAACACTCGAACACCTATACGGATTCTCCTGCACAGTGGCAGATATGTAAATACGGGGTTTCCGTACCATTTCTTGCGCATTACGGTTCGAACACTCGAACACCTATACGAATTCTCCTGCACACTGGCAGATATGTAAATACGGGGTTTCCTTACCATTTGTTGCGCATTACGGTTCGAACACTCGAACACCTATACGGATTCTCCTGCACAGTGGCAGATATGTAAATACGGGGTTTCCGTACCATTTCTTTCGCATTACGGTTCGAACACTCGAATACCTATACGGATTCTCCTGCAAAGTGGCAGATATGTAAATACGGGGTTTCCGTACCATTTCTTTCGCATTACGGTTCGAACACTCGAACACCTATACGGATTCTCCTACACAGTGGCAGATATGTAAATACGGGGTTTCCTTACCATTTGTTGCGCATTACGGTTCGAACACTCGAACACCAATACGGATTCTCCTGCACAGTGGCAGATATGTAAATACGGGGTTTCCGTACCATTTCTTGCGCATTACGGTTCGAACACTCGAACACCTATACGGATTCTCCTGCACAGTGGCAGATATGTAAATACGGGATTTCCGTACCATTTCTTGCGCATTACGGTTCGAACACTCGAACACCTAAACGGATTCTCCTGCACAGTGGCAGATATGTAAATACGGGGTTTCCGTACCATTTCTTTCGCATTACGGTTCGAACACTCGAACACCTATACGGATTCTCCTGCACAGTGGCAGATATGTAAATACGGGGTTTCCGTACCATTTCTTGCGCATTACGGTTCGAACACTCGAACACCTATACGGATTCTCCTGCACAGTGGCAGATATGTAAATACGGGGTTTCCGTACCATTTCTTGCGCATTACGGTTCGAACACTCGAACACCTAAACGGATTCTCCTGCACAGTGGCAGATATGTAAATACGAGGTTTCCGTACCATTTCTTTCGCATTACGGTTCGAACACTCGAACACCTATACGGATTCTCCTGCACAGTGGCAGATATGTAAATACGGGGTTTTCTTACCATTTGTTGCGCATTACGGTTCGAACACTCGAACACCTATACGAATTCTCCTGCACAGTGGCAGATATGTAAATACGGGGTTTCCGTACCATTTCTTGCGCATTACGGTTCGAACACTCGAACACCTAAACGGATTCTCCTGCACAGTGGCAGATATGTAAATACGGGGTTTCCGTACCATTTGTTGCGCATTACGGTTCGAACACTCGAACACCTATACGGATTCTCCTGCACAGTGGCAGATATGTAAATACGGGGTTTCCGTACCATTTGTTGCGCATTACGGTTCGAACACTCGAACACCTATACGGATTCTCCTTCACAGTGGCAGATATGTAAATACGGGGTTTCCGTACCGTTTCTTGCGCATTACGGTTCGAACACTCGAACACCTATACGGATTCTCCTGCACAGTGGCAGATATGTAAATACGGGGTTTCCGTACCATTTCTTGCGCATTACGGTTCGAACACTCGAACACCTATACGGATTCTCCTGCACAGTGGCAGATATGTAAATACGGGGTTTCCGTACCATTTCTTGCGCATTACGGTTCGAACACTCGAACACCTATACGGATTCTCCTGCACAGTGGCAGATATGTAAATACGGGGTTTCCGTACCATTTCTTGCGCATTACGGTTCGAACACTCGAACACCTATACGGATTCTCCTGCACAGTGGCAGATATGTAAATACGGGGTTTCCGTACCATTTCTTGCGCATTACGGTTCGAACACTCGAACACCAATACGGATTCTCCTGCACAGTGGCAGATATGTAAATACGGGGTTTCCGTACCATTTCTTGCGCATTACGGTTCGAACACTCGAACACCTAAACGGATTCTCCTGCACAGTGGCAGATATGTAAATACGGGGTTTCCGTACCATTTCTTGCGCATTACGGTTCGAACACTCGAACACCTATACGGATTCTCCGGCACAGTGGCAGATATGTAAATACGGGGTTTCCGTACCGTTTCTTGCGCATTACGGTTCGAACACTCGAACACCTAAACGGATTCTCCTGCACAGTGGCAGATATGTAAATACGGGGTTTCCGTACCATTTGTTGCGCATTACGGTTCGAACACTCGAACACCTATACGGATTCTCCTGCACAGTGGCAGATATGTAAATACGGGGTTTTCGTACCATTTGTTGCGCATTACGGTTCGAACACTCGAACACCTATACGGATTCTCCTACACAGTGGCAGATATGTAAATACGGGGTTTCCGTACCGTTTCTTGCGCATTACGGTTCGAACACTCGAACACCTGTACGGATTCTCCTGCACAGTGGCAGATATGTAAATACAGGGTTTCCGTACCATTTCTTGCGCATTACGGTTCGAACACTCGAACACCTATACGGATTCTCCTGCACAGTGGCAGATATGTAAATACGGGGTTTCCGTACCATTTCTTGCGCATTACGGTTCGAACACTCGAACACCTATACGGATTCTCCTGCACAGTGGCAGATATGTAAATACGGGATTTCCGTACCATTTCTTGCGCATTACGGTTCGAACACTCGAACACCTAAACGGATTCTCCTGCATAGTGGCAGATATGTAAATACGGGGTTTCCGTACCATTTCTTGCGCATTACGGTTCGAACACTCGAACACCTATACGGATTCTCCTGCACAGTGGCAGATATGTAAATACGGGGTTTCCGTACCATTTCTTGCGCATTACGGTTCGAACACTCGAACACCTATACGGATTCTCCTGCACAGTGGCAGATATGTAAATACGGGGTTTCCGTACCATTTCTTGCGCATTACGGTTCGAACACTCGAACACCTATACGAATTCTCCTGCACACTGGCAGATATGTAAATACGGGGTTTCCTTACCATTTGTTGCGCATTACGGTTCGAACACTCGAACACCTATACGGATTCTCCTGCACAGTGGCAGATATGTAAATACGGGGTTTCCGTACCATTTCTTTCGCATTACGGTTCGAACACTCGAATACCTATACGGATTCTCCTGCAAAGTGGCAGATATGTAAATACGGGGTTTCCGTACCATTTCTTTCGCATTACGGTTCGAACACTCGAACACCTATACGGATTCTCCTACACAGTGGCAGATATGTAAATACGGGGTTTCCTTCCCATTTGTTGCGCATTACGGTTCGAACACTCGAACACCAATACGGATTCTCCTGCACAGTGGCAGATATGTAAATACGGGGTTTCCGTACCATTTCTTGCGCATTACGGTTCGAACACTCGAACACCTATACGGATTCTCCTGCACAGTGGCAGATATGTAAATACGGGATTTCCGTACCATTTCTTGCGCATTACGGTTCGAACACTCGAACACCTAAACGGATTCTCCTGCACAGTGGCAGATATGTAAATACGGGGTTTCCGTACCATTTCTTTCGCATTACGGTTCGAACACTCGAACACCTATACGGATTCTCCTGCACAGTGGCAGATATGTAAATACGGGGTTTCCGTACCATTTCTTGCGCATTACGGTTCGAACACTCGAACACCTATACGGATTCTCCTGCACAGTGGCAGATATGTAAATACGGGGTTTCCGTACCATTTCTTGCGCATTACGGTTCGAACACTCGAACACCTAAACGGATTCTCCTGCACAGTGGCAGATATGTAAATACGAGGTTTCCGTACCATTTCTTTCGCATTACGGTTCGAACACTCGAACACCTATACGGATTCTCCTGCACAGTGGCAGATATGTAAATACGGGGTTTTCTTACCATTTGTTGCGCATTACGGTTCGAACACTCGAACACCTATACGAATTCTCCTGCACAGTGGCAGATATGTAAATACGGGGTTTCCGTACCATTTCTTGCGCATTACGGTTCGAACACTCGAACACCTAAACGGATTCTCCTGCACAGTGGCAGATATGTAAATACGGGGTTTCCGTACCATTTGTTGCGCATTACGGTTCGAACACTCGAACACCTATACGGATTCTCCTGCACAGTGGCAGATATGTAAATACGGGGTTTCCGTACCATTTGTTGCGCATTACGGTTCGAACACTCGAACACCTATACGGATTCTCCTACACAGTGGCAGATATGTAAATACGGGGTTTCCGTACCGTTTCTTGCGCATTACGGTTCGAACACTCGAACACCTGTACGGATTCTCCTGCACAGTGGCAGATATGTAAATACAGGGTTTCCGTACCATTTCTTGCGCATTACGGTTCGAACACTCGAACACCTATACGGATTCTCCTGCACAGTGGCAGATATGTAAATACGGGGTTTCCGTACCATTTCTTGCGCATTACGGTTCGAACACTCGAACACCTATACGGATTCTCCTGCACAGTGGCAGATATGTAAATACGGGATTTCCGTACCATTTCTTGCGCATTACGGTTCGAACACTCGAACACCTAAACGGATTCTCCTGCACAGTGGCAGATATGTAAATACGGGGTTTCCGTACCATTTCTTTCGCATTACGGTTCGAACACTCGAACACCTATACGGATTCTCCTGCACAGTGGCAGATATGTAAATACGGGGTTTCCTTACCATTTGTTGCGCATTACGGTTCGAACACTCGAACACCTATACGGATTCTCCTGCACAGTGGCAGATATGTAAATACGGGGTTTCCGTACCATTTCTTGCGCATTACGGTTCGAACACTCGAACACCTATACGGATTCTCCTGCACAGTGGCAGATATGTAAATACGGGGTTTCCGTACCATTTCTTGCGCATTACGGTTCGAACACTCGAACACCTATACGGATTCTCCTGCACAGTGGCAGATATGTAAATACGGGGTTTCCGTACCATTTCTTGCGCATTACGGTTCGAACACTCGAACACCTATACGAATTCTCCTGCACACTGGCAGATATGTAAATACGGGGTTTCCGTACCATTTCTTGCGCATTACGGTTCGAACACTCGAACACCTATACGGATTCTCCTGCACCGTGGCAGATATGTAAATACGGGGTTTCCGTACCATTTCTTTCGCATTACGGTTCGAACACTCGAATACCTATACGGATTCTCCTGCAAAGTGGCAGATATGTAAATACGGGGTTTCCGTATCATTTCTTTCGCATTACGGTTCGAACACTCGAACACCTATACGGATTCTCCTACACAGTGGCAGATATGTAAATACGGGGTTTCCGTACCATTTCTTGCGCATTACGGTTCGAACACTCGAACACCTAAACGGATTCTCCTGCACAGTGGCAGATATGTAAATACGGGGTTTCCGTACCATTTGTTGCGCATTACGGTTCGAACACTCGAACACCTATACGGATTCTCCTGCACAGTGGCAGATATGTAAATACGGGGTTTCCGTACCATTTGTTGCGCATTACGGTTCGAACACTCGAACACCTATACGGATTCTCCTACACAGTGGCAGATATGTAAATACGGGGTTTCCGTACCGTTTCTTGCGCATTACGGTTCGAACACTCGAACACCTGTACGGATTCTCCTGCACAGTGGCAGATATGTAAATACAGGGTTTCCTTCCCATTTGTTGCGCATTACGGTTCGAACACTCGAACACCTATACGGATTCTCCTGCACAGTGGCAGATATGTAAATACGGGGTTTCCGTACCATTTCTTGCGCATTACGGTTCGAACACTCGAACACCTATACGGATTCTCCTGCACAGTGGCAGATATGTAAATACGGGATTTCCGTACCATTTCTTGCGCATTACGGTTCGAACACTCGAACACCTAAACGGATTCTCCTGCACAGTGGCAGATATGTAAATACGGGGTTTCCGTACCATTTCTTTCGCATTACGGTTCGAACACTCGAACACCTATACGGATTCTCCTGCACAGTGGCAGATATGTAAATACGGGGTTTCCTTACCATTTGTTGCGCATTACGGTTCGAACACTCGAACACCTATACGGATTCTCCTGCACAGTGGCAGATATGTAAATACGGGGTTTCCGTACCATTTCTTGCGCATTACGGTTCGAACACTCGAACACCTATACGGATTCTCCTGCACAGTGGCAGATATGTAAATACGGGGTTTCCGTACCATTTCTTGCGCATTACGGTTCGAACACTCGAACACCTATACGGATTCTCCTGCACAGTGGCAGATATGTAAATACGGGGTTTCCGTACCATTTGTTGCGCATTACGGTTCGAACACTCGAACACCTATACGAATTCTCCTGCACACTGGCAGATATGTAAATACGGGGTTTCCGTACCATTTCTTGCGCATTACGGTTCGAACACTCGAACACCTATACGGATTCTCCTGCACCGTGGCAGATATGTAAATACGGGGTTTCCGTACCATTTCTTTCGCATTACGGTTCGAACACTCGAATACCTATACGGATTCTCCTGCAAAGTGGCAGATATGTAAATACGGGGTTTCCGTACCATTTCTTTCGCATTACGGTTCGAACACTCGAACACCTATACGGATTCTCCTACACAGTGGCAGATATGTAAATACGGGGTTTCCTTACCATTTGTTGCGCATTACGGTTCGAACACTCGAACACCAATACGGATTCTCCTGCACAGTGGCAGATATGTAAATACGGGGTTTCCGTACCATTTCTTGCGCATTACGGTTCGAACACTCGAACACCTATACGGATTCTCCTGCACAGTGGCAGATATGTAAATACGGGATTTCCGTACCATTTCTTGCGCATTACGGTTCGAACACTCGAACACCTAAACGGATTCTCCTGCACAGTGGCAGATATGTAAATACGGGGTTTCCGTACCATTTCTTTCGCATTACGGTTCGAACACTCGAACACCTATACGGATTCTCCTGCACAGTGGCAGATATGTAAATACGGGGTTTCCGTACCATTTCTTGCGCATTACGGTTCGAACACTCGAACACCTATACGGATTCTCCTGCACAGTGGCAGATATGTAAATACGGGGTTTCCGTACCATTTCTTGCGCATTACGGTTCGAACACTCGAACACCTATACGGATTCTCCTACACAGTGGCAGATATGTAAATACGGGGTTTCCGTTCCGTTTCTTGCGCATTACGGTTCGAACACTCGAACACCTGTACGGATTCTCCTGCACAGTGGCAGATATGTAAATACGGGGCTTCCGTACCATTTCTTGCGCATTACGGTTCGAACACTCGAACACCTATACGGATTCTCCTGCACAGTAGCAGATATGTAAATACGGGGTTTCCGTACCATTTCTTGCGCATTACGGTTCGAACACTCGAACACCTATACGGATTCTCCTGCACAGTGGCAGATATGTAAATACGGGGTTTCCGTACCATTTCTTGCGCGTTACGGTTCGAACACTCGAACACCAATACGGATTCTCCTGCACAGTGGCAGATATGTAAATACGGGGTTTCCGTACCATTTCTTGCGCATTACGGTTCGAACACTCGAACACCTATACGGATTCTCCTACACAGTGGCAGATATGTAAATACGGGGTTTCCGTACCGTTTCTTGCGCATTACGGTTCGAACACTCGAACACCTGTACGGATTCTCCTGCACAGTGGCAGATATGTAAATACAGGGTTTCCGTACCATTTCTTGCGCATTACGGTTCGAACACTCGAACACCTATACGGATTCTCCTGCACAGTGGCAGATATGTAAATACGGGGTTTCCGTACCATTTCTTGCGCATTACGGTTCGAACACTCGAACACCTATACGGATTCTCCTGCACAGTGGCAGATATGTAAATACGGGATTTCCGTACCATTTCTTGCGCATTACGGTTCGAACACTCGAACACCTAAACGGATTCTCCTGCACAGTGGCAGATATGTAAATACGGGGTTTCCGTACCATTTCTTTCGCATTACGGTTCGAACACTCGAACACCTATACGGATTCTCCTGCACAGTGGCAGATATGTAAATACGGGGTTTCCTTACCATTTCTTGCGCATTACGGTTCGAACACTCGAACACCTATACGGATTCTCCTGCACAGTGGCAGATATGTAAATACGGGGTTTCCGTACCATTTCTTGCGCATTACGGTTCGAACACTCGAACACCTATACGGATTCTCCTGCACAGTGGCAGATATGTAAATACGGGGTTTCCGTACCATTTCTTGCGCATTACGGTTCGAACACTCGAACACCTATACGGATTCTCCTGCACAGTGGCAGATATGTAAATACGGGGTTTCCGTACCATTTCTTGCGCATTACGGTTCGAACACTCGAACACCTATACGAATTCTCCTGCACACTGGCAGATATGTAAATACGGGGTTTCCGTACCATTTCTTGCGCATTACGGTTCGAACACTCGAACACCTATACGGATTCTCCTGCACCGTGGCAGACATGTAAATACGGGGTTTCCGTACCATTTCTTGCGCGTTACGGTTCGAACACTCGAACACCAATACGGATTCTCCTGCACAGTGGCAGATATGTAAATACGGGGTTTCCGTACCATTTCTTGCGCATTACGGTTCGAACACTCGAACACCTATACGGATTCTCCTACACAGTGGCAGATATGTAAATACGGGGTTTCCGTACCGTTTCTTGCGCATTACGGTTCGAACACTCGAACACCTGTACGGATTCTCCTGCACAGTGGCAGATATGTAAATACAGGGTTTCCGTACCATTTCTTGCGCATTACGGTTCGAACACTCGAACACCTATACGGATTCTCCTGCACAGTGGCAGATATGTAAATACGGGATTTCCGTACCATTTCTTGCGCATTACGGTTCGAACACTCGAACACCTATACGGATTCTCCTGCACAGTGGCAGATATGTAAATACGGGATTTCCGTACCATTTCTTTCGCATTACGGTTCGAACACTCGAACACCTAAACGGATTCTCCTGCACAGTGGCAGATATGTAAATACGGGGTTTCCGTACCATTTCTTTCGCATTACGGTTCGAACACTCGAACACCTATACGGATTCTCCTGCACAGTGGCAGATATGTAAATACGGGGTTTCCTTACCATTTGTTGCGCATTACGGTTCGAACACTCGAACACCTATACGGATTCTCCTACACAGTGGCAGATATGTAAATACGGGGTTTCCGTACCATTTCTTGCGCATTACGGTTCGAACACTCGAACACCTATACGGATTCTCCTGCACAGTGGCAGATATGTAAATACGGGGCTTCCGTACCATTTCTTGCGCATTACGGTTCGAACACTCGAACACCTATACGGATTCTCCTGCACAGTGGCAGATATGTAAATACGGGGTTTCCGTACCATTTCTTGCGCATTACGGTTCGAACACTCGAACACCTATACGAATTCTCCTGCACAGTGGCAGATATGTAAATACGGGGTTTCCGTACCATTTCTTGCGCATTACGGTTCGAACACTCGAACACCTATACGGATTCTCCTGCACCGTGGCAGATATGTAAATACGGGGTTTCCGTACCATTTCTTTCGCATTACGGTTCGAACACTCGAATACCTATACGGATTCTCCTGCAAAGTGGCAGATATGTAAATACGGGGTTTCCGTACCATTTCTTTCGCATTACGGTTCGAACACTCGAACACCTATACGGATTCTCCTACACAGTGGCAGATATGTAAATACGGGGTTTCCTTACCATTTGTTGCGCATTACGGTTCGAACACTCGAACACCAATACGGATTCTCCTGCACAGTGGCAGATATGTAAATACGGGGTTTCCGTACCATTTCTTGCGCATTACGGTTCGAACACTCGAACACCTATACGGATTCTCCTGCACAGTGGCAGATATGTAAATACGGGATTTCCGTACCATTTCTTGCGCATTACGGTTCGAACACTCGAACACCTAAACGGATTCTCCTGCACAGTGGCAGATATGTAAATACGGGGTTTCCGTACCATTTCTTTCGCATTACGGTTCGAACACTCGAACACCTATACGGATTCTCCTGCACAGTGGCAGATATGTAAATACGGGGTTTCCGTACCATTTCTTGCGCATTACGGTTCGAACACTCGAACACCTATACGGATTCTCCTGCACAGTGGCAGATATGTAAATACGGGGTTTCCGTACCATTTCTTGCGCGTTACGGTTCGAACACTCGAACACCAATACGGATTCTCCTGCACAGTGGCAGATATGTAAATACGGGGTTTCCGTACCATTTCTTGCGCATTACGGTTCGAACACTCGAATACCTATACGGATTCTCCTGCACAGTGGCAGATATGTAAATACGGGGTTTCCGTACCATTTCTTGCGCATTACGGTTCGAACACTCGAACACCAATACGGATTCTCCTGCATAGTGGCAGATATATAAATACGGGGTTTCCGTACCATTTCTTGCGCATTGCGGTTCGAACACTCGAACACCTAAACGGATTCTCCTGCACAGTGGCAGATATGTAAATACGGGGTTTCCGTACCATTTCTTGCGCATTACGGTTCGAACACTCGAACACCTAAATGGATTCTCCTGCACTGTGGCAGATATGTAAATACGGGGTTTCCGTACCATTTCTTGCGCATTACGGTTCGAACACTGGAACACCTAAACGGATTCTCCTGCACAGTGGCAGATATGTAAATACGGGGTTTCCGTACCATTTCTTGCGCATTACGGTTCGAACACTCGAACACCTGAACGGATTCTCCTGCACAGTGGCAGATATGTAAATTCGGGGTTTCCGTACCATTTCTTTCGCATTACGGTTCGAACACACGAACACCTATACGGATTCTCCTGCACAGTGGCAGATATGTAAATACGGGGTTTCCTTACCATTTGTTGGGCATTACGGTTCGAACACTCGAACACCTATACGGATTCTCCTGCACAGTGGCAGATATGTAAATACGGGGTTTCCGTACCATTTCTTGCGCATTACGGTTCGAACACTCGAACACCTATACGAATTCTCCTGCACACTGGCAGATATGTAAATACGGGGTTTCCGTACCATTTCTTGCGCATTACGGTTCGAACACTCGAACACCTATACGGATTCTCCTACACAGTGGCAGATATGTAAATACGGGGTTTCCGTACCATTTCTTTCGCATTACGGTTCGAACACTCGAATACCTATACGGATTCTCCTGCAAAGTGGCAGATATGTAAATACGGGGTTTCTGTACCATTTCTTTCGCATTACGGTTCGAACACTCGAACACCTATACGGATTCTCCTACACAGTGGCAGATATGTAAATACGGGGTTTCCTTACCATTTGTTGCGCATTACGGTTCGAACACTCGAACACCTATACGGATTCTCCTGCACAGTGGCAGATATGTAAATACGGGGTTTCCGTACCATTTCTTGCGCATTACGGTTCGAACACTCGAACACCTATACGGATTCTCCTGCACAGTGGCAGATATGTAAATACGGGATTTCCGTACCATTTCTTGCGCATTACGGTTCGAACACTCGAACACCTAAACGGATTCTCCTGCACAGTGGCAGATATGTAAATACGGGGTTTCCGTACCATTTCTTTCGCATTACGGTTCGAACACTCGAACACCTATACGGATTCTCCTGCACAGTGGCAGATATGTAAATACGGGGTTTTCCTACCATTTGTTGCGCATTACGGTTCGAACACTCGAACACCTATACGGATTCTCCTGCACAGTGGCAGATATGTAAATACGGGGTTTCCGTACCATTTCTTGCGCATTACGGTTCGAACACTCGAACACCTATACGGATTCTCCTGCACAGTGGCAGATATGTAAATACGGGGTTTCCGTTCCATTTGTTGCGCATTACGGTTCGAACACTCGAACACCCATACGGATTCTCCTACACAGTGGCAGATATGTAAATACGGGGTTTCCGTACCGTTTCTTGCGCATTACGGTTCGAACACTCGAACACCTGTACGGATTCTCCTGCACAGTGGAAGATATGTAAATACGGGTTTTCCGTACCATTTCTTGCGCATTACGGTTCGAACACTCGAACACCTATACGGATTCTCCTGCACAGTGGCAGATATGTAAATACGGGGTTTCCGTACCATTTCTTGCGCATTACGGTTCGAACACTCGAACACCAATACGGATTCTCCTGCACAGTGGCAGATATGTAAATACGGGGTTTCCGTACCATTTCTTGCGCATTACGGTTCGAACACTCGAACACCTAAACGGATTCTCCTGCACAGTGGCAGATATGTAAATACGGGGTTTCCGTACCATTTCTTGCGCATTACGGTTCGAACACTCGAACACCTAAACGGATTCTCCTGCACAGTGGCAGATATGTAAATACGGGGTTTCCGTACCATTTCTTTCGCATTACGGTTCGAACACTCGAACACCAATACGGATTCTCCTGCACAGTGGCAGATATGTAAATACGGGGTTTCTGTACGATTTCTTGCGCATTATGGTTCGAACACTCGAACACCTATACGGATTCTCCTGCACACTGGCAGATATGTAAATACGGGGTTTCCGTACCATTTCTTGCGCATTACGGTTCGAACACTCGAAGACCTATACGGATTCTCCTGCACAGTGGCAGATATGTAAATACGGGGTTTTCGTACCATTTCTTGCGCATTACGGTTCGAACACTCGAACACCTAAACGGATTCTCCTGCACAGTGGCAGATATGTAAATACGGGGTTTCCGTACCATTTCTTGCGCATTACGGTTCGAACACTGGAACACCTATACGGATTCTCCTGCACAGTGGCAGATATGTAAATACGGGGTTTCCGTACCGTTTCTTGCGCATTACGGTTCGAACACTCGAACACCTATACGGATTCTCCTGCACAGTGGCAGATATGTAAATACGGGGTTTCCGTACCATTTCTTGCGCATTACGGTTCGAACACTGGAACACCTATACGGATTCTCCTGCACAGTGGCAGATATGTAAATACGGGGTTTCCGTACCATTTCTTGCGCATTACGGTTCGAACACTCGAACACCAATACGGATTCTCCTGCACAGTGGCAGATATGTAAATACGGGGTTTCCGTACCATTTCTTGCGCATTACGGTTCGAACACTCGAACACCTAAACGGATTCTCCTGCACAGTGGCAGATATGTAAATACGGGGTTTCCGAACCATTTCTTGCGCATTACGGTTCGAACACTCGAACACCAATACGGATTCTCCTGCACAGTGGCAGATATGTAAATACGGGGTTTCCGTACCATTTCTTGCGCATTACGGTTCGAACACTCGAACACCTAAACGGATTCTCCTGCACAGTGGCAGATATGTAAATACGGGGTTTCCGTACCATTTCTTGCGCATTACGGTTCGAACACTCGAACACCTAAACGGATTCTCCTGCACAGTGGCAGATATGTAAATACGGGGTTTCCGTACCATTTCTTTCGCATTACGGTTCGAACACTCGAACACCTATACGGATTCTCCTGCATAGTGGCAGATATGTAAATTCGGGGTTTCCTTACCATTTGTTGCGCATTACGGTTCGAACACTCGAACACCTATACGGATTCTCCTGCATATACGGGGTTTCCTTACCATTTCTTGCGCATTACGGTTCGAACACTCGAACACCAATACGGATTCTCCTGCACAGTGGCAGATATGTAAATACGGGGTTTCTGTACCATTTCTTGCGCATTATGGTTCGAACACTCGAACACCTATACGGATTCTCCTGCACAGTGGCAGATATGTAAATACGGGGTTTCCGTACCATTTCTTGCGCATTACGGTTCGAACACTCGAACACCTAAACGGATTCTCCTGCACAGTGGCAGATATGAAAATACGGGGTTTCCGTACCATTTCTTGCGCATTACGGTTCGAACACTCGAACAACTAAACGGATTCTCCTGCACAGTGGCAGATATGTAAATACGGGGTTTCCGTACCATTTCTTTCGCATTACGGTTCGAACACTTGAACACCTATACGGATTCTCCTGCACAGTGGCAGATATGTAAATACGGGGTTTCCTTACCATTTATTGCGCATTACGGTTCGAACACTCGAACACGTATACGGATTCTCCTGCATAGTGGCAGATATGTAAATACGGGGTTTCCGTACCATTTCTTGCGCATTACGGTTCGAACACTCGAACACCTATACGGATTCTCCTGCACAGTGGCAGATATGTAAATACGGGGTTTCCGTACCATTTCTTGCGCATTACGGTTCGAACACTCGAACACCTATACGGATTCTCCTGCACAGTGGCAGATATGTAAATACGGGGTTTCCGTACCATTTCTTGCGCATTACGGTTCGAACACTCGAACACCTATACGGATTCTCCTGCACAGTGGCAGATATGTAAATACGGGGTTTCCTTACCATTTCTTGCGCATTACGGTTCGAACACTCGAACACCAATACGGATTCTCCTGCACAGTGGCAGATATGTAAATACGGGGTTTCTGTACCATTTCTTGCGCATTATGGTTCGAACACTCGAACACCTATACGGATTCTCCTGCACAGTGGCAGATATGTAAATACGGGGTTTCCGTACCATTTCTTGCGCATTACGGTTCGAACACTCGAACACCTAAACGGATTCTCCTGCACAGTGGCAGATATGAAAATACGGGGTTTCCGTACCATTTCTTGCGCATTACGGTTCGAACACTCGAACACCTAAACGGATTCTCCTGCACAGTGGCAGATATGTAAATACGGGGTTTCCGTACCATTTCTTTCGCATTACGGTTCGAACACTTGAACACCTATACGGATTCTCCTGCACAGTGGCAGATATGTAAATACGGGGTTTCCTTACCATTTATTGCGCATTACGGTTCGAACACTCGAACACCTATACGGATTCTCCTGCATAGTGGCAGATATGTAAATACGGGGTTTTCGTACCATTTCTTGCGCATTACGGTTCGAACACTCGAACACCTATACGGATTCTCCTGCACAGTGGCAGATATGTAAATACGGGGTTTGCGTACCATTTCTTGCGCATTACGGTTCGAACACTCGAACACCTATACGGATTCTCCTGCACAGTGGCAGATATGTAAATACGGGGTTTCCGTACCATTTCTTGCGCATTACGGTTCGAGCACTCGAACACCTATACGGATTCTCCTGCACAGTGGCAGATATGTAAATACGGGGTTTCCGTACCATTTCTTGCGCATTACGGTTCGAACACTCGAACACCTATACGGATTCTCCTCCATAGTGGCAGATATGTAAATACGGGGTTTCCGTACCGTTTCTTGCGCATTACGGTTCGAACACTCGAACACCTGTACGGATTCTCCTGCACAGTGGCAGATATGTAAATACGGGGTTTCCGTACCATTTATTGCGCATTACGGTTCGAACACTCGAACACCTATACGGATTCTCCTGCACAGTGGCAGATATGTAAATACGGGGTTTCCGTACCATTGCTTGCGCATTACGGTTCGAACACTCGAACACCAATACGGATTCTCCTGCACAGTGGCAGATATGTAAATACGGGGTTTCCGTACCATTTCTTGCGCATTACGGTTCGAACACTCGAACACCTAAACGGATTCTCCTGCACAGTGGCAGATATGTAAATACGGGGTTTCCGTACCATTTCTTGCGCATTACGGTTCGAACACTCGAACACCTAAACGGATTCTCCTGCACAGTGGCAGATATGAAAATACGGGGTTTCCGTACCATTTCTTGCGCATTACGGTTCGAACACTCGAACACCTAAACGGATTCTCCTGCACAGTGGCAGATATGTAAATACGGGGTTTCCGTACCATTTCTTTCGCATTACGGTTCGAACACTTGAACACCTATACGGATTCTCCTGCACAGTGGCAGATATGTAAATACGGGGTTTCCGTACCATTTCTTGCGCATTACGGTTCGAACACTCGAACACGTATACGGATTCTCCTGCACAGTGGCAGATATGAAAATACGGGGTTTCCGTACCATTTCTTGCGCATTACGGTTCGAACACTCGAACACCTATACGGATTCTCCTGCACAGTGGCAGATATGTAAATACGGGGTTTCCGTACCATTTCTTGCGCATTACGGTTCGAACACTCGAACACCTATACGGATTCTCCTGCACAGTGGCAGATATGTAAATACGGGGTTTCCGTACCATTTCTTGCGCATTACGGTTCGAACACTCGAACACCTATACGGATTCTCCTGCACAGTGGAAGATATGTAAATACGGGGTTTCCTTACCATTTCTTGCGCATTACGGTTCGAACACTCGAACACCAATACGGATTCTCCTGCACAGTGGCAGATATGTAAATACGGGGTTTCTGTACCATTTCTTGCGCATTATGGTTCGAACACTCGAACACCTATACGGATTCTCCTGCACAGTGGCAGATATGTAAATACGGGGTTTCCGTACCATTTCTTGCGCATTACGGTTCGAACACTCGAACACCTAAACGGATTCTCCTGCACAGTGGCAGATATGAAAATACGGGGTTTCCGTACCATTTCTTGCGCATTACGGTTCGAACACTCGAACACCTAAACGGATTCTCCTGCACAGTGGCAGATATGTAAATACGGGGTTTCCGTACCATTTCTTTCGCATTACGGTTCGAACACTTGAACACCTATACGGATTCTCCTGCACAGTGGCAGATATGTAAATACGGGGTTTCCTTACCATTTATTGCGCATTACGGTTCGAACACTCGAACACCTATACGGATTCTCCTGCATAGTGGCAGATATGTAAATACGGGGTTTTCGTACCATTTCTTGCGCATTACGGTTCGAACACTCGAACACCTATACGGATTCTCCTGCACAGTGGCAGATATGTAAATACGGGGTTTGCGTACCATTTATTGCGCATTACGGTTCGAACACTCGAACACCTATACGGATTCTCCTGCACAGTGGCAGATATGTAAATACGGGGTTTCCGTACCATTTCTTGCGCATTACGGTTCGAGCACTCGAACACCTATACGGATTCTCCTGCACAGTGGCAGATATGTAAATACGGGGTTTCCGTACCATTTCTTGCGCATTACGGTTCGAACACTGGAACACCTATACGGATTCTCCTGCACAGTGGCAGATATGTAAATACGGGGTTTCCGTACCGTTTCTGGCGCATTACGGTTCGAACACTCGAACACCTGTACGGATTCTCCTGCACAGTGGTAGATATGTAAATACGGGGTTTCCGTACCATTTCTTGCGCATTACGGTTCGAACACTCGAACACCTATACGGATTCTCCTGCACAGTGGCAGATATGTAAATATGGGGTTTCCGTACCATTTCTTGCGCATTACGGTTCGAACACTCGAACACCAATACGGATTCTCCTGCACAGTGGCAGATATGTAAATACGGGGTTTCCGTACCATTTCTTGCGCATTACGGTTCGAACACTCGAACACCTAAACGGATTCTCCTGCACAGTGGCAGATATGTAAATACGGGGTTTCCGTACCATTTCTTGCGCATTACGGTTCGAACACTCGAACACCTATACGGATTCTCCGGCACAGTGGCAGATATGTAAATACGGGGTTTCCGTACCGTTTCTTGCGCATTACGGTTCGAACACTCGAACACCTATACGGATTCTCCTGCACAGTGGCAGATATGTAAATACGGGGTTTCCGTACCATTTCTTGCGCATTACGGTTCGAGCACTCGAACACCTATACGGATTCTCCTGCACAGTGGCAGATATGTAAATACGGGGTTTCCGTACCATTTCTTGCGCATTACGGTTCGAACACTCGAACACCAATACGGATTCTCCTGCACAGTGGCAGATATGTAAATACGGGGTTTCCGTACCATTTCTTGCGCATTACGGTTCGAACACTCGAACACCTATACGGATTCTCCTGCACAGTGGCAGATATGTAAATACGGGGTTTCCGTACCATTTCTTGCGCATTACGGTTCGAACACTCGAACACCAATACGGATTCTCCTGCACAGTGGCAGATATATAAATACGGGGTTTCCGTACCATTTCTTGCGCATTGCGGTTCGAACACTCGAACACCTAAACGGATTCTCCTGCACAGTGGCAGATATGTAAATACGGGGTTTCCGTACCATTTCTTGCGCATTACGGTTCGAACACTCGAACACCTAAATGGATTCTCCTGCACAGTGGCAGATATGTAAATACGGGGTTTCCGTACCATTTCTTGCGCATTACGGTTCGAACACTGGAACACCTAAACGGATTCTCCTGCACAGTGGCAGATATGTAAATACGGGGTTTCCGTACCATTTCTTGCGCATTACAGTTCGAACACTCGAACACCTGAACGGATTCTCCTGCACAGTGGCAGATATGTAAATACGGGGTTTCCGTACCATTTCTTTCGCATTACGGTTCGAACACACGAACACCTATACGGATTCTCCTCCACAGTGGCAGATATGTAAATACGGGGTTTCCTTACCATTTGTTGGGCATTACGGTTCGAACACTCGAACACCTATACGGATTCTCCTGCACAGTGGCAGATATGTAAATACGGGGTTTCCGTACCATTTCTTGCGCATTGCGGTTCGAACACTCGAACACCTATACGAATTCTCCTGCACACTGGCAGATATGTAAATACGGGGTTTCCGTACCATTTCTTGCGCATTACGGTTCGAACACTCGAACACCAATACGGATTCTCCTGCACAGTGGCAGATATATAAATACGGGGTTTCCGTACCATTTCTTGCGCATTGCGGTTCGAACACTCGAACACCTAAACGGATTCTCCTGCACAGTGGCAGATATGTAAATACGGGGTTTCCGTACCATTTCTTGCGCATTACGGTTCGAACACTCGAACACCTAAATGGATTCTCCTGCACAGTGGCAGATATGTAAATACGGGGTTTCCGTACCATTTCTTGCGCATTACGGTTCGAACACTGGAACACCTAAACGGATTCTCCTGCACAGTGGCAGATATGTAAATACGGGGTTTCCGTACCATTTCTTGCGCATTACGGTTCGAACACTCGAACACCTGAACGGATTCTCCTGCACAGTGGCAGATATGTAAATACGGGGTTTCCGTACCATTTCTTTCGCATTACGGTTCGAACACACGAACACCTATACGGATTCTCCTGCACAGTGGCAGATATGTAAATACGGGGTTTCCTTACCATTTGTTGGGCATTACGGTTCGAACACTCGAACACCTATACGGATTCTCCTGCACAGTGGCAGATATGTAAATACGGGGTTTCCGTACCATTTCTTGCGCATTACGGTTCGAACACTCGAACACCTATACGAATTCTCCTGCACACTGGCAGATATGTAAATACGGGGTTTCCGTACCATTTCTTGCGCATTACGGTTCGAACACTCGAACACCTATACGGATTCTCCTGCACAGTGGCAGATATGTAAATACGGGGTTTCCGTACCATTTCTTTCGCATTACGGTTCGAACACTCGAATACCTATACGGATTCTCCTGCAAAGTGGCAGATATGTAAATACGGGGTTTCCGTACCATTTCTTTCGCATTACGGTTCGAACACTCGAACACCTATACGGATTCTCCTACACAGTGGCAGATATGTAAATACGGGGTTTCCTTACCATTTGTTGCGCATTACGGTTCGAACACTCGAACACCTATACGGATTCTCCTGCGCAGTGGCAGATATGTAAATACGGGGTTTCCGTACCATTTCTTGCGCATTACGGTTCGAACACTCGAACACCTATACGGATTCTCCTGCACAGTGGCAGATATGTAAATACGGGATTTCCGTACCATTTCTTGCGCATTACGGTTCGAACACTCGAACACCTAAACGGATTCTCCTGCACAGTGGCAGATATGTAAATACGGGGTTTCCGTACCATTTCTTTCGCATTACGGTTCGGACACTCGAACACCTATACGGATTCTCCTGCACAGTGGCAGATATGTAAATACGGGGTTTCCTTACCATTTGTTGCGCATTACGGTTCGAACACTCGAACACCTATACGGATTCTCCTGCACAGTGGCAGATACGTAAATACGGGGTTTCCGTACCATTTCTTGCGCATTACGGTTCGAACACTCGAACACCTAAACGGATTCTCCTGCACAGTGGCAGATATGTAAATACGGGGTTTCCGTACCATTTCTTGCGCATTACGGTTCGAACACTGGAACACCTATACGGATTCTCCTGCACAGTGGCAGATATGTAAATACGGGGTTTCCGTACCGTTTCTTGCGCATTACGGTTCGAACACTCGAACACCTATACGGATTCTCCTGCACAGTGGCAGATATGTAAATACGGGGTTTCCGTACCATTTCTTGCGCATTACGGTTCGAACACTCGAACACCTATACGGATTCTCCTGCACAGTGGCAGATATGTAAATACGGGGTTTCCGTACCATTTCTTGCGCATTACGGTTCGAACACTCGAACACCAATACGGATTCTCCTGCACAGTGGCAGATATGTAAATACGGGGTTTCCGTACCATTTCTTGCGCATTACGGTTCGAACACTCGAACACCTAAACGGATTCTCCTGCACAGTGGCAGATATGTAAATACGGGGTTTCCGTACCATTTCTTGCGCATTACGGTTCGAACACTCGAACACCTAAACGGATTCTCCTGCACAGTGGCAGATATGTAAATACGGGGTTTCCGAACCATTTCTTGCGCATTACGGTTCGAACACTCGAACACCTATACGGATTCTCCGGCACAGTGGCAGATATGTAAATACGGGGTTTCCGTACCGTTTCTTGCGCATTACGGTTCGAACACTCGAACACCTATACGGATTCTCCTGCACAGTGGCAGATATGTAAATACGGGGTTTCCGTACCATTTCTTGCGCATTACGGTTCGAGCACTCGAACACCTATACGGATTCTCCTGCACAGTGGCAGATATCTAAATACGGGGTTTCCGTACCATTTCTTGCGCATTACGGTTCGAACACTCGAACACCAATACGGATTCTCCTGCACAGTGGCAGATATGTAAATACGGGGTTTCCGTACCATTTCTTGCGCATTACGGTTCGAACACTCGAACACCTATACGGATTCTCCTGCACAGGGGCAGATATGTAAATACGGGGTTTCCGTACCATTTCTTGCGCATTACGGTTCGAACACTCGAACACCAATACGGATTCTCCTGCACAGTGGCAGATATATAAATACGGGGTTTCCGTACCATTTCTTGCGCATTGCGGTTCGAACACTCGAACACCTAAACGGATTCTCCTGCACAGTGGCAGATATGTAAATACGGGGTTTCCGTACCATTTCTTGCGCATTACGGTTCGAACACTCGAACACCTAAATGGATTCTCCTGCACAGTGGCAGATATGTAAATACGGGGTTTCCGTACCATTTCTTGCGCATTACGGTTCGAACACTGGAACACCTAAACGGATTCTCCTGCACAGTGGCAGATATGTAAATACGGGGTTTCCGTACCATTTCTTGCGCATTACAGTTCGAACACTCGAACACCTGAACGGATTCTCCTGCACAGTGGCGGATATGTAAATACGGGGTTTCCGTACCATTTCTTTCGCATTACGGTTCGAACACACGAACACCTATACGGATTCTCCTGCACAGTGGCAGATATGTAAATACGGGGTTTCCTTACCATTTGTTGGGCATTACGGTTCGAACACTCGAACACCTATACGGATTCTCCTGCACAGTGGCAGATATGTAAATACGGGGTTTCCGTACCATTTCTTGCGCATTACGGTTCGAACACTCGAACACCTATACGGATTCTCCTGCACAGTGGCAGATATGTAAATACGGGGTTTCCATACCGTTTCTTGCGCATTACGGTTCGAACACTCGAACACCTATACGGATTCTCCTGCACAGTGGCAGATATGTAAATACGGGGTTTCCGTACCATTTCTTGCGCATTACGGTTCGAACACTCGAACACCTATACGGATTCTCCTGCACAGTGGCAGATATGTAAATACGGGGTTTCCGTACCATTTCTTGCGCATTACGGTTCGAACACTCGAACACCAATACGGATTCTCCTGCACAGTGGCAGATATGTAAATACGGGGTTTCCGTACCATTTCTTGCGCATTACGGTTCGAACACTCGAACACCTAAACGGATTCTCCTGCACAGTGGCAGATATGTAAATACGGGGTTTCCGTACCATTTCTTGCGCATTACGGTTCGAACACTCGAACACCTAAACGGATTCTCCTGCACAGTGGCAGATATGTAAATACGGGGTTTCCGTACCATTTCTTGCGCATTACGGTTCGAACACTGGAACACCTATACGGATTCTCCTGCACAGTGGCAGATATGTAAATACGGGGTTTCCGTACCGTTTCTTGCGCATTACGGTTCGAACACTCGAACACCTATACGGATTCTCCTGCACAGTGGCAGATATGTAAATACGGGGTTTCCGTACCATTTCTTGCGCATTACGGTTCGAACACTGGAACACCTATACGGATTCTCCTGCACAGTGGCAGATATGTAAATACGGGGTTTCCGTACCGTTTCTTGCGCATTACGGTTCGAACACTCGAACACCTATACGGATTCTCCTGCACAGTGGCAGATATGTAAATACGGGGTTTCCGTACCATTTCTTGCGCATTACGGTTCGAAAACTCGAACACCTATACGGATTCTCCTGCACAGTGGCAGATATGTAAATACGGGGTTTCCGTACCATTTCTTGCGCATTACGGTTCGAACACTCGAACACCAATACGGATTCTCCTGCACAGTGGCAGATATGTAAATACGGGGTTTCCGTACCATTTCTTGCGCATTACGGTTCGAACACTCGAACACCTATATGGATTCTCCTGCACAGTGGCAGATATGTAAATACGGGGTTTCCGTACCATTTCTTGCGCATTACGGTTCGAACACTCGAACACCAATACGGATTCTCCTGCACAGTGGCAGATATATAAATACGGGGTTTCCGTACCATTTCTTGCGCATTGCGGTTCGAACACTCGAACACCTAAACGGATTCTCCTGCACACTGGCAGATATGTAAATACGGGGTTTCCGTACCATTTCTTGAGCATTACGGTTCGAACACTCGAACACCTAAATCGATTCTCCTGCACAGTGGCAGATATGTAAATACGGGGTTTCCGTACCATTTCTTGCGCATTACGGTTCGAACACTGGAACACCTAAACGGATTCTCCTGCACAGTGGCAGATATGTAAATACAGGGTTTCCGTACCATTTCTTGCGCATTACGGTTCGAACACTCGAACACCTGAACGGATTCTCCTGCACAGTGGCAGATATGTAAATACGGGGTTTCCGTACCATTTCTTTCGCATTACGGTTCGAACACACGAACACCTATACGGATTCTCCTGCACAGTGGCAGATATGTAAATACGGGGTTTCCTTACCATTTGTTGGGCATTACGGTTCGAACACTCGAACACCTATACGGATTCTCCTGCACAGTGGCAGATATGTAAATACGGGGTTTCCGTACCATTTCTTGCGCATTACGGTTCGAACACTCGAACACCTATACGAATTCTCCTGCACACTGGCAGATATGTAAATACGGGGTTTCCGTACCATTTCTTGCGCATTACGGTTCGAACACTCGAACACCTATACGGATTCTCCTGCACAGTGGCAGATATGTAAATACGGGGTTTCCGTACTATTTCTTTCGCATTACGGTTCGAACACTCGAATACCTATACGGATTCTCCTGCAAAGTGGCAGATATGTAAATACGGGGTTTCCGTACCATTTCTTTCGCATTACGGTTCGAACACTCGAACACCTATACGGATTCTCCTACACAGTGGCAGATATGTAAATACGGGGTTTCCTTACCATTTGTTGCGCATTACGGTTCGAACACTCGAACACCTATACGGATTCTCCTGCACAGTGGCAGATATGTAAATACGGGGTTTCCGTACCATTTCTTGCGCATTACGGTTCGAACACTCGAACACCAATACGGATTCTC
Source organism: Camellia sinensis (assembly GCF_055761805.1). NCBI lineage: Eukaryota > Viridiplantae > Streptophyta > Magnoliopsida > Ericales > Theaceae > Camellia > Camellia sinensis. The sequence continues at coordinate 2,381,534 of NC_138965.1, forward strand.
CTGCACAGTGGCAGATATGTAAATACGGGGTTTCCGTACCATTTCTTGCGCATTACGGTTCGAACACTCGAACACCTATACGAATTCTCCTGCACAGTGGCAGATATGTAAATACGGGGTTTCCGTACCATTTCTTGCGCATTACGGTTCGAACACTCGAACACCTATACGGATTCTCCTGCACAGTGGCAGATATGTAAATACGGGGTTTCCGTACCATTTCTTTCGCATTACGGTTCGAACACTCGAATACCTATACGGATTCTCCTGCAAAGTGGCAGATATGTAAATACGGGGTTTCCTTACCATTTGTTGGGCATTACGGTTCGAACACTCGAACACCTATACGGATTCTCCTACACAGTGGCAGATATGTAAATACGGGGTTTCCTTACCATTTGTTGCGCATTACGGTTCGAACACTCGAACACCTATACGGATTCTCCTGCACAGTGGCAGATATGTAAATACGGGGTTTCCGTACCATTTCTTGCGCATTACGGTTCGAACACTCGAACACCTATACGGATTCTCCTGCACAGTGGCAGATATGTAAATACGGGGTTTCCGTACCATTTCTTGCGCATTACGGTTCGAACACTCGAACACCTATACGGATTCTCCTGCACAGTGGCAGATATGTAAATACGGGGTTTCCGTACCGTTTCTTGCGCATTACGGTTCGAACACTCGAACACTTATACGGATTCTCCTGCACAGTGGCAGATATGTAAATACGGGGTTTCCGTACCATTTCTTGCGCATTACGGTTCGAACACTCGAACACCTATACGGATTCTCCTGCACAGTGGCAGATATGTAAATACGGGGTTTCCGTACCATTTCTTGCGCATTACGGTTCGAACACTCGAACACCAATACGGATTCTCCTGCACAGTGGCAGATATGTAAATACGGGGTTTCCGTACCATTTCTTGCGCATTACGGTTCGAACACTCGAACACCAATACGGATTCTCCTGCACAGTGGCAGATATGTAAATACGGGGTTTCCGTACCATTTCTTGCGCATTACGGTTCGAACACTCGAACACCTGAACGGATTCTCCTGCACAGTGGCAGATATGTAAATACGGGGTTTCCGTACCATTTCTTTCGCATTACGGTTCGAACACACGAACACCTATACGGATTCTCCTGCACAGTGGCAGATATGTAAATACGGGGTTTCCTTACCATTTGTTGGGCATTACGGTTCGAACACTCGAACACCTATACGGATTCTCCTGCACAGTGGCAGATATGTAAATACGGGGTTTCCGTACCATTTCTTGCGCATTACAGTTCGAACACTCGAACACCTATACGGATTCTCCTGCACAGTGGCAGATATGTAAATACGGGGTTTCCGTACCGTTTCTTGCGCATTACGGTTCGAACACTCGAACACCTATACGGATTCTCCTGCACAGTGGCAGATATGTAAATACGGGGTTTCCGTACCATTTCTTGCGCATTACGGTTCGAACACTCGAACACCTATACGGATTCTCCTGCACAGTGGCAGATATGTAAATACGGGGTTTCCGTACCATTTCTTGCGCATTACGGTTCGAACACTCGAACACCAATACGGATTCTCCTGCACAGTGGCAGATATGTAAATACGGGGTTTCCGTACCATTTCTTGCGCATTACGGTTCGAACACTCGAACACCTAAACGGATTCTCCTGCACAGTGGCAGATATGTAAATACGGGGTTTCCGTACCATTTCTTGCGCATTACGGTTCGAACACTCGAACACCTATACGGATTCTCCTGCACAGTGGCAGATATGTAAATACGGGGTTTCCGTACCGTTTCTTGCGCATTACGGTTCGAACACTCGAACACCTATACGGATTCTCCTGCACAGTGGCAGATATGTAAATACGGGGTTTCCGTACCATTTCTTGCGCATTACGGTTCGAACACTCGAACACCTATACGGATTCTCCTGCACAGTGGCAGATATGTAAATACGGGGTTTCCGTACCATTTCTTGCGCATTACGGTTCGAACACTCGAACACCAATACGGATTCTCCTGCACAGTGGCAGATATGTAAATACGGGGTTTCCGTACCATTTCTTGCGCATTACGGTTCGAACACTCGAACACCTATACGGATTCTCCTGCACAGTGGCAGATATGTAAATACGGGGTTTCCGTACCATTTCTTGCGCATTACGGTTCGAACACTCGAACACCAATACGGATTCTCCTGCACAGTGGCAGATATATAAATACGGGGTTTCCGTACCATTTCTTGCGCATTGCGGTTCGAACACTCGAACACCTAAACGGATTCTCCTGCACAGTGGCAGATATGTAAATACGGGGTTTCCGTACCATTTCTTGCGCATTACGGTTCGAACACTCGAACACCTAAATGGATTCTCCTGCACAGTGGCAGATATGTAAATACGGGGTTTCCGTACCATTTCTTGCGCATTACGGTTCGAACACTGGAACACCTAAACGGATTCTCCTGCACAGTGGCAGATATGTAAATACGGGGTTTCCGTACCATTTCTTGCGCATTACGGTTCGAACACTCGAACACCTGAACGGATTCTCCTGCACAGTGGCAGATATGTAAATACGGGGTTTCCGTACCATTTCTTTCGCATTACGGTTCGAACACACGAACACCTATACGGATTCTCCTGCACAGTGGCAGATATGTAAATACGGGGTTTCCTTACCATTTGTTGGGCATTACGGTTCGAACACTCGAACACCTATACGGATTCTCCTGCACAGTGGCAGATATGTAAATACGGGATTTCCGTACCATTTCTTGCGCATTACGGTTCGAACACTCGAACACCTATACGGATTCTCCTGCACAGTGGCAGATATGTAAATACGGGGTTTCCGTACCGTTTCTTGCGCATTACGGTTCGAACACTCAAACACCTATACGGATTCTCCTGCACAGTGGCAGATATGTAAATACGGGGTTTCCGTACCATTTCTTGCGCATTACGGTTCGAACACTCGAACACCTATACGGATTCTCCTGCACAGTGGCAGATATGTAAATACGGGGTTTCCGTACCATTTCTTGGGCATTACGGTTCGAACACTCGAACACCAATACGGATTCTCCTGCACAGTGGCAGATATGTAAATACGGGGTTTCCGTACCATTTCTTGCGCATTACGGTTCGAACACTCGAACACCTAAACGGATTCTACTTCACAGTGGCAGATATGTAAATACGGGGTTTCCGTACCATTTCTTGCGCATTACGGTTCGAACACTCGAACACCTAAACGGATTCTCCTGCACAGTGGCAGATATGTAAATACGGGGTTTCCGTACCATTTCTTGCGCATTACGGTTCGAACACTGGAACACCTATACGGATTCTCCTGCACAGTGGCAGATATGTAAATACGGGGTTTCCGTACCGTTTCTTGCGCATTACGGTTCGAACACTCGAACACCTATACGGATTCTCCTGCACAGTGGCAGATATGTAAATACGGGGTTTCCGTACCATTTCTTGCGCATTACGGTTCGAAAACTCGAACACCTATACGGATTCTCCTGCACAGTGGCAGATATGTAAATACGGGGTTTCCGTACCATTTCTTGCGCATTACGGTTCGAACACTCGAACACCAATACGGATTCTCCTGCACAGTGGCAGATATGTAAATACGGTGTTTCCGTACCATTTCTTGCGCATTACGGTTCGAACACTCGAACACCTATACGGATTCTCCTGCACAGTGGCAGATATGTAAATACGGGGTTTCCGTACCATTTCTTGCGCATTACGGTTCGAACACTCGAACACCAATACGGATTCTCCTGCACAGTGGCAGATATATAAATACGGGGTTTCCGTACCATTTCTTGCGCATTGCGGTTCGAACACTCGAACACCTAAACGGATTCTCCTGCACAGTGGCAGATATGTAAATACGGGGTTTCCGTACCATTTCTTGCGCATTACGGTTCGAACACTCGAACACCTAAATGGATTCTCCTGCACAGTGGCAGATATGTAAATACGGGGTTTCCGTACCATTTCTTGCGCATTACGGTTCGAACACTGGAACACCTAAACGAATTCTCCTGCACAGTGGCAGATATGTAAATACGGGGTTTCCGTACCATTTCTTGCGCATTACGGTTCGAACACTCGAACACCTGAACGGATTCTCCTGCACAGTGGCAGATATGTAAATACGGGGTTTCCGTACCATTTCTTTCGCATTACGGTTCGAACACACGAACACCTATACGGATTCTCCTACACAGTGGCAGATATGTAAATACGGGGTTTCCTTACCATTTGTTGGGCATTACGGTTCGAACACTCGAACACCTATACGGATTCTCCTGCACAGTGGCAGATATGTAAATACGGGGTTTCCGTACCATTTCTTGCGCATTACGGTTCGAACACTCGAACACCTATACGAATTCTCCTGCACACTGGCAGATATGTAAATACGGGGTTTCCGTACCATTTCTTGCGCATTACGGTTCGAACACTCGAACACCTAGACGGATTCTCCTGCACAGTGGCAGATATGTAAATACGGGGTTTCCGTACCATTTCTTTCGCATTACGGTTCGAACACTCGAATACCTATACGGATTCTCCTGCAAAGTGGCAGATATGTAAATACGGGGTTTCCGTACCATTTCTTTCGCATTACGGTTCGAACACTCGAACACCTATACGGATTCTCCTACACAGTGGCAGATATGTAAATACGGGGTTTCCTTACCATTGGTTGCGCATTACGGTTCGAACACTCGAACACCTATACGGATTCTCCTGCACAGTGGCAGATATGTAAATACGGGGTTTCCGTACCATTTCTTGCGCATTACGGTTCGAACACTCGAACACCTATACGGATTCTCCTGCACAGTGGCAGATATGTAAATACGGGATTTCCGTACCATTTCTTGCGCATTACGGTTCGAACACTCGAACACCTAAACGGATTCTCCTGCACAGTGGCAGATATGTAAATACGGGGTTTCCGTACCATTTCTTTCGCATTACGGTTCGAACACTCGAACACCTATACGGATTCTCCTGCACAGTGGCAGATATGTAAATACGGGGTTTCCTTACCATTTGTTGGGCATTACGGTTCGAACACTCGAACACCTATACGGATTCTCCTGCACAGTGGCAGATATGTAAATACGGGGTTTCCGTACCATTTCTTGCGCATTACGGTTCGAACACTCGAACACCTATACGGATTCTCCTGCACAGTGGCAGATATGTAAATACGGGGTTTCCGTACCATTTCTTGCGCATTACGGTTCGAACACTGGAACACCTAAACGGATTCTCCTGCACAGTGGCAGATATGTAAATACGGGGTTTCCGTACCATTTCTTGCGCATTACGGTTCGAACACTCGAACACCTGAACGGATTCTCCTGCACAGTGGCAGATATGTAAATACGGGGTTTCCGTACCATTTCTTTCGCATTACGGTTCGAACACACGAACACCTATACGGATTCTCCTGCACAGTGGCAGATATGTAAATACGGGGTTTCCTTACCATTTGTTGGGCATTACGGTTCGAACACTCGAACACCTATACGGATTCTCCTGCACAGTGGCAGATATGTAAATACGGGATTTCCGTACCATTTCTTGCGCATTACGGTTCGAACACTCGAACACCTATACGGATTCTCCTGCACAGTGGCAGATATGTAAATACGGGGTTTCCGTACCGTTTCTTGCGCATTACGGTTCGAACACTCGAACACCTAAACGGATTCTCCTGCACAGTGGCAGATATGTAAATACGGGGTTTCCGTACCATTTCTTGCGCATTACGGTTCGAACACTCGAACACCTATACGGATTCTCCTGCACTGTGGCAGATATGTAAATACGGGGTTTCCGTACCATTTCTTGCGCATTACGGTTCGAACACTCGAACACCAATACGGATTCTCCTGCACAGTGGCAGATATGTAAATACGGGGTTTCCGTACCATTTCTTGCGCATTACGGTTCGAACACTCGAACACCTAAACGGATTCTCCTGCACAGTGGCAGATATGTAAATACGGGGTTTCCGTACCATTTCTTGCGCATTACGGTTCGAACACTCGAACACCTAAACGGATTCTCCTGCACAGTGGCAGATATGTAAATACGGGGTTTCCGTACCATTTCTTGCGCATTACGGTTCGAACACTCGAACACCTATACGAATTCTCCTGCACACTGGCAGATATGTAAATACGGGGTTTCCTTACCATTTGTTGCGCATTACGGTTCGAACACTCGAACACCTATACGGATTCTCCTGCACAGTGGCAGATATGTAAATACGGGGTTTCCGTACCATTTCTTGCGCATTACGGTTCGAACACTCGAACACCTATACGGATTCTCCTGCACAGTGGCAGATATGTAAATACGGGATTTCCGTACCATTTCTTGCGCATTACGGTTCGAACACTCGAACACCTAAACGGATTCTCCTGCACAGTGGCAGATATGTAAATACGGGGTTTCCGTACCATTTCTTTCGCATTACGGTTCGAACACTCGAACACCTATACGGATTCTCCTGCACAGTGGCAGATATGTAAATACGGGGTTTCCTTACCATTTGTTGGGCATTACGGTTCGAACACTCGAACACCTATACGGATTCTCCTGCACAGTGGCAGATATGTAAATACGGGGTTTCCGTACCATTTCTTGCGCATTACGGTTCGAACACTCGAACACCTATACGGATTCTCCTGCACAGTGGCAGATATGTAAATACGGGGTTTCCGTACCATTTCTTGCGCATTACGGTTCGAACACTGGAACACCTAAACGGATTCTCCTGCACAGTGGCAGATATGTAAATACGGGGTTTCCGTACTATTTCTTGCGCATTACGGTTCGAAAACTCGAACACCTATACGGATTCTCCTGCACAGTGGCAGATATGTAAATACGGGGCTTCCGTACCATTTCTTGCGCATTACGGTTCGAACACTCGAACACCAATACGGATTCTCCTGCACAGTGGCAGATATGTAAATACGGGGTTTCCGTACCATTTCTTGCGCATTACGGTTCGAACACTCGAACACCTATACGGATTCTCCTGCACAGTGGCAGATATGTAAATACGGGGTTTCCGTACCATTTCTTGCGCATTACGGTTCGAACACTCGAACACCAATACGGATTCTCCTGCACAGTGGCAGATATATAAATACGGGGTTTCCGTACCGTTTCTTGCGCATTGCGGTTCGAACACTCGAACACCTAAACGGATTCTCCTGCACAGTGGCAGATATGTAAATACGGGGTTTCCGTACCATTTCTTGCGCATTACGGTTCGAACACTCGAACACCTAAATGGATTCTCCTGCACAGTGGCAGATATGTAAATACGGGGTTTCCGTACCATTTCTTGCGCATTACGGTTCGAACACTGGAACACCTAAACAGATTCTCCTGCACAGTGGCAGATATGTAAATACGGGGTTTCCGTACCATTTCTTGCGCATTACGGTTCGAACACTCGAACACCTGAACGGATTCTCCTGCACAGTGGCAGATATGTAAATACGGGGTTTCCGTACCATTTCTTTCGCATTACGGTTCGAACACACGAACACCTATACGGATTCTCCTGCACAGTGGCAGATATGTAAATACGGGGTTTCCTTACCATTTGTTGGGCATTACGGTTCGAACACTCGAACACCTATACGGATTCTCCTGCACAGTGGCAGATATGTAAATACGGGGTTTCCGTACCATTTCTTGCGCATTACGGTTCGAACACTCGAACACCTATACGAATTCTCCTGCACACTGGCAGATATGTAAATACGGGGTTTCCGTACCATTTCTTGCGCATTACGGTTCGAACACTCGAACACCTATACGGATTCTCCTGCACAGTGGCAGATATGTAAATACGGGGTTTCCGTACCATTTCTTTCGCATTACGGTTCGAACACTCGAATACCTATACGGATTCTCCTGCAAAGTGGCAGATATGTAAATACGGGGTTTCCGTACCATTTCTTTCGCATTACGGTTCGAACACTCGAACACCTATACGGATTCTCCTACACAGTGGCAGATATGTAAATACGGGGTTTCCTTACCATTTGTTGCGCATTACGGTTCGAACACTCGAACACCTATACGGATTCTCCTGCACAGTGGCAGATATGTAAATACGGGGTTTCCGTACCATTTCTTGCGCATTACGGTTCGAACACTCGAACACCTATACGGATTCTCCTGCACAGTGGCAGATATGTAAATACGGGATTTCCGTACCATTTCTTGCGCATTACGGTTCGAACACTCGAACACCTAAACGGATTCTCCTGCACAGTGGCAGATATGTAAATACGGGGTTTCCGTACCATTTCTTGCGCATTACGGTTCGAACACTCGAACACCTAAACGGATTCTCCTGCACAGTGGCAGATATGTAAATACGGGGTTTCCGTACCATTTCTTGCGCATTACGGTTCGAACACTGGAACACCTATACGGATTCTCCTGCACAGTGGCAGATATGTAAATACGGGGTTTCCGTACCGTTTCTTGCGCATTACGGTTCGAACACTCGAACACCTATACGGATTCTCCTGCACAGTGGCAGATATGTAAATACGGGGTTTCCGTACCATTTCTTGCGCATTACGGTTCGAAAACTCGAACACCTATACGGATTCTCCAGCACAGTGGCAGATATGTAAATACGGGGTTTCCGTACCATTTCTTGCGCATTACGGTTCGAACACTCGAACACCAATACGGATTCTCCTGCACAGTGGCAGATATGTAAATACGGGGTTTCCGTACCATTTCTTGCGCATTACGGTTCGAACACTCGAACACCTATACGGATTCTCCTGCACAGTGGCAGATATGTAAATACGGGGTTTCCGTACCATTTCTTGCGCATTACGGTTCGAACACTCGAACACCAATACGGATTCTCCTGCACAGTGGCAGATATATAAATACGGGGTTTCCGTACCATTTCTTGCGCATTGCGGTTCGAACACTCGAACACCTAAACGGATTCTCCTGCACAGTGGCAGATATGTAAATACGGGGTTTCCGTACCATTTCTTGCGCATTACGGTTCGAACACTCGAACACCTAAATGGATTCTCCTGCACAGTGGCAGATATGTAAATACAGGGTTTCCGTACCATTTCTTGCGCATTACGGTTCGAACACTGGAACACCTAAACGGATTCTCCTGCACAGTGGCAGATATGTAAATACGGGGTTTCCGTACCATTTCTTGCGCATTACGGTTCGAACACTCGAACACCTGAACGGATTCTCCTGCACAGTGGCAGATATGTAAATACGGGGTTTCCGTACCATTTCTTTCGCATTACGGTTCGAACACACGAACACCTATACGGATTCTCCTGCACAGTGGCAGATATGTAAATACGGGGTTTCCTTACCATTTGTTGGGCATTACGGTTCGAACACTCGAACACCTATACGGATTCTCCTGCACAGTGGCAGATATGTAAATACGGGGTTTCCGTACCATTTCTTGCGCATTACGGTTCGAACACTCGAACACCTATACGAATTCTCCTGCACACTGGCAGATATGTAAATACGGGGTTTCCGTACCATTTCTTGCGCATTACGGTTCGAACACTCGAACACCTATACGGATTCTCCTGCACAGTGGCAGATATGTAAATACGGGGTTTCCGTACCATTTCTTTCGCATTACGGTTCGAACACTCGAATACCTATACGGATTCTCCTGCAAAGTGGCAGATATGTAAATACGGGGTTTCCGTACCATTTCTTTCGCATTACGGTTCGAACACTCGAACACCTATACGGATTCTCCTACACAGTGGCAGATATGTAAATACGGGGTTTCCTTACCATTTGTTGCGCATTACGGTTCGAACACTCGAACACCTATACGGATTCTCCTGCACAGTGGCAGATATGTAAATACGGGGTTTCCGTACCATTTCTTGCGCATTACGGTTCGAACACTCGAACACCTATACGGATTCTCCTGCACAGTGGCAGATATGTAAATACGGGATTTCCGTACCATTTCTTGCGCATTACGGTTCGAACACTCGAACACCTAAACGGATTCTCCTGCACAGTGGCAGATATGTAAATACGGGGTTTCCGTACCATTTCTTTCGCATTACGGTTCGAACACTCGAACACCTATACGGATTCTCCTGCACAGTGGCAGATATGTAAATACGGGGTTTCCTTACCATTTGTTGCGCATTACGGTTCGAACACTCGAACACCTATACGGATTCTCCTGCACAGTGGCAGATATGTAAATACGGGGTTTCCGTACCATTTCTTGCGCATTACGGTTCGAACACTCGAACACCTATACGGATTCTCCTGCACAGTGGCAGATATGTAAATACGGGGTTTCCGTACCATTTCTTGCGCATTACGGTTCGAACACTCGAACACCTAAACGGATTCTCCTGCACAGTGGCAGATATGTAAATACGGGGTTTCCGTACCATTTCTTTCGCATTACGGTTCGAACACTCGAACACCTATACGGATTCTCCTGCACAGTGGCAGATATGTAAATACGGGGTTTTCTTACCATTTGTTGCGCATTACGGTTCGAACACTCGAACACCTATACGGATTCTCCTGCACAGTGGCAGATATGTAAATACGGTGTTTCCGTACCATTTCTTGCGCATTACGGTTCGAACACTCGAACACCTATACGGATTCTCCTGCACAGTGGCAGATATGTAAATACGGGGTTTCCGTACCATTTGTTGCGCATTACGGTTCGAACACTCGAACACCTATACGGATTCTCCTACACAGTGGCAGATATGTAAATACGGGGTTTCCGTACCGTTTCTTGCGCATTACGGTTCGAACACTCGAACACCAATACGGATTCTCCTGCACAGTGGCAGATATGTAAATACGGGGTTTCCGTACCATTTCTTGCGCATTACGGTTCGAACACTCGAACACCTATACGGATTCTCCTGCACAGTGGCAGATATGTAAATACGGGGTTTCCGTACCATTTCTTGCGCATTACGGTTCGAACACTCGAACACCAATACGGATTCTCCTGCACAGTGGCAGATATGTAAATACGGGGTTTCTGTACCATTTCTTGCGCATTATGGTTCGAACACTCGAACACCTATACGGATTCTCCTGCACAGTGGCAGATATGTAAATACGGGGTTTCCGTACCATTTGTTGCGCATTACGGTTCGAACACTCGAACACCTATGCGGATTCTCCTACACAGTGGCAGATATGTAAATACGGGGTTTCCGTACCATTTCTTGCGCATTACGGTTCGAACACTCGAACACCTATACGGATTCTCCTGCACAGTGGCAGATATGTAAATACGGGATTTCCGTACCATTTCTTGCGCATTACGGTTCGAACACTCGAACACCTAAACGGATTCTCCTGCACAGTGGCAGATATGTAAATACGGGGTTTCCGTACCATTTCTTTCGCATTACGGTTCGAACACTCGAACACCTAAACGGATTCTCCTACACAGTGGCAGATATGTAAATACGGGGTTTCCGTACCGTTTCTTTCGCATTACGGTTCGAACACTCGAACACCTATACGGATTCTCCTGCACAGTGGCAGATATGTAAATACGGGGTTTTCGTACCATTTCTTGCGCATTACGGTTCGAACACTCGAACACCTATACGGATTCTCCTGCACAGTGGCAGATATGTAAATACGGGGTTTCCGTACCATTTCTTGCGCATTACGGTTCGAACACTCGAACACCTATACGGATTCTCCTGCACAGTGGCAGATATGTAAATACGGGGTTTCCGTACCATTTCTTGCGCATTACGGTTCGAACACTCGAACACCTAAACGGATTCTCCTGCACAGTGGCAGATATGTAAATACGGGGTTTCCGTACCATTTCTTGCGCATTACGGTTCGAACACTCGAACACCAATACGGATTCTCCTGCACAGTGGCAGATATGTAAATACGGGGTTTCCGTACCATTTCTTTCGCATTACGGTTCGAACACTCGAACACCTATACGGATTCTCCTGCACAGTGGCAGATATGTAAATTCGGGGTTTCCTTACCATTTGTTGCGCATTACGGTTCGAACACTCGAACACCTATACGGATTCTCCTGCATAGTGGCAGATATGTAAATACGGGGTTTCCGTACCATTTCTTGCGCATTACGGTTCGAACACTCGAACACCTATACGGATTCTCCTGCACAGTGGCAGATATGTAAATACGGGGTTTCCCTACCATTTCTTGCGCATTACGGTTCGAACACTCGAACACCTATACGGATTCTCCTGCATAGTGGCAGATATGTAAATACGGGGTTTCCGTACCATTTCTTGCGCATTACGGTTCGAACACTCGAACACCTATACGGATTCTCCTGCACAGTGGCAGATATGTAAATACGGGGTTTCCTTACCATTTCTTGCGCATTACGGTTCGAACACTCGAACACCAATACGGATTCTCCTGCACAGTGGCAGATATGTAAATACGGGGTTTCTGTACCATTTCTTGCGCATTATGGTTCGAACACTCGAACACCTATACGGATTCTCCTGCACAGTGGCAGATATGTAAATACGGGGTTTCCGTACCATTTGTTGCGCATTACGGTTCGAACACTCGAACACCTATGCGGATTCTCCTACACAGTGGCAGATATGTAAATACGGGGTTTCCGTACCATTTCTTGCGCATTACGGTTCGAACACTCGAACACCTATACGGATTCTCCTGCACAGTGGCAGATATGTAAATACGGGATTTCCGTACCATTTCTTGCGCATTACGGTTCGAACACTCGAACACCTAAACGGATTCTCCTGCACAGTGGCAGATATGTAAATACGGGGTTTCCGTACCATTTCTTTCGCATTACGGTTCGAACACTCGAACACCTAAACGGATTCTCCTACACAGTGGCAGATATGTAAATACGGGGTTTCCGTACCATTTCTTTCGCATTACGGTTCGAACACTCGAACACCTATACGGATTCTCCTGCACAGTGGCAGATATGTAAATACGGGGTTTTCGTACCATTTCTTGCGCATTACGGTTCGAACACTCGAACACCTATACGGATTCTCCTGCACAGTGGCAGATATGTAAATACGGGGTTTCCGTACCATTTCTTGCGCATTACGGTTCGAACACTCGAACACCTATACGGATTCTCCTGCACAGTGGCAGATATGTAAATACGGGGTTTCCGTACCATTTCTTGCGCATTACGGTTCGAACACTCGAACACCTAAACGGATTCTCCTGCACAGTGGCAGATATGTAAATACGGGGTTTCCGTACCATTTCTTGCGCATTACGGTTCGAACACTCGAACACCAATACGGATTCTCCTGCACAGTGGCAGATATGTAAATACGGGGTTTCCGTACCATTTCTTGCGCATTACGGTTCGAACACTCGAACACCTAAACGGATTCTCCTGCACAGTGGCAGATATGTAAATACAGGGTTTCCGTACCATTTCTTGCGCATTACGGTTCGAACACTCGAACACCTAAACGGATTCTCCTACACTGTGGCAGATATGTAAATACGGGGTTTCCGTACCATTTCTTTCGCATTACGGTTCGAACACTCGAACACCAATACGGATTCTCCTGCACAGTGGCAGATATGTGAATACGGGGTTTCTGTACGATTTCTTGCGCATTATGGTTCGAACACTCGAACACCTATACGGATTCTCCTGCACAATGGCAGATATGTAAATACGGGGTTTCCGTACCATTTCTTGCGCATTACGGTTCGAACACTGGAACACCTATACGGATTCTCCTGCACAGTGGCAGATATGTAAATACGGGGTTTTCGTACCGTTTCTTGCGCATTACGGTTCAAACACTCGAACACCTATACGGATTCTCCTGCACAGTGGCAGATATGTAAATACGGGGTTTCCGTACCATTTCTTGCGCATTACGGTTCGAACACTGGAACACCTATACGGATTCTCCTGCACAGTGGCAGATATGTAAATACGGGGTTTCCGTACCATTTCTTGCGCATTACGGTTCGAACACTCGAACACCAATACGGATTCTCCTGCACAGTGGCAGATATGTAAATACGGGGTTTCCGTACCATTTCTTGCGCATTACGGTTCGAACACTCGAACACCTAAACGGATTCTCCTGCACAGTGGCAGATATGTAAATACGGGGTTTCCGTACCATTTCTTGCGCATTACGGTTCGAACACTCGAACACCTAAACGGATTCTCCTGCACAGTGGCAGATATGTAAATACGGGGTTTCCGTACCATTTCTTTCGCATTACGGTTCGAACACTCGAACACCTATACGGATTCTCCTGCACAGTGGCAGATATGTAAATTCGGGGTTTCCTTACCATTTGTTGCGCATTACGGTTCGAACACTCGAACACCTATACGGATTCTCCTGCATAGTGGCAGATATGTAAATACGGGGTTTCCGTACCATTTCTTGCGCATTACGGTTCGAACACTCGAACACCTATACGGATTCTCCTGCACAGTGGCAGATATGTAAATACGGGGTTTCCGTACCATTTCTTGCGCATTACGGTTCGAACACTCGAACACCTATACGGATTCTCCTGCATAGTGGCAGATATGTAAATACGGGGTTTCCGTACCATTTCTTGCGCATTACGGTTCGAACACTCGAACACCTATACGGATTCTCCTGCACAGTGGCAGATATGTAAATACGGGGTTTCCTTACCATTTCTTGCGCATTACGGTTCGAACACTCGAACACCAATACGGATTCTCCTGCACAGTGGCAGATATGTAAATACGGGGTTTCTGTACCATTTCTTGCGCATTATGGTTCGAACACTCGAACACCTATACGGATTCTCCTGCACAGTGGCAGATATGTAAATACGGGGTTTCCGTACCATTTGTTGCGCATTACGGTTCGAACACTCGAACACCTATGCGGATTCTCCTACACAGTGGCAGATATGTAAATACGGGGTTTCCGTACCATTTCTTGCGCATTACGGTTCGAACACTCGAACACCTATACGGATTCTCCTGCACAGTGGCAGATATGTAAATACGGGATTTCCGTACCATTTCTTGCGCATTACGGTTCGAACACTCGAACACCTAAACGGATTCTCCTGCACAGTGGCAGATATGTAAATACGGGGTTTCCGTACCATTTCTTTCGCATTACGGTTCGAACACTCGAACACCTAAACGGATTCTCCTACACAGTGGCAGATATGTAAATACGGGGTTTCCGTACCATTTCTTTCGCATTACGGTTCGAACACTCGAACACCTATACGGATTCTCCTGCACAGTGGCAGATATGTAAATACGGGGTTTTCGTACCATTTCTTGCGCATTACGGTTCGAACACTCGAACACCTATACGGATTCTCCTGCACAGTGGCAGATATGTAAATACGGGGTTTCCGTACCATTTCTTGCGCATTACGGTTCGAACACTCGAACACCTATACGGATTCTCCTGCACAGTGGCAGATATGTAAATACGGGGTTTCCGTACCATTTCTTGCGCATTACGGTTCGAACACTCGAACACCTAAACGGATTCTCCTGCACAGTGGCAGATATGTAAATACGGGGTTTCCGTACCATTTCTTTCGCATTACGGTTCGAACACTCGAACACCTATACGGATTCTCCTGCACAGTGGCAGATATGTAAATACGGGGTTTTCTTACCATTTGTTGCGCATTACGGTTCGAACACTCGAACACCTATACGGATTCTCCTGCACAGTGGCAGATATGTAAATACGGGGTTTCCGTACCATTTCTTGCGCATTACGGTTCGAACACTCGAACAACTATACGGATTCTCCTGCACAGTGGCAGATATGTAAATACGGGGTTTCCGTACCATTTGTTGCGCATTACGGTTCGAACACTCGAACACCTATACGGATTCTCCTACACAGTGGCAGATATGTAAATACGGGGTTTCCGTACCGTTTCTTGCGCATTACGGTTCGAACACTCGAACACCAATACGGATTCTCCTGCACAGTGGCAGATATGTAAATACGGGGTTTCCGTACCATTTCTTGCGCATTACGGTTCGAACACTCGAACACCTATACGGATTCTCCTGCACAGTGGCAGATATGTAAATACGGGGTTTCCGTACCATTTCTTGCGCATTACGGTTCGAACACTCGAACACCAATACGGATTCTCCTGCACAGTGGCAGATATGTAAATACGGGGTTTCCGTACCATTTCTTGCGCATTACGGTTCGAACACTCGAACACCTAAACGGATTCTCCTGCACAGTGGCAGATATGTAAATACGGGGTTTCCGTACCATTTCTTGCGCATTACGGTTCGAACACTCGAACACCTAAACGGATTCTCCTGCACTGTGGCAGATATGTAAATACGGGGTTTCCGTACCATTTCTTTCGCATTACGGTTCGAACACTCGAACACCAATACGGATTCTCCTGCACAGTGGCAGATATGTAAATACGGGGTTTCTGTACGATTTCTTGCGCATTATGGTTCGAACACTCGAACACCTATACGGATTCTCCTGCACAGTGGCAGATATGTAAATACGGGGTTTCCGTACCATTTCTTGCGCATTACGGTTCGAACACTGGAACACCTATACGGATTCTCCTGCACAGTGGCAGATATGTAAATACGGGGTTTTCGTACCGTTTCTTGCGCATTACGGTTCAAACACTCGAACACCTATACGGATTCTCCTGCACAGTGGCAGATATGTAAATACGGGGTTTCCGTACCATTTCTTGCGCATTACGGTTCGAACACTGGAACACCTATACGGATTCTCCTGCACAGTGGCAGATATGTAAATACGGGGTTTCCGTACCATTTCTTGCGCATTACGGTTCGAACACTCGAACACCAATACGGATTCTCCTGCACAGTGGCAGATATGTAAATACGGGGTTTCCGTACCATTTCTTGCGCATTACGGTTCGAACACTCGAACACCTAAACGGATTCTCCTGCACAGTGGCAGATATGTAAATACGGGGTTTCCGTACCATTTCTTGCGCATTACGGTTCGAACACTCGAACACCTAAACGGATTCTCCTGCACAGTGGCAGATATGTAAATACGGGGTTTCCGTACCATTTCTTTCGCATTACGGTTCGAACACTCGAACACCTATACGGATTCTCCTGCACAGTGGCAGATATGTAAATTCGGGGTTTCCTTACCATTTGTTGCGCATTACGGTTCGAACACTCGAACACCTATACGGATTCTCCTGCAGAGTGGCAGATATGTAAATACGGGGTTTCCGTACCATTTCTTGCGCATTACGGTTCGAACACTCGAACACCTATACGGATTCTCCTGCACAGTGGCAGATATGTAAATACGGGGTTTCCGTACCATTTCTTTCGCATTACGGTTCGAACACTCGAACACCTATACGGATTCTCCTGCATAGTGGCAGATATGTAAATACGGGGTTTCCGTACCATTTCTTGCGCATTACGGTTCGAACACTCGAACACCTATACGGATTCTCCTGCACAGTGGCAGATATGTAAATACGGGGTTTCCTTACCATTTCTTGCGCATTACGGTTCGAACACTCGAACACCAATACGGATTCTCCTGCACAGTGGCAGATATGTAAATACGGGGTTTCTGTACCATTTCTTGCGCATTATGGTTCGAACACTCGAACACCTATACGGATTCTCCTGCACAGTGGCAGATATGTAAATACGGGGTTTCCGTACCATTTGTTGCGCATTACGGTTCGAACACTCGAACACCTAAACGGATTCTCCTGCACAGTGGCAGATATGTAAATACGGGGTTTCCGTACCATTTCTTTCGCATTACGGTTCGAACACTCGAACACCTAAACGGATTCTCCTACACAGTGGCAGATATGTAAATACGGGGTTTCCGTACCATTTCTTTCGCATTACGGTTCGAACACTCGAACACCTATACGGATTCTCCTGCACAGTGGCAGATATGTAAATACGGGGTTTCCGTACCATTTCTTGCGCATTACGGTTCGAACACTCGAACACCTATACGGATTCTCCTGCACAGTGGCAGATATGTAAATACGGGGTTTCCGTACCATTTCTTGCGCATTACGGTTCGAACACTCGAACACCTATACGGATTCTCCTGCACAGTGGCAGATATGTAAATACGGGGTTTCCGTACCATTTCTTGCGCATTACGGTTCGAACACTCGAACACCTAAACGGATTCTCCTGCACAGTGGCAGATATGTAAATACGGGGTTTCCGTACCATTTCTTTCGCATTACGGTTCGAACACTCGAACACCTATACGGATTCTCCTGCACAGTGGCAGATATGTAAATACGGGGTTTTCTTACCATTTGTTGCGCATTACGGTTCGAACACTCGAACACCTATACGGATTCTCCTGCACAGTGGCAGATATGTAAATACGGGGTTTCCGTACCATTTCTTGCGCATTACGGTTCGAACACTCGAACACCTATACGGATTCTCCTGCACAGTGGCAGATATGTAAATACGGGGTTTTCTTACCATTTGTTGCGCATTACGGTTCGAACACTCGAACACCTATACGGATTCTCCTGCACAGTGGCAGATATGTAAATACGGGGTTTCCGTACCATTTCTTGCGCATTACGGTTCGAACACTCGAACACCTAAACGGATTCTCCTGCACAGTGGCAGATATGTAAATACGGGGTTTCCGTACCATTTCTTTCGCATTACGGTTCGAACACTCGAACACCTATACGGATTCTCCTGCACAGTGGCAGATATGTAAATTCGGGGTTTCCTTACCATTTGTTGCGCATTACGGTTCGAACACTCGAACACCTATACGGATTCTCCTGCATAGTGGCAGATATGTAAATACGGGGTTTCCGTACCATTTCTTGCGCATTACGGTTCGAACACTCGAACACCTATACGGATTCTCCTGCACAGTGGCAGATATGTAAATACGGGGTTTCCGTACCATTTCTTTCGCATTACGGTTCGAACACTCGAACACCTATACGGATTCTCCTGCATAGTGGCAGATATGTAAATACGGGGTTTCCGTACCATTTCTTGCGCATTACGGTTCGAACACTCGAACACCTATACGGATTCTCCTGCACAGTGGCAGATATGTAAATACGGGGTTTCCTTACCATTTCTTGCGCATTACGGTTCGAACACTCGAACACCAATACGGATTCTCCTGCACAGTGGCAGATATGTAAATACGGGGTTTCTGTACCATTTCTTGCGCATTATGGTTCGAACACTCGAACACCTATACGGATTCTCCTGCACAGTGGCAGATATGTAAATACGGGGTTTCCGTACCATTTGTTGCGCATTACGGTTCGAACACTCGAACACCTAAACGGATTCTCCTGCACAGTGGCAGATATGTAAATACGGGGTTTCCGTACCATTTCTTTCGCATTACGGTTCGAACACTCGAACACCTAAACGGATTCTCCTACACAGTGGCAGATATGTAAATACGGGGTTTCCGTACCATTTCTTTCGCATTACGGTTCGAACACTCGAACACCTATACGGATTCTCCTGCACAGTGGCAGATATGTAAATACGGGGTTTCCGTACCATTTCTTGCGCATTACGGTTCGAACACTCGAACACCTATACGGATTCTCCTGCACAGTGGCAGATATGTAAATACGGGGTTTCCGTACCATTTCTTGCGCATTACGGTTCGAACACTCGAACACCTATACGGATTCTCCTGCACAGTGGCAGATATGTAAATACGGGGTTTCCGTACCATTTCTTGCGCATTACGGTTCGAACACTCGAACACCTAAACGGATTCTCCTGCACAGTGGCAGATATGTAAATACGGGGTTTCCGTACCATTTCTTTCGCATTACGGTTCGAACACTCGAACACCTATACGGATTCTCCTGCACAGTGGCAGATATGTAAATACGGGGTTTTCTTACCATTTGTTGCGCATTACGGTTCGAACACTCGAACACCTATACGGATTCTCCTGCACAGTGGCAGATATGTAAATACGGGGTTTCCGTACCATTTCTTGCGCATTACGGTTCGAACACTCGAACACCTATACGGATTCTCCTGCACAGTGGCAGATATGTAAATACGGGGTTTTCTTACCATTTGTTGCGCATTACGGTTCGAACACTCGAACACCTATACGGATTCTCCTGCACAGTGGCAGATATGTAAATACGGGGTTTCCGTACCATTTCTTGCGCATTACGGTTCGAACACTCGAACACCTAAACGGATTCTCCTGCACAGTGGCAGATATGTAAATACGGGGTTTCCGTACCATTTGTTGCGCATTACGGTTCGAACACTCGAACACCTATACGGATTCTCCTACACAGTGGCAGATATGTAAATACGGGGTTTCCGTACCGTTTCTTGCGCATTACGGTTCGAACACTCGAACACCAATACGGATTCTCCTGCACAGTGGCAGATATGTAAATACGGGGTTTCCGTACCATTTCTTGCGCATTACGGTTCGAACACTCGAACACCTAAACGGATTCTCCTACACTGTGGCAGATATGTAAATACGGGGTTTCCGTACCATTTCTTTCGCATTACGGTTCGAACACTCGAACACCAATACGGATTCTCCTGCACAGTGGCAGATATGTAAATACGGGGTTTCTGTACGATTTCTTGCGCATTATGGTTCGAACACTCGAACACCTATACGGATTCTCCTGCACAGTGGCAGATATGTAAATACGGGGTTTCCGTACCATTTCTTGCGCATTACGGTTCGAACACTGGAACACCTATACGGATTCTCCTGCACAGTGGCAGATATGTAAATACGGGGTTTTCGTACCGTTTCTTGCGCATTACGGTTCCAACACTCGAACACCTATACGGATTCTCCTGCACAGTGGCAGATATGTAAATACGGGGTTTCCGTACCATTTCTTGCGCATTACGGTTCGAACACTGGAACACCTATACGGATTCTCCTGCACAGTGGCAGATATGTAAATACGGGGTTTCCGTACCATTTCTTGCGCATTACGGTTCGAACACTCGAACACCAATACGGATTCTCCTGCACAGTGGCAGATATGTAAATACGGGGTTTCCGTACCATTTCTTGCGCATTACGGTTCGAACACTCGAACACCTAAACGGATTCTCCTGCACAGTGGCAGATATGTAAATACGGGGTTTCCGTACCATTTCTTGCGCATTACGGTTCGAACACTCGAACACCTAAACGGATTCTCCTGCACAGTGGCAGATATGTAAATACGGGGTTTCCGTACCATTTCTTTCGCATTACGGTTCGAACACTCGAACACCTATACGGATTCTCCTGCACAGTGGCAGATATGTAAATTCGGGGTTTCCTTACCATTTGTTGCGCATTACGGTTCGAACACTCGAACACCTATACGGATTCTCCTGCATAGTGGCAGATATGTAAATACGGGGTTTCCGTACCATTTCTTGCGCATTACGGTTCGAACACTCGAACACCTATACGGATTCTCCTGCACAGTGGCAGATATGTAAATACGGGGTTTCCGTACCATTTCTTGCGCATTACGGTTCGAACACTCGAACACCTATACGGATTCTCCTGCATAGTGGCAGATATGTAAATACGAGGTTTCCGTACCATTTCTTGCGCATTACGGTTCGAACACTCGAACACCTATACGGATTCTCCTGCACAGTGGCAGATATGTAAATACGGGGTTTCCTTACCATTTCTTGCGCATTACGGTTCGAACACTCGAACACCAATACGGATTCTCCTGCACAGTGGCAGATATGTAAATACGGGGTTTCTGTACCATTTCTTGCGCATTATGGTTCGAACACTCGAACACCTATACGGATTCTCCTGCACAGTGGCAGATATGTAAATACGGGGTTTCCGTACCATTTGTTGCGCATTACGGTTCGAACACTCGAACACCTATGCGGATTCTCCTACACAGTGGCAGATATGTAAATACGGGGTTTCCGTACCATTTCTTGCGCATTACGGTTCGAACACTCGAACACCTATACGGATTCTCCTGCACAGTGGCAGATATGTAAATACGGGATTTCCGTACCATTTCTTGCGCATTACGGTTCGAACACTCGAACACCTAAACGGATTCTCCTGCACAGTGGCAGATATGTAAATACGGGGTTTCCGTACCATTTCTTTCGCATTACGGTTCGAACACTCGAACACCTAAACGGATTCTCCTGCACAGTGGCAGATATGTAAATACGGGGTTTCCGTACCATTTCTTTCGCATTACGGTTCGAACACTCGAACACCTATACGGATTCTCCTGCACAGTGGCAGATATGTAAATACGGGGTTTCCGTACCATTTCTTGCGCATTACGGTTCGAACACTCGAACACCTATACGGATTCTCCTGCACAGTGGCATATATGTAAATACGGGGTTTCCGTACCATTTCTTGCGCATTACGGTTCGAACACTCGAACACCTATACGGATTCTCCTGCACAGTGGCAGATATGTAAATACGGGGTTTCCGTACCATTTCTTGCGCATTACGGTTCGAACACTCGAACACCTAAACGGATTCTCCTACACAGTGGCAGATATGTAAATACGGGGTTTCCGTACCGTTTCTTGCGCATTACGGTTCGAACACTCGAACACCAATACGGATTCTCCTGCACAGTGGCAGATATGTAAATACGGGGTTTCCGTACCATTTCTTGCGCATTACGGTTCGAACACTCGAACACCTATACGGATTCTCCTGCACAGTGGCAGATATGTAAATACGGGGTTTCCGTACCATTTCTTGCGCATTACGGTTCGAACACTCGAACACCAATACGGATTCTCCTGCACGGTGGCAGATATGTAAATACGGGGTTTCCGTACCATTTCTTGCGCACTACGGTTCGAACACTCGAACACCTAAACGGATTCTCCTGCACAGTGGCAGATATGTAAATACGGGGTTTCCGTACCATTTCTTGCGCATTACGGTTCGAACACTCGAACACCTAAACGGATTCTCCTGCACAGTGGCAGATATGTAAATACGGGGTTTCCGTACCATTTCTTTCGCATTACGGTTCGAACACTCGAACACCTATACGGATTCTCCTGCACAGTGGCAGATATGTAAATTCGGGGTTTCCTTACCATTTGTTGCGCATTACGGTTCGAACACTCGAACACCTATACGGATTCTCCTGCATAGTGGCAGATATGTAAATACGGGGTTTCCGTACCATTTCTTGCGCATTACGGTTCGAACACTCGAACACCTATACGGATTCTCCTGCACAGTGGCAGATATGTAAATACGGGGTTTCCGTACCATTTCTTGCGCATTACGGTTCGAACACTCGAACACCTATACGGATTCTCCTGCATAGTGGCAGATATGTAAATACGGGGTTTCCGTACCATTTCTTGCGCATTACGGTTCGAACACTCGAACACCTATACGGATTCTCCTGCACAGTGGCAGATATGTAAATACGGGGTTTCCTTACCATTTCTTGCGCATTACGGTTCGAACACTCGAACACCAATACGGATTCTCCTGCACAGTGGCAGATATGTAAATACGGGGTTTCCGTACCATTTCTTTCGCATTACGGTTCGAACACTCGAACACCTATACGGATTCTCCTGCACAGTGGCAGATATGTAAATACGGGGTTTCCGTACCATTTCTTGCGCATTACGGTTCGAACGCTCGAACACCTATACGGATTCTCCTGCACAGTGGCAGATATGTAAATACGGGGTTTCCGTACCATTTCTTGCGCATTACGGTTCGAACACTCGAACACCTATACGGATTCTCCTGCACAGTGGCAGATATGTAAATACGGGGTTTCCGTACCATTTGTTGCGCATTACGGTTCGAACACTCGAACACCTATACGGATTCTCCTACACAGCGGCAGATATGTAAATACGGGGTTTCCGTACCGTTTCTTGCGCATTACGGTTCGAACACTCGAACACCAATACGGATTCTCCTGCACAGTGGCAGATATGTAAATACGGGGTTTCCGTACCATTTCTTGCGCATTACGGTTCGAACACTCGAACACCTATACGGATTCTCCTGCACAGTGGCAGATATGTAAATACGGGGTTTCCGTACCATTTCTTGCGCATTACGGTTCGAACACTCGAACACCAATACGGATTCTCCTGCACAGTGGCAGATATGTAAATACGGGGTTTCCGTACCATTTCTTGCGCATTACGGTTCGAACACTCGAACACCTAAACGGATTCTCCTGCACAGTGGCAGATATGTAAATACGGGGTTTCCGTACCATTTCTTGCGCATTACGGTTCGAACACTCGAACACCTAAACGGATTCTCCTGCACAGTGGCAGATATGTAAATACGGGGTTTCCGTACCATTTCTTTCGCATTACGGTTCGAACACTCGAACACCAATACGGATTCTCCTGCACAGTGGCAGATATGTAAATACGGGGTTTCCGTACCATTTCTTGCGCTTTACGGTTCGAACACTGGAACACCTATACGGATTCTCCTGCACAGTGGCAGATATGTAAATACGGGGTTTTCGTACCGTTTCTTGCGCATTACGGTTCGAACACTCGAACACCTATACGGATTCTCCTGCACAGTGGCAGATATGTAAATACGGGGTTTCCGTACCATTTCTTGCGCATTACGGTTCGAACACTGGAACACCTATACGGATTCTCCTGCACAGTGGCAGATATGTAAATACGGGGTTTCCGTACCATTTCTTGCGCATTACGGTTCGAACACTCGAACACCAATACGGATTCTCCTGCACAGTGGCAGATATGTAAATACGGGGTTTCCGTACCATTTCTTGCGCATTACGGTTCGAACATTCGAACACCTAAACGGATTCTCCTGCACAGTGGCAGATATGTAAATACGGGGTTTCCGTACCATTTCTTGCGCATTACGGTTCGAACACTCGAACACCTAAACAGATTCTCCTGCACAGTGGCAGATATGTAAATACGGGGTTTCCGTACCATTTCTTTCGCATTACGGTTCGAACACTCGAACACCTATACGGATTCTCCTGCACAGTGGCAGATATGTAAATTTGGGGTTTCCTTACCATTTGTTGCGCATTACGGTTCGAACACTCGAACACCTATACGGATTCTCCTGCACAGTGGCAGATATGTAAATACGGGGTTTCCGTACCATTTCTTGCGCATTACGGTTCGAACACTCGAACACCTATACGGATTCTCCTGCACAGTGGCAGATATGTAAATACGGGGTTTCCGTACCATTTCTTGCGCATTACGGTTCGAACACTCGAACACCTATACGGATTCTCCTGCACAGTGGCAGATATGTAAATACGGGGTTTCTGTACCATTTCTTGCGCATTACGGTTCGAACACTCGAACACCTATGCGGATTCTCCTGCACAGTGGCAGATATGTAAATACGGGGTTTCCGTACCATTTCTTGCGCATTACGG
Organism: Camellia sinensis; assembly: GCF_055761805.1. Classification (NCBI taxonomy): domain Eukaryota; kingdom Viridiplantae; phylum Streptophyta; class Magnoliopsida; order Ericales; family Theaceae; genus Camellia; species Camellia sinensis. Next base: position 2,407,135 of record NC_138965.1, read on the forward strand.
TTCGAACACTCGAACACCTATACGGATTCTCCTGCACAGTGGCAGATATGTAAATACGGGGTTTACAAACCATTTCTTGCGCATTACGGTTCGAACAATCGAACACCTATGCGGATTCTCCTGCACGGTGGCAGATATGTAAATACGGGGTTTCCGTACCATTTCTTGCGCATTACGGTTCGAACACTCGAACACCTATCCGGATTCTCCTGCACAGTGGCAGATATGTAAATACGGGGTTTCCGTACCATTTCTTGCGCATTACGGTTCGAACACTCGAACACCTATACGGATTCACCTGCACAGTGGCAGATATGTAAATACGGGGTTTCCGTACCATTTCTTTCGCATTACGGTTCGAACACTCGAACACCTATACGGATTCTCCTGCACAGTGACAGATATGTAAATACGGGGTTTCCTTACCATTTGTTGCGCATTACGGTTCGAACACTCGAACACCTATACGGATTCTCCTGCACAGTGGCAGATATGTAAATACGGGGTTTCCGTACCATTTCTTGCGCATTACGGTTCGAACACTCGAACACCTATACGGATTCTCCTGCACAGTGGCAGATATGTAAATACGGGGTTTCCGTACCATTTCTTGCGCATTACGGTTCGAACACTCGAACACCTATACGGATTCTCCTGCACAGTGGCAGATATGTAAATACGGGGTTTCCTTACCATTTCTTGCGCATTACGGTTCGAACACTCGAACACCAATACGGATTCTCCTGCACAGTGGCAGATATGTAAATACGGGGTTTCTGTACCATTTCTTGCGCATTATGGTTCGAACACTCGAACACCTATACGGATTCTCCTGCACAGTGGCAGATATGTAAATACGGGGTTTCCGTACCATTTCTTGCGCATTACGGTTCGAACACTCGAACACCTATGCGGATTCTCCTGCACAGTGACAGATATGTAAATACGGGGTTTCCGTACCATTTGTTGCGCATTACGGTTCGAACACTCGAACACCTATACGGATTCTCCTGCACAGTGGCAGATATGTAAATACGGGGTTTACAAACCATTTCTTGCGCATTACGGTTCGAACACTCGAACACCTATGCGGATTCTCCTGCACAGTGGCAGATATGTAAATACGGGGTTTCAGTACCATTTCTTGCGCATTACGGTTCGAACACTCGAACACCTATACGGATTCTCCTGCACAGTGGCAGATATGTAAATACGGGGTTTCCGTACCATTTCTTGCGCATTACGATTCGAACACTCGAACACCTATACGGATTCTCCTGCACAGTGGCAGATATGTAAATACGGGGTTTCCGTACCATTTCTTTCGCATTACGGTTCGAACACTCGAACACCTATACGGATTCTCCTGCACAGTGGTAGATATGTAAATTCGGGGTTTCCTTACCATTTGTTGCGCATTACGGTTCGAACACTCGAACACCTATACAGATTCTCCTGCATAGTGGCAGATATGTAAATACGGGGTTTCCGTACCATTTCTTGCGCATTACGGTTCGAACACTCGAACACCTATACGGATTCTCCTGCACAGTGGCAGATATGTAAATACGGGGTTTCCGTACCATTTCTTGCGCATTACGGTTCGAACACTCGAACACCTATACGGATTCTCCTGCATAGTGGCAGATATGTAAATACGGGGTTTCCGTACCATTTCTTGCGCATTACGGTTCGAACACTCGAACACCTATACGGATTCTCCTGCACACTGGCAGATATGTAAATACGGGGTTTCCTTACCATTTCTTGCGCATTACGGTTCGAACACTCGAACACCAATACGGATTCTCCTGCACAGTGGCAGATATGTAAATACGGGGTTTCTGTACCATTTCTTGCGCATTATGGTTCGAACACTCGAACACCTATACGGATTCTCCTGCACAGTGGCAGATATGTAAATACGGGGTTTCCGTACCATTTCTTGCGCATTACGGTTCGAACACTCGAACACCTATGCGGATTCTCCTGCACAGTGGCAGATATGTAAATACGGGGTTTCCGTACCATTTCTTGCGCATTACGGTTCGAACACTCGAACACCTATACGGATTCTCCTACACAGTGGCAGATATGTAAATACGGGATTTCCGTACCATTTCTTGCGCATTACGGTTCGAACACTCGAACACCTAAACGGATTCTCCTGCACAGTGGCAGATATGTAAATACGGGGTTTCCGTACCATTTCTTTCGCATTACGGTTCGAACACTCGAACACCTATACGGATTCTCCTGCACAGTGGCAGATATGTAAATACGGGGTTTCCTTACCATTTGTTGCGCATTACGGTTCGAACACTCGAACACCTATACGGATTCTCCTGCACAGTGGCAGATATGTAAATACGGGGTTTCCGTACCATTTCTTGCGCATTACGGTTCGAACACTCGAACACCTATACGGATTCTCCTGCACAGTGGCAGATATGTAAATACGGGGTTTCCGTACCATTTGTTGCGCATTACGGTTCGAACACTCGAACACCTATACGGATTCTCCTGCACAGTGGCAGATATGTAAATACGGGGTTTCCGTACCATTTGTTGCGCATTACGGTTCGAACACTCGAACACCTATACGGATTCTCCTACACAGTGGCAGATATGTAAATACGGGGTTTCCGTACCGTTTCTTGCGCATTACGGTTCGAACACTCGAACACCAATACGGATTCTCCTGCACAGTGGCAGATATGTAAATACGGGGTTTCCGTACCATTTCTTGCGCATTACGGTTCGAACACTCGAACACCTATACGGATTCTCCTGCACAGTGGCAGATATGTAAATACGGGGTTTCCGTACCATTTCTTGCGCATTACGGTTCGAACACTCGAACACCAATACGGATTCTCCTGCACAGTGGCAGATATGTAAATACGGGGTTTCCGTACCATTTCTTGCGCATTACGGTTCGAACACTCGAACACCTAAACGGATTCTCCTGCACAGTGGCAGATATGTAAATACGGGGTTTCCGTACCATTTCTTGCGCATTACGGTTCGAACACTCGAACACCTATACGGATTCTCCTGCACAGTGGCAGATATGTAAATACGGGGTTTCCGTACCATTTCTTTCGCATTACGGTTCGAACACTCGAACACCTATACGGATTCTCCTGCACAGTGACAGATATGTAAATACGGGGTTTCCTTACCATTTGTTGCGCATTACGGTTCGAACACTCGAACACCTATACGGATTCTCCTGCACAGTGGCAGATATGTAAATACGGGGTTTCCGTACCATTTCTTGCGCATTACGGTTCGAACACTCGAACACCTATACGGATTCTCCTGCACAGTGGCAGATATGTAAATACGGGGTTTCCGTACCATTTCTTGCGCATTACGGTTCGAACACTCGAACACCTATACGGATTCTCCTGCACAGTGGCAGATATGTAAATACGGGGTTTCCTTACCATTTCTTGCGCATTACGGTTCGAACACTCGAACACCAATACGGATTCTCCTGCACAGTGGCAGATATGTAAATACGGGGTTTCTGTACCATTTCTTGCGCATTATGGTTCGAACACTCGAACACCTATACGGATTCTCCTGCACAGTGGCAGATATGTAAATACGGGGTTTCCGTACCATTTCTTGCGCATTACGGTTCGAACACTCGAACACCTATGCGGATTCTCCTGCACAGTGGCAGATATGTAAATACGGGGTTTCCGTACCATTTGTTGCGCATTACGGTTCGAACACTCGAACACCTATACGGATTCTCCTGCACAGTGGCAGATATGTAAATACGGGGTTTACAAACCATTTCTTGCGCATTACGGTTCGAACACTCGAACACCTATGCGGATTCTCCTGCACAGTGGCAGATATGTAAATACGGGGTTTCAGTACCATTTCTTGCGCATTACGGTTCGAACACTCGAACACCTATACGGATTCTCCTGCACAGTGGCAGATATGTAAATACGGGGTTTCCGTACCATTTCTTGCGCATTACGATTCGAACACTCGAACACCTATACGGATTCTCCTGCACAGTGGCAGATATGTAAATACGGGGTTTCCGTACCATTTCTTTCGCATTACGGTTCGAACACTCGAACACCTATACGGATTCTCCTGCACAGTGGTAGATATGTAAATTCGGGGTTTCCTTACCATTTGTTGCGCATTACGGTTCGAACACTCGAACACCTATACAGATTCTCCTGCATAGTGGCAGATATGTAAATACGGGGTTTCCGTACCATTTCTTGCGCATTACGGTTCGAACACTCGAACACCTATACGGATTCTCCTGCACAGTGGCAGATATGTAAATACGGGGTTTCCGTACCATTTCTTGCGCATTACGGTTCGAACACTCGAACACCTATACGGATTCTCCTGCATAGTGGCAGATATGTAAATACGGGGTTTCCGTACCATTTCTTGCGCATTACGGTTCGAACACTCGAACACCTATACGGATTCTCCTGCACACTGGCAGATATGTAAATACGGGGTTTCCTTACCATTTCTTGCGCATTACGGTTCGAACACTCGAACACCAATACGGATTCTCCTGCACAGTGGCAGATATGTAAATACGGGGTTTCTGTACCATTTCTTGCGCATTATGGTTCGAACACTCGAACACCTATACGGATTCTCCTGCACAGTGGCAGATATGTAAATACGGGGTTTCCGTACCATTTCTTGCGCATTACGGTTCGAACACTCGAACACCTATGCGGATTCTCCTGCACAGTGGCAGATATGTAAATACGGGGTTTCCGTACCATTTCTTGCGCATTACGGTTCGAACACTCGAACACCTATACGGATTCTCCTACACAGTGGCAGATATGTAAATACGGGATTTCCGTACCATTTCTTGCGCATTACGGTTCGAACACTCGAACACCTAAACGGATTCTCCTGCACAGTGGCAGATATGTAAATACGGGGTTTCCGTACCATTTCTTTCGCATTACGGTTCGAACACTCGAACACCTATACGGATTCTCCTGCACAGTGGCAGATATGTAAATACGGGGTTTCCTTACCATTTGTTGCGCATTACGGTTCGAACACTCGAACACCTATACGGATTCTCCTGCACAGTGGCAGATATGTAAATACGGGGTTTCCGTACCATTTCTTGCGCATTACGGTTCGAACACTCGAACACCTATACGGATTCTCCTGCACAGTGGCAGATATGTAAATACGGGGTTTCCGTACCATTTGTTGCGCATTACGGTTCGAACACTCGAACACCTATACGGATTCTCCTGCACAGTGGCAGATATGTAAATACGGGGTTTCCGTACCATTTGTTGCGCATTACGGTTCGAACACTCGAACACCTATACGGATTCTCCTACACAGTGGCAGATATGTAAATACGGGGTTTCCGTACCGTTTCTTGCGCATTACGGTTCGAACACTCGAACACCAATACGGATTCTCCTGCACAGTGGCAGATATGTAAATACGGGGTTTCCGTACCATTTCTTGCGCATTACGGTTCGAACACTCGAACACCTATACGGATTCTCCTGCACAGTGGCAGATATGTAAATACGGGGTTTCCGTACCATTTCTTGCGCATTACGGTTCGAACACTCGAACACCAATACGGATTCTCCTGCACAGTGGCAGATATGTAAATACGGGGTTTCCGTACCATTTCTTGCGCATTACGGTTCGAACACTCGAACACCTAAACGGATTCTCCTGCACAGTGGCAGATATGTAAATACGGGGTTTCCGTACCATTTCTTTCGCATTACGGTTCGAACACTCGAACACCAATACGGATTCTCCTGCACAGTGGCAGATATGTAAATACGGGGTTTCTGTACGATTTCTTGCGCATTATGGTTCGAACACTCGAACACCTATACGGATTCTCCTGCACAGTGGCAGATATGTAAATACGGGGTTTCCGTACCATTTCTTGCGCATTACGGTTCGAACACTGGAACACCTATACGGATTCTCCTGCACAGTGGCAGATATGTAAATACGGGGTTTTCGTACCGTTTCTTGCGCATTACGGTTCGAACACTCGAACACCTATACGGATTCTCCTGCACAGTGGCAGATATGTAAATACGGGGTTTCCGTACCATTTCTTGCGCACTACGGTTCGAACACTGGAACACCTAAACGGATTCTCCTGCACAGTGGCAGATATGTAAATACGGGGTTTCCGTACCATTTCTTTCGCATTACGGTTCGAACACTCGAACACCTATACGGATTCTCCTGCACAGTGGCAGATATGTAAATACGGGGTTTTCTTACCATTTGTTGCGCATTACGGTTCGAACACTCGAACACCTATACGGATTCTCCTGCACAGTGGCAGATATGTAAATACGGGGTTTCCGTACCATTTCTTGCGCATTACGGTTCGAACACTCGAACACCTATACGGATTCTCCTGCACAGTGGCAGATATGTAAATACGGGATTTCCGTACCATTTCTTGCGCATTACGGTTCGAACACTCGAACACCTAAACGGATTCTCCTGCACAGTGGCAGATATGTAAATACGGGGTTTCCGTACCGTTTCTTGCGCATTACGGTTCGAACACTCGAACACCAATACGGATTCTCCTGCACAGTGGCAGATATGTAAATACGGGGTTTCCGTACCATTTCTTGCGCATTACGGTTCGAACACTCGAACACCTATACGGATTCTCCTGCACAGTGGCAGATATGTAAATACGGGGTTTCCGTACCATTTCTTGCGCATTACGGTTCGAACACTCGAACACCAATACGGATTCTCCTGCACAGTGGCAGATATGTAAATACGGAGTTTCCGTACCATTTCTTGCGCATTACGGTTCGAACACTCGAACACCTAAACGGATTCTCCTGCACAGTGGCAGATATGTAAATACGGGGTTTCCGTACCATTTCTTGCGCATTACGGTTCGAACACTCGAACACCTAAACGGATTCTCCTGCACAGTGGCAGATATGTAAATACGGGGTTTCCGTACCATTTCTTTCGCATTACGGTTCGAACACTCGAACACCAATACGGATTCTCCTGCACAGTGGCAGATATGTAAATACGGGGTTTCTGTACGATTTCTTGCGCATTATGGTTCGAACACTCGAACACCTATACGGATTCTCCTGCACAGTGGCAGATATGTAAATACGGGGTTTCCGTACCATTTCTTGCGCATTACGGTTCGAACACTGGAACACCTATACGGATTCTCCTGCACAGTGGCAGATATGTAAATACGGGGTTTTCGTACCGTTTCTTGCGCATTACGGTTCGAACACTCGAACACCTATACGGATTCTCCTGCACAGTGGCAGATATGTAAATACGGGGTTTCCGTACCATTTCTTGCGCATTACGGTTCGAACACTGGAACACCTATACGGATTCTCCTGCACAGTGGCAGATATGTAAATACGGGGTTTCCGTACCATTTCTTGCGCATTACGGTTCGAACACTCGAACACCTATACGGATTCTCCTGCACAGTGGCAGATATGTAAATACGGGATTTCCGTACCATTTCTTGCGCATTACGGTTCGAACACTCGAACACCTAAACGGATTCTCCTGCACAGTGGCAGATATGTAAATACGGGGTTTCCGTACCATTTCTTTCGCATTACGGTTCGAACACTCGAACACCTATACGGATTCTCCTCCACAGTGGCAGATATGTAAATACGGGCTTTCCTTACCATTTGTTGCGCATTACGGTTCGAACACTCGAACACCTATACGGATTCTCCTGCACAGTGGCAGATATGTAAATACGGGGTTTCCGTACCATTTCTTGCGCATTACGGTTCGAACACTCGAACACCTATACGGATTCTCCTGCACAGTGGCAGATATGTAAATACGGGGTTTCCGTACCATTTCTTGCGCACTACGGTTCGAACACTCGAACACCTAAACGGATTCTCCTGCACAGTGGCAGATATGTAAATACGGGGTTTCCGTACCATTTCTTTCGCATTACGGTTCGAACACTCGAACACCTATACGGATTCTCCTGCACAGTGGCAGATATGTAAATACGGGGTTTTCTTACCATTTGTTGCGCATTACGGTTCGAACACTCGAACACCTATACGGATTCTCCTGCACAGTGGCAGATATGTAAATACGGGGTTTCCGTACCATTTCTTGCGCATTACGGTTCGAACACTCGAACACCTATACGGATTCTCCTACACAGTGGCAGATATGTAAATACGGGGTTTCCGTACCATTTCTTGCGCATTACGGTTCGAACACTCGAACACCAATACGGATTCTCCTGCACAGTGGCAGATATGTAAATACGGGGTTTCCGTACCATTTCTTGCGCATTACGGTTCGAACACTCGAACACCTAAACGGATTCTCCTGCACAGTGGCAGATATGTAAATACGGGGTTTCCGTACCATTTCTTGCGCATTACGGTTCGAACACTCGAACACCTAAACGGATTCTCCTGCACAGTGGCAGATATGTAAATACGGGGTTTCCGTACCATTTCTTTCGCATTACGGTTCGAACACTCGAACACCAATACGGATTCTCCTGCACAGTGGCAGATATGTAAATACGGGGTTTCTGTACGATTTCTTGCGCATTACGGTTCGAACACTCGAACACCTATACGGATTCTCCTGCACAGTGGCAGATATGTAAATACGGGGTTTCCGTACCATTTCTTGCGCATTACGGTTCGAACACTGGAACACCTATACGGATTCTCCTGCACAGTGGCAGATATGTAAATACGGGGTTTTCGTACCGTTTCTTGCGCATTACGGTTCGAACACTCGAACACCTATACGGATTCTCCTGCACAGTGGCAGATATGTAAATACGGGGTTTCCGTACCATTTCTTGCGCATTACGGTTCGAACACTGGAACACCTATACGGATTCTCCTGCACAGTGGCCGATATGTAAATACGGGGTTTCCGTACCATTTCTTGCGCATTACGGTTCGAACACTCGAACACCTATACGGATTCTCCTGCACAGTGGCAGATATGTAAATACGGGATTTCCGTACCATTTCTTGCGCATTACGGTTCGAACACTCGAACACCTAAACGGATTCTCCTGCACAGTGGCAGATATGTAAATACGGGGTTTCCGTACCATTTCTTTCGCATTACGGTTCGAACACTCGAACACCTATACGGATTCTCCTCCACAGTGGCAGATATGTAAATACGGGCTTTCCTTACCATTTGTTGCGCATTACGGTTCGAACACTCGAACACCTATACGGATTCTCCTGCACAGTGGCAGATATGTAAATACGGGGTTTCCGTACCATTTCTTGCGCATTACGGTTCGAACACTCGAACACCTATACGGATTCTCCTGCACAGTGGCAGATATGTAAATACGGGGTTTCCGTACCATTTCTTGCGCACTACGGTTCGAACACTCGAACACCTAAACGGATTCTCCTGCACAGTGGCAGATATGTAAATACGGGGTTTCCGTACCATTTCTTTCGCATTACGGTTCGAACACTCGAACACCTATACGGATTCTCCTGCACAGTGGCAGATATGTAAATACGGGGTTTTCTTACCATTTGTTGCGCATTACGGTTCGAACACTCGAACACCTATACGGATTCTCCTGCACAGTGGCAGATATGTAAATACGGGGTTTCCGTACCATTTCTTGCGCATTACGGTTCGAACACTCGAACACCTATACGGATTCTCCTACACAGTGGCAGATATGTAAATACGGGGTTTCCGTACCATTTCTTGCGCATTACGGTTCGAACACTCGAACACCAATACGGATTCTCCTGCACAGTGGCAGATATGTAAATACGGGGTTTCCGTACCATTTCTTGCGCATTACGGTTCGAACACTCGAACACCTAAACGGATTCTCCTGCACAGTGGCAGATATGTAAATACGGGGTTTCCGTACCATTTCTTGCGCATTACGGTTCGAACACTCGAACACCTAAACGGATTCTCCTGCACAGTGGCAGATATGTAAATACGGGGTTTCCGTACCATTTCTTTCGCATTACGGTTCGAACACTCGAACACCAATACGGATTCTCCTGCACAGTGGCAGATATGTAAATACGGGGTTTCTGTACGATTTCTTGCGCATTATGGTTCGAACACTCGAACACCTATACGGATTCTCCTGCACAGTGGCAGATATGTAAATACGGGGTTTCCGTACCATTTCTTGCGCATTACGGTTCGAACACTGGAACACCTATACGGATTCTCCTGCACAGTGGCAGATATGTAAATACGGGGTTTTCGTACCGTTTCTTGCGCATTACGGTTCGAACACTCGAACACCTATACGGATTCTCCTGCACAGTGGCAGATATGTAAATACGGGGTTTCCGTACCATTTCTTGCGCATTACGGTTCGAACACTGGAACACCTATACGGATTCTCCTGCACAGTGGCCGATATGTAAATACGGGGTTTCCGTACCATTTCTTGCGCATTACGGTTCGAACACTCGAACACCTATACGGATTCTCCTGCACAGTGGCAGATATGTAAATACGGGGTTTCCGTACCATTTCTTGCGCATTACGGTTCGAACACTCGAACACCTAAACGGATTCTCCTGCACAGTGGCAGATATGTAAATACGGGGTTTCCGTACCATTTCTTTCGCATTACGGTTCGAACACTCGAACACCTATACGGATTCTCCTGCACAGTGGCAGATATGTAAATACGGGGTTTCCTTAGCATTTGTTGCGCATTACGGTTCGAACACTCGAACACCTATACGGATTCTCCTGCACAGTGGCAGATATGTAAATACGGGGTTTCCGTACCATTTCTTGCGCATTACGGTTCGAACACTCGAACACCTATACGGATTCTCCTGCACAGTGGCAGATATGTAAATACGGGGTTTCCGTACCATTTCTTGCGCACTACGGTTCGAACACTCGAACACCTAAACGGATTCTCCTGCACAGTGGCAGATATGTAAATACGGGGTTTCCGTACCATTTCTTTCGCATTACGGTTCGAACACTCGAACACCTATACGGATTCTCCTGCACAGTGGCAGATATGTAAATACGGGGTTTTCTTACCATTTGTTGCGCATTACGGTTCGAACACTCGAACACCTATACGGATTCTCCTGCACAGTGGCAGATATGTAAATACGGGGTTTCCGTACCATTTCTTGCGCATTACGGTTCGAACACTCGAACACCTATACGGATTCTCCTGCACAGTGGCAGATATGTAAATACGGGGTTTCCGTACCATTTCTTGCGCATTACGGTTCGAACACTCGAACACCTAAACGGATTCTCCTGCACAGTGGCAGATATGTAAATACGGGGTTTCCGTACCGTTTCTTGCGCATTACGGTTCGAACACTCGAACACCTAAACGGATTCTCCTGCACAGTGGCAGATATGTAAATTCGGGGTTTCCTTACCATTTCTTGCGCATTACGGTTCGAACACTCGAACACCTATACGGATTCTCCTGCACAGTGGCAGATATGTAAATACGGGGTTTCCGTACCATTTCTTGCGCATTACGGTTCGAACACTCGAACACCAATACGGATTCTCCTGCACAGTGGCAGATATGTAAATTCGCGGTTTCCTTACCATTTGTTGCGCATTACGGTTCGAACACTCGAACACCTATACGGATTCTCCTGCACAGTGGCAGATATGTAAATACGGGGTTTCCGTACCATTTCTTGCGCATTACGGTTCGAACACTCGAACACCTAAACGGATTCTCCTGCACAGTGGCAGATATGTAAATACGGGGTTTCCGTACCATTTCTTTCGCATTACGGTTCGAACACTCGAACACCAATACGGATTCTCCTGCACAGTGGCAGATATGTAAATACGGGGTTTCTGTACGATTTCTTGCGCATTATGGTTCGAACACTCGAACACCTATACGGATTCTCCTGCACAGTGGCAGATATGTAAATACGGGGTTTCCGTACCATTTCTTGCGCATTACGGTTCGAACACTGGAACACCAATACGGATTCTCCTGCACAGTGGCAGATATGTAAATACGGGGTTTTCGTACCGTTTCTTGAGCATTACGGTTCGAACACTCGAACACCTATACGGATTCTCCTGCACAGTGGCAGATATGTAAATACGGGGTTTCCGTACCATTTCTTGCGCATTACGGTTCGAACACTCGAACACCTATACGGATTCTCCTGCACAGTGGCAGATATGTAAATACGGGGTTTCCGTACCATTTCTTGCGCATTACGGTTCGAACACTCGAACACCAATACGGATTCTCCTGCACAGTGGCAGATATGTAAATACGGGGTTTCCGTACCATTTCTTGCGCATTACGGTTCGAACACTCGAACACCTAAACGGATTCTCCTGCACAGTGGCAGATATGTAAATACGGGGTTTCCGTACCATTTCTTGCGCATTACGGTTCGAACACTCGAACACCTAAACGGATTCTCCTGCACAGTGGCAGATATGTAAATACGGGGTTTCCGTACCATTTCTTGCGCATTACGGTTCGAACACTCGAACACCTATACGGATTCTCCTGCACAGTGGCCGATATGTAAATACGGGGTTTCCGTACCATTTCTTTCGCATTACGGTTCGAACACTCGAACACCTATACGGATTCTCCTGCACAGTGGCAGATATGTAAATACGGGGTTTCCGTACCATTTCTTGCGCATTACGGTTCGAACACTCGAACACCTAAACGGATTCTCCTGCACAGTGGCAGATATGTAAATACGGGGTTTCCGTACCATTTCTTTCGCATTACGGTTCGAACACTCGAACACCTATACGGATTCTCCTGCACAGTGGCAGATATGTAAATACGGGGTTTCCTTACCATTTGTTGCGCATTACGGTTCGAACACTCGAACACCTATACGGATTCTCCTGCACAGTGGCAGATATGTAAATACGGGGTTTCCGTACCATTTCTTGCGCATTACGGTTCGAACACTCGAACACCTATACGGATTCTCCTGCACAGTGGCAGATATGTAAATACGGGGTTTCCGTACCATTTCTTGCGCACTACGGTTCGAACACTCGAACACCTAAACGGATTCTCCTGCACAGTGGCAGATATGTAAATACGGGGTTTCCGTACCATTTCTTTCGCATTACGGTTCGAACACTCGAACACCTATACGGATTCTCCTGCACAGTGGCAGATATGTAAATACGGGGTTTTCTTACCATTTGTTGCGCATTACGGTTCGAACACTCGAACACCTATACGGATTCTCCTGCACAGTGGCAGATATGTAAATACGGGGTTTCCGTACCATTTCTTGCGCATTACGGTTCGAACACTCGAACACCTATACGGATTCTCCTGCACAGTGGCAGATATGTAAATACGGGGTTTCCGTACCATTTGTTGCGCATTACGGTTCGAACACTCGAACACCTATACGGATTCTCCTACACAGTGGCAGATATGTAAATACGGGGTTTCCGTACCGTTTCTTGCGCATTACGGTTCGAACACTCGAACACCAATACGGATTCTCCTGCACAGTGGCAGATATGTAAATACGGGGTTTCCGTACCATTTCTTGCGCATTACGGTTCGAACACTCGAACACCTATACGGATTCTCCTGCACAGTGGCAGATATGTAAATACGGGGTTTCCGTACCATTTCTTGCGCATTACGGTTCGAACACTCGAACACCAATACGGATTCTCCTGCACAGTGGCAGATATGTAAATACGGGGTTTCCGTACCATTTCTTGCGCATTACGGTTCGAACACTCGAACACCTAAACGGATTCTCCTGCACAGTGGCAGATATGTAAATACGGGGTTTCCGTACCATTTCTTGCGCATTACGGTTCGAACACTCGAACACCTAAACGGATTCTCCTGCACAGTGGCAGATATGTAAATACGGGGTTTCCGTACCATTTCTTTCGCATTACGGTTCGAACACTCGAACACCTATACGGATTCTCCGGCACAGTGGCAGATATGTAAATACGGGGTTTCTGTACGATTTCTTGCGCATTATGGTTCGAACACTCGAACACCTATACGGATTCTCCTGCACAGTGGCAGATATGTAAATACGGGGTTTCCGTACCATTTCTTGCGCATTACGGTTCGAACACTGGAACACCTATACGGATTCTCCTGCACAGTGGCAGATATGTAAATACGGGGTTTTCGTACCGTTTCTTGAGCATTACGGTTCGAACACTCGAACACCTATACGGATTCTCCTGCACAGTGGCAGATATGTAAATACGGGGTTTCCGTACCATTTCTTGCGCATTACGGTTCGAACACTCGAACACCTATACGGATTCTCCTGCACAGTGGCAGATATGTAAATACGGGGTTTTCTTACCATTTGTTGCGCATTACGGTTCGAACACTCGAACACCTATACGGATTCTCCTGCACAGTGGCAGATATGTAAATACGGGGTTTCCGTACCATTTCTTGCGCATTACGGTTCGAACACTCGAACACCTATACGGATTCTCCTGCACAGTGGCAGATATGTAAATACGGGGTTTCCGTACCATTTCTTGCGCATTACGGTTCGAACACTCGAACACCTATACGGATTCTCCTGCACAGTGGCAGATATGTAAATACGGGGTTTCCGTACCATTTCTTTCGCATTACGGTTCGAACACTCGAACACCAATACGGATTCTCCTGCACAGTGGCAGATATGTAAATACGGGGTTTCCTTACCATTTCTTGCGCATTACGGTTCGAACACTCGAACACCTATACGGATTCTCCTGCACAGTGGCAGATATGTAAATACGGGGTTTCCGTACCATTTCTTGCGCATTACGGTTCGAACACTCGAACACCAATACGGATTCTCCTGCACAGTGGCAGATATGTAAATACGGGGTTTCCGTACCATTTGTTGCGCATTACGGTTCGAACACTCGAACACCTAAACGGATTCTCCTGCACAGTGGCAGATATGTAAATACGGGGTTTCCGTACCATTTCTTGCGCATTACGGTTCGAACACTCGAACACCTAAACGGATTCTCCTGCACAGTGGCAGATATGTAAATACGGGGTTTCCGTACCATTTCTTGCGCATTACGGTTCGAACACTCGAACACCAATACGGATTCTCCTGCACAGTGGCAGATATGTAAATACGGGGTTTCTGTACGATTTCTTGCGCATTATGGTTCGAACACTCGAACACCTATACGGATTCTCCTGCACAGTGGCAGATATGTAAATACGGGGTTTCCTTACCATTTCTTGCGCATTACGGTTCGAACACTCGAACACCAGTACGGATTCTCCTGCACAGTGGCAGATATGTAAATACGGGGTTTCTGTACCATTTCTTGCGCATTAGGGTTCGAACACTCGAACACCTATACGGATTCTCCTGCACAGTGGCAGATATGTAAATACGGGGTTTCCGTACCATTTCTTGCGCATTACGGTTCGAACACTCGAACACCTATGCGGATTCTCCTGCACAGTGGCAGATATGTAAATACGGGGTTTCCGTACCATTTCTTGCGCATTACGGTTCGAACACTCGAACACCTATACGGATTCTCCTGCACAGTGGCAGATATGTAAATACGGGGTTTACAAACCATTTCTTGCGCATTACGGTTCGAACACTCGAACACCTATGCGGATTCTCCTGCACAGTGGCAGATATGTAAATACGGGGTTTCCGTACCATTTCTTGCGCATTACGGTTCGAACACTCGAACACCTATACGGATTCTCCTGCATAGTGGCAGATATGTAAATACGGGGTTTCCGTACCATTTCTTGCGCATTACGGTTCGAACACTCGAACACCTATACGGATTCTCCTGCACAGTGGCCGATATGTAAATACGGGGTTTCCGTACCATTTCTTTCGCATTACGGTTCGAACACTCGAACACCTATACGGATTCTCCTGCACAGTGGCAGATATGTAAATACGGGGTTTCCGTACCATTTCTTGCGCATTACGGTTCGAACACTCGAACACCTAAACGGATTCTCCTGCACAGTGGCAGATATGTAAATACGGGGTTTCCGTACCATTTCTTTCGCATTACGGTTCGAACACTCGAACACCTATACGGATTCTCCTGCACAGTGGCAGATATGTAAATACGGGGTTTTCTTACCATTTGTTGCGCATTACGGTTCGAACACTCGAACACCTATACGGATTCTCCTGCACTGTGGCAGATATGTAAATACGGGGTTTCCGTACCATTTCTTGCGCATTACGGTTCGAACACTCGAACACCTATACGGATTCTCCTGCACAGTGGCAGATATGTAAATACGGGGTTTCCGTACCATTTCTTGCGCATTACGGTTCGAACACTCGAACACCTATACGGATTCTCCTACACAGTGGCAGATATGTAAATACGGGGTTTCCGTACCGTTTCTTGCGCATTACGGTTCGAACACTCGAACACCAATACGGATTCTCCTGGACAGTGGCAGATATGTAAATACGGGGTTTCCGTACCATTTCTTGCGCATTACGGTTCGAACACTCGAACACCTATACGGATTCTCCTGCACAGTGGCAGATATGTAAATACGGGGTTTCCGTACCATTTCTTGCGCATTACGGTTCGAACACTCGAACACCAATACGGATTCTCTTGCACAGTGGCAGATATGTAAATACGGGGTTTCCGTACCATTTCTTGCGCATTACGGTTCGAACACTCGAACACCTATACGGATTCTCCTGCACAGTGGCAGATATGTAAATACGGGGTTTCCGTACCATTTCTTGCGCATTACGGTTCGAACACTCGAACACCTATACGGATTCTCCTGCACAGTGGCCGATATGTAAATACGGGGTTTCCGTACCATTTCTTTCGCATTACGGTTCGAACACTCGAACACCTATACGGATTCTCCTGCACAGTGGCAGATATGTAAATACGGGGTTTCCTTACCATTTGTTGCGCATTACGGTTCGAACACTCGAACACCTATACGGATTCTCCTGCACAGTGGCAGATATGTAAATACGGGGTTTCCGTACCATTTCTTGCGCATTACGGTTCGAACACTCGAACACCTATACGGATTCTCCTGCACAGTGGCAGATATGTAAATACGGGGTTTCCGTACCATTTCTTGCGCATTACGGTTCGAACACTCGAACACCTATACGGATTCTCCTGCACAGTGGCAGATATGTAAATACGGGGTTTCCTTACCATTTCTTGCGCATTACGGTTCGAACACTCGAACACCAATACGGATTCTCCTGCACCGTGGCAGATATGTAAATACGGGGTTTCTGTACCATTTCTTGCGCATTATGGTTCGAACACTCGAACACCTATACGGATTCTCCTGCACAGTGGCAGATATGTAAATACGGGGTTTCCGTACCATTTCTTGCGCATTACGGTTCGAACACTCGAACACCTATGCGCATTCTCCTGCACAGTGGCAGATATGTAAATACGGGGTTTCCGTACCATTTCTTGCGCATTACGGTTCGAACACTCGAACACCTATACGGATTCTCCTGCACAGTGGCAGATATGTATATACGGGGTTTACAAACTATTTCTTGCGCATTACGGTTCGAACACTCGAACACCTATGCGGATTCTCCTGCACAGTGGCAGATATGTAAATACGGGGTTTCAGTACCATTTCTTGCGCATTACGGTTCGAACACTCGAACACCTATACGGATTCTCCTGCACAGTGGCAGATATGTAAATACGGGGTTTTCGTACCATTTCTTGCGCATTACGGTTCGAACACTCGAACACCTATACGGATTCTCCTGCACAGTGGCAGATATGTAAATACGGGGTTTCCGTACCATTTCTTGCGCATTACGGTTCGAACACTCGAACACCAATACGGATTCTCCTGCACAGTGGCAGATATGTAAATACGGGGTTTCCGTACCATTTCTTGCGCATTACGGTTCGAACACCAATACGGATTCTCCTGCACAGTCGTAGATATGTAAATACGGGGTTTCTGTACCATTTCTTGCGCATTATGGTTCGAACACTCGAACACCTATACGGATTCTCCTGCACAGTGGCAGATATGTAAATACGGGGTTTCCGTACCATTTCTTGCGCATTACGGTTCGAACACTCGAACACCTATGCGGATTCTCCTGCACAGTGGCAGATATGTAAATACGGGGTTTCCGTACCATTTCTTGCGCATTACGGTTCGAACACTCTAACACCTATACGGATTCTCCTGCACAGTGTCAGATATGTAAATACGGGGTTTACATACCATTTCTTGCGCATTACGGTTCGAACACTCGAACACCTATGCGGATTCTCCTGCACAGTGGCAGATATGTAAATACGGGGTTTCCGTACCATTTCTTGCGCATTACGGTTCGAACACTCGAACACCTATATGGATTCTCCTGCATAGTGGCAGATATGTAAATACGGGGTTTCCGTACCATTTCTTGCGCATTACGGTTCGAACACTCGAACACCTATACGGATTCTCCTGCACAGTGGCAGATATGTAAATACGGGGTTTCCGTACCATTTCTTGCGCATTACGGTTCGAACACTCGAACACCAATACGGATTCTCCTGCACAGTGGCATATATGTAAATACGGGGTTTCCGTACCATTTCTTGCGCATTACGGTTCGAACACTCGAACACCTAAACGGATTCTCCTGCACAGTGGCAGATATGTAAATACGGGGTTTCCGTACCATTTCTTGCGCATTACGGTTCGAACACTCGAACACCTAAACGGATTCTCCTGCACAGTGGCAGATATGTAAATACGGGGTTTCCGTACCGTTTCTTTCGCATTACGGTTCGAACACTCTAACACCTATACGGATTCTCCTGCACAGTGGCAGATATGTAAATACGGGGTTTCCTTACCATTTGTTGCGCATAACGGTTCGAACACTCGAACACCTATACGGATTCTCCTGCATAGTGGCAGATATGTAAATACGGGGTTTCCTTACCATTTCTTGCGCATTACGGTTCGAACACTCGAACACCTATACGGATTCTCCTGCACAGTGGCAGATATGTAAATACGGGGTTTCCGCACCATTACTTGCGCATTACGGTTCGAACACTCGAACACCTATACGGATTCTCCTGCATAGTGGCAGATATGTAAATACGGGGTTTCCGTACCATTTCTTGCGCATTACGGTTCGAACACTCGAACACCTATACGGATTCTCCTGCACAGTGGCAGATATGTAAATACGGGGTTTCCGTACCATTTCTTGCGTATTACGGTTCGAACACTTGAACACCTATACGGATTCTCCTGCACAGTGGCAGATTTGTAAATACGGGGTTTCCGTACCATTTCTTGCGCATTACGGTTCGAACACTCGAACACCTATACGGATTCTCCTGCACAGTGGCAGATATGTAAATACGGGGTTTCCGTACCATTTCTTGCGCATTATGGTTCGAACACTCGAACACCTATACGGATTCTCCTGCACAGTGGCAGATATGTAAATACGGGGTTTCCGTACCATTTCTTGCGCATTACGGTTCGAACACTCGAACACCTATACGGATGCTCCTGCACAGTGGCAGATATGTAAATACGGGGTTTCCATACCATTTCTTGCGCATTACGGTTCGAACACTCGAACACCAATACGGATTCTCCTGCACAGTGGCAGATATGTAAATACGGGGTTTCGGTACCATTTCTTGCGCATTACGGTTCGAACACTCGAACACCTGTACGGATTCTCCTGCACAGTGGCAGATATGTAAATACGGGGTTGACGTACCATTTCTTGCGCATTACGGTTCGGACACTCGAACACCTATGTGGATTCTTCTGCACAGTGGCAGATATGTAAATACGGGGTTTCCGTACCATTTCTTGCGCATTACGGTTCGAACACCTATACGGATTCTCCTGCACAGTGGCAGATATGTAAATACGGGGTTTCCGAACCATTTCTTGCGCATTACGGTTCGAACACTCGAACACCTATACGGATTCTCCTGCACAGTGACAGATATGTAAATACGGGGTTTCCGTTCCATTTCTTGCGCATTACGGTTCGAACACTCGAACACATATACGGATTCTCCTGCACAGTGGCAGATATGTAAATACGGGGTTTACGTACCATTTCTTGCGCATTACGGGTCGAACACTCGAACACCTATCCGGATTCTCCTGCACAGTGGCAGATATGTAAATACGGGGTTTCCGTACCATTTCTTGCGCATTACGGTTCGAACACTCGAACACATATACGGATTCTCCTGCACAGTGGCAGATATGTAAATACGGGGTTTCCATACCATTTCTTGCGCATTACGGTTCGAACACTCGAACACCTATACGGATTCTCCTGCACAGTGGCAAATTTGTAAATACGGGGTTTCAGTACCATTTCTTGCGCATTACGGTTCGAACACACGAACACCTGTACGGATTCTCCTGCACAGTGGCAGATATGTAAATACGGGGTTTACGTACCATTTCTTGCGCATTACGGTTCGAACACTCGAAACACCTATGCGGATTCTTCTGCACAGTGGCAGATATGTAAATACGGGGTTTCGGTACCATTTCTTGCGCATTACGGTTCGAACACTCGAACACCTATATGCATTCTCCTGCACAGTGGCAGATATGTAAATACGGGGTTTACGTACCATTTCTTGCGCATTACGGTTCGAACACTCGAACACCTATACGGATTCTCCTGCACAGTGGCAGATATGTAAATACGGGGTTTCGGTACCATTTCTTGCGCATTACGGTTCGAACACTGGAACACCTATACGGATTCTCCTGCACAGTGGCAGATATGTAAATACGGGGTTTCCTTACCATTTGTTGCGCATTACGGTTCGAACACTCGAACACCTATACGGATTCCCCTGCATAGTGGCAGATATGTAAATACGGGGTTTCCGTACCATTTCTTGCGCATTACGGTTCGAACACTCGAACACCTATACGGATTCTCCGGCACAGTGGCAGATATGTAAATACGGGGTTTCCGTACCATTTCTTGCGCATTACGGTTCGAACACTCGAACACCTATACGGATTCTCCTGCACAGTGGCAGATATGTAAATACGGGGTTTCCGTACCATTTCTTGCGCATTACGGTTCGAACACTCGAACACCTATACGGATTCTCCTGCACAGTGGCAGATATGTAAATACGGGGTTTCCGCACCATTACTTGCGCATTACGGTTCGAACACTCGAACACCTATACGGATTCTCCTGCATAGTGGCAGATATGTAAATACGGGGTTTCCGTACCATTTCTTGCGCATTACGGTTCGAACACTCGAACACCTATACGGATTCTCCTGCACAGTGGCAGATATGTAAATACGGGGTTTCCGTACCATTTCTTGCGTATTACGGTTCGAACACTTGAACACCTATATGGATTCTCCTGCACAGTGGCAGATTTGTAAATACGGGGTTTCCGTACCATTTCTTGCGCATTACGGTTCGAACACTCGAACACCTATACGGATTCTCCTGCACAGTGACAGATATGTAAATACGGGGTTTCCGTTCCATTTCTTGCGCATTACGGTTCGAACACTCGAACACATATACGGATTCTCCTGCACAGTGGCAGATATGTAAATACGGGGTTTACGTACCATTTCTTGCGCATTACGGGTCGAACACTCGAACACCTATCCGGATTCTCCTGCAAAGTGGCAGATATGTAAATACGGGGTTTCCGTACCATTTCTTGCGCATTACGGTTCGAACACTCGAACACATATACGGATTCTCCTGCACAGTGGCAGATATGTAAATACGGGGTTTCCATACCATTTCTTGCGCATTACGGTTCGAACACTCGAACACCTATACGGATTCTCCTGCACAGTGGCAAATTTGTAAATACGGGGTTTCAGTACCATTTCTTGCGCATTACGGTTCGAACACACGAACACCTGTACGGATTCTCCTGCACAGTGGCAGATATGTAAATACGGGGTTTACGTACCATTTCTTGCGCATTACGGTTCGAACACTCGAAACACCTATGCGGATTCTTCTGCACAGTGGCAGATATGTAAATACGGGGTTTCGGTACCATTTCTTGCGCATTACGGTTCGAACACTCGAACACCTATATGCATTCTCCTGCACAGTGGCAGATATGTAAATACGGGGTTTACGTACCATTTCTTGCGCAATACGGTTCGAACACTCGAACACCTATACGGATTCTCCTGCACAGTGGCAGATATGTAAATACGGGGTTTCGGTACCATTTCTTGCGCATTACGGTTCGAACACTGGAACACCTATACGGATTCTCCTGCACAGTGGCAGATATGTAAATACGGGGTTTCCTTACCATTTGTTGCGCATTACGGTTCGAACACTCGAACACCTATACGGATTCCCCTGCATAGTGGCAGATATGTAAATACGGGGTTTCCGTACCATTTCTTGCGCATTACGGTTCGAACACTCGAACACCTATACGGATTCTCCGGCACAGTGGCAGATATGTAAATACGGGGTTTCCGTACCATTTCTTGCGCATTACGGTTCGAACACTCGAACACCTATACGGATTCTCCTGCACAGTGGCAGATATGTAAATACGGGGTTTCCGTACCATTTCTTGCGCATTACGGTTCGAACACTCGAACACCTATACGGATTCTCCTGCACAGTGGCAGATATGTAAATACGGGGTTTCCGCACCATTACTTGCGCATTACGGTTCGAACACTCGAACACCTATACGGATTCTCCTGCATAGTGGCAGATATGTAAATACGGGGTTTCCGTACCATTTCTTGCGCATTACGGTTCGAACACTCGAACACCTATACGGATTCTCCTGCACAGTGGCAGATATGTAAATACGGGGTTTCCGTACCATTTCTTGCGTATTACGGTTCGAACACTTGAACACCTATACGGATTCTCCTGCACAGTGGCAGATTTGTAAATACGGGGTTTCCGTACCATTTCTTGCGCATTACGGTTCGAACACTCGAACACCTATACGGATTCTCCTGCACAGTGACAGATATGTAAATACGGGGTTTCCGTTCCATTTCTTGCGCATTACGGTTCGAACACTCGAACACATATACGGATTCTCCTGCACAGTGGCAGATATGTAAATACGGGGTTTACGTACCATTTCTTGCGCATTACGGGTCGAACACTCGAACACCTATCCGGATTCTCCTGCACAGTGGCAGATATGTAAATACGGGGTTTCCGTACCATTTCTTGCGCATTACGGTTTGAACACTCGAACACATATACGGATTCTCCTGCACAGTGGCAGATATGTAAATACGGGGTTTCCATACCATTTCTTGCGCATTACGGTTCGAACACTCGAACACCTATACGGATTCTCCTGCACAGTGGCAAATTTGTAAATACGGGGTTTCAGTACCATTTCTTGCGCATTACGGTTCGAACACACGAACACCTGTACGGATTCTCCTGCACAGTGGCAGATATGTAAATACGGGGTTTACGTACCATTTCTTGCGCATTACGGTTCGAACACTCGAAACACCTATGCGGATTCTTCTGCACAGTGGCAGATATGTAAATACGGGGTTTCGGTACCATTTCTTGCGCATTACGGTTCGAACACTCGAACACCTATATGCATTCTCCTGCACAGTGGCAGATATGTAAATACGGGGTTTACGTACCATTTCTTGCGCATTACGGTTCGAACACTCGAACACCTATACGGATTCTCCTGCACAGTGGCAGATATGTAAATACGGGGTTTCGGTACCATTTCTTGCGCATTACGGTTCGAACACTGGAACACCTATACGGATTCTCCTGCACAGTGGCAGATATGTAAATACGGGGTTTCCTTACCATTTGTTGCGCATTACGGTTCGAACACTCGAACACCTATACGGATTCTCCTGCATAGTGGCAGATATGTAAATACGGGGTTTCCGTACCATTTCTTGCGCATTACGGTTCGAACACTCGAACACCTATACGGATTCTCCGGCACAGTGGCAGATATGTAAATACGGGGTTTCCGTACCATTTCTTGCGCATTACGGTTCGAACACTCGAACACCTATACGGATTCTGCTGCACAGTGGCAGATATGTAAATACGGGGTTTCCGTACCATTTCTTGCGCATTACGGTTCGAACACTCGAACACCTATACGGATTCTCCTGCACAGTGGCAGATATGTAAATACGGGGTTTCCGCACCATTACTTGCGCATTACGGTTCGAACACTCGAACACCTATACGGATTCTCCTGCATAGTGGCAGATATGTAAATACGGGGTTTCCGTACCATTTCTTGCGCATTACGGTTCGAACACTCGAACACCTATACGGATTCTCCTGCACAGTGGCAGATATGTAAATACGGGGTTTCCGTACCATTTCTTGCGTATTACGGTTCGAACACTTGAACACCTATACGGATTCTCCTGCACAGTGGCAGATTTGTAAATACGGGGTTTCCGTACCATTTCTTGCGCATTACGGTTCGAACACTCGAACACCTATACGGATTCTCCTGCACAGTGGCAGATATGTAAATACGGGGTTTCCGTACCATTTCTTGCGCATTATGGTTCGAACACTCGAACACCTATAAGGATTCTCCTGTACAGTGGCAGATATGTAAATACGGGGTTTCCGTACCATTTCTTGCGCATTACGGTTCGAACACTCGAACACCTATACGGATGCTCCTGCACAGTGGCAGATATGTAAATACGGGGTTTCCATACCATTTCTTGCGCATTACGGTTCGAACACTCGAACACCAATATGGATTCTCCTGCACAGTGGCAGATATGTAAATACGGGGTTTCGGTACCATTTCTTGCGCATTACGGTTCGAACACTCGAACACCTATACGGATTCTCCTGCACAGTGGCAGATATGTAAATACGAGGTTTCCGTACCATTTCTTGCGCATTACGGTTCGAACACTCGAACACCTATACGGATTCTCCTGCACAGTGGCAGATATGTAAATACGGGGTTTCCGTACCGTTTCTTTCGCATTACGGTTCGAACACTCTAACACCTATACGGATTCTCCTGCACAGTGGCAGATATGTAAATACGGGATTTCCTTACCATTTGTTGCGCATAACGGTTCGAACACTCGAACACCTATACGGATTCTCCTGCATAGTGGCAGATATGTAAATACGGGGTTTCCGCACCATTACTTGCGCATTACGGTTCGAACACTCGAACACCTATACGGATTCTCCTGCATAGTGGCAGATATGTAAATACGGGGTTTCCGTACCATTTCTTGCGCATTACGGTTCGAACACTCGAACACCTATACGGATTCTCCTGCACAGTGGCAGATATGTAAATACGGGGTTTCCGTACCATTTCTTGCGTATTACGGTTCGAACACTTGAACACCTATACGGATTCTCCTGCACAGTGGCAGATATGTAAATACGGGGTTTCCGTACCATTTCTTGCGCATTACGGTTCGAACACTCGAACACCTATACGGATTCTCCTGCACAGTGGCAGATATGTAAATACGGGGTTTCCGCACCATTACTTGCGCATTACGGTTCGAACACTCGAACATCTATACGGATTCTCCTGCATAGTGGCAGATATGTAAATACGGGGTTTCCGTACCATTTCTTGCGCATTACGGTTCGAACACTCGAACACCTATACGGATTCTCCTGCACAGTGGCAGATATGTAAATACGGGGTTTCTGTACCATTTCTTGCGTATTACGGTTCGAACACTTGAACACCTATACGGATTCTCCTGCACAGTGGCAGATTTGTAAATACGGGGTTTCCGTACCATTTCTTGCGCATTACGGTTCGAACACTCGAACACCTATACGGATTCACCTGCACAGTGGCAGATATGTAAATACGGGGTTTCCGTACCATTTCTTGCGCATTATGGTTCGAACACTCGAACACCTATAAGGATTCTCCTGCACAGTGGCAGATATGTAAATACGGGGTTTCCGTACCATTTCTTGCGCATTACGGTTCGAACACTCGAACACCTATACGGATGCTCCTACACAGTGGCAGATATGTAAATACGGGGTTTCCATACCATTTCTTGCGCATTACGGTTCGAACACTCGAACACCAATACGGATTCTCCTGCACAGTGGCAGATATGTAAATACGGGGTTTCCGTACCATTTCTTGCGCATTACGGTTCGAACACTCGAACACCTGTACGGATTCTCCTGCACAGTGGCAGATATGTAAATTCGGGGTTTACGTACCATTTCTTGCGCATTACGGTTCGAACACTCGAACACCTATGTGGATTCTTCTGCACAGTGGCAGATATGTAAATACGGGGTTTCCGTACCATTTCTTGCGCATTACGGTTCGAACACCTATACGGATTCTCCTGCACAGTGGCAGATATGTAAATACGGGGTTTCCGTACCATTTCTTGCGCATTACGGTTCGAACACTCGAACACCTATACGGATTCTCCTGCACAGTGACAGATATGTAAATACGGGGTTTCCGTTTCATTTCTTGCGCATTACGGTTCGAACACTCGAACACATATACGGATTCTCCTGCACAGTGGCAGATATGTAAATACGGGGTTTACGTACCATTTCTTGCGCATTACGGGTCGAACACTCGAACACCTATCCGGATTCTCGTGCACAGTGGCAGATATGTAAATACGGGGTTTCCGTACCATTTCTTGCGCATTACGGTTCTAACACTCGAACACATATACGGATTCTCCTGCACAGTGGCAGATATGTAAATACGGGGTTTCCATACCATTTCTTGCGCATTACGGTTCGAACACTCGAACACCTATACGGATTCTCCTGCACAGTGGCAAATTTGTAAATACGGGGTTTCAGTACCATTTCTTGCGCATTACGGTTCGAACACACGAACACCTGTACGGATTCTCCTGCACAGTGGCAGATATGTAAATACGGGGTTTACGTACCATTTCTTGCGCATTACGGTTCGAACACTCGAAACACCTATGCGGATTCTTCTGCACAGTGGCAGATATGTAAATACGGGGTTTCGGTACCATTTCTTGCGCATTACGGTTCGAACACTCGAACACCTATATGCATTCTCCTGCACAGTGGCAGATATGTAAATACGGGGTTTACGTACCATTTCTTGCGCATTACGGTTCGAACACTCGAACACCTATACGGATTCTCCTGCACAGTGGCAGATATGTAAATACGGGGTTTCGGTACCATTTCTTGCGCATTACGGTTCGAACACTGGAACACCTATACGGATTCTCCTGCACAGTGGCAGATATGTAAATACGGGGTTTCCGTACCATTTCTTGCGCATTACGGTTCGAACACTCGAACACCTATACGGATTCCCCTGCATAGTGGCAGATATGTAAATACGGGGTTTCCGTACCATTTCTTGCGCATTACGGTTCGAACACTCGAACACCTATACGGATTCTCCGGCACAGTGGCAGATATGTAAATACGGGGTTTCCGTACCATTTCTTGCGCATTACGGTTCGAACACTCGAACACCTATACGGATTCTCCTGCACAGTGGCAGATATGTAAATACGGGGTTTCCGTACCATTTCTTGCGCATTACGGTTCGAACACTCGAACACCTATACGGATTCTCCTGCACAGTGGCAGATATGTAAATACGGGGTTTCCGCACCATTACTTGCGCATTACGGTTCGAACACTCGAACACCTATACGGATTCTCCTGCATAGTGGCAGATATGTAAATACGGGGTTTCCGTACCATTTCTTGCGCATTACGGTTCGAACACTCGAACACCTATACGGATTCTCCTGCACAGTGGCAGATATGTAAATACGGGGTTTCCGTACCATTTCTTGCGTATTACGGTTCGAACACTTGAACAACTATACGGATTCTCCTGCACAGTGGCAGATTTGTAAATACGGGGTTTCCGTACCATTTCTTGCGCATTACGGTTCGAACACTCGAACACCTGTACGGATTCTCCTGCACAGTGACAGATATGTAAATACGGGGTTTCCGTTCCATTTCTTGCGCATTACGGTTCGAACACTCGAACACATATACGGATTCTCCTGCACAGTGGCAGATATGTAAATACGGGGTTTACGTACCATTTCTTGCGCATTACGGGTCGAACACTCGAACACCTATCCGGATTCTCCTGCACAGTGGCAGATATGTAAATACGGGGTTTCCGTACCATTTCTTGCGCATTACGGTTCGAACACTCGAACAGATATACGGATTCTCCTGCACAGTGGCAGATATGTAAATACGGGGTTTCCATACCATTTCTTGCGCATTACGGTTCGAACACTCGAACACCTATACGGATTCTCCTGCACAGTGGCAAATTTGTAAATACGGGGTTTCAGTACCATTTCTTGCGCATTACGGTTCGAACACACGAACACCTGTACGGATTCTCCTGCACAGTGGCAGATATGTAAATACGGGGTTTACGTACCATTTCTTGCGCATTACGGTTCGAACACCTATACGGATTCTCCTGCACAGTGGCAGATATGTAAATACGGGGTTTCCGTACCATTTCTTGCGCATTACGGTTCGAACACTCGAACACCTATACGGATTCTCCTGCACAGTGACAGATATGTAAATACGGGGTTTCCGTTCCATTTCTTGCGCATTACGGTTCGAACACTCGAACACATATACGGATTCTCCTACACAGTGGCAGATATGTAAATACGGGGTTTACGTACCATTTCTTGCGCATTACGGGTCGAACACTCGAACACCTATCCGGATTCTCCTGCACAGTGGCAGATATGTAAATACGGGGTTTCCGTACCATTTCTTGCGCATTACGGTTCGAACACTCGAACACATATACGGATTCTCCTGCACAGTGGCAGATATGTAAATACGGGGTTTCCATACCATTTCTTGCGCATTACGGTTCGAACACTCGAACACCTATACGGATTCTCCTGCACAGTGGCAAATTTGTAAATACGGGGTTTCAGTACCATTTCTTGCGCATTACGGTTCGAACACACGAACACCTGTACGGATTCTCCTGCACAGTGGCAGATATGTAAATACGGGGTTTACGTACCATTTCTTGCGCATTACGGTTCGAACACTCGAAACACCTATGCGGATTCTTCTGCACAGTGGCAGATATGTAAATACGGGGTTTCGGTACCATTTCTTGCGCATTACGGTTCGAACACTCGAACACCTATATGCATTCTCCTGCACAGTGGCAGATATGTAAATACGGGGTTTACGTACCATTTCTTGCGCATTACGGTTCGAACACTCGAACACCTATACGGATTCTCCTGCACAGTGGCAGATATGTAAATAGGGGGTTTCGGTACCATTTCTTGCGCATTACGGTTCGAACACTGGAACACCTATACGGATTCTCTTGCACAGTGGTAGATATGTAAATACGGGGTTTCCTTACCATTTGTTGCGCATTACGGTTCGAACACTCGAACACCTATACGGATTCTCCTGCATAGTGGCAGATATGTAAATACGGGGTTTCCGTACCATTTCTTGCGCATTACGGTTCGAACACTCGAACACCTATACGGATTCTCCGGCACAGTGGCAGATATGTAAATACGGGGTTTCCGTACCATTTCTTGCGCATTACGGTTCGAACACTCGAACACCTATACGGATTCTCCTGCACAGTGGCAGATATGTAAATACGGGGTTTCCGTACCATTTCTTGCGCATTACGGTTCGAACACCCGAACACCTATACGGATTCTCCTGCACAGTGGCAGATATGTAAATACGGGGTTTCCGCACCATTACTTGCGCATTACGGTTCGAACACTCGAACACCTATACGGATTCTCCTGCATAGTGGCAGATATGTAAATACGGGGTTTCCGTACCATTTCTTGCGCATTACGGTTCGAACACTCGAACACCTATACGGATTCTCCTGCACAGTGGCAGATATGTAAATACGGGGTTTCCGTACCATTTCTTGCGTATTACGGTTCGAACACTTGAACACCTATACGGATTCTCCTGCACAGTGGCAGATTTGTAAATACGGGGTTTCCGTACCATTTCTTGCGCATTACGGTTCGAACACTCGAACACCTATACGGATTCTCCTGCACAGTGGCAGATATGTAAATACGGGGTTTCCGTACCATTTCTTGCGCATTATGGTTCGAACACTCGAACACCTATAAGGATTCTCCTGCACAGTGGCAGATATGTAAATACGGGGTTTCCGTACCATTTCTTGCGCATTACGGTTCGAACACTCGAACACCTATACGGATGCTCCTGCACAGTGGCAGATATGTAAATACGGGGTTTCCATACCATTTCTTGCGCATTACGGTTCGAACACTCGAACACCAATACAGATTCTCCTGCACAGTGGCAGATATGTAAATACGGGGTTTCGGTACCATTTCTTGCGCATTACGGTTCGAACACTCGAACACCTGTACGGATTCTCCTGCACAGTGGCAGATATGTAAATACGGGGTTTACGTACCATTTCTTGCGCATTACGGTTCGAACACTCGAACACCTATGTGGATTCTTCTGCACAGTGGCAGATATGTAAATACGGGGTTTCCGTACCATTTCTTGCGCATTACGGTTCGAACACCTATACGGATTCTCCTGCACAGTGGCAGATATGTAAATACGGGGTTTCCGTACCATTTCTTGCGCATTACGGTTCGAACACTCGAACACCTATACGTATTCTCCTGCACAGTGACAGATATGTAAATACGGGGTTTCCGTTCCATTTCTTGCGCATTACGGTTCGAACACTCGAACACATATACGGATTCTCCTGCACAGTGGCAGATATGTAAATACGGGGTTTACGTACCATTTCTTGCGCATTACGGGTCGAACACTCGAACACCTATCCGGATTCTCCTGCACAGTGGCAGATATGTAAATACGGGGTTTCCGTACCATTTCTTGCGCATTACGGTTCGAACACTCGAACACATATACGGATTCTCCTGCACAGTGGCAGATATGTAAATACGGGGTTTCCATACCATTTCTTGCGCATTACGGTTCGAACACTCGAACACCTATACGGATTCTCCTGCACAGTGGCAAATTTGTAAATATGGGGTTTCAGTACCATTTCTTGCGCATTACGGTTCGAACACACGAACACCTGTACGGATTCTCCTGCACAGTGGCAGATATGTAAATACGGGGTTTACGTACCATTTCTTGCGCATTACGGTTCGAACACTCGAAACACCTATGCGGATTCTTCTGCACAGTGGCAGATATGTAAATACGGGGTTTCGGTACCATTTCTTGCGCATTACGGTTCGAACACTCGAACACCTATATGCATTCTCCTGCACAGTGGCAGATATGTAAATACGGGGTTTACGTACCATTTCTTGCGCATTACGGTTCGAACACTCGAACACCTATACGGATTCTCCTGCACAGTGGCAGATATGTAAATACGGGGTTTCGGTACCATTTCTTGCGCATTACGGTTCGAACACTGGAACACCTATACGGATTCTCCTGCACAGTGGCAGATATGTAAATACGGGGTTTCCTTACCATTTGTTGCGCATTACGGTTCGAACACTCGAACACCTATACGGATTCTCCTGCATAGTGGCAGATATGTAAATACGGGGTTTCCGTACCATTTGTTGCGCATTACGGTTCGAACACTCGAACACCTATACGGATTCTCCGGCACAGTGGCAGATGTGTAAATACGGGGTTTCCGTACCATTTCTTGCGCATTACGGTTCGAACACTCGAACACCTATACGGATTCTCCTGCACAGTGGCAGATATGTAAATACGGGGTTTCCGTACCATTTCTTGCGCATTATGGTTCGAACACTCGAACACCTATACGGATTCTCCTGCACAGTGGCAGATATGTAAATACGGGCTTTCCGTACCATTTCTTGCGCATTACGGTTCGAACACTCGAACACCTATACGGATGCTCCTACACAGTGGCAGATATGTAAATACGGGGTTTCCATACCATTTCTTGCGCATTACGGTTCGAACACTCGAACACCAATACGGATTCTCCTGCACAGTGGCAGATATGTAAATACGGGGTTTCGGTACCATTTCTTGCGCATTACGGTTCGAACACGCGAACACCTGTACGGATTCTCCTACACAGTGGCAGATATGTAAATACGGGGTTTACGTACCATTTCTTGCGCATTACGGTTCGAACACTCGAACACCTATGCGGATTCTTCTGCACAGTGGCAGATATGTAAATACGGGGTTTCAGTACCATTTCTTGCGCATTACGGTTCGAACACTCGAACACCTATATGCATTCTCCTGCACAGTGGCAGATATGTAAATACGGGGTTTACGTACCATTTCTTGCGCATTACGGTTCGAACACTCGAACACCTATACGGATTCTCCTGCACAGTGGCAGATATGTAAATACGGGGTTTCGGTACCATTTCTTGCGCATTACGGTTCGAACACTCGAACACCTATACGGATTCTCCTGCACAGTGGCAGATATGTAAATACGGGGTTTCCTTACCATTTGTTGCGCATTACGGTTCGAACACTCGAACACCTATACGGATTCTCCTGCATAGTGGCAGATATGTAAATACGGGGTTTCCGTACCATTTCTTGCGCATTACGGTTCGAACACTTGAACACCTATACGGATTCTCCTGCACAGTGGCAGATATGTAAATACGGGGTTTCCGTACCATTTCTTGCGCATTACGGTTCGAACACTCGAACACCTATACAGATTCTCCTGCACAGTGGCAGATATGTAAATACGGGGTTTCCATACCATTTCTTGCGCATTACGGTTCGAACACTCGAACACCTATACGGATTCTCCTGCACAGTGGCAGATATGTAAATACGGGGTTTCCTTACCATTTCTTGCGCATTACGGTTCGAACACTCGAACACCAATACGGATTCTCCTGCACAGTGGCAGATATGTAAATACGGGGTTTCTGTACCATTTCTTGCGCATTATGGTTCGAACACTCGAACACCTATACGGATTCTCCTGCACAGTGGCAGATATGTAAATACGGGGTTTCCGTACCATTTCTTGCGCATTACGGTTCGAACACTCGAACACCTATGCGGATTCTCCTGCGCAGTGGCAGATTTGTAAATACGGGGTTTCAGTACCATTTCTTGCGCATTACGGTTCGAACACACGAACACCTGTACGGATTCTCCTGCACAGTGGCAGATATGTAAATACGGGGTTTACGTACCATTTCTTGCGCATTACGGTTCGAACACTCGAACACCTATGCGGATTCTTCTGCACAGTGGCAGATATGTAAATACGGGGTTTCGGTACCATTTCTTGCGCATTACGGTTCGAACACTCGAACACCTATATGCATTCTCCTACACAGTGGCAGATATGTAAATACGGGGTTTACGTACCATTTCTTGCGCATTACGGTTCGAACACTCGAACACCTATACGGATTCTCCTGCACAGTGGCAGATATGTAAATACGGGGTTTCCTTACCATTTGTTGCGCATTACGGTTCGAACACTCGAACACCTATACGGATTCTCCTGCATAGTGGCAGATATGTAAATACGGGGTTTCCGTACCATTTCTTGCGCATTACGGTTCGAACACTCGAACACCTATACGGATTCTCCGGCACAGTGGCAGATATGTAAATACGGGGTTTCCGTACCATTTCTTGCGCATTACGGTTCGAACACTCGAACACCTATACGGATTCTCCTGCACAGTGGCAGATATGTAAATACGGGGTTTCCGTACCATTTCTTGCGCATTATGGTTCGAACACTCGAACACCTATACGGATTCTCCTGCACAGTGGCAGATATGTATATACGGGCTTTCCGTACCATTTCTTGCGCATTACGGTTCGAACACTCGAACACCTATACGGATGCTCCTGCACAGTGGCAGATATGTAAATACGGGGTTTCCATACCATTTCTTGCGCATTACGGTTCGAACACTCGAACACCAATACGGATTCTCCTGCACAGTGGCAGATATGTAAATACGGGGTTTCGGTACCATTTCTTGCGCATTACGGTTCGAACACTCGAACACCTGTACAGATTCTCCTACACAGTGGCAGATATGTAAATACGGGGTTTACGTACCATTTCTTGCGCATTACGGTTCGAACACACGAACACCTATGCGGATTCTTCTGCACAGTGGCAGATATGTAAATACGGGGTTTCCGTACCATTTCTTGCGCATTACGGTTCGAACACTCGAACACCTATGCGGATTCTTCTGCACAGTGGCAGATATGTAAATACGGGGTTTCGGTACCATTTCTTGCGCATTACGGTTCGAACACTCGAACACCTATATGCATTCTCCTGCACAGTGGCAGATATGTAAATACGGGGTTTACGTACCATTTCTTGCGCATTACGGTTCGAACACTCGAACACATATACGGATTCTCCTGCACAGTGGCAAATATGTAAATACGGGGTTTCCTTACCATTTGTTGCGCATTACGGTTCGAACACTCGAACACCTATACGGATTCTCCTGCATAGTGGCAGATATGTAAATACGGGGTTTCCGTACCATTTCTTGCGCATTACGGTTCGAACACTCGAACACCTATACGGATTCTCCGGCACAGTGGCAGATATGTAAATACGGGGTTTCCGTACCATTTCTTGCGCATTGCGGTTCGAACACTCGAACACCTATACGGATTCTCCTGCACAGTGGCAGATATGTAAATACGGGGTTTCCGTACCATTTCTTGCGCATTATGGTTCGAACACTCGAACACCTATACGGATTCTCCTGCACAGTGGCAGATATGTAAATACGGGCTTTCCGTACCATTTCTTGCGCATTACGGTTCGAACACTCGAACACCTATACGGATGCTCCTGCACAGTGGCAGATATGTAAATACGGGGTTTCCATACCGTTTCTTGCGCATTACGGTTCGAACACTCGAACACCAATACGGATTCTCCTGCACAGTGGCAGATATGTAAATACGGGGTTTCGGTACCATTTCTTGCGCATTACGGTTCGAACACTCGAACACCTGTACAGATTCTCCTACACAGTGGCAGATATGTAAATACGAGGTTTACGTACCATTTCTTGCGCATTACGGTTCGAACACTCGAACACCTATGCGGATTCTTCTGCACAGTGGCAGATATGTAAATACGGGGTTTCCGTACCATTTCTTGCGCATTACGGTTCGAACACCTATACGGATTCTCCTGCACAGTGGCAGATATGTAAATACGGGGTTTCCGTACCATTTCTTGCGCATTACGGTTCGAACACTCGAACACCTATACGGATTCTCCTGCACAGTGACAGATATGTAAATACGGGGTTTCCGTTCCATTTCTTGCGCATTACGGTTCGAACACTCGAACACATATACGGATTCTCCTGCACAGTGGCAGATATGTAAATACGGGGTTTACGTACCATTTCTTGCGCATTACGGGTCGAACACTCGAACACCTAAACGGATTCTCCTGCACAGTGGCAGATATGTAAATACGGGGTTTCCGTACCATTTCTTTCGCATTACGGTTCGAACACTCGAACACATATACGGATTCTCCTGCACAGTGGCAGATATGTAAATACGGGGTTTCCATACCATTTCTTGCGCATTACGGTTCGAACACTCGAACACCTATACGGATTCTCCTGCGCAGTGGCAGATTTGTAAATACGGGGTTTCAGTACCATTTCTTGCGCATTACGGTTCGAACACACGAACACCTGTACGGATTCTCCTGCACAGTGGCAGATATGTAAATACGGGGTTTACGTACCATTTCTTGCGCATTACGGTTCGAACACTCGAACACCTATGCGGATTCTTCTGCACAGTGGCAGATATGTAAATACGGGGTTTCGGTACCATTTCTTGCGCATTACGGTTCGAACACTCGAACACCTATATGCATTCTCCTGCACAGTGGCAGATATGTAAATACGGGGTTTACGTACCATTTCTTGCGCATTACGGTTCGAACACTCGAACACCTATACGGATTCTCCTGCACAGTGGCAGATATGTAAATACGGGGTTTCCTTACCATTTGTTGCGCATTACGGTTCGAACACTCGAACACCTATACGGATTCTCCTGCATAGTGGCAGATATGTAAATACGGGGTTTCCGTACCATTTCTTGCGGATTACGGTTCGAACACTTGAACACCTATACGGATTCTCCTGCACAGTGGCAGATATGTAAATACGGGGTTTCCGTACCATTTCTTGCGCATTACGGTTCGAACACTCGAACACCTATACGGATTCTCCTGCACAGTGGCAGATATGTAAATACGGGGTTTCCATACCATTTCTTGCGCATTACGGTTCGAACACTCGAACACCTATACGGATTCTCCTGCACAGTGGCAGATATGTAAATACGGGGTTTCCTTACCATTTCTTGCGCATTACGGTTCGAACACTCGAACACCAATACGGATTCTCCTGCACAGTGGCAGATATGTAAATACGGGGTTTCTGTACCATTTCTTGCGCATTATGGTTCGAACACTCGAACACCTATACGGATTCTCCTGCACAGTGGCAGATATGTAAATATGGGGTTTCCGTACCATTTCTTGCGCATTACGGTTCGAACACTCGAACACCTATGCAGATTCTCCTGCGCAGTGGCAGATTTGTAAATACGGGGTTTCAGTACCATTTCTTGCGCATTACGGTTCGAACACTCGAACACCTGTACGGATTCTCCTGCACAGTGGCAGATATGTAAATACGGGGTTTACGTACCATTTCTTGCGCATTACGGTTCGAACACTCGAACACCTATGCGGATTCTTCTGCACAGTGGCAGATATGTAAATACGGGGTTTCGGTACCATTTCTTGCGCATTACGGTTCGAACACTCGAACACCTATATGCATTCTCCTGCACAGTGGCAGATATGTAAATACGGGGTTTACGTACCATTTCTTGCGCATTACGGTTCGAACACTCGAACACCTATACGGATTCTCCTGCACAGTGGCAGATATGTAAATATGGGGTTTCGGTACCATTTCTTGCGCATTACGGTTCGAACACTCGAACACCTATACGGATTCTCCTGCACAGTGGCAGATATGTAAATACGGGGTTTCCTTACCATTTGTTGCGCATTACGGTTCGAACACTCGAACACCTATACGGATTCTCCTGCATAGTGGCAGATATGTAAATACGGGGTTTCCGTACCATTTCTTGCGCATTACGGTTCGAACACTTGAACACCTATACGGATTCTCCTGCACAGTGGCAGATATGTAAATACGGGGTTTCCGTACCATTTCTTGCGCATTACGGTTCGAACACTCGAACACCTATACGGATTCTCCTGCACAGTGGCAGATATGTAAATACGGGGTTTCCATACCATTTCTTGCGCATTACGGTTCGAACACTCGAACACCTATGCGGATTCTCCTGCACAGTGGCAGATATGTAAATACGGGGTTTCCTTACCATTTCTTGCGCATTACGGTTCGAACACTCGAACACCAATACGGATTCTCCTGCACAGTGGCAGATATGTAAATACGGGGTTTCTGTACCATTTCTTGCGCATTATGGTTCGAACACTCGAACACCTATACGGATTCTCCTGCACAGTGGCAGATATGTAAATACGGGGTTTCCGTACCATTTCTTGCGCATTACGGTTCGAACACTCGAACACCTATGCGGATTCTCCTGCACAGTGGCAGATATGTAAATACGGGGTTTCCGTACCATTTCTTGCGCATTACGGTTTGAACACTCGAACACCTATACGGATGCTCCTGCACAGTGGCAGATATGTAAATACGGGGTTTACGTACCATTTCTTGCGCATTACGGTTCGAACACTCGAACACCTATACGGATTCTCCTGCACAGTGGCAGATATGTAAATACGGGGTTTACGTACCATTTCTTGCGCATTACGGGTCGAACACTCGAACACCTATCCGGATTCTCCTGCACAGTGGCAGATATGTAAATACGGGGTTTCCGTACCATTTCTTGCGCATTACGGTTCGAACACTCGAACACATATACGGATTCTCCTGCACAGTGGCAGATATGTAAATACGGGGTTTCCATACCATTTCTTGCGCATTACGGTTCGAACACTCGAACACCTATACGGATTCTCCTGCACAGTGGCAGATTTGTAAATACGGGGTTTCAGTACCATTTCTTGCGCATTACGGTTCGAACACACGAACACCTATACGGATTCTCCTGCACAGTGGCAGATATGTAAATACGGGGTTTACGTACCATTTCTTGCGCATTACGGGTCGAACACTCGAACACCTATACGGATTCTCCTGCACAGTGGCAGATATGTAAATACGGGGTTTCGGTACCATTTCTTGCGCATTACGGTTCGAACACTCGAACACCTATACGGATTCTCCTGCACAGTGGCAGATATGTAAATACGGGGTTTACGTACCATTTCTTGCGCATTACGGGTCGAACACTCGAACACCTATCCGGATTCTCCTGCACAGTGGCAGATATGTAAATACGGGGTTTCCGTACCATTTCTTGCGCATTACGGTTCGAACACTCGAACACATATACGGATTCTCCTGCACAGTGGCAGATATGTAAATACGGGGTTTCCATACCATTTCTTGCGCATTACGGTTCGAACACTCGAACACCTATACGGATTCTCCTGCACAGTGGCAGATTTGTAAATACGGGGTTTCAGTACCATTTCTTGCGCATTACGGTTCGAACACACGAACACCTATACGGATTCTCCTGCACAGTGGCAGATATGTAAATACGGGGTTTACGTACCATTTCTTGCGCATTACGGTTCGAACACTCGAACACCTATGCGGATTCTTCTGCACAGTGGCAGATATGTAAATACGGGGTTTCGGTACCATTTCTTGCGCATTACGGTTCGAACACTCGAACACCTGTATGCATTCTCCTGCACAGTGGCAGATATGTAAATACGGGGTTTACGTACCATTTCTTGCGCATTACGGTTCGAACACTCGAACACCTATACGGATTCTCCTGCACAGTGGCAGATATGTAAATACGGGGTTTCGGTAGCATTTCTTGCGCATTACGGTTCGAACACTCGAACACCTATACGGATTCTCCTGCACAGTGGCAGATATGTAAATACGGGGTTTCCGTACCATTTCTTGCGCATTACGGTTCGAACACTCGAACACCTATACGGATTCTCCTGCACAGTGGCAGATATGTAAATACGGGGTTTCCTTACCATTTCTAGCGCATTACGGTTCGAACACTCGAACACCAATACGGATTCTCCTGCACAGTGGCAGATATGTAAATACGGGGTTTCTGTACCATTTCTTGCGCATTATGGTTCGAACACTCGAACACCTATACGGATTCTCCTGCACAGTGGCAGATATGTAAATACGGGGTTTCCGTACCATTTCTTGCGCATTACGGTTCGAACACTCGAACACCTATGCAGATTCTCCTGCACAGTGGCAGATATGTAAATACGGGGTTTCCGTACCATTTCTTGCGCATTACGGTTTGAACACTCGAACACCTATACGGATGCTCCTGCACAGTGGCAGATATGTAAATACGGGGTTTACATACCATTTCTTGCGCATTACGGTTCGAACACTCGAACACCTATACGGATTCTCCTGCACAGTGGCAGATATGTAAATACGGGGTTTACGTACCATTTCTTGCGCGTTACGGGTCGAACACTCGAACACCTATCCGGATTCTCCTGCACAGTGGCAGATATGTAAATACGGGGTTTCCGTACCATTTCTTGCGCATTACGGTTCGAACACTCGAACACATATACGGATTCTCCTGCACAGTGGCAGATATGTAAATACGGGGTTTGCATACCATTTCTTGCGCATTACGGTTCGAACACTCGAACACCTATACGGATTCTCCTGCACAGTGGCAGATTTGTAAATACGGGGTTTCAGTACCATTTTTTGCGCATTACGGTTCGAACACACGAACACCTGTACGGATTCTCCTGCACAGTGGCAGATATGTAAATACGGGGTTTACGTACCATTTCTTGCGCATTACGGTTCGAACACTCGAACACCTATGCGGATTCTTCTGCACAGTGGCAGATATGTAAATACGGGGTTTCTGTACCATTTCTTGCGCATTACGGTTCGAACACTCGAACACCTATAGGCATTCTCCTGCACAGTGGTAGATATGTAAATACGGGGTTTACGTACCATTTCTTGCGCATTACGGTTCGAACACTCGAACACCTATACGGATTCTCCTGCACAGTGGCAGATATGTAAATACGGGGTTTCGGTACCATTTCTTGCGCATTACGGTTCGAACACTCGAACACCTATACGGATTCTCCTGCACAGTGGCAGATATGTAAATACGGGGTTTCCTTACCATTTGTTGCGCATTACGGTTCGAACACTCGAACACCTATACGGATTCCCCTGCATAGTGGCAGATATGTAAATACGGGGTTTCCGTACCATTTCTTGCGCATTACGGTTCGAACACTCGAACACCTATACGGATTCTCCTGCACAGTGGCAGATATGTAAATACGGGGTTTCCGTACCATTTCTTGCGCATTACGGTTCGAACACTCGAACACCTATACGGATTCTCCTGCACAGTGGCAGATATGTAAATACGGGGTTTACGTACCATTTCTTGCGCATTACGGGTCGAACACTCGAACACCTATCCGGATTCTCCTGCACAGTGGCAGATATGTAAATACGGGGTTTCCGTACCATTTCTTGCGCATTACGGTTCGAACACTCGAACACATATACGGATTCTCCTGCACAGTGGCAGATATGTAAATACGGGGTTTCTGTACCATTTCTTGCGCATTACGGTTCGAACACTCGAACACCTATACGGATTCTCCTGCACAGTGGCAGATTTGTAAATACGGGGTTTCAGTACCATTTCTTGCGCATTACGGTTCGAACACACGAACACCTATACGGATTCTCCTGCACAGTGGCAGATATGTAAATACGGGGTTTCCGTACCATTTCTTGCGCATTACGGTTCGAACACTCGAACACCTATGCGGATTCTTCTGCACAGTGGCAGATATGTAAATACGGGGTTTCGGTACCATTTCTTGCGCATTACGGTTCGAACACTCGAACACCTATACGGATTCTCCTGCACAGTGGCAGATATGTAAATACGGGGTTTACGTACCATTTCTTGCGCATTACGGTTCGAACACTCGAACACCTATACGGATTCTCCTGCACAGTGGCAGATATGTAAATACGGGGTTTCCGTACCATTTCTTGCGCATTACGGTTCGAACACTCGAACACATATACGGATTCTCCTGCACAGTGGCAGATATGTAAATACGGGGTTTCCATACCATTTCTTGCGCATTACGGTTCGAACACTCGAACACCTATACGGATTCTCCTGCACAGTGGCAGATTTGTAAATACGGGGTTTCAGTACCATTTCTTGCGCATTACGGTTCGAACACACGAACACCTGTACGGATTCTCCTGGACAGTGGCAGATATGTAAATACGGGGTTTACGTACCATTTCTTGCGCATTACGGTTCGAACACTCGAACACCTATGCGGATTCTTCTGCACAGTGGCAGATATGTAAATACGGGGTTTCGGTACCATTTCTTGCGCATTACGGTTCGAACACTCGAACACCTATATGCATTCTCCTGCACAGTGGCAGATATGTAAATACGGGGTTTACGTACCATTTCTTGCGCATTACGGTTCGAACACTCGAACACCTATACGGATTCTCCTGCACAGTGGCAGATATGTAAATACGGGGTTTCGGTACCATTTGTTGCGCATTACAGTTCGAACACTCGAACACCTATACGGATACTCCTCCACAGTGGCAGATATGTAAATACGGGGTTTCCTTACCATTTGTTGCGCATTACGGTTCGAACACTCGAACACCTATACGGATTCTCCTGCACAGTGGCAGATATGTAAATACGGGGTTTCCGTACCATTTCTTGCGCATTACGGTTCGAACACTTGAACACCTATACGGATTCTCCTGCACAGTGGCAGATATGTAAATACGGGGTTTCCGTACCATTTCTTGCGCATTACGGTTCGAACACTCGAACACCTATACGGATTCTCCTGCACAGTGGCAGATATGTAAATACGGGGTTTCCATACCATTTCTTGCGCATTACGGTTCGAACACTCGAACACCTATACGGATTCTCCTGCACAGTGGCAGATATGTAAATACGGGGTTTCCTTACCATTTCTTGCGCATTACGGTTCGAACACTCGAACACCAATACGGATTCTCCTGCACAGTGGCAGATATGTAAATACGGGGTTTCTGTACCATTTTTGCGCATTATGGTTCGAACACTCGAACACCTATACGGATTCTCCTACACAGTGGCAGATATGTAAATACGGGGTTTCCGTACCATTTCTTGCGCGTTACGGTTCGAACACTCGAACACCTATGCGGATTCTCCTACGCAGTGGCAGATTTGTAAATACGGGGTTTCAGTACCATTTCTTGCGCATTACGGTTCGAACACACGAACACCTGTACGGATTCTCCTACACAGTGGCAGATATGTAAATACGGGGTTTCCTTACCATTTGTTGCGCATTACGGTTCGAACACTCGAACACCTATACGGATTCCCCTGCATAGTGGCAGATATGTAAATACGGGGTTTCCGTACCATTTCTTGCGCATTACGGTTCGAACACTCGAACACCTATACGGATTCTCCTGCACAGTGGCAGATATGTAAATACGGGGTTTCCGTACCATTTCTTGCGCATTACGGTTCGAACACTCGAACACCTATACGGATTCTCCTGCAGAGTGGCAGATATGTAAGTACGGGGTTTCCATACCATTTCTTGCGCATTACGGTTCGAACACTCGAACACCTATACGGATTCTCCTGCACAGTGGCAGATATGTAAATACGGGGTTTCCTTACCATTTCTTGCGCATTACGGTTCGAACACTCGAACACCAATACGGATTCTCCTGCACAGTGGCAGATATGTAAATACGGGGTTTCTGTACCATTTCTTGCGCATTATGGTTCGAACACTCGAACACCTATACGGATTCTCCTGCACAGTGGCAGATATGTAAATACGGGGTTTTCGTACCATTTCTTGCGCATTACGGTTCGAACACTCGAACACC
Source organism: Camellia sinensis (assembly GCF_055761805.1). Lineage (NCBI taxonomy): Eukaryota > Viridiplantae > Streptophyta > Magnoliopsida > Ericales > Theaceae > Camellia > Camellia sinensis. Next base: position 2,450,453 of record NC_138965.1, read on the forward strand.
TATGCGGATTCTCCTGCACAGTGGCAGATATGTAAATACGGGGTTTCCGTACCATTTCTTGCGCATTACGGTTTGAACACTCGAACACCTATACGGATGCTCCTGCACAGTGGCAGATATGTAAATACGGGGTTTACGTACCATTTCTTGCGCATTACGGTTCGAACACTCGAACACCTATACGGATTCTCCTGCACAGTGGCAGATATGTAAATACGGGGTTTACGTACCATTTCTTGCGCATTACGGGTCGAACACCCGAACACCTATCCGGATTCTCCTGCACAGTGGCAGATATGTAAATACGGGGTTTCCGTACCATTTCTTGCGCATTACGGTTCGAACACTCGAACACATATACGGATTCTCCTGCACAGTGGCAGATATGTAAATACGGGGTTTCCATACCATTTCTTGCGCATTACGGTTCGAACACTCGAACACCTATACGGATTCTCCTGCACAGTGGCAGATTTGTAAATACGGGGTTTCAGTACCATTTCTTGCGCATTACGGTTCGAACACACGAACACCTGTACGGATTCTCCTGGACAGTGGCAGATATGTAAATACGGGGTTTACGTACCATTTCTTGCGCATTACGGTTCGAACACTCGAACACCTATGCGGATTCTTCTGCACAGTGGCAGATATGTAAATACGGGGTTTCGGTACCATTTCTTGCGCATTACGGTTCGAACACTCGAACACCTATATGCATTCTCCTGCACAGTGGCAGATATGTAAATACGGGGTTTACGTACCATTTCTTGCGCATTACGGTTCGAACACTCGAACACCTATACGGATTCTCCTGCACAGTGGCAGATATGTAAATACGGGGTTTCGGTACCATTTGTTGCGCATTACAGTTCGAACACTCGAACACCTATACGGATACTCCTCCACAGTGGCAGATATGTAAATACGGGGTTTCCTTACCATTTGTTGCGCATTACGGTTCGAACACTCGAACACCTATACGGATTCTCCTGCATAGTGGCAGATATGTAAATACGGGGTTTCCGTACCATTTCTTGCGCATTACGGTTCGAACACTTGAACACCTATACGGATTCTCCTGCACAGTGGCAGATATGTAAATACGGGGTTTCCGTACCATTTCTTGCGCATTACGGTTCGAACACTCGAACACCTATACGGATTCTCCTGCACAGTGGCAGATATGTAAATACGGGGTTTCCATACCATTTCTTGCGCATTACGGTTCGAACACTCGAACACCTATACGGATTCTCCTGCACAGTGGCAGATATGTAAATACGGGGTTTCCTTACCATTTCTTGCGCATTACGGTTCGAACACTCGAACACCAATACGGATTCTCCTGCACAGTGGCAGATATGTAAATACGGGGTTTCTGTACCATTTTTGCGCATTATGGTTCGAACACTCGAACACCTATACGGATTCTCCTACACAGTGGCAGATATGTAAATACGGGGTTTCCGTACCATTTCTTGCGCGTTACGGTTCGAACACTCGAACACCTATGCGGATTCTCCTACGCAGTGGCAGATTTGTAAATACGGGGTTTCAGTACCATTTCTTGCGCATTACGGTTCGAACACACGAACACCTGTACGGATTCTCCTACACAGTGGCAGATATGTAAATACGGGGTTTACGTACCATTTCTTGCGCATTACGGTTCGAACACTCGAACACCTATGCGGATTCTTCTGCACAGTGGCAGATATGTAAATACGGGGTTTCGGTACCATTTCTTGCGCATTACGGTTCGAACACTCGAACACCTATATGCATTCTCCTGCACAGTGGCAGATATGTAAATACGGGGTTTACGTACCATTTCTTGCGCATTACGGTTCGAACACTCGAACACCTATACGGATTCTCCTGCGCAGTGGCAGATATGTAAATACGGGGTTTCGGTACCATTTCTTGCGCATTACGGTTCGAACACTCGAACACCTATACGGATTCTCCTGCACAGTGGCAGATATGTAAATACGGGGTTTCCTTACCATTTGCTGCGCATTACGGTTCGAACACTCGAACACCTATACGGATTCTCCTGCATAGTGGCAGATATGTAAATACGGGGTTTCCGTACCATTTCTTGCGCATTACGGTTCGAACACTTGAACACCTATACGGATTCTCCTGCACAGTGGCAGATATGTAAATACGTGGTTTCCGTACCATTTCTTGCGCATTACGGTTCGAACACTTGAACACCTATACGGATTCTCCTGCACAGTGGCAGATATGTAAATACGGGGTTTCCGTACCATTTCTTGCGCATTACGGTTCGAACACTCGAACACCTATACAGATTCTCCTGCACAGTGGCAGATATGTAAATACGGGGTTTCCATACCATTTCTTGCGCATTACGGTTCGAACACTCGAACACCTATACGGATTCTCCTGCACAGTGGCAGATATGTAAATACGGGGTTTCCTTACCATTTCTTGCGCATTACGGTTCGAACACTCGAACACCAATACGGATTCTCCTGCACAGTGGCAGATATGTAAATACGGGGTTTCTGTACCATTTTTGCGCATTATGGTTCGAACACTCGAACACCTATACGGATTCTCCTGCACAGTGGCAGATATGTAAATACGGGGTTTCCGTACCATTTCTTGCGCATTACGGTTCGAACACTCGAACACCTATGCGGATTCTCCTGCGCAGTGGCAGATTTGTAAATAAGGGGTTTCAGTACCATTTCTTGCGCATTACGGTTCGAACACACGAACACCTGTACGGATTCTCCTGCACAGTGGCAGATATGTAAATACGGGGTTTACGTACCATTTCTTGCGCATTACGGTTCGAACACTCGAACACCTATGCGGATTCTTCTGCACAGTGGCAGATATGTAAATACGGGGTTTCGGTACCATTTCTTGCGCATTACGGTTCGAACACTCGAACACCTATATGCATTCTCCTGCACAGTGGCAGATATGTAAATACGGGGTTTACGTACCATTTCTTGCGCATTACGGTTCGAACACTCGAACACCTATACGGATTCTCCTGCACAGTGGCAGATATGTAAATACGGGGTTTCCTTACCATTTGTTGCGCATTACGGTTCGAACACTCGAACACCTATACGGATTCTCCTGCATAGTGGCAGATATGTAAATACGGGGTTTCCGTACCATTTCTTGCGCATTACGGTTCGAACACTCGAACACCTATACGGATTCTCCGGCACAGTGGCAGATATGTAAATACGGGGTTTCCGTACCATTTCTTGCGCATTACGGTTCGAACACTCGAACACCTATACGGATTCTCCTGCACAGTGGCAGATATGTAAATACGGGGTTTCCGTACCATTTCTTGCGCATTATGGTTCGAACACTCGAACACCTATACGGATTCTCCTGCACAGTGGCAGATATGTAAATACGGGCTTTCCGTACCATTTCTTGCGCATTACGGTTCGAACACTCGAACACCTATACGGATGCTCCTGCACAGTGGCAGATATGTAAATACGGGGTTTCCATACCATTTCTTGCGCATTCCGGTTCGAACACTCGAACACCAATACGGATTCTCCTGCACAGTGGCAGATATGTAAATACGGGGTTTCGGTACCATTTCTTGCGCATTACGGTTCGAACACTCGAACACCTGTACAGATTCTCCTACACAGTGACAGATATGTAAATACGGGGTTTACGTACCATTTCTTGCGCATTACGGTTCGAACACACGAACACCTATGCGGATTCTTCTGCAGAGTGGCAGATATGTAAATACGGGGTTTCCGTACCATTTCTTGCGCATTACGGTTCGAACACTCGAACACCTATGCGGATTCTTCTGCACAGTGGCAGATATGTAAATACGGGGTTTCGGTACCATTTCTTGCGCATTACGGTTCGAACACTCGAACACCTATATGCATTCTCCTGCACAGTGGCAGATATGTAAATACGGGGTTTACGTACCATTTCTTGCGCATTACGGTTCGAACACTCGAACACCTATACGGATTCTCCTGCACAGAGGCAGATATGTAAATACGGGGTTTCCTTACCATTTGTTGCGCATTACGGTTCGAACACTCGAACACCTATACGGATTCTCCTGCATAGTGGCAGATATGTAAATACGGGGTTTCCGTACCATTTCTTGCGCATTACGGTTCGAACACTCGAACACCTATACGGATTCTCCGGCACAGTGGCAGATATGTAAATACGGGGTTTCCGTACCATTTCTTGCGCATTACGGTTCGAACACTCGAACACCTATACGGATTCTCCTGCACAGTGGCAGATATGTAAATACGGGGTTTCCGTACCATTTCTTGCGCATTATGGTACGAACACTCGAACACCTATACGGATTCTCCTGCACAGTGGCAGATATGTAAATACGGGCTTTCCGTACCATTTCTTGCGCATTACGGTTCGAACACTCGAACACCTATACGGATGCTCCTGCACAGTGGCAGATATGTAAATACGGGGTTTCCATACCGTTTCTTGCGCATTACGGTTCGAACACTCGAACACCAATACGGATTCTCCTGCACAGTGGCAGATATGTAAATACGGGGTTTCGGTACCATTTCTTGCGCATTACGGTTCGAACACTCGAACACCTGTACAGATTCTCCTACACAGTGGCAGATATGTAAATACGAGGTTTACGTACCATTTCTTGCGCATTACGGTTCGAACACTCGAACACCTATGCGGATTCTTCTGCACAGTGGCAGATATGTAAATACGGGGTTTCCGTACCATTTCTTGCGCATTACGGTTCGAACACCTATACGGATTCTCCTGCACAGTGGCAGATATGTAAATACGGGGTTTCCGTACCATTTCTTGCGCATTACGGTTCGAACACTCGAACACCTATACGGATTCTCCTGCACAGTGACAGATATGTAAATACGGGGTTTCCGTTCCATTTCTTGCGCATTACGGTTCGAACACTCGAACACATATACGGATTCTCCTGCACAGTGGCAGATATGTAAATACGGGGTTTACGTACCATTTCTTGCGCATTACGGGTCGAACACTCGAACACCTAAACGGATTCTCCTGCACAGTGGCAGATATGTAAATACGGGGTTTCCGTACCATTTCTTTCGCATTACGGTTCGAACACTCGAACACATATACGGATTCTCCTGCACAGTGGCAGATATGTAAATACGGGGTTTCCATACCATTTCTTGCGCATTACGGTTCGAACACTCGAACACCTATACGGATTCTCCTGCGCAGTGGCAGATTTGTAAATACGGGGTTTCAGTACCATTTCTTGCGCATTACGGTTCGAACACACGAACACCTGTACGGATTCTCCTGCACAGTGGCAGATATGTAAATACGGGGTTTACGTACCATTTCTTGCGCATTGCGGTTCGAACACTCGAACACCTATGCGGATTCTTCTGCACAGTGGCAGATATGTAAATACGGGGTTTCGGTACCATTTCTTGCGCATTACGGTTCGAACACTCGAACACCTATATGCATTCTCCTGCACAGTGGCAGATATGTAAATACGGGGTTTACGTACAATTTCTTGCGCATTACGGTTCGAACACTCGAACACCTATACGGATTCTCCTGCACAGTGGCAGATATGTAAATACGGGGTTTCGGTACCATTTCTTGCGCATTACGGTTCGAACACTCGAACACCTATACGGATTCTCCTGCACAGTGGCAGATATGTAAATACGGGGTTTCCTTACCATTTGTTGCGCATTACGGTTCGAACACTCGAACACCTATACGGATTCTCCTGCATAGTGGCAGATATGTAAATACGGGGTTTCCGTACCATTTCTTGCGGATTACGGTTCGAACACTTGAACACCTATACGGATTCTCCTGCACAGTGGCAGATATGTAAATACGGGGTTTCCGTACCATTTCTTGCGCATTACGGTTCGAACACTCGAACACCTATACGGATTCTCCTGCACAGTGGCAGATATGTAAATACGGGGTTTCCATACCATTTCTTGCGCATTACGGTTCGAACACTCGAACACCTATACGGATTCTCCTGCACAGTGGCAGATATATAAATACGGGGTTTCCTTACCATTTCTTGCGCATTACGGTTCGAACACTCGAACACCAATACGGATTCTCCTGCACAGTGGCAGATATGTAAATACGGGGTTTCTGTACCATTTCTTGCGCATTATGGTTCGAACACTCGAACACCTATACGGATTCTCCTGCACAGTGGCAGATATGTAAATACGGGGTTTCCGTACCATTTCTTGCGCATTACGGTTCGAACACTCGAACACCTATGCAGATTCTCCTGCGCAGTGGCAGATTTGTAAATACGGGGTTTCAGTACCATTTCTTGCGCATTACGGTTCGAACACACGAACACCTGTACGGATTCTCCTGCACAGTGGCAGATATGTAAATACGGGGTTTACGTACCATTTCTTGCGCATTACGGTTCGAACACTCGAACACCTATGCGGATTCTTCTGCACAGTGGCAGATATGTAAATACGGGGTTTCGGTACCATTTCTTGCGCATTACGGTTCGAACACTCGAACACCTATATGCATTCTCCTGCACAGTGGCAGATATGTAAATACGGGGTTTACGTACCATTTCTTGCGCATTACGGTTCGAACACTCGAACACCTATACGGATTCTCCTGCACAGTGGCAGATATGTAAATATGGGGTTTCGGTACCATTTCTTGCGCATTACGGTTCGAACACTCGAACACCTATACGGATTCTCCTGCACAGTGGCAGATATGTAAATACGGGGTTTCCTTACCATTTGTTGCGCATTACGGTTCGAACACTCGAACACCTATACGGATTCTCCTACATAGTGGCAGATATGTAAATACGGGGTTTCCGTACCATTTCTTGCGCATTACGGTTCGAACACTTGAACACCTATACGGATTCTCCTGCACAGTGGCAGATATGTAAATACGGGGTTTCCGTACCATTTCTTGCGCATTACGGTTCGAACACTCGAACACCTATACGGATTCTCCTGCACAGTGGCAGATATGTAAATACGGGGTTTCCATACCATTTCTTGCGCATTACGGTTCGAACACTCGAACACCTATGCGGATTCTCCTGCACAGTGGCAGATATGTAAATACGGGGTTTCCTTACCATTTCTTGCGCATTACGGTTCGAACACTCGAACACCAATACGGATTCTCCTGCACAGTGGCAGATATGTAAATACGGGGTTTCTGTACCATTTCTTGCGCATTATGGTTCGAACACTCGAACACCTATACGGATTCTCCTGCACAGTGGCAGATATGTAAATACGGGGTTTCCGTACCATTTCTTGCGCATTACGGTTCGAACACTCGAACACCTATGCGGATTCTCCTGCACAGTGGCAGATATGTAAATACGGGGTTTCCGTACCATTTCTTGCGCATTACGGTTTGAACACTCGAACACCTATACGGATGCTCCTGCACAGTGGCAGATATGTAAATACGGGGTTTACGTACCATTTCTTGCGCATTACGGTTCGAACACTCGAACACCTATACGGATTCTCCTGCACAGTGGCAGATATGTAAATACGGGGTTTACGTACCATTTCTTGCGCATTACGGGTCGAACACTCGAACACCTATCCGGATTCTCCTGCACAGTGGCAGATATGTAAATACGGGGTTTCCGTACCATTTCTTGCGCATTACGGTTCGAACACTCGAACACATATACGGATTCTCCTGCACAGTGGCAGATATGTAAATACGGGGTTTCCATACCATTTCTTGCGCATTACGGTTCGAACACTCGAACACCTATACGGATTCTCCTGCACAGTGGCAGATTTGTAAATACGGGGTTTCAGTACCATTTCTTGCGCATTACGGTTCGAACACACGAACACCTATACGGATTCTCCTGCACAGTGGCAGATATGTAAATACGGGGTTTACGTACCATTTCTTGCGCATTACGGGTCGAACACTCGAACACCTATACGGATTCTCCTGCACAGTGGCAGATATGTAAATACGGGGTTTCGGTACCATTTCTTGCGCATTACGGTTCGAACACTCGAACACCAATACGGATTCTCCTGCACAGTGGCAGATATGTAAATACGGGGTTTACGTACCATTTCTTGCGCATTACGGGTCGAACACTCGAACACCTATCCGGATTCTCCTGCACAGTGGCAGATATGTAAATACGGGGTTTCCGTACCATTTCTTGCGCATTACGGTTCGAACACTCGAACACATATACGGATTCTCCTGCACAGTGGCAGATATGTAAATACGGGGTTTCCATACCATTTCTTGCGCATTACGGTTCGAACACTCGAACACCTATACGGATTCTCCTGCACAGTGGCAGATTTGTAAATACGGGGTTTCAGTACCATTTCTTGCGCATTACGGTTCGAACACACGAACACCTATACGGATTCTCCTGCACAGTGGCAGATATGTAAATACGGGGTTTACGTACCATTTCTTGCGCATTACGGTTCGAACACTCGAACACCTATGCGGATTCTTCTGCACAGTGGCAGATATGTAAATACGGGGTTTCGGTACCATTTCTTGCGCATTACGGTTCGAACACTCGAACACCTGTATGCATTCTCCTGCACAGTGGCAGATATGTAAATACGGGGTTTACGTACCATTTCTTGCGCATTACGGTTCGAACACTCGAACACCTATACGGATTCTCCTGCACAGTGGCAGATATGTAAATACGGGGTTTCGGTAGCATTTCTTGCGCATTACGGTTCGAACACTCGAACACCTATACGGATTCTCCTGCACAGTGGCAGATATGTAAATACGGGGTTTCCGTACCATTTCTTGCGCATTACGGTTCGAACACTCGAACACCTATACGGATTCTCCTGCACAGTGGCAGATATGTAAATACGGGGTTTCCTTACCATTTCTAGCGCATTACGGTTCGAACACTCGAACACCAATACGGATTCTCCTGCACAGTGGCAGATATGTAAATACGGGGTTTCTGTACCATTTCTTGCGCATTATGGTTCGAACACTCGAACACCTATACGGATTCTCCTGCACAGTGGCAGATATGTAAATACGGGGTTTCCGTACCATTTCTTGCGCATTACGGTTCGAACACTCGAACACCTATGCGGATTCTCCTGCACAGTGGCGGATATGTAAATACGGGGTTTCCGTACCATTTCTTGCGCATTACGGTTTGAACACTCGAACACCTATACGGATGCTCCTGCACAGTGGCAGATATGTAAATACGGGGTTTACATACCATTTCTTGCGCATTACGGTTCGAACACTCGAACACCTATACGGATTCTCCTACACAGTGGCAGATATGTAAATACGGGGTTTACGTACCATTTCTTGCGCGTTACGGGTCGAACACTCGAACACCTATCCGGATTCTCCTGCACAGTGGCAGATATGTAAATACGGGGTTTCCGTACCATTTCTTGCGCATTACGGTTCGAACACTCGAACACATATACGGATTCTCCTGCACAGTGGCAGATATGTAAATACGGGGTTTGCATACCATTTCTTGCGCATTACGGTTCGAACACTCGAACACCTATACGGATTCTCCTGCACAGTGGCAGATTTGTAAATACGGGGTTTCAGTACCATTTTTTGCGCATTACGGTTCGAACACACGAACACCTGTACGGATTCTCCTGCACAGTGGCAGATATGTAAATACGGGGTTTACGTACCATTTCTTGCGCATTACGGTTCGAACACTCGAACACCTATGCGGATTCTTCTGCACAGTGGCAGATATGTAAATACGGGGTTTCTTTACCATTTCTTGCGCATTACGGTTCGAACACTCGAACACCTATAGGCATTCTCCTGCACAGTGGTAGATATGTAAATACGGGGTTTACGTACCATTTCTTGCGCATTACGGTTCGAACACTCGAACACCTATACGGATTCTCCTGCACAGTGGCAGATATGTAAATACGGGGTTTCGGTACCATTTCTTGCGCATTACGGTTCGAACACTCGAACACCTATACGGATTCTCCTGCACAGTGGCAGATATGTAAATACGGGGTTTCCTTACCATTTGTTGCGCATTACGGTTCGAACACTCGAACACCTATACGGATTCCCCTGCATAGTGGCAGATATGTAAATACGGGGTTTCCGTACCATTTCTTGCGCATTACGGTTCGAACACTCGAACACCTATACGGATTCTCCTGCACAGTGGCAGATATGTAAATACGGGGTTTCCGTACCATTTCTTGCGCATTACGGTTCGAACACTCGAACACCTATACGGATTCTCCTGCAGAGTGGCAGATATGTAAATACGGGGTTTCCATACCATTTCTTGCGCATTACGGTTCGAACACTCGAACACCTATACGGATTCTCCTGCACAGTGGCAGATATGTAAATACGGGGTTTCCTTACCATTTCTTGCGCATTACGGTTCGAACACTCGAACACCAACACGGATTCTCCTGCACAGTGGCAGATATGTAAATACGGGGTTTCTGTACCATTTCTTGCGCATTATGGTTCGAACACTCGAACACCTATACGGATTCTCCTGTACAGTGGCAGATATGTAAATACGGGGTTTTCGTACCATTTCTTGCGCATTACGGTTCGAACACTCGAACACCTATGCGGATTCTCCTGCACAGTGGCAGATATGTAAATACGGGGTTTCCGTACCATTTCTTGCGCATTACGGTTTGAACACTCGAACAACTATACGGATGCTCCTGCACAGTGGCAGATATGTAAATACGGGGTTTACGTACCATTTCTTGCGCATTACGGTTCGAACACTCGAACACCTATACGGATTCTCCTGCACAGTGGCAGATATGTAAATACGGGGTTTACGTACCATTTCTTGCGCATTACGGGTCGAACACTCGAACACCTATCCGGATTCTCCTGCACAGTGGCAGATATGTAAATACGGGGTTTCCGTACCATTTCTTGCGCATTACGGTTCGAACACTCGAACACATATACGGATTCTCCTGCACAGTGGCAGATATGTAAATACGGGGTTTCCATACCATTTCTTGCGCATGACGGTTCGAACACTCGAACACCTATACGGATTCTCCTGCACAGTGGCAGATTTGTAAATACGGGGTTTCAGTACCATTTCTTGCGCATTACGGTTCGAACACACGAACACCTGTACGGATTCTCCTGCACAGTGGCAGATATGTAAATACGGGGTTTACGTACCATTTCTTGCGCATTACGGTTCGAACACTCGAACACCTATGCGGATTCTTCTGCACAGTGGCAGATATGTAAATACGGGGTTTCGGTACCATTTCTTGCGCATTACGGTTCGAACACTCGAACACCTATATGCATTCTCCTGCACAGTGGCAGATATGTAAATACGGGGTTTACGTACCATTTCTTGCGCATTACGGTTCGAACACTCGAACACCTATACGGATTCTCCTGCACAGTGGCAGATATGTAAATACGGGGTTTCGGTACCATTTGTTGCGCATTACAGTTCGAACACTCGAACACCTATACGGATTCTCCTCCACAGTGGCAGATATGTAAATACGGGGTTTCCTTACCATTTGTTGCGCATTACGGTTCGAACACTCGAACACCTATACGGATTCTCCTGCATAGTGGCAGATATGTAAATACGGGGTTTCCGTACCATTTCTTGCGCATTACGGTTCGAACACTTGAACACCTATACGGATTCTCCTGCACAGTGGCAGATATGTAAATACGGGGTTTCCGTACCATTTCTTGCGCATTACGGTTCGAACACTCGAACACCTATACGGATTCTCCTGCACAGTGGCAGATATGTAAATACGGGGTTTCCATACCATTTCTTGCGCATTACGGTTCGAACACTCGAACACCTATACGGATTCTCCTGCACAGTGGCAGATATGTAAATACGGGGTTTCCTTACCATTTCTTGCGCATTACGGTTCGAACACTCGAACACCAATACGGATTCTCCTGCACAGTGGCAGATATGTAAATACGGGGTTTCTGTACCATTTTTGCGCATTATGGTTCGAACACTCGAACACCTATACGGATTCTCCTACACAGTGGCAGATATGTAAATACGGGGTTTCCGTACCATTTCTTGCGCGTTACGGTTCGAACACTCGAACACCTATGCGGATTCTCCTACGCAGTGGCAGATTTGTAAATACGGGGTTTCAGTACCATTTCTTGCGCATTACGGTTCGAACACACGAACACCTGTACGGATTCTCCTACACAGTGGCAGATATGTAAATACGGGGTTTACGTACCATTTCTTGCGCATTACGGTTCGAAAACTCGAACACCTATGCGGATTCTTCTGCACAGTGGCAGATATGTAAATACGGGGTTTCGGTACCATTTCTTGCGCATTACGGTTCGAACACTCGAACACCTATATGCATTCTCCTGCACAGTGGCAGATATGTAAATACGGGGTTTACGTACCATTTCTTGCGCATTACGGTTCGAACACTCGAACACCTATACGGATTCTCCTGCACAGTGGCAGATATGTAAATACGGGGTTTCGGTACCATTTCTTGCGCATTACGGTTCGAACACTCGAACACCTATACGGATTCTCCTGCACAGTGGCAGATATGTAAATACGGGGTTTCCTTACCATTTGCTGCGCATTACGGTTCGAACACTCGAACACCTATACGGATTCTCCTGCATAGAGGCAGATATGTAAATACGGGGTTTCCGTACCATTTCTTGCGCATTACGGTTCGAACACTTGAACACCTATACGGATTCTCCTGCACAGTGGCAGATATGTAAATACGTGGTTTCCGTACCATTTCTTGCGCATTACGGTTCGAACACTCGAACACCTATACGGATTCTCCTGCACAGTGGCAGATATGTAAATACGGGGTTTCCATACCATTTCTTGCGCATTACGGTTCGAACACTCGAACACCTATACGGATTCTCCTGCACAGTGGCAGATATGTAAATAGGGGGTTTCCTTACCATTTCTTGCGCATTACGGTTCGAACACTCGAACACTAATACGGATTCTCCTGCACAGTGGCAGATATGTAAATACGGGGTTTCTGTACCATTTCTTGCGCATTATGGTTCGAACACTCGAACACCTATACGGATTCTCCTGCACAGTGGCAGATATGTAAATACGGGGTTTCCGTACCATTTCTTGCGCATTACGGTTCGAACACTCGAACACCTATGCGGATTCTCCTGCACAGTGGCAGATATGTAAATACGGGGTTTCCGTACCATTTCTTGCGCATTACGGTTTGAACACTCGAACACCTATACGGATGCTCCTGCACAGTGGCAGATATGTAAATACGGGGTTTACGTACCATTTCTTGCGCATTACGGTTCGAACACTCGAACACCTATACGGATTCTCCTGCACAGTGGCAGATATGTAAATACGGGGTTTACGTACCATTTCTTGTGCATTACGGGTCGAACACTCGAACACCTATCCGGATTCTCCTGCACAGTGGCAGATATGTAAATACGGGGTTTCCGTACCATTTCTTGCGCATTACGGTTCGAACACTCGAACACATATACGGATTCTCCTGCACAGTGGCAGATATGTAAATACGGGGTTTCCATACCATTTCTTGCGCATTACGGTTCGAACACTCGAACACCTATACGGATTCTCCTGCACAGTGGCAGATTTGTAAATACGGGGTTTCAGTACCATTTCTTGCGCATTACGGTTCGAACACACGAACACCTATACGGATTCTCCTGCACAGTGGCAGATATGTAAATACGGGGTTTATGTACCATTTCTTGCGCATTACGGGTCGAACACTCGAACACCTATACCGATTCTCCTGCGCAGTGGCAGATATGTAAATACGGGGTTTACGTACCATTTCTTGCGCATTACGGTTCGAACACTCGAACACCTATGCGGATTCTTCTGCACAGTGGCAGATATGTAAATACGGGGTTTCGGTACCATTTCTTGCGCATTACGGTTCGAACACTCGAACACCTGTATGCATTCTCCTGCACAGTGGCAGATAAGTAAATACGGGGTTTACGTACCATTTCTTGCGCGTTACGGTTCGAACACTCGAACACCTATACGGATTCTCCTGCACAGTGGCAGATATGTAAATACGGTGTTTCGGTACCATTTCTTGCGCATTACGGTTCGAACACTCGAACACCTATACGGATTCTCCTGCACAGTGGCAGATATGTAAATACGGGGTTTCCGTACCATTTCTTGCGCATTACGGTTCGAACACTCGAACACCTATACGGATTCTCCTCCACAGTGGCAGATATGTAAATACGGGGTTTCCTTACCATTTCTAGCGCATTACGGTTCGAACACTCGAACACCAATACGGATTCTCCTGCACAGTGGCAGATATGTAAATACGGGGTTTCTGTACCATTTCTTGCGCATTACGGTTCGAACACTCGAACACCTATACGGATTCTCCTGCACAGTGGCAGATATGTAAATACGGGGTTTCCGTACCATTTCTTGCGCATTACGGTTCGAACACTCGAACACCTATGCGGATTCTCCTGCACAGTGGCAGATATGTAAATACGGGGTTTCCGTACCATTTCTTGCGCATTACGGTTTGAACACTCGAACACCTATACGGATGCTCCTGCACAGTGGCAGATATGTAAATACGGGGTTTACATACCATTTCTTGCGCATTACGGTTCGAACACTCGAACACCTATACGGATTCTCCTGCACAGTGGCAGATATGTAAATACGGGGTTTACGTACCATTTCTTGCGCATTACGGGTCGAACACTCGAACACCTATCCGGATTCTCCTGCACAGTGGCAGATATGTAAATACGGGGTTTCCGTACCATTTCTTGCGCATTACGGTTCGAACACTCGAACACATATACGGATTCTCCTGCACAGTGGCAGATATGTAAATACGGGGTTTGCATACCATTTCTTGCGCATTACGGTTCGAACACTCGAACACCTATACGGATTCTCCTGCACAGTGGCAGATTTGTAAATACGGGGTTTCAGTACCATTTCTTGCGCATTACGGTTCGAACACACGAACACCTGTACGGATTCTCCTGCAGAGTGGCAGATATGTAAATACGGGGTTTACGTACCATTTCTTGCGCATTACGGTTCGAACACTCGAACACCTATGCGGATTCTCCTGCACAGTGGCAGATATGTAAATACGGGGTTTCTGTACCATTTCTTGCGCATTACGGTTCGAACACTCGAACACCTATAGGCATTCTCCTGCACAGTGGCAGATATGTAAATACGGGGTTTACGTACCATTTCTTGCGCATTACGGTTCGAACACTCGAACACCTATACGGATTCTCCTGCACAGTGGCAGATATGTAAATACGGGGTTTCCTTACCATTTGTTGCGCATTACGGTTCGAACACTCGAACACCTATACGGATTCTCCTGCATAGTGGCAGATATGTAAATACGGGGTTTCCGTACCATTTCTTGCGCATTACGGTTCGAACACTCGAACACCTATACGGATTCTCCTGCACAGTGGCAGATATGTAAATACGGGGTTTCCGTACCATTTCTTGCGCATTACGGTTCGAACACTCGAACACCTATACGGATTCTCCTGCAGAGTGGCAGATATGTAAATACGGGGTTTCCATACCATTTCTTGCGCATTACGGTTCGAACACTCGAACACCTATACGGATTCTCCTGCACAGTGGCAGATATGTAAATACGGGGTTTCCTTACCATTTCTTGCGCATTACGGTTCGAACACTCGAACACCAATACGGATTCTCCTGCACAGTGGCAGATATGTAAATACGGGGTTTCTGTACCATTTCTTGCGCATTATGGTTCGAACACTCGAACACCTATACGGATTCTCCTGCACAGTGGCAGATATGTAAATACGGGGTTTTCGTACCATTTCTTGCGCATTACGGTTCGAACACTCGAACACCTATGCGGATTCTCCTGCACAGTGGCAGATATGTAAATACGGGGTTTCCGTACCATTTCTTGCGCATTACGGTTTGAACACTCGAACACCTATACGGATGCTCCTGCACAGTGGCAGATATGTAAATACGGGGTTTACGTACCATTTCTTGCGCATTACGGTTCGAACACTCAAACACCTATACGGATTCTCCTGCACAGTGGCAGATATGTAAATACGGGGTTTACGTACCATTTCTTGCGCATTACGGTTCGAACACTCGAACACATATACGGATTCTCCTGCACAGTGGCAGATATGTAAATACGGGGTTTCCATACCATTTCTTGCGCATTACGGTTCGAACACTCGAACACCTATACGGATTCTCCTGCACAGTGGCAGATTTGTAAATACGGGGTTTCAGTACCATTTCTTGCGCATTACGGTTCGAACACACGAACACCTGTACGGATTCTCCTGCACAGTGGCAGATATGTAAATACGGGGTTTACGTACCATTTCTTGCGCATTACGGTTCGAACACTCGAACACCTATGCGGATTGTTCTGCACAGTGGCAGATATGTAAATACGGGGTTTCGGTACCATTTCTTGCGCATTACGGTTCGAACACTCGAACACCTATATGCATTCTCCTGCACAGTGGCAGATATGTAAATACGGGGTTTACGTACCATTTCTTGCGCATTACGGTTCGAACACTCGAACACCTATGCGGATTCTTCTGCACAGTGGCAGATATGTAAATACGGGGTTTCTGTACCATTTCTTGCGCATTACGGTTCGAACACTCGAACACCTATAGGCATTCTCCTGCACAGTGGCAGATATGTAAATACGGGGTTTACGTACCATTTCTTGCGCATTACGGTTCGAACACTCGAACAACTATACGGATTCTCCTGCACAGTGGCAGATATGTAAATACGGGGTTTCCTTACCATTTGTTGCGCATTACGGTTCGAACACTCGAACACCTATACGGATTCTCCTGCATAGTGGCAGATATGTAAATACGGGGTTTCCGTACCATTTCTTGCGCATTACGGTTCGAACACTCGAACACCTATACGGATTCTCCTGCACAGTGGCAGATATGTAAATACGGGGTTTCCGTACCATTTCTTGCGCATTACGGTTCGAACACTCGAACACCTATACGGATTCTCCTGCAGAGTGGCAGATATGTAAATACGGGGTTTCCATACCATTTCTTGCGCATTACGGTTCGAACACTCGAACACCTATACGGATTCTCCTGCATAGTGGCAGATATGTAAATACGGGGTTTCCTTACCATTTCTTGCGCATTACGGTTCGAACACTCGAACACCAATACGGATTCTCCTGCACAGTGGCAGATATGTAAATACGGGGTTTCTGTACCATTTCTTGCGCATTATGGTTCGAACACTCGAACACCTATACGGATTCTCCTGCACAGTGGCAGATATGTAAATACGGGGTTTTCGTACCATTTCTTGCGCATTACGGTTCGAACACTCGAACACCTATGCGGATTCTCCAGCACAGTGGCAGATATGTAAATACGGGGTTTCCGTACCATTTCTTGCGCATTACGGTTTGAACACTCGAACACCTATACGGATGCTCCTGCACAGTGGCAGATATGTAAATACGGGGTTTACGTACCATTTCTTGCGCATTACGGTTCGAACACTCGAACACCTATACGGATTCTCCTGCACAGTGGCAGATATGTAAATACGGGGTTTACGTACCATTTCTTGCGCATTACGGTTCGAACACTCGAACACATATACGGATTCTCCTGCACAGTGGCAGATATGTAAATACGGGGTTTCCATACCATTTCTTGCGCATTACGGTTCGAACACTCGAACACCTATACGGATTCTCCTGCACAGTGGCAGATTTGTAAATACGGGGTTTCAGTACCATTTCTTGCGCATTACGGTTCGAACACACGAACACCTGTACGGATTCTCCTGCACAGTGGCAGATATGTAAATACGGGGTTTACGTACCATTTCTTGCGCATTACGGTTCGAACACTCGAACACCTATGCGGATTCTTCTGCACAGTGGCAGATATGTAAATACGGGGTTTCGGTACCATTTCTTGCGCATTACGGTTCGAACACTCGAACCCCTATATGCATTCTCCTGCACAGTGGCAGATATGTAAATACGGGGTTTACGTACCATTTCTTGCGCATTACGGTTCGAACACTCGAACACCTATACGGATTCTCCTGCACAGTGGCAGATATGTAAATACGGGGTTTCGGTACCATTTCTTGCGCATTACGGTTCGAACACTCGAACACCTATACGGATTCTCCTGCACAGTGGCAGATATGTAAATACGGGGTTTCCGTACCATTTCTTGCGCATTACGGTTCGAACACTCGAACACCTATGCGGATTCTTCTGCACAGTGGCAGATATGTAAATACGGGGTTTCGGTACCATTTCTTGCGCATTACGGTTCGAACCCTCGAACACCTATACGGATTCTCCTGCACAGTGGCAGATATATAAATACGGGGTTTACGTACCATTTCTTGCGCATTACGGTTCGAACCCTCGAACACCTATACGGATTCTCCTGCACAGTGGCAGATATGTAAATACGGGGTTTCGGTACCATTTCTTGCGCATTACGGTTCGAACACTCGAACACCTATACGGTTTCTCCTGCACAGTGGCAGATATGTAAATACGGGGTTTCCGTACCATTTCTTGCGCATTACGGTTCGAACAATCGAACACCTTTACGGATTCTCCTGCACAGTGGCAGATATGTAAATACGGGGTTTCCTTACCATTTCTAGCGCATTACGGTTCGAACACTCGAACACCAATACGGATTCTCCTGCACAGTGGCAGATATGTAAATACGGGGTTTCTGTACCATTTCTTGCGCATTATGGTTCGAACACTCGAACACCTATACGGATTCTCCTGCACAGTGGCAGATATGTAAATACGGGGTTTCCTTACCATTTGTTGCGCATTACGGTTCGAACACTCGAACACCTATACGGATTCTCCTGCATAGTGGCAGATATGTAAATACGGGGTTTCCGTACCATTTCTTGCGCATTACGGTTCTAACACTCGAACACCTATACGGATTCTCCTGCAGAGTGGCAGATATGTAAATACGGGGTTTCCATACCATTTCTTGCGCATTACGGTTCGAACACTCGAACACCTATACGGATTCTCCTGCACAGTGGCAGATATGTAAATACGGGGTTTCCTTACCATTTCTTGCGCATTACGGTTCGAACACTCGAACACCAATATGGATTCTCCTGCACAGTGGCAGATATGTAAATACGGGGTTTCTGTACCATTTCTTGCGCATTATGGTTCGAACACTCGAACACCTATACGGATTCTCCTGCACAGTGGCAGATATGTAAATACGGGGTTTTCGTACCATTTCTTGCGCATTACGGTTCGAACACTCGAACACCTATGCGGATTCTCCTGCACAGTGGCAGATATGTAAATACGGGGTTTCCGTACCATTTCTTGCGCATTACGGTTTGAACACTCGAACACCTATACGGATGCTCCTGCACAGTGGCAGATATGTAAATACGGGGTTTACGTACCATTTCTTGCGCATTACGGTTCGAACACTCGAACACCTATACGGATTCTCCTGCACAGTGGCAGATATGTAAATACGGGGTTTACGTACCATTTCTTGCGCATTACGGGTCGAACACTCGAACACCTATCCGGATTCTCCTGCACAGTGGCAGATATGTAAATACGGGGTTTCCGTACCATTTCTTGCGCATTACGGTTCGAACACTCGAACACATATACGGATTCTCCTGCACAGTGGCAGATATGTAAATACGGGGTTTCCATACCATTTCTTGCGCATTACGGTTCGAACACTCGAACACCTATACGGATTCTCCTGCACAGTGGCAGATTTGTAAATACGGGGTTTCAGTACCATTTCTTGCGCATTACGGTTCGAACACACGAACACCTATACGGATTCTCCTGCACAGTGGCAGATATGTAAATACGGGGTTTACGTACCATTTCTTGCGCATTACGGTTCGAACACTCGAACACCTATGCGGATTCTTCTGCACAGTGGCAGATATGTAAATACGGGGTTTCGGTACCATTTCTTGCGCATTACGGTTCGAACACTCGAACACCTATATGCATTCTCCTGCACAGTGGCAGATATGTAAATACGGGGTTTACGTACCATTTCTTGCGCATTACGGTTCGAACACTCGAACACCTATACGGATTCTCCTGCACAGTGGCAGATATGTAAATACGGGGTTTCGGTACCATTTCTTGCGCATTACGGTTCGAACACTCGAACACCTATACGGATTCTCCTGCACAGTGGCAGATATGTAAATACGGGGTTTCCGTACCATTTCTTGCCCATTACGGTTCGAACACTCGAACACCTATACGGATTCTCCTGCACAGTGGCAGATATGTAAATACGGGGTTTCCTTACCATTTCTAGCGCATTACGGTTCGAACACTCGAACACCAATACGGATTCTCCTGCACAGTGGCAGATATGTAAATATGGGGTTTCTGTACCATTTCTTGCGCATTATGGTTCGAACACTCGAACACCTATACGGATTCTCCTGCACAGTGGCAGATATGTAAATACGGGGTTTCCGTACCATTTCTTGCGCATTACGGTTCGAACACTCGAACACCTATGCGGATTCTCCTGCACAGTGACAGATATGTAAATACGGGGTTTCCGTACCATTTCTTGCGCATTACGGTTTGAACACTCGAACACCTATACGGATGCTCCTGCACAGTGGCAGATATGTAAATACGGGGTTTACATACCATTTCTTGCGCATTACGGTTCGAACACTCGAACACCTATACGGATTCTCCTGCACAGTGGCAGATATGTAAATACGGGGTTTACGTACCATTTCTTGCGCATTACGGGTCGAACACTCGAACACCTATCCGGATTCTCCTGCACAGTGGCAGATATGTAAATACGGGGTTTCCGTACCATTTCTTGCGCATTACGGTTCGAACACTCGAACACATATACGGATTCTCCTGCACAGTGGCAGATATGTAAATACGGGGTTTCCATACCATTTCTTGCGCATTACGGTTCGAACACTCGAACACCTATACGGATTCTCCTGCACAGTGGCAGATTTGTAAATACGGGGTTTCAGTACCATTTCTTGCGCATTACGGTTCGAACACACGAACACGTGTACGGATTCTCCTGCACAGTGGCAGATATGTAAATATGGGGTTTACGTACCATTTCTTGCGCATTACGGTTCGAACACTCGAACACCTATGCGGATTCTTCTGCACAGTGGCAGATATGTAAATACGGGATTTCGGTACCATTTCTTGCGCATTACGGTTCGAACACTCGAACACCTATAGGCATTCTCCTGCACAGTGGCAGATATGTAAATACGGGGTTTACGTACCATTTCTTGCGCATTACGGTTCGAACACTCGAACACCTATACGGATTCTCCTGCACAGTGGCAGATATGTAAATACGGGGTTTCGGTACCATTTCTTGCGCATTACGGTTCGAACACTCGAACACCTATTCGGATTCTCCTGCACAGTGGCAGATATGTAAATACGGGGTTTCCTTACCATTTGTTGCGCATTACGGTTCGAATACTCGAACACCTGTACGGATTCTCCTGCATAGTGGCAGATATGTAAATACGGGGTTTCCGTACCATTTCTTGCGCATTACGGTTCGAACACTCGAACACCTATACGGATTCTCCTGCACAGTGGCAGATATGTAAATACGGGGTTTCCGTACCATTTCTTGCGCATTACGGTTCGAACACTCGAACACCTATGCGGATTCTCCTGCACAGTGGCAGATATGTAAATACGGGGTTTCCGTACCATTTCTTGCGCATTACGGTTTGAACACTCGAACACCTATACGGATGCTCCTGCACAGTGGCAGATATGTAAATACGGGGTTTACGTACCATTTCTTGCGCATTACGGTTCGAACACTCGAACACCTATACGGATTCTCCTGCACAGTGGCAGATATGTAAATACGGGGTTTACGTACCATTTCTTGCGCATTACGGGTCGAACACTCGAACACCTATCCGGATTCTCCTGCACAGTGGCAGATATGTAAATACGGGGTTTCCGTACCATTTCTTGCGCATTACGGTTCGAACACTCGAACACATATACGGATTCTCCTGCACAGTGGCAGATATGTAAATACGGGGTTTCCATACCATTTCTTGCGCATTACGGTTCGAACACTCGAACACCTATACGGATTCTCCTGCACAGTGGCAGATATGTAAATACGGGGTTTCCTTACCATTTCTAGCGCATTACGGTTCGAACACTCGAACACCAATACGGATTCTCCTGCACAGTGGCAGATATGTAAATACGGGGTTTCTGTACCATTTTTTGCGCATTATGGTTCGAACACTCGAACACCTATACGGATTCTCCTGCACAGTGGCAGATATGTAAATACGGGGTTTCCGTACCATTTCTTGCGCATTACGGTTCGAACACTCGAACACCTATGCGGATTCTCCTGCACAGTGGCAGATATGTAAATACGGGGTTTCCATACCATTTCTTGCGCATTACGGTTCGAACACTCGAACACCTATACGGATTCTCCTGCACAGTGGCAGATTTGTAAATACGGGGTTTCAGTACCATTTCTTGCGCATTACGGTTCGAACACACGAACACCTGTACGGATTCTCCTCCACAGTGGCAGATATGTAAATACGGGGTTTACGTACCATTTCTTGCGCATTACGGTTCGAACACTCGAACACCTATGCGGATTCTTCTGCACAGTGGCAGATATGTAAATACGGGGTTTCGGTACCATTTCTTGCGCAGTACGGTTCGAACACTCGAACACCTATATGCATTCTCCTGCACAGTGGCAGATATGTAAATACGGGGTTTACGTACCATTTCTTGCGCATTACGGTTCGAACACTCGAACACCTATACGGATTCTCCTGCACAGTGGCAGATATGTAAATACGGGGTTTCGGTACCATTTCTTGCGCATTACGGTTCGAACACTCGAACACCTATACGGATTCTCCTGCACAGTGGCAGATATGTAAATACGGGGTTTCCGTACCATTTCTTGCGCATTACGGTTCGAACACTCGAACACCTATACGGATTCTCCTGCACAGTGGCAGATATGTAAATACGGGGTTTCCTTACCATTTCTAGCGCATTACGGTTCGAACACTCGAACACCAATACGGATTCTCCTGCACAGTGGCAGATATGTAAATATGGGGTTTCTGTACCATTTCTTGCGCATTATGGTTCGAACACTCGAACACCTATACGGATTCTCCTGCACAGTGGCAGATATGTAAATACGGGGTTTCCGTACCATTTCTTGCGCATTACGGTTCGAACACTCGAACACCTATGCGGATTCTCCTGCACAGTGGCAGATATGTAAATACGGGGTTTCCGTACCATTTCTTGCGCATTACGGTTTGAACACTCGAACACCTATACGGATGCTCCTGCACAGTGGCAGATATGTAAATACGGGGTTTACATACCATTTCTTGCGCATTACGGTTCGAACACTCGAACACCTATACGGATTCTCCTGCACAGTGGCAGATATGTAAATACGGGGTTTATGTACCATTTCTTGCGCATTACGGGTCGAACACTCGAACACCTATCCGGATTCTCCTGCACAGTGGCAGATATGTAAATACGGGGTTTCCGTACCATTTCTTGCGCATTACGGTTCGAACACTCGAACACATATACGGATTCTCCTGCACAGTGGCAGATATGTAAATACGGGGTTTCCATACCATTTCTTGCGCATTACGGTTCGAACACTCGAACACCTATACGGATTCTCCTGCACAGTGGCAGATTTGTAAATACGGGGTTTCAGTACCATTTCTTGCGCATTACGGTTCGAACACACGAACACGTGTACGGATTCTCCTGCACAGTGGCAGATATGTAAATATGGGGTTTACGTACCATTTCTTGCGCATTACAGTTCGAACACTCGAACACCTATGCGGATTCTTCTGCACAGTGGCAGATATGTAAATACGGGGTTTCGGTACCATTTCTTGCGCATTACAGTTCGAACACTCGAACACCTATAGGCATTCTCCTGCACAGTGGCAGATATGTAAATACGGGGTTTACGTACCATTTCTTGCGCATTACGGTTCGAACACTCGAACACCTATACAGATTCTCCTGCACAGTGGCAGATATGTAAATACGGGGTTTCGGTACCATTTCTTGCGCATTACGGTTCGAACACTCGAACACCTATTCGGATTCTCCTGCACAGTGGCAGATATGTAAATACGGGGTTTCTTTACCATTTGTTGCGCATTACGGTTCGAATACTCGAACACCTATACGGATTCTCCTGCATAGTGGCAGATATGTAAATACGGGGTTTCCGTACCATTTCTTGCGCATTACGGTTCGAACACTCGAACACCTATACGGATTCTCCTGCACAGTGGCAGATATGTAAATACGGGGTTTCCGTGCCATTTCTTGCGCATTACGGTTCGAACACTCGAACACCTATACGGATTCTCCTGCACAGTGGCAGATATGTAAATACGGGGTTTCCTTACCATTTCTTGCGCATTACGGTTCGAACACTCGAACACCAATACGGATTCTCCTGCACAGTGGCAGATATGTAAATACGGGGTTTCTGTACCATTTCTTGCGCATTATGGTTCGAACACTCGAACACCTATACGGATTCTCCTGCACAGTGGCAGATATGTAAATACGGGGTTTCCTTACCATTTGTTGCGCATTACGGTTCGAACACTCGAACACCTGTACGGATTCTCCTGCATAGTGGCAGATATGTAAATACGGGGTTTCCGTACCATTTCTTGCGCATTACGGTTCGAACACTCGAACACCTATACGGATTCTCCTGCACAGTGGCAGATATGTAAATACGGGGTTTCCTTACCATTTCTTGCGCATTACGGTTCGAACACTCGAACACCAATATGGATTCTCCTGCACAGTGGCAGATATGTAAATACGGGGTTTCTGTACCATTTCTTGCGCATTATGGTTCGAACACTCGAACACCTATACGGATTCTCCTGCACAGTGGCAGATATGTAAATACGGGGTTTCTGTACCGTTTCTTGCGCATTATGGTTCGAACACTCGAACACCTATACGGATTCTCCTGCACAGTGGCAGATATGTAAATACGGGGTTTCCGTACCATTTCTTGCGCATTACGGTTCGAACACTCGAACACCTATGCGGATTCTCCTGCACAGTGGCAGATATGTAAATACGGGGTTTCCATACCATTTCTTGCGCATTACGGTTCGAACACTCGAACACCTATACGGATTCTCCTGCACAGGGGCAGATTTGTAAATACGGGGTTTCAGTACCATTTCTTGCGCATTACGGTTCGAACACACGAACACGTGTACGGATTCTCCTGCACAGTGGCAGATATGTAAATATGGGGTTTACGTACCATTTCTTGCGCATTACGGTTCGAACACTCGAACACCTATGCGGATTCTTCTGCACAGTGGCAGATATGTAAATACGGGGTTTCGGTACCATTTCTTGCGCATTACGGTTCGAACACTCGAACACCTATAGGCATTCTCCTGCACAGTGGCAGATATGTAAATACGGGGTTTACGTACCATTTCTTGCGCATTACGGTTCGAACACTCGAACACCTATACAGATTCTCCTGCACAGTGGCAGATATGTAAATACGGGGTTTCGGTACCATTTCTTGCGCATTACGGTTCGAACACTCGAACACCTATTCTGATTCTCCTGCACAGTGGCAGATATGTAAATACGGGGTTTCCTTACCATTTGTTGCGCATTACGGTTCGAATACTCGAACACCTATACGGATTCTCCTGCATAGTGGCAGATATGTAAATACGGGGTTTCCGTACCATTTCTTGCGCATTACGGTTCGAACACTCGAACACCTATACGGATTCTCCTGCACAGTGGCAGATATGTAAATACGGGGTTTCCGTACCATTTCTTGCGCATTACGGTTCGAACACTCGAACACCTATACGGATTCTCCTGCACAGTGGCAGATATGTAAATACGGGGTTTCCGTGCCATTTCTTGCGCATTACGGTTCGAACACTCGAACACCTATACGGATTCTCCTGCACAGTGGCAGATATGTAAATACGGGGTTTCCTTACCATTTCTTGCGCATTACGGTTCGAACACTCGAACACCAATACGGATTCTCCTGCACAGTGGCAGATATGTAAATACGGGGTTTCTGTACCATTTCTTGCGCATTATGGTTCGAACACTCGAACACCTATACGGATTCTCCTGCACAGTGGCAGATATGTAAATACGGGGTTTCCTTACCATTTGTTGCGCATTACGGTTCGAACACTCGAACACCTGTACGGATTCTCCTGCATAGTGGCAGATATGTAAATACGGGGTTTCCGTACCATTTCTTGCGCATTACGGTTCGAACACTCGAACACCTATACGGATTCTCCTGCACAGTGGCAGATATGTAAATACGGGGTTTCCTTACCATTTCTTGCGCATTACGGTTCGAACACTCGAACACCAATATGGATTCTCCTGCACAGTGGCAGATATGTAAATACGGGGTTTCTGTACCATTTCTTGCGCATTATGGTTCGAACACTCGAACACCTATACGGATTCTCCTGCACAGTGGCAGATATGTAAATACGGGGTTTCTGTACCGTTTCTTGCGCATTATGGTTCGAACACTCGAACACCTATACGGATTCTCCTGCACAGTGGCAGATATGTAAATACGGGGTTTCCGTACCATTTCTTGCGCATTACGGTTCGAACACTCGAACACCTATGCGGATTCTCCTGCACAGTGGCAGATATGTAAATACGGGGTTTCCATACCATTTCTTGCGCATTACGGTTCGAACACTCGAACACCTATACGGATTCTCCTGCACAGTGGCAGATTTGTAAATACGGGGTTTCAGTACCATTTCTTGCGCATTACGGTTCGAACACACGAACACGTGTACGGATTCTCCTGCACAGTGACAGATATGTAAATATGGGGTTTACGTACCATTTCTTGCGCATTACGGTTCGAACACTCGAACACCTATGCGGATTCTTCTGCACAGTGGCAGATATGTAAATACGGGGTTTCGGTACCATTTCTTGCGCATTACGGTTCGAACACTCGAACACCTATAGGCATTCTCCTGCACAGTGGCAGATATGTAAATACGGGGTTTACGTACCATTTCTTGCGCATTACGGTTCGAACACTCGAACACCTATACAGATTCTCCTGCACAGTGGCAGATATGTAAATACGGGGTTTCGGTACCATTTCTTGCGCATTACGGTTCGAACACTCGAACACCTATTCGGATTCTCCTGCACAGTGGCAGATATGTAAATACGGGGTTTCCTTACCATTTGTTGCGCATTACGGTTCGAATACTCGAACACCTATACGGATTCTCCTGCATAGTGGCAGATATGTAAATACGGGGTTTCCGTACCATTTCTTGCGCATTACGGTTCGAACACTCGAACACCTATACGGATTCTCCTGCACAGTGGCAGATATGTAAATACGGGGTTTCCGTACCATTTCTTGCGCATTACGGTTCGAACACTCGAACACCTATACGGATTCTCCTGCACAGTGGCAGATATGTAAATACGGGGTTTCCGTGCCATTTCTTGCGCATTACGGTTCGAACACTCGAACACCTATACGGATTCTCCTGCACAGTGGCAGATATGTAAATACGGGGTTTCCTTACCATTTCTTGCGCATTACGGTTCGAACACTCGAACACCAATACGGATTCTCCTGCACAGTGGCAGATATGTAAATACGGGGTTTCTGTACCATTTCTTGCGCATTATGGTTCGAACACTCGAACACCTATACGGATTCTCCTGCACAGTGGCAGATATGTAAATACGGGGTTTCCTTACCATTTGTTGCGCATTACGGTTCGAACACTCGAACACCTGTACGGATTCTCCTGCATAGTGGCAGATATGTAAATACGGGGTTTCCGTACCATTTCTTGCGCATTACGGTTCGAACACTCGAACACCTATACGGATTCTCCTGCACAGTGGCAGATATGTAAATACGGGGTTTCCTTACCATTTCTTGCGCATTACGGTTCGAACACTCGAACACCAATATGGATTCTCCTGCACAGTGGCAGATATGTAAATACGGGGTTTCTGTACCATTTCTTGCGCATTATGGTTCGAACACTCGAACACCTATACGGATTCTCCTGCACAGTGGCAGATATGTAAATACGGGGTTTCTGTACCGTTTCTTGCGCATTATGGTTCGAACACTCGAACACCTATACGGATTCTCCTGCACAGTGGCAGATATGTAAATACGGGGTTTCCGTACCATTTCTTGCGCATTACGGTTCGAACACTCGAACACCTATGCGGATTCTCCTGCACAGTGGCAGATATGTAAATACGGGGTTTCCATACCATTTCTTGCGCATTACGGTTCGAACACTCGAACACCTATACGGATTCTCCTGCACAGTGGCAGATTTGTAAATACGGGGTTTCAGTACCATTTCTTGCGCATTACGGTTCGAACACACGAACACGTGTACGGATTCTCCTGCACAGTGACAGATATGTAAATATGGGGTTTACGTACCATTTCTTGCGCATTACGGTTCGAACACTCGAACACCTATGCGGATTCTTCTGCACAGTGGCAGATATGTAAATACGGGGTTTCGGTACCATTTCTTGCGCATTACGGTTCGAACACTCGAACACCTATAGGCATTCTCCTGCACAGTGGCAGATATGTAAATACGGGGTTTACGTACCATTTCTTGCGCATTACGGTTCGAACACTCGAACACCTATACAGATTCTCCTGCACAGTGGCAGATATGTAAATACGGGGTTTCGGTACCATTTCTTGCGCATTACGGTTCGAACACTCGAACACCTATTCGGATTCTCCTGCACAGTGGCAGATATGTAAATACGGGGTTTCCTTACCATTTGTTGCGCATTACGGTTCGAATACTCGAACACCTATACGGATTCTCCTGCATAGTGGCAGATATGTAAATACGGGGTTTCCGTACCATTTCTTGCGCATTACGGTTCGAACACTCGAACACCTATACGGATTCTCCTGCACAGTGGCAGATATGTAAATACGGGGTTTCCGTACCATTTCTTGCGCATTACGGTTCGAACACTCGAACACCTATACGGATTCTCCTGCACAGTGGCAGATATGTAAATACGGGGTTTCCGTGCCATTTCTTGCGCATTACGGTTCGAACACTCGAACACCTATACGGATTCTCCTGCACAGTGGCAGATATGTAAATACGGGGTTTCCTTACCATTTCTTGCGCATTACGGTTCGAACACTCGAACACCAATACGGATTCTCCTGCACAGTGGCAGATATGTAAATACGGGGTTTCTGTACCATTTCTTGCGCATTATGGTTCGAACACTCGAACACCTATACGGATTCTCCTGCACAGTGGCAGATATGTAAAGACGGGGTTTCCTTACCATTTGTTGCGCATTACGGTTCGAACACTCGAACACCTGTACGGATTCTCCTGCATAGTGGCAGATATGTAAATACGGGGTTTCCGTACCATTTCTTGCGCATTACGGTTCGAACACTCGAACACCTATACGGATTCTCCTGCACAGTGGCAGATATGTAAATACGGGGTTTCCTTACCATTTCTTGCGCATTACGGTTCGAACACTCGAACACCAATATGGATTCTCCTGCACAGTGGCAGATATGTAAATACGGGGTTTCTGTACCATTTCTTGCGCATTATGGTTCGAACACTCGAACACCTATACGGATTCTCCTGCACAGTGGTAGATATGTAAATACGGGGTTTCCATACCATTTCTTGCGCATTACGGTTCGAACACCCGAACACCTATGCGGATTCTCCTGTACAGTGGCAGATATGTAAATACGGGGTTTCCGTACCATTTCTTGCGCATTACGGTTTGAACACTCGAACACCTATACGGATGCTCCTGCACAGTGGCAGATATGTAAATACGGGGTTTACATACCATTTCTTGCGCATTACGGTTCGAACACTCGAACACCTATACGGATTCTCCTGCACAGTGGCAGATATGTAAATACGGGGTTTACGTACCATTTCTTGCGCATTACGGGTCGAACACTCGAACACCTATCCGGATTCTCCTGCATAGTGGCAGATATGTAAATACGGGGTTTCCGTACCATTTCTTGCGCATTACGGTTCGAACACTCGAACACATATACGGATTCTCCTGCACAGTGGCAGATATGTAAATACGGGGTTTCCATACCATTTCTTGCGCATTACGGTTCGAACACTCGAACACCTATACGGATTCTCCTACACAGTGGCAGATTTGTAAATACGGGGTTTCAGTACCATTTCTTGCGCATTACGGTTCGAACACACGAACACCTGTACGGATTCTCCTGTACAGTGGCAGATATGTAAATACGGGGTTTACGTACCATTTCTTGCGCAGTACGGTTCGAACACTCGAACACCTATGCGGATTCTTCTGCACAGTGGCAGATATGTAAATACGGGGTTTCGGTACCATTTCTTGCGCATTACGGTTCGAACACTCGAACACCTATAGGCATTCTCCTGCACAGTGGCAGATATGTAAATACGGGGTTTACGTACCATTTCTTGCGCATTACGGTTCGAACACTCGACCACCTATACGGATTCTCCTGCACAGTGGCAGATATGTAAATACGGGGTTTCGGTACCATTTCTTGCGCATTACGGTTCGAACACTCGAACACCTATACGGATTCTCCTGCACAGTGGCAGATATGTAAATACGGGGTTTCCTTACCATTTGTTGCGCATTACGGTTCGAATACTCGAACACCTATACGGATTCTCCGGCATAGTGGCAGATATGTAAATACGGGGTTTCCGTACCATTTCTTGCGCATTACGGTTCGAACACTCGAACACCTATACGGATTCTCCTGCACAGTGGCAGATATGTAAATACGGGGTTTCCGTACCATTTCTTACGCATTACGGTTCGAACACTCGAACACCTATACGGATTCTCCTGCACAGTGGCAGATATGTAAATACGGGGTTTCCTTACCATTTCTAGCGCATTACGGTTCGAACACTCGAACACCAATACGGATTCTCCTGCACAGTGGCAGATATGTAAATACGGGGTTTCTGTACCATTTCTTGCGCATTATGGTTCGAACACTCGAACACCTATACGGATTCTCCTGCACAGTGGCAGATATGTAAATACGGGGTTTCCGTACCATTTCTTGCGCATTACGGTTCGAACACTCGAACACCTATGCGGATTCTCCTGCACAGTGGCAGATATGTAAATACGGGGTTTCCGTACCATTTCTTGCGCATTACGGTTTGAACACTCGAACACCTATACGGATGCTCCTGCACAGTGGCAGATATGTAAATACGGGGTTTCCGTACCATTTCTTGCGCATTACGGTTCGAACACTCGAACACCTATACGGATTCTCCTGCACAGTGGCAGATATGTAAATACGGGGTTTACGTACCATTTCTTGCGCATTACGGGTCGAACACTCGAACACCTATCCGGATTCTCCTGCATAGTGGCAGATATGTAAATACGGGGTTTCCGTACCATTTCTTGCGCATTACGGTTCGAACACTCGAACACATATACGGATTCTCCTGCACAGTGGCAGATATGTAAATACGGGGTTTCCATACCATTTCTTGCGCATTACGGTTCGAACACTCGAACACCTATACGGATTCTCCTGCACAGTGGCAGATTTGTAAATACGGGGTTTCAGTACCATTTCTTGCGCATTACGGTTCGAACACACGAACACCTGTACGGATTCTCCTGTACAGTGGCAGATATGTAAATACGGGGTTTACGTACCATTTCTTGCGCAGTACGGTTCGAACACTCGAACACCTATGCGGATTCTTCTGCACAGTGGCAGATATGTAAATACGGGGTTTCGGTACCATTTCTTGCGCATTACGGTTCGAACACTCGAACACCTATAGGCATTCTCCTGCACAGTGGCAGATATGTAAATACGGGGTTTACGTACCATTTCTTGCGCATTACGGTTCGAACACTCGAACACCTATACGGATTCTCCTGCACAGTGGCAGATATGTAAATACGGGGTTTCGGTACCATTTCTTGCGCATTACGGTTCGAACACTCGAACACCTATACGGATTCTCCTGCACAGTGGCAGATATGTAAATACGGGGTTTCCTTACCATTTGTTGCGCATTACGGTTCGAATACTCGAACACCTATACGGATTCTCCGGCATAGTGGCAGATATGTAAATACGGGGTTTCCGTACCATTTCTTGCGCATTACGGTTCGAACACTCGAACACCTATACGGATTCTCCTGCACAGTGGCAGATATGTAAATACGGGGTTTCCGTACCATTTCTTGCGCATTACGGTTCGAACACTCGAACACCTATACGGATTCTCCTGCACAGTGGCAGATATGTAAATACGGGGTTTCCTTACCATTTCTAGCGCATTACGGTTCGAACACTCGAACACCAATACGGATTCTCCTGCACAGTGGCAGATATGTAAATACGGGGTTTCTGTACCATTTCTTGCGCATTATGGTTCGAACACTCGAACACCTATACGGATTCTCCTGCACAGTGGCAGATATGTAAATACGGGGTTTCCGTACCATTTCTTGCGCATTACGGTTCGAACACTCGAACACCTATGCGGATTCTCCTGCACAGTGGCAGATATGTAAATACGGGGTTTCCGTACCATTTCTTGCGCATTACGGTTTGAACACTCGAACACCTATACGGATGCTCCTGCACAGTGGCAGATATGTAAATACGGGGTTTCCGTACCATTTCTTGCGCATTACGGTTCGAACACTCGAACACCTATACGGATTCTCCTGCACAGTGGCAGATATGTAAATACGGGGTTTCCTTACCATTTCTAGCGCATTACGGTTCGAACACTCGAACACCAATACGGATTCTCCTGCACAGTGGCAGATATGTAAATACGGGGTTTCTGTACCATTTCTTGCGCATTATGGTTCGAACACTCGAACACCTATACGGATTCTCCTGCACAGTGGCAGATATGTAAATACGGGGTTTCCGTACCATTTCTTGCGCATTACGGTTCGAACACTCGAACACCTATGCGGATTCTCCTGCACAGTGGCAGATATGTAAATACGGGGTTTCCGTACCATTTCTTGCGCATTACGGTTTGAACACTCGAACACCTATACGGATGCTCCTGCACAGTGGCAGATATGTAAATACGGGGTTTCCGTACCATTTCTTGCGCATTACGGTTCGAACACTCGAACACCTATACGGATTCTCCTGCACAGTGGCAGATATGTAAATACGGGGTTTACGTACCATTTCTTGCGCATTACGGGTCGAACACTCGAACAGCTATCCGGATTCTCCTACACAGTGGCAGATATGTAAATACGGGGTTTCCGTACCATTTCTTGCGCGTTACGGTTCGAACACTCGAACACATATACGGATTCTCCTGCACAGTGGCAGATATGTAAATACGGGGTTTCCATACCATTTCTTGCGCATTACGGTTCGAACACTCGAACACCTATACGGATTCTCCTGCACAGTGGCAGATTTGTAAATACGGGGTTTCAGTACCATTTCTTGCGCATTACGGTTCGAACACACGAACACCTGTACGGATTCTCCTGCACAGTGGCAGATATGTAAATATGGGGTTTACGTACCATTTCTTGCGCATTACGGTTCGAACACTCGAACACCTATGCGGATTCTTCTGCACAGTGGCAGATATGTAAATACGGGGTTTCGGTACCATTTCTTGCGCATTACGGTTCGAACACTCGAACACCTATAGGCATTCTCCTGCACAGTGGCAGATATGTAAATACGGGGTTTACGTACCATTTCTTGCGCATTACGGTTCGAACACTCGAACACCTATACGGATTCTCCTGCACAGTGGCAGATATGTAAATACGGGGTTTCGGTACCATTTCTTGCGCATTACGGTTCGAACACTCGAACACCTATTCGGATTCTCCTGCACAGTGGCAGATATGTAAATATGGGGTTTCCTTACCATTTGTTGCGCATTACGGTTCGAATACTCGAACACCTATACGGATTCTCCTGCATAGTGGCAGATATGTAAATACGGGGTTTCCGTACCATTTCTTGCGCATTACGGTTCGAACACTCGAACACCTATACGGATTCTCCTGCACAGTGGCAGATATGTAAATACGGGGTTTCCGTACCATTTCTTGCGCATTACGGTTCGAACACTCGAACACCTATACGGATTCTCCTGCACAGTGGCAGATATGTAAATACGGGGTTTCCGTACCATTTCTTGCGCATTACGGTTCGAACACTCGAACACCTATACGGATTCTCCTGCACAGTGGCAGATATGTAAATACGGGGTTTCCTTACCATTTCTTGCGCATTACGGCTCGAACACTCGAACACCAATACGGATTCTCCTGCACAGTGGCAGATATGTAAATACGGGGTTTCTGTACCATTTCTTGCGCATTATGGTTCGAACACTCGAACACCTATACGGATTCTCCTGCATAGTGGCAGATATGTAAATACGGGGTTTCCTTACCATTTGTTGCGCATTACGGTTCGAACACTCGAACACCTGTACGGATTCTCCTGCATAGTGGCAGATATGTAAATACGGGGTTTCCGTACCATTTCTTGCGCATTACGGTTCGAACACTCGAACACCTATACGGATTCTCCTGCACAGTGGCAGATATGTAAATACGGGGTTTCCTTACCATTTCTTGCGCATTACGGTTCGAACACTCGAACACCAATATGGATTCTCCTGCACAGTGGCAGATATGTAAATACGGGGTTTCTGTACCATTTCTTGCGCATTATGGTTCGAACACTCGAACACCTATACGGATTCTCCTACACAGTGGCAGATATGTAAATACGGGGTTTCCGTACCATTTCTTGCGCATTACGGTTCGAACACTCGAACACCTATGCGGATTCTCCTGTACAGTGGCAGATATGTAAATACGGGGTTTCCGTACCATTTCTTGCGCATTACGGTTTGAACACTCGAACACCTATACGGATGCTCCTGCACAGTGGCAGATATGTAAATACGGGGTTTACATACCATTTCTTGCGCATTACGGTTCGAACACTCGAACACCTATACGGATTCTCCTGCACAGTGGCAGATATGTAAATACGGGGTTTACGTACCATTTCTTGCGCATTACGGGTCGAACACTCGAACACCTATCCGGATTCTCCTGCATAGTGGCAGATATGTAAATACGGGGTTTCCGTACCATTTCTTGCGCATTACGGTTCGAACACTCGAACACATATACGGATTCTCCTGCACAGTGGCAGATATGTAAATACGGGGTTTCCATACCATTTCTTGCGCATTACGGTTCGAACACTCGAACACCTATACGGATTCTCCTGCACAGTGGCAGATTTGTAAATACGGGGTTTCAGTACCATTTCTTGCGCATTACGGTTCGAACACACGAACACCTGTACGGATTCTCCTGCACAGTGGCAGATATGTAAATACGGGGTTTACGTACCATTTCTTGCGCAGTACGGTTCGAACACTCGAACACCTATGCGGATTCTTCTGCACAGTGGCAGATATGTAAATACGGGGTTTCGGTACCATTTCTTGCGCATTACGGTTCGAACACTCGAACACCTATAGGCATTCTCCTGCACAGTGGCAGATATGTAAATACGGGGTTTACGTACCATTTCTTGCGCATTACGGTTCGAACACTCGAACACCTATACGGATTCTCCTGCACAGTGGCAGATATGTAAATACGGGGTTTCGGTACCATTTCTTGCGCATTACGGTTCGAACAGTCGAACACCTATACGGATTCTCCTGCACAGTGGCAGATATGTAAATACGGGGTTTCCTTACCATTTGTTGCGCATTACGGTTCGAATACTCGAACACCTATACGGATTCTCCGG
Organism: Camellia sinensis; assembly: GCF_055761805.1. NCBI lineage: Eukaryota > Viridiplantae > Streptophyta > Magnoliopsida > Ericales > Theaceae > Camellia > Camellia sinensis. The sequence goes on from NC_138965.1 coordinate 2,486,681, forward strand.
CATAGTGGCAGATATGTAAATACGGGGTTTCCGTACCATTTCTTGCGCATTACGGTTCGAACACTCGAACACCTATACGGATTCTCCTGCATAGTGGCAAATATGTAAATACGGGGTTTCCGTACCATTTCTTGCGCATTACGGTTCGAACACTCGAACACCTATACGGATTCTCCTGCACAGTGGCAGATATGTAAATACGGGGTTTCCTTACCATTTCTTGCGCATTACGGTTCGAACACTCGAACACCTATACGGATTCTCCTGCATAGTGGCAGATATGTAAATACGGGGTTTACGTACCATTTCTTGCGCATTACGGTTCGAACGCTCGAACACCTATCCGGATTCTCCTGCACAGTGGCAGATATGTAAATACGGGGTTTCCGAACCATTTCTTGCGCATTACGGTTCGAACACTCGAACACCTATACGGATTCTCCTGCACAGTGGCAGATATGTAAATACGGGTTTTCCGTGCCATTTCTTGCGCATTACGGTTCGAACACTCGAACACCTATACGGATTCTCCTACACAGTGGCAGATATGTAAATACGGGGTTTCCGTACCATTTCTTGCGCATTACGGTTCGAACACTCGAACACCTATACGGATTCTCCTGCACAGTGGCAGATATGTAAATACGGGGTTTCCTTACCATTTCTTGCGCATTACGGTTCGAACACTCGAACACCCGTACGGATTCTCCTGCACAGTGGCAGATATGTAAATACGGGGTTTCTGTACCATTTCTTGCGCATTATGGTTCGAACACTCGAACACCTATACGGATTCTCCTGCACAGTGGCAGATATGTAAATACGGGGTTTCGGTACCATTTCTTGCGCATTACGGTTCGAACACTCGAACACCTATATGCATTCTCCTGCACAGTGGCAGATATGTAAATACGGGGTTTACGTACCATTTCTTGCGCATTACGGTTCGAACACTCGAACACCTATACGGATTCTCCTGCACAGTGGCAGATATGTAAATACGGGGTTTCGGTACCATTTCTTGCGCATTACGGTTCGAACACTCGAACACCTATACGGATTCTCCTGCACAGTGGCAGATATGTAAATACGGGGTTTCCGTACCATTTCTTGCGCATTACGGTTCGAACACTCGAACACCTATACGGATTCTCCTGGACAGTGGCAGATATGTAAATACGGGGTTTCCTTACCATTTCTTGCGCATTACGGTTCGAACACTCGAACACCAATACGGATTCTCCTGCACAGTGGCAGATATGTAAATACGGGGTTTCTGTACCATTTCTTGCGCATTATGGTTCGAACACTCGAACACCTATACGGATTCTCCTGCACAGTGGCAGATATATAAATACGGGGTTTCCGTACCATTTCTTGCGCATTACGGTTCGAACACTCGAACACCTATGCGGATTCTCCTGCACAGTGGCAGATATGTAAATACGGGGTTTCCGTACCATTTCTTGCGCATTACGGTTTGAACACTCGAACACCTATACGGATGCTCCTGCACAGTGGCAGATATGTAAATACGGGGTTTACATACCATTTCTTGCGCATTACGGTTCGAACACTCGAACACCTATGCGGATTCTCCTGCACAGTGGCAGATATGTAAATACGGGGTTTCCGTACCATTTCTTGCGCATTACGGTTCGAACACTCGAACACCTATACGGATTCTCTTGCACAGTGGCAGATATGTAAATACGGGGTTTCCGTACCATTTCTTGCGCATTACGGTTCGAACACTCGAACACCTATACGGATTCTCCTGCACAGTGGCAGATATGTAAATACGGGGTTTCGGTACCATTTCTTGCGCATTGCGGTTCGAACACTCGAACACCTATATGCATTCTCCTGCACAGTGGCAGATATGTAAATACGGGGTTTACGTACCATTTCTTGCGCATTACGGTTCGAACACCCGAACACCTATACGGATTCTCCTGCATAGTGGCAGATATGTAAATACGGGTTTTACGTACCATTTCTTGCGCATTGCGGTTCGAACACTCGAACACCAACACGGATTCTCCTGCACATCGGCAGATATGTAAATACGGGGTTTCCGTACCATTTCTTGCGCATTACGGTTCGAACACTCGAACACATATATGGATTCTCCTGCACAGTGGCAGATATGTAAATACGGGGTTTCCTTACCATTTCTTGCGCATTACGGTTCGAACACCTATACGGATTCTCCTACACAGTGGCAGATATGTAAATACGGGGTTTCCGTACAATTTCTTGCGCATTACGGTTCGAACACTCGAACACCTATACGGATTCTCCTGCACAGTGACAGATATGTAAATACGGGGTTTCCGTTCCATTTCTTGCGCATTACGGGTCGAACACTCGAACACATATACGGATTCTCCTGCACAGTGGCATATATGTAAATACGGGGTTTACGTACCATTTCTTGCGCATTACGGGTCGAACACTCGAACACCTATCCGGATTCTCCTGTACAGTGGCAGATATGTAAATCCGGGGTTTCCGTACCATTTCTTGCGCATTACGGTTCGAACACTCGAACACATATACGGATTCTCCTGCACAGTGGCAGATATGTAAATACGGGGTTTCCATACCATTTCTTGCGCATTACGGTTCGAACACTCGAACACCTATACGGATTCTCCTGCACAGTGGCAGATTTGTAAATACGGGGTTTCAGTACCATTTCTTGTGCATTACGGTTCGAACACACGAACACCTGTACGGATTCTCCTGCACAGTGGCAGATATGTAAATACGGGGTTTACGTACCATTTCTTGCGCATTACGGTTCGAACACTCGAACACCTATGCGGATTCTTCTGCACAGTGGCAGATATGTAAATACGGGGTTTCGGTACCATTTCTTGCGCATTACGGTTCGAACACTCGAACACCTATAGGCATTCTCCTGCACAGTGGCAGATATGTAAATACGGGGTTTACGTACCATTTCTTGCGCATTACGGTTCGAACACTCGAACACCTATACGGATTCTCCTGCACAGTGGCAGATATGTAAATACGGGGTTTCGGTACCATTTCTTGCGCATTACGGTTCGAACAGTCGAACACCTATACGGATTCTCCTGCACAGTGGCAGATATGTAAATACGGGGTTTCCTTACCATTTGTTGCGCATTACGGTTCGAATACTCGAACACCTATACGGATTCTCCGGCATAGTGGCAGATATGTAAATACGGGGTTTCCGTACCATTTCTTGCGCATTACGGTTCGAACACTCGAACACCTATACGGATTCTCCTGCACAGTGGCAAATATGTAAATACGGGGTTTCCGTACCATTTCTTGCGCATTACGGTTCGAACACTCGAACACCTATACGGATTCTCCTGCACAGTGGCAGATATGTAAATACGGGGTTTCCTTACCATTTCTTGCGCATTACGGTTCGAACACTCGAACACCTATACGGATTCTCCTGCATAGTGGCAGATATGTAAATACGGGGTTTACGTACCATTTCTTGCGCATTACGGTTCGAACGCTCGAACACCTATCCGGATTCTCCTGCACAGTGGCAGATATGTAAATACGGGGTTTCCGTACCATTTCTTGCGCATTACGGTTCGAACACTCGAACACCTATACGGATTCTCCTGCACAGTGGCAGATATGTAAATACGGGTTTTCCGTGCCATTTCTTGCGCATTACGGTTCGAACACTCGAACACCTATACGGATTCTCCTGCACAGTGGCAGATATGTAAATACGGGGTTTCCGTACCATTTCTTGCGCATTACGGTTCGAACACTCGAACACCTATACGGATTCTCCTGCACAGTGGCAGATATGTAAATACGGGGTTTCCTTACCATTTCTTGCGCATTACGGTTCGAACACTCGAACACCCGTACGGATTCTCCTGCACAGTGGCAGATATGTAAATACGGGGTTTCTGTACCATTTCTTGCGCATTATGGTTCGAACACTCGAACACCTATACGGATTCTCCTGCACAGTGGCAGATATGTAAATACGGGGTTTCGGTACCATTTCTTGCGCATTACGGTTCGAACACTCGAACACCTATATGCATTCTCCTGCACAGTGGCAGATATGTAAATACGGGGTTTACGTACCATTTCTTGCGCATTACGGTTCGAACACTCGAACACCTATACGGATTCTCCTGCACAGTGGCAGATATGTAAATACGGGGTTTCGGTACCATTTCTTGCGCATTACGGTTCGAACACTCGAACACCTATACGGATTCTCCTGCACAGTGGCAGATATGTAAATACGGGGTTTCCTTACCATTTGTTGCGCATTACGGTTCGAACACTCGAACACCTATACGGATTCTCCTGCATAGTGGCAGATATGTAAATACGGGGTTTCCGTACCATTTCTTGCGTATTACGGTTCGAACACTCGAACACCTATACGGATTCTCCTGCACAGTGGCAGATATGTAAATACGGGTTTTCCGTACCATTTCTTGCGCATTACGGTTCGAACACTCGAACACCTATACGGATTCTCCTGCACAGTGGCAGATATGTAAATACGGGGTTTCCGTACCATTTCTTGCGCATTACGGTTCGAACACTCGAACACCTATACGGATTCTCCTGGACTGTGGCAGATATGTAAATACGGGGTTTCCTTACCATTTCTTGCGCATTACGGTTCGAACACTCGAACACCAATACGGATTCTCCTGCACAGTGGCAGATATGTAAATACGGGGTTTCTGTACCATTTCTTGCGCATTATGGTTCGAACACTCGAACACCTATACGGATTCTCCTGCACAGTGGCAGATATATAAATACGGGGTTTCCGTACCATTTCTTGCGCATTACGGTTCGAACACTCGAACACCTATGCGGATTCTCCTGCACAGTGGCAGATATGTAAATACGGGGTTTCCGTACCATTTCTTGCGCATTACGGTTTGAACACTCGAACACCTATACGGATGCTCCTGCACAGTGGCAGATATGTAAATACGGGGTTTACATACCATTTCTTGCGCATTACGGTTCGAACACTCGAACACCTATGCGGATTCTCCTGCACAGTGGCAGATATGTAAATACGGGGTTTCCGTACCATTTCTTGCGCATTACGGTTCGAACACTCGAACACCTATACGGATTCTCTTGCACAGTGGCAGATATGTAAATACGGGGTTTCCGTACCATTTCTTGCGCATTACGGTTCGAACACTCGAACACCTATACGGATTCTCCTGCACAGTGGCAGATATGTAAATACGGGGTTTCGGTACCATTTCTTGCGCATTGCGGTTCGAACACTCGAACACCTATATGCATTCTCCTGCACAGTGGCAGATATGTAAATACGGGGTTTACGTACCATTTCTTGCGCATTACGGTTCGAACACCCGAACACCTATACGGATTCTCCTGCATAGTGGCAGATATGTAAATACGGGTTTTACGTACCATTTCTTGCGCATTGCGGTTCGAACACTCGAACACCAACACGGATTCTCCTGCACATCGGCAGATATGTAAATACGGGGTTTCCGTACCATTTCTTGCGCATTACGGTTCGAACACTCGAACACATATATGGATTCTCCTGCACAGTGGCAGATATGTAAATACGGGGTTTCCTTACCATTTCTTGCGCATTACGGTTCGAACACCTATACGGATTCTCCTACACAGTGGCAGATATGTAAATACGGGGTTTCCGTACAATTTCTTGCGCATTACGGTTCGAACACTCGAACACCTATACGGATTCTCCTGCACAGTGACAGATATGTAAATACGGGGTTTCCGTTCCATTTCTTGCGCATTACGGGTCGAACACTCGAACACATATACGGATTCTCCTGCACAGTGGCATATATGTAAATACGGGGTTTACGTACCATTTCTTGCGCATTACGGGTCGAACACTCGAACACCTATCCGGATTCTCCTGTACAGTGGCAGATATGTAAATACAGGGTTTCCGTACCATTTCTTGCGCATTACGGTTCGAACACTCGAACACATATACGGGTTCTCCTGCACAGTGGCAGATATGTAAATACGGGGTTTCCATACCATTTCTTGCGCATTACGGTTCGAACACTCGAACACCTATACGGATTCTCCTGCACAGTGGCAGATTTGTAAATACGGGGTTTCAGTACCATTTCTTGTGCATTACGGTTCGAACACACGAACACCTGTACGGATTCTCCTGCACAGTGGCAGATATGTAAATACGGGGTTTACGTACCATTTCTTGCGCATTACGGTTCGAACACTCGAACACCTATACGGATTCTTCTGCACAGTGGCAGATATGTAAATACGGAGTTTCGGTACCATTTCTTGCGCATTACGGTTCGAACACTCGAACACCTATATGCATTCTCCTGCACAGTGGCAGATATGTAAATACGGGGTTTACGTACCATTTCTTGCGCATTACGGTTCGAACACTCGAACACCTATACGGATTCTCCTGCACAGTGGCAGATATGTAAATACGGGGTTTCGGTACCATTTCTTGCGCATTACGGTTCGAACACTCGAACACCTATACGGATTCTCCTGCACAGTGGCAGATATGTAAATACGGGGTTTCGGTACCATTTCTTGCGCATTACGGTTCGAACACTCGAACACCTTTATGCATTCTCCTGCACAGTGGCAGATATGTAAATACGGGGTTTACGTACCATTTCTTGCGCATTACGGTTCGAACACTCGAACACCTATACGGATTCTCCTGCATAGTGGCAGATATGTAAATACGGGTTTTACATACCATTTCTTGCGCATTGCGGTTCGAACACTCGAACACCAATACGGATTCTCCTGCACATCGGCAGATATGTAAATACGGGGTTTCCGTACCATTTCTTGCGCATTACGGTTTGAACACTCGAACACATATACGGATTCTCCTGCACAGTGGCAGATATGTAAATACGGGGTTTCCTTACCATTTCTTGCGCATTACGGTTCGAACACTCGAACACCTATACGGATTCTCCTGCACAGTGACAGATATGTAAATACGGGGTTTACGTACCATTTCTTGCGCATTACGGTTCGAATGCTCGAACACCTATCCGGATTCTCCTGCACAGTGGCAGATATGTAAATACGGGGTTTCCGTACCATTTCTTGCGCATTACGGTTCGAACACTCGAACACATATACGGATTCTCCTGCACAGTGGCAGATTTGTAAATACGGGGTTTCAGTACCATTTCTTGCGCATTACGGTTCGAACACACGAACACCTGTACGGATTCTCCTACACAGTGGCAGATATGTAAATACGGGGTTTACGTACCATTTCTTGCGCATTACGGTTTGAACACTCGAACACCTATGCGGATTCTTCTGCACAGTGGCAGATATGTAAATACGGGGTTTCGGTACCATTTCTTGCGCATTACGGTTCGAACACTCGAACACCTATATGCATTCTCCTGCACAGTGGCAGATATGTAAATACGGGGTTTACGTACCATTTCTTGCGCATTACGGTTCGAACACTCGAACACCTATACGGATTCTCCTGCACAGTGGCAGATATGTAAATACGGGGTTTCGGTACCATTTCTTGCGCATTGCGGTTCGAACACTCGAACACCTATATGCATTCTCCTGCACAGTGGCAGATATGTAAATACGGGGTTTACGTAACATTTCTTGCGCATTACGGTTCGAACACCCGAACACCTATACGGATTCTCCTGCATAGTGGCAGATATGTAAATACGGGTTTTACATACCATTTCTTGCGCATTGCGGTTCGAATACTCGAACACCAACACGGATTCTCCTGCACATCGGCAGATATGTAAATACGGGGTTTCCGTACCATTTCTTGCGCATTACGGTTCGAACACTCGAACACATATATGGATTCTCCTGCACAGTGGCAGATATGTAAATACGGGGTTTCCTTACCATTTCTTGCGCATTACGGTTCGAACACTCGAACACCTATACGGATTCTCCTGCACAGTGACATATATGTAAATACGGGGTTTACGTACCATTTCTTGCGCATTACGGTTCGAACGCTCGAACACCTATCCGGATTCTCCTGCACAGTGGCAGATATGGAAATACGGGGTTTCCGTACCATTTCTTGCGCATTACGGTTCGAACACTCGAACACATATACGGATTCTCCTGCACAGTGGCAGATATGTAAATACGGGGTTTCCTTACCATTTCTTGCGCATTACGGTTCGAACACTCGAACCCGTATACGGATTCTCGTGCACAGTGACAGATATGTAAATACGGGGTTTACGTACCATTTCTTGCGCATTACGGTTCGAACACTCGAACACCTATCCGGATTCTCCTGCACAGTGGCAGATATGTAAATGCGGGTTTTCCGTACCATTTCTTGCGCATTACGGTTCGAACACTCGAACACATATACGGATTCTCCTGCATAGTGGCAGATATGTAAATACGGGGTTTCCATACCATTTCTTACGCATTACGGTTCGAACACTCGAACACCTATACGGATTCTCCTGCACAGTGGCAGATACGTAAATACGGGGTTTCGGTACCATTTCTTGCGCATTACGGTTCGAACACTCGAACACCTGTACAGATTCTCCTGCACAGTGGCAGATATTTAAATACGGGGTTTACGTACCATTTCTTGCGCATTACGGTTCGAACACTCGAACACCTCTACGGATTCTTCTGCACAGTGGCAGATATGTAAATACGGGGTTTCCGTACCATTTCTTGCGCATTACGGTTCGAACACTCGAACACCTATACGGATTCTCCTGCACAGTGGCAGATATGTAAATACGGGGTTTCCGTACCATTTCTTGCGCATTACGGTTCGAACACTCGAACACCTATACGGATTCTCCTTCACAGTGACAGATATGTAAATACGGGGTTTCCGTTCCATTTCTTGCGCATTACGGTTCGAACACTCGAACACCTATACGGATTCTCCTGCATAGTGGCAGATATGTAAATACGGGGTTTACGTACCATTTCTTGCGCATTACGGGTCGAACACTCGAACACCTATCCGGATTCTCCTGCACAGTGGCAGATATGTAAATACGGGGTTTCCGTACCATTTCTTGCGCATTACGGTTCGAACACTCGAACACATATACGGATTCTCCTGCACAGTGGCAGATATGTAAATACGGGGTTTCCATGCCATTTCTTGCGCATTACGGTTCGAACACTCGAACACCTATACGGATTCTCCTGCACAGTGGCAGATTTGTAAATACGGGGTTTCAGTACCATTTCTTGCGCATTACGGTTCGAACACTCGAACACCTGTACGGATTCTCCTGCACAGTGGCAGATATGTAAATACGGGGTTTACGTACCATTTCTTGCGCATTACGGTTCGAACACTCGAACACCTATGCGGATTCTTCTGCACAGTGGCAGATATGTAAATACGGGGTTTCCGTACCATTTCTTGCGCATTACGGTTCGAACACTCGAACACCTATACGGATTCTCCTGCACAGTGGCAGATATGTAAATACGGGGTTTCCGTACCATTTCTTGCGCATTACGGTTCGAACACTCGAACACCTATACGGATTCTCCTGCACAGTGACAGATATGTAAATACGGAGTTTCCGTACCATTTCTTGCGCATTACGGTTCGAAGACTCGAACACCTATACAGATTCTCCTGCACAGTGGCAGATATGCAAATACAGGGTTTACATACCATTTCTTGCGCATTACGGTTTGAACAGTCGAACACCTATACGGATGCTCCTGCACAGTGGCAGATATGTAAATACGGGGTTTGCTTACCATTTCTTGCGCATTACGGTTCGAACACTCGAACACCTATGCGGATTCTCCTGCACAGTGGCAGATATGTAAATACAGGGTTTCCGTACCATTTCTTGCGCATTACGGTTCGAACACTCGAACACCTATACGGATTCTCCTGCACAGTGGCAGATATCTAAATACGGGGTTTCCTTACCATTTCTTGCGCATTACGGTTCGAACACTCGAACACCTATACGGATTCTCCTGCACAGTGACAGATATGTAAATACGGGGTTTACGTACCATTTCTTGCGCATTACGGTTCGAACGCTCGAACACCTATCCGGATTCTCCTGCACAGTGGCAGATATGGAAATACGGGGTTTCCGTACCATTTCTTGCGCATTACGGTTCGAACACTCGAACACATATACGGATTCTCCTGCACAGTGGCAGATATGTAAATACGGGGTTTCCTTACCATTTCTTGCGCATTACGGTTCGAACACTCGAACCCGTATACGGATTCTCGTGCACAGTGACAGATATGTAAATACGGGGTTTACGTACCATTTCTTGCGCATGACGGTTCGAACACTCGAACACCTATCCGGATTCTCCTGGACAGTGGCAGATATGTAAATGCGGGTTTTCCGTACCATTTCTTGCGCATTACGGTTCGAACACTCGAACACATATACGGATTCTCCTGCATAGTGGCAGATATGTAAATACGGGGTTTCCATACCATTTCTTGCGCATTACGGTTCGAACACTCGAACACCTATACGGATTCTCCTGCACAGTGGCAGATACGTAAATACGGGGTTTCGGTACCATTTCTTGCGCATTACGGTTCGAACACTCGAACACCTGTACGGATTCTCCTGCACAGTGGCAGATATTTAAATACGGGGTTTACGTACCATTTCTTGCGCATTACGGTTCGAACACTCGAACACCACTACGGATTCTTCTGCACAGTGGTAGATATGTAAATACGGGGTTTCCGTACCATTTCTTGCGCATTACGGTTCGAACACTCGAACACCTATACGGATTCTCCTCCACAGCGGCAGATATGTAAATACGGGGTTTCCGTACCATTTCTTGCGCATTACGGTTCGAACACTCGAACACCTATACGGATTCTCCTGCACAGTGACAGATATGTAAATACGGGGTTTCCGTTCCATTTCTTGCGCATTACGGTTCGAACACTCGAACACCTATACGGATTCTCCTGCACAGTGGCAGATATGTAAATACGGGGTTTACGTACCATTTCTTGCGCATTACGGGTCGAACACTCGAACACCTATCCGGATTCTCCTGCACAGTGGCAGATATGTAAATACGGGGTTTCCGTACCATTTCTTGCGCATTACGGTTCGAACACTCGAACACATATACGGATTCTCCTGCACAGTGGCAGATATGTAAATACGGGGTTTCCATACCATTTCTTGCGCATTACGGTTCGAACACTCGAACACCTATACGGATTCTCCTGCACAGTGGCAGATTTGTAAATACGGCGTTTCAGTACCATTTCTTACGCATTACGGTTCGAACACTCGAACACCTGTACGGATTCTCCTGCACAGTGGCAGATATGTAAATACGGGGTTTACGTACCATTTCTTGCGCATTACGGTTCGAACACTCGAACACCTATGCGGATTCTTCTGCACAGTGGCAGATATGTAAATACGGGGTTTCCGTACCATTTCTTGCGCATTACGGTTCGAACACTCGAACACCTATACGGATTCTCCAGCACAGTGGCAGATATGTAAATACGGGGTTTCCGTACCATTTCTTGCGCATTACGGTTCGAACACTCGAACACCTATACGGATTCTCCTGCACAGTGACAGATATGTAAATACGGAGTTTCCGTACCATTTCTTGCGCATTACGGTTCGAAGACTCGAACACCTATACGGATTCTCCTGCACAGTGGCAGATATGCAAATACAGGGTTTACATACCATTTCTTGCGCATTACGGTTTGAACAGTCGAACACCTATACGGATGCTCCTGCACAGTGGCAGATATGTAAATACGGGGTTTGCTTACCATTTCTTGCGCATTACGGTTCGAACACTCGAACACCTATGCGGATTCTCCTGCACAGTGGCAGATATGTAAATACAGGGTTTCCGTACCATTTCTTGCGCATTACGGTTCGAACACTCGAACACCTATACGGATTCTCCTGCACAGTGGCAGATATGTAAATACGGGGTTTCCGTACCATTTCTTGCGCATTACGGTTCGAACACTCGAACACCTATACGGATTCTCCTGCACAGTGGCAGATATGTAAATACGGGGTTTCGGTACCATTTCTTGCGCATTACGGTTCGACCACTCGAACACCTATATGCATTCTCCTGCACAGTGGCAGATATGTAAATACGGGGTTTACGTACCATTTCTTGCGCATTACGGTTCGAACACTCGAACACCTATACGGATTCTCCTGCATAGTGGCAGATATGTAAATACGGGTTTTACATACCATTTCTTGCGCATTACGGTTCGAACACTCGAACACCAATACGGATTCTCCTGCACAGCGGCAGATATGTAAATACGGGGTTTCCGTACCATTTCTTGCGCATTACGGTTCGAACACTCGAACAGATATACGGATTCTCCTGCACAGTGGCAGATATGTAAATACGGGGTTTCCTTACCATTTCTTGCGCATTACGGTTCGAACACTCGAACACCTATACGGATTCTCCTGCACAGTGACAGATATGTAAATACGGGGTTTACGTACCATTTCTTGCGCATTACGGTTCGAACGCTCGAACACCTATCCGGATTCTCCTGCACAGTGGCAGATATGTAAATACGGGGTTTCCGTACCATTTCTTGCGCATTACGGTTCGAACACTCGAACACATATACGGATTCTCCTGCAGAGTGGCAGATATGTAAATACGGGGTTTCCATTCCATTTCTTGCGCATTACGGTTCGAACACTCGAACACCTATACGGATTCTCCTGCACAGTGACAGATATGTAAATACGGGGTTTACGTACCATTTCTTGCGCATTACGGTTTGAACGCTCGAACACCTATCCGGATTCTCCTGCACAGTGGCAGATATGTAAATACGGGGTTTCGGTACCATTTCTTGCGCATTGCGGTTCGAACACTCGAACACCTATATGCATTCTCCTGCACAGTGGCAGATATGTAAATACGGGGTTTACGTACCATTTCTTGCGCATTACGGTTCGAACACTCGAACACCTATACGGATTCTCCTGCATAGTGGCAGATATGTAAATACGGGTTTTACATACCATTTCTTGCGCATTGCGGTTCGAACACTCGAACACCAATACGGATTCTCCTGCACATCGGCAGATATGTAAATACGGGGTTTCCGTACCATTTCTTGCGCATTACGGTTCGAACACTCGAACACATATACGGATTCTCCTCCACAGTGGCAGATATGTAAATACGGGGTTTCCTTACCATTTCTTGCGCATTACGGTTCGAACACTCGAACACCTATACGGATTCTCCTGCACAGTGACAGATATGTAAATACGGGGTTTACGTACCATTTCTTGCGCATTACGGTTCGAACGCTCGAACACCTATCCGGATTCTCCTGCACAGTGGCAGATATGTAAATACGGGGTTTCCGTACCATTTCTTGCGCATTACGGTTCGAACACTCGAACACATATACGGATTCTCCTGCACAGTGGCAGATATGTAAATACGGGGTTTTCTTACCATTTCTTGCGCATTACGGTTCGAACCCTCGAACCCGTATACGGATTCTCGTGCACAGTGACAGATATGTAAATACGGGGTTTACGTACCATTTCTTGCGCATTACGGTTCGAACACTCGAACACCTATCCGGATTCTCCTGCACAGTGGCAGATATGTAAATACGGGTTTTCCGTACCATTTCTTGCGCATTACGGTTCGAACACTCGAACACGTATACGGATTCTCCCGCATAGTGGCAGATATGTAAATACGGGGTTTCCATACCATTTCTTGCGCATTACGGTTCGAACACTCGAACACCTATACGGATTCTCCTGCATAGTGGCAGATACGTAAATACGGGGTTTCGGTACCATTTCTTGCGCATTACGGTTCAAACACTCGAACACCTGTACGGATTCTCCTGCACAGTGGCAGATATTTAAATACGGGGTTTACGTACCATTTCTTGCGCATTACGGTTCGAACACTCGAACACCTCTACGGATTCTTCTGCACAGTGGCAGATATGTAAATACGGGGTTTCCGTACCATTTCTTGCGCATTACGGTTCGAACACTCGAACACATATACGGATTCTCCTGCACAGTGGCAGATATGTAAATACGGGGTTTCCATACCATTTCTTGCGCATTACGGTTCGAACACTCGAACACCTATACGGATTCTCCTGCACAGTGGCAGATTTGTAAATACGGCGTTTCAGTACCATTTCTTACGCATTACGGTTCGAACACTCGAACACCTGTACGGATTCTCCTGCACAGTGGCAGATATGTAAATACGGGGTTTACGTACCATTTCTTGCGCATTACGGTTCGAACACTCGAACACCTATGCGGATTCTTCTGCACAGTGGCAGATATGTAAATACGGGGTTTCCGTACCATTTCTTGCGCATTACGGTTCGAACACTCGAACACCTATACGGATTCTCCAGCACAGTGGCAGATATGTAAATACGGGGTTTCCGTACCATTTCTTGCGCATTACGGTTCGAACACTCGAACACCTATACGGATTCTCCTGCACAGTGACAGATATGTAAATACGGAGTTTCCGTACCATTTCTTGCGCATTACGGTTCGAAGACTCGAACACCTATACGGATTCTCCTGCACAGTGGCAGATATGCAAATACAGGGTTTACATACCATTTCTTGCGCATTACGGTTTGAACAGTCGAACACCTATACGGATGCTCCTGCACAGTGGCAGATATGTAAATACGGGGTTTGCTTACCATTTCTTGCGCATTACGGTTCGAACACTCGAACACCTATGCGGATTCTCCTGCACAGTGGCAGATATGTAAATACAGGGTTTCCGTACCATTTCTTGCGCATTACGGTTCGAACACTCGAACACCTATACGGATTCTCCTGCACAGTGGCAGATATGTAAATACGGGGTTTCCGTACCATTTCTTGCGCATTACGGTTCGAACACTCGAACACCTATACGGATTCTCCTGCACAGTGGCAGATATGTAAATACGGGGTTTCGGTACCATTTCTTGCGCATTACGGTTCGACCACTCGAACACCTATATGCATTCTCCTGCACAGTGGCAGATATGTAAATACGGGGTTTACGTACCATTTCTTGCGCATTACGGTTCGAACACTCGAACACCTATACGGATTCTCCTGCATAGTGGCAGATATGTAAATACGGGTTTTACATACCATTTCTTGCGCATTACGGTTCGAACACTCGAACACCAATACGGATTCTCCTGCACAGCGGCAGATATGTAAATACGGGGTTTCCGTACCATTTCTTGCGCATTACGGTTCGAACACTCGAACAGATATACGGATTCTCCTGCACAGTGGCAGATATGTAAATACGGGGTTTCCTTACCATTTCTTGCGCATTACGGTTCGAACACTCGAACACCTATACGGATTCTCCTGCACAGTGACAGATATGTAAATACGGGGTTTACGTACCATTTCTTGCGCATTACGGTTCGAACGCTCGAACACCTATCCGGATTCTCCTGCACAGTGGCAGATATGTAAATACGGGGTTTCCGTACCATTTCTTGCGCATTACGGTTCGAACACTCGAACACATATACGGATTCTCCTGCAGAGTGGCAGATATGTAAATACGGGGTTTCCATTCCATTTCTTGCGCATTACGGTTCGAACACTCGAACACCTATACGGATTCTCCTGCACAGTGACAGATATGTAAATACGGGGTTTACGTACCATTTCTTGCGCATTACGGTTTGAACGCTCGAACACCTATCCGGATTCTCCTGCACAGTGGCAGATATGTAAATACGGGGTTTCGGTACCATTTCTTGCGCATTGCGGTTCGAACACTCGAACACCTATATGCATTCTCCTGCACAGTGGCAGATATGTAAATACGGGGTTTACGTACCATTTCTTGCGCATTACGGTTCGAACACTCGAACACCTATACGGATTCTCCTGCATAGTGGCAGATATGTAAATACGGGTTTTACATACCATTTCTTGCGCATTGCGGTTCGAACACTCGAACACCAATACGGATTCTCCTGCACATCGGCAGATATGTAAATACGGGGTTTCCGTACCATTTCTTGCGCATTACGGTTCGAACACTCGAACACATATACGGATTCTCCTCCACAGTGGCAGATATGTAAATACGGGGTTTCCTTACCATTTCTTGCGCATTACGGTTCGAACACTCGAACACCTATACGGATTCTCCTGCACAGTGACAGATATGTAAATACGGGGTTTACGTACCATTTCTTGCGCATTACGGTTCGAACGCTCGAACACCTATCCGGATTCTCCTGCACAGTGGCAGATATGTAAATACGGGGTTTCCGTACCATTTCTTGCGCATTACGGTTCGAACACTCGAACACATATACGGATTCTCCTGCACAGTGGCAGATATGTAAATACGGGGTTTTCTTACCATTTCTTGCGCATTACGGTTCGAACCCTCGAACCCGTATACGGATTCTCGTGCACAGTGACAGATATGTAAATACGGGGTTTACGTACCATTTCTTGCGCATTACGGTTCGAACACTCGAACACCTATCCGGATTCTCCTGCACAGTGGCAGATATGTAAATACGGGTTTTCCGTACCATTTCTTGCGCATTACGGTTCGAACACTCGAACACGTATACGGATTCTCCTGCATAGTGGCAGATATGTAAATACGGGGTTTCCATACCATTTCTTGCGCATTACGGTTCGAACACTCGAACACCTATACGGATTCTCCTGCATAGTGGCAGATACGTAAATACGGGGTTTCGGTACCATTTCTTGCGCATTACGGTTCAAACACTCGAACACCTGTACGGATTCTCCTGCACAGTGGCAGATATTTAAATACGGGGTTTACGTACCATTTCTTGCGCATTACGGTTCGAACACTCGAACACCTCTACGGATTCTTCTGCACAGTGGCAGATATGTAAATACGGGGTTTCCGTACCATTTCTTGCGCATTACGGTTCGAACACTCGAACACCTATACGGATTCTCCTGCACAGTGGCAGATATGTAAATACGGGGTTTCCGTACCATTCCTTGCGCATTACGGTTCGAACACTCGAACACCTATACGGATTCTCCTGCACAGTGACAGATATGTAAATACGGGGTTTCCGTTCCATTTCTTGCGCATTACGGTTCGAACACTCGAACACCTATACGGATTCTCCTGCACAGTGGCAGATATGTAAATACGGGGTTTACGTACCATTTCTTGCGCATTACGGGTCGAACACTCGAACACCTATCCGGATTCTCCTGCAGTGTGGCAGATATGTAAATACGGGGTTTCCGTACCATTTCTTGCGCATTACGGTTCGAACACTCGAACACATATACGGATTCTCCTGCACAGTGGCAGATATGTAAATACGGGGTTTCCATACCATTTCTTGCGCATTACGGTTCGAACACTCGAACACCTATACGGATTCTCCTGCACAGTGGCAGATTTGTAAATACGGGGTTTCAGTACCATTTCTTGCGCATTACGGTTCGAACACTCGAACGCCTGTACGGATTCTCCTGCACAGTGGCAGATATGTAAATACGGGGTTTACGTACCATTTCTTGCGCATTACGGTTCGAACACTCGAACACCTATGCGGATTCTTCTGCACAGTGGCAGATATGTAAATACGGGGTTTCCGTACCATTTCTTGCGCATTACGGTTCGAACACTCGAACACCTATACGGATTCTCCTGCACAGTGGCAGATATGTAAATACGGGGTTTCCGTACCATTTCTTGCGCATTACGGTTCGAACACTCGAACACCTATACGGATTCTCCTGCACAGTGACAGATATGTAAATACGGAGTTTCCGTACCATTTCTTGCGCATTACGGTTCGAAGACTCGAACACCTATACGAATTCTCCTGCACAGTGGCAGATATGCAAATACAGGGTTTACATACCATTTCTTGCGCATTACGGTTTGAACAGTCGAACACCTATACGGATGCTCCTGCACAGTGGCAGATATGTAAATACGGGGTTTGCTTACCATTTCTTGCGCATTACGGTTCGAACACTCGAACACCTATGCGGATTCTCCTGCACAGTGGCAGATATGTAAATACAGGGTTTCCGTACCATTTCTTGCGCATTACGGTTCAAACACTCGAACACCTATACGGATTCTCCTGCACAGTGGCAGATATGTAAATACGGGGTTTCCGTACCATTTCTTGCGCATTACGGTTCGAACACTCGAACACCTATACGGATTCTCCTGCATAGTGGCAGATATGTAAATACGGGGTTTCGGTACCATTTCTTGCGCATTACGGTTCGACCACTCGAACACCTATATGCATTCTCCTGCACAGTGGCAGATATGTAAATACGGGGTTTACGTACCATTTCTTGCGCATTACGGTTCGAACACTCGAACACCTATACGGATTCTCCTGCATAGTGGCAGATATGTAAATACGGGTTTTACATACCATTTCTTGCGCATTACGGTTCGAACACTCGAACACCAATACGGATTCTCCTGCACAGCGGCAGATATGTAAATACGGGGTTTCCGTACCATTTCTTGCGCATTACGGTTCGAACACTCGAACAGATATACGGATTCTCCTGCACAGTGGCAGATATGTAAATACGGGGTTTCCTTACCATTTCTTGCGCATTACGGTTCGAACACTCGAACACCTATACGGATTCTCCTGCACAGTGACAGATATGTAAATACGGGGTTTACGTACCATTTCTTGCGCATTACGGTTCGAACGCTCGAACACCTATCCGGATTCTCCTGCACAGTGGCAGATATGTAAATACGGGGTTTCCGTACCATTTCTTGCGCATTACGGTTCGAACACTCGAACACATATACGGATTCTCCTGCAGAGTGGCAGATATGTAAATACGGGGTTTCCATACCATTTCTTGCGCATTACGGTTCGAACACTCGAACACCTATACGGATTCTCCTGCACAGTGGCAGATATGTAAATACGGGGTTTCGGTACCATTTCTTGCGCATTACGGTTAGAACACTCGAACACCTGTACGGATTCTCCTGCACAGTGGCAGATATGTAAATACGGGGTTTACGTACCATTTCTTGCGCATTACGGTTCGAACACTCGAACACCTATGCGGATTCTTCTGCACAGTGGCAGATATGTAAATACGGGGTTTCCGTACCATTTCTTGCGCATTACGGTTCGAACACCTATACGGATTCTCCTGCACAGTGGCAGATATGTAAATACGGGGTTTCCGTACCATTTCTTGCGCATTACGGTTCGAACACTGGAACACCTATATGCATTCTCCTGCACAGTGGCAGATATGTAAATACGGGGTTTACGTACCATTTGTTGCGCATTACGGTTCGAACACTCGAACACATATACGGATTCTCCTGCATAGTGGCAGATGTGTAAATACGGGTTTTACATACCATTTCTTGCGCATTACGGTTCGAACACTCGAACACTAATACGGATTCTCCCTCACAGCGGCAGATATGTAAATACGGGGTTTCCGTACCATTTCTTGCGCATTACGGTTCGAACACTCGAACACATATACGGATTCTCCTACACAGTGGCAGATATGTAAATACGGGGTTTCCTTACCATTTCTTGCGCATTACGGTTCGAACACTCGAACACCTATACGGATTCTCCTGCACAGTGATAGATATGTAAATACGGGGTTTACGTACCATTTCTTGCGCATTACGGTTCGAACACAAGAACACCTGTACGGATTCTCCTGCACAGTGGCAGATATGTAAATACGGGGTTTACGTACCATTTCTTGCGCATTACGGTTCGAACACTCGAACACCTATACGGATTCTCCTGCATAGTGGCAGATATGTAAATACGGGTTTTACATACCATTTCTAGCGCATTACGGTTCGAACACTCGAACACCAATACGGATTCTCCTGCACAGCGGCAGATATGTAAATACGGGGTTTCCGTACCATTTCTTGCGCATTACGGTTCGAACACTCGAACATATATACGGATTCTCCTGCACAGTGGCAGATATGTAAATACGGGGTTTCCTTACCATTTCTTGCGCATTACGGTTCGAACACTCGAACACCTATACGGATTCTCCTGCACAGTGACAGATATGTAAATACGGGGTTTACGTACCATTTCTTGCGCATTACGGTTCGAACGCTCGAACACCTATCCGGATTCTCCTGCACAGTGGCAGATATGTAAATACGGGGTTTCCGTACCATTTCTTGCGCATTACGGTTCGAACACTCGAACACGTATACGCTATTTTGCGCACCTCATCGCACTGTTTTCTGCACATTACTTGCATTTTGCATGCATTTTATCGCGCTATCTTGCGCATCGCGCTATTTTGCGCTGTGACCATTACTTGCATTTTGCATGCATTTTGTCGCGCTATCTTGCGCACCTCATATTTTGCGCAGTGACCATTTCTTGCATTTTGCATGCATTTTGTCGAGCTATCTTGCGCACCTCGTCGCATTGTTTTCTGCACATTACTTGCATTTTGCATGCATTTTATCGCGCTGTCTTGCACACCTCATCGCACTGTTTTCTGCATATTACTTGCATTTTGCATGCATTTTGTCGCGCTAACTTGCGCACCTCATCGCACTATTTTCTGCACATTACTTGCATTTTGCTTGCATTTTGTCGCGCTATCTTGCGCACCTCATCGCACTGTTTTCTGCACAATACTTGCATTTTGCATGCATTTTATTGCCCTATTTTGCGCA